>NC_084507.1:13581622-14306622 GCF_024500385.1 Phyllopteryx taeniolatus
CAAGCGCTGTATGGTGCCAGTGAGCAACTCAACTCACTACACAATAAGCAGCACTTTTACAGCATTTCACTGTCAACTTAAACATTAAACAAAGATAATTACACCTTTTGTATTTAAAACAAGCTCATAGCCTAGCCTTTCAGTTTGCTAAATAGCTAATTTGTATCTTTGTTGCGGAGCTATAACTTTTTTAACATTGGGTTGAAAACAAATGGTATAGCAACACATGAAGAAAGGTAATATAGCAGTGCTCATATACATATTTTTTTATCCTCTGCGAAGAACGCCTCATCCTCATATTTGTGCCATACTAATGAGCTGAGAGGCCAAGATGGGTACACAAAAAAGAACAGCACAATGGCTATTCAATTGCGGTGTAACAAATTTTTAACAATTATTTTTAATTCTATTTAATTATGTTATTATTGTGTTTTTATAAAGTACAATATTCTGGAGTGTTCCCTGGCTATATTGCGGTTCACCTATTTTGGATTCAGTGCATTGTGTATTTTTTTTCAGATTCATATTGTGCATAATTCGCCATATACAGGATTTTGAGTGTATACCGTAATTTCGTTGTGGTAAAATAAACGGTTCCTAGCCTAAAACATTAAAACTGTAAAAAAAAGAAAAAATCATTAAACCACAAATTACAAGGAATAAAATTTGCATAGTGTACTATCCTTCTGTGCATTCCTGTACAAGAGTATGGTAGAGGTTAATAGGCGTGTGGGGGAGGTTAATAAGTCTGGGGAGGTTCATACAGCTTTAAAATATGTATAAAAAAAATATGTGGTGGATACTTTGGGGATTTCACTTATTGCGAGGGTGGTCCAAAACCTAACCCCCCTGATAAACTAGGCACTACTGTATACGTCGCTGGTAAACTTAATACTTTGGAGGTTCCGCTGTACATGCATGATATATGTACACACTACACTATGCTTACATGTCGTAATCATGTAATAATCTCCGGTTGCGAGCACACATGCAAACACAGCAGGTGAAGTGTGGCATTAATCCAATTAGAGGCCCTCCGAGGGGACTGATCTTTATGTAGAAATTATTTCCTAACTCTGCCGTGTGTCTGGCGCTGCCCTGCGTCCTTTGACTCATCCTCTGACCTTTCTCGCTCGTGACGTGCACAACACACTCGATTTATTATTTTTATACATCATTCTGCCTGGCATGTAGACAAACAGCCAATTTGCAGAAAAATGGAGGCCTGCTGATAAGCCTGCTTTGTGAGCTTTGTGGCTGTTTTGCATGCACCCTTTGGATGATTTGTGGTGTTTTGACTTTTGTATTTTTCCTGTTCGCCAAAAAAGAATTTGCTGGAAAATTACTGTATATCAGATTTAGTGGTCAGATACAATTGTCTTTCAATTTCAGTTACCTCTCAACATTTTATCTCTTTGAACAAGAATGGGAGCCTTCAACCTGAACTCACCGTTGTATAGACATATTTGAGCCGGCTCACTCGGCTTTAACAAATTAGAATTTAACTTAAACTTCAACCAGGTAGACCACTATACTGGCAGCAGCTGGCTCCAGTCACATCACAACACGCAGCAGTTTGGCTGATAGAATTAGTGAATATTCTTCAAAAAAGAGGCTTCAAGCTCTTGACTGCTACTATAAGTTAGAGTTCACTGTCAAACTAACCATACAACAAAGATAATTACATGTTGTCTTTTTGAAACAACCACATAGCCTCCATCAAGCATACAATGGAAAACACCACAGTCACACCGACCAATTCACATACACACAAAAAAAAACAACATCAGCTAAGGGTGTTTATAACAATTTTAGGCTGAGGAAAAAAGACCCATAATGCCACAGAAGTTACAGAGATACGGTGACGAAGACTATTCTGCAGATGTGAACCATTCGTTCTTCAGAATGCGGATGTTTTACACAACAGCAGATTGGCTTTATGTCGCATAACAATTTTTCTTTTCTTTTCTTTTTTTGTCCTGTTCGGCTGTTAGGTCAAGCAGAATGGAGGATCTGTATTCCTTTTATGCCGGAACAGTTTTACTGTGTCACAGTGGAGTTTTTAAGCTTCTGCTGTGGTTTCTTAGTATTATAATTGAAGTTTATTGAGAATCAGAATCGAACAGAACAAAGTTTCTAGAAGGGAGAGAGAAACGACGACAAAAGACAAAGCACTAATTGTAAACAGGGTGAGAAAAGTAAGTCATTACATTATCTACAACAATATTATATCTACAAACATTAAATATAAGTGTTGCATGGGGCTGTAATGCTACACCCTGTGAGGGAAGGACAGGACAAGCTAGAACAGGACAAGGACAGGAGAAGAAGCATGCAGGACAAGGGTTGTGAACCCGGCTGTACAACTGAAGTGTGGTGGGATTGACTATGTAAATTATAAAAGTCTATAGGACGAGAGTATGATACACAAGCAATTCGCATATTCATGAGTTATTTGTCGCAATAAGTGAGTGGCCCCACACCCAGTGAAAGAGTCCCAGGGGTGTGTGCCTGCGGACACATGCAAGTGAATTGACACCATTTTACATGCGCAAATACTGACAGAAGTGTCCTGTAATTGGTGTGCCCACACCGCGGAGGCTGAGGACCCCACCCAATCAATCGAGGGGCGGGATCGGGCCCAGGGGTCCACCCGAGAGCAGCCCGGTGGACGGAACACGTCCCACACTGAGGGACCCAGGGCGGTCCGCCGGCCCCACCAAGGTGCCCCGACAACTGGCCCCCACGGTGGGGGGCGCAGGGACACAATGCCACCCCCCCCCAGCCAAACTTGCCCCACACGCCCCCCACTTTCAGGGCCCGTGATGCAGCCAGTCCCCGCCCAACCTGAGGGCGGGAGAGTGTCCCTTGTTTGTTGGAAAGGAGGGCAGAAAGGAGCACCCAACAAGGGAACGATAAGGGGGGAACCCAGGGAGCAGCCGCGGGCCATGAGAGGGGAGCCCCAATGCCAAGCAGTCATCCAGCCCGGGGGGGCTCGGCCTCAGGAGCGCCGCCATGCAGCTAAGTGAGAACCCACCTCCCCACCTGTTAGTATGACTGGCAGGTCCCTGACTGGCAGTCATTGGCCCTACCCCGTGTATCGGTGCCCCCCCATCAAGCATACAATGGAAAACACCACATTAAAATCTGGAGAGACCAGTGAGCCGAGGGGGGGGGGGGGGGGGCAAGGCTGCCAGACACTGCTGCCTAACAGCCAACCCCCCCCCCACTGTCCCCAAGAGATGGGTGTATGTGGTGCATTAAAATGTGGGGATGAGTGCGGGTGATGCATTTAAAATCCAGGGGGGCAGGCAGAGCGGAGGGGCAGGGCGCACGGACCGGGAAACAGCACGTAACTGCAGGTTATGTGGGTGTGCTAATGTTGTTACTGTGTCTTTGTACATCATACCCTACTGTTGTGTGCAAGTTTTCTTATTAAAAGAGATGTTTTGAAATTCGAGTATTTTGGGGGGGATTGCAAACTCAAACCCCTCTTTTAATATTTCATTGTGCCATCACTTGTCTCTACCTGTCACCTTTTTATATAGCCCCCTCTGACCGGATTGAGACAATTTATCCTTCTCTTCACATATCATCCCTCTGTCATGTGCTTTTCATCTCTTTCTTATTCAGCCCTCTGTGCTTTCCCTTTTTCCCCCCTTTTATCTCCTTTTCCATTCAAATCCCTCAGTCCTCTGTTCATCTTCTTCCTTTATGTCCCACACTCTCTCCTGGGTGCCAGTGGAATATGACTGAATATTCTGCTCACAAGCATCCCTTTCACTGCTCGCGCCTTTCTTCTTTCAAATATCACCATGGTATCCCATGCACCTTTTTCCCTAATGTCCTTTACCCCTTTTTTCCTCCCCTGGCTGCGCATCCACTCTTCCTCCTGGGATTCTCATTTCACAGTCATTTATGGTGACCCTTCTCCTAAGTCCTCCTCTCGACATCGCCGTTCTCCCCCGCCCTCCCTCGTACTCCTCGTTTCATTTCCCCTCCTCTTGATTAGTTGACCCTTTTGACCGTTTCACACTACCCCACCTCCCCACCCACACCCTTCGCAGCTCCACTTGTTAAGCTGCATGATTAGTTTCTCACAAACTCATTTTCATAGCCAGATCCTGGGCTCATCATGGGACAAGGGGGGCAAAAGTGTGTGCGTGTGTGTTTAGGTGTGTGAGTGTGCGTGCATGTGTGTTTGGTCCTAAGGGTGTCTTGGGATCTCACTGAATTGCGAGCACCGGTAGAATGTCGAGCGTTCGCTTTCAATGAAGAGCAGCCACACACATGGAGATAGACGTGTATGTGTGTGCGTATGTGCCATTCAGTGGTGGGATTTAATGCCGATTTAACAGTTCCAACGAGCCGGCACGGAGGGCTGCGGAGAAACTAGTCCTTAAATGCACCACGCTGGTTCCATTCGAACCAGGCTAGGAAATGAGAGGATAAGAAAGAGGAAGATGGACAGATGGTCGACATCCTGCACCTTATGTTTACTTCTAAGGAAATCAAAGCACAGAGGACGATTTTATCAGGCAGAGCGGCTGAAAAGTGATACTGGTACATGTTTTGCCATATTTGATGTAACACAGATATTCCATCTGGGATATGAAATAGCTCATGTACTGTATATCTGCCTCATATCTCTCCACATTTGCTCCTAAAACCTACATACTCGGATTCCTCAAATAGTGCCCTTCCCTTTAATAGACGCCGCGCCCAAATTGTCCCCACTCAAGACAAATAGATGCCTCCTGTTTCCCAACTGGAAAAAGGGGGTAGTAATTATCTCACTTCATAGATGCTTTTTATTGTTCACGCCCATTTGAACTCTGTTGCTAACCAAAACAGCAGCATGTAAACAGTCTCTCAGATGAATGAAAGTGTGGAGACCGCATGTTGTAAATGACGTTCCTATACAATAATATAATAATTATAATTATAATAATATAATATGATGGCGCCGATTATTTTTCCAATAGAATCTCCTCTGACTTGAGATCACTATACAATAATGTTGTGTTTGTTCACATTTATGTTCCGGGGCGCTATGTGACTTGTTGCTTCACCCAGTCTGTCTCAATCGTTGCCGTTCCTATGCATTTCTCCATAAAAGTCCTTTTTATTTGTTTTTAAACTACACGCTTAATTGTCATAAATTCTTTTATAAAAATAACTACCTCCTTGTTAGATGCCCACCAATTAATGTTCAGGAAATAAACACCCGTAGCCGCTATTTGTGGAAATAAAGTTCACAAAGATGGTTGCACGAAAATCAAGAAAATACAACAGCTTAACACATTAGCTTTAAAAATATGCTCTGATGACGCTTATGTGTCACTTCTCAAGTTCTGTTCAAGGAGCAAGATGTGCATAGTCGATTGGTTTTATGTGCAATGTGTTTGTGTCTTGTTAGTCCAGAGAGGTGGTGGCAGGAGGCTTGTAGGTCAGCGGTCAGAGCTAAGCCTCTCGTCACAAATTCAAAGGGGGTGGAGGGGTGCTGGTCTCCAAGCCCTTTGAAAATGGGTCTTGGGCTGTTAGACAGTTTTGAAAATGATAGCGTTACTGTCTAAAATCTAAAAACAGTAGTCTGTAAATATGGAGGACATTCGCATGTGAGTTAAATGCTTAGTCAAGGCATAAACATGGGTTCTTTGGTTTACCACAGAGCTCCATTCTTAAGTAACACAACATAACCTGAATTTGTAAGTTCAAGTGCACAGTAGTTTATCTTTAACCAAGCAGTAGTAAAGTAATAATTACAGTAAATATTTGTCTGAAAACCAGTTATAGGCCATCGATCGTTGGAGGGGGTAGAGATCAATGAGTTCCGTGGACACACTTAAGATGCCAGCCGTTTTTCACCAGGTGATTCTCGTACACCAGGTATACTGCTAATGTTCAATGCTCCAATCACACACAGATCCTTGTCACCATGCCAGACTATTTGCGCCGCTTTTAAAGGGTATGCTTGAACACGCTTCGATTGGACAGGATTGAAGTTGTCTGTAGTGACGCCCACACCAGCACTGGCATTTAATTTTAAAAGCACTGGGGGTAGGCCGGTCCACAAAAGTACCAAAACCGGGTCTCGCCCGCCTCCTCGCGGTGTTATGCCAAGTGCAGTGCAGGATTTGCGCTAGTAACGAAAATAAGAGCCCTAAGTATGGCGGTAACTAAGCGTCCTTTCTTATGGCGCATGACGACAGATTTTTACGCTGCTGCACAAACTCGTATTTAATTGCCTGCCATCTGTAACCTTCAAATGTCATAATTGCATGAAATCCATCCATCCATTTTCCACACCGCTTATCCTCAAAAGTGTTGCAGATGTGCTAACCAGTCGACCACCATGCCGCCATTACAAAAAAATATACATCAATTGACGAACTTTAAGTATGGCAATACCTCAGGATGCCTCCTTGTGCGACAAAACTATGTATTCTCACACCACTTCAGTAACTAGTTCAACGTAACCGTTGTACATAAGTACTGTATCTCACAGTCAAAACAACAATGATGAAAAACAGCTTTTGTGTCACATATACTTTGAAGAAGGGTATTCGAAAGACGTGAGGAGCAGTTGGGAGCATTGGGCGTAGTGTTGGTTTTCAGATAGTGACAATTTGACAAGTACTGGCCTCAAATGTACTGTATATTACAATGTTTTCAATGTCTAAACGGGCATCATTGTGACAGCGTTGCCTGTCAGTATCTAAACAAAAGAAAAATGCAAAGAAAAAACATTTTAGTCGTATAAAAACACTTATATTTCTTATTTCAGAATTTTGTATTCAACAAATAACAGTCAGACAAAAACATTGTGATATATATTCTCCTTTACCCCAAGCGTGTTCGTAATAACATAATATAGAATGTGCATTACATAGTGAAATAATTTTGACTTTGTCGAGTAGTGCTTCAAGTAGAGTAGTGCTCGCCAGAAGAACACTCAGTGATAAGTGGCATTAACTTTGCGTATATGCCACGTGAAAACCATGCAAATGAATGCACACATGCACACACGCAATCAAGCCTTGGAACATTCATACCAAACTCTGCTCCAATCCATTTCTCCTCGCTGCATCCCTCCCTCCTCTTCATCAGCTTCACTCATATCTTCTTTAGATTTTAACCTTATATCTGGCTCACTCTATGCGCTCTCCCCATATAAATCTTTGCCAGCCTAAAGCTGCTGTATTTCCTCTGTAATCTTTGCCTTATCTCTTTCTTTTGTTCTCTGCTGTTGATATCTCTCTCCCTCTCTCGCCGTTTAATCTGCTCTCTCCTCCCTCTCCCTTTATCACTCCCCTCATCTTTGTTCCACTTCAGACTCAGTACACAATCACACATACAAACACACGTATTTGCTTGGTCACACTGACTTCCCCAAATCTTAGTGTAGGTGAAATTAAAGTGTGATAAGCAGCTTAGCAGGTGTGTGCTGTCATGCTTCACTGCTATCCAGGGAGCTCTGTTCTTTAATTAGAGGCTAGCCTAGACACGCACGCACGCATGCACATACGCATGTATGCGCACGCATAGACACACACGCACACACACACATACACATCCAGGGCTTCTCATGACACACTGGACGCCTGCTAAATTATTAATACACATAATTATTATAGCAGCAGGGCAATGTATTAATGCATTTGTGAAAATATGCACTTTGTAGTAATGATATTGATTAAAGGCCTATATAATGATGCAATTCTCAAGTGGATACCTTGAAAGGAGTTTGAGGTGGGATCATGGAAGTATCCTGGTTAGTTCGTCATACTGTCACTGATGATTTCGTGTCATCAAAATTCCTCAAGGAAATAATAAACATTGACATGACTCATGGTTCATAAATGAACTTTCCCAACACTGATCCTGTATTAGTTCACATTGCAATATCGCAGGTTAAAATAAAATTGCAATGTCTTTTTTTTCCCCCACTATGTGCAGCCCGAGAGGAGATTTTGTCTGAGGGATGTGGCGGCTACATGGCGATGTATGATACCAGTTATGAAGCTAGGGGCCGGTGCGTGAAGAGCTTTAAAAAATCAATAGTAGTATTTTCAATTGTATCCCAAACCCGAAGCCAGTGCAAGGAGGCTAGGACAGGTGTAATGTATTCACGCTTCTTTGTGCTAGCTGGAATTTTAACCATCTGAAGCTGTGCCACCAGAGTCAGAGGGAGACCACGGGCTACGATAGTTTAAACTTGAGGGTATGAAGGCACGGATGAGTTTTTTTAATCACTGTATGACAGAACAGACTTGATGAGATTTGTGTGTCCAGGTTAAGATTGGGCAAAGGAACCAAGGTTGGTGGGAATTGAATTTTGGGATTTCAAAGGGCCAAAGACAATGACTTCAGTTTTGTTGTCATTTAACTGAAGGAAGTTATTTGCCATCCAAATTTAAATTTTTTCCAAACAGTTCAAAAGAGTCTGCCTGGAGATACCAGATTTACTCCAAGTGGGAGTGCACAGTTGGGAGCCATCTGCATGGAAATGCCATGGAATTTTAAATTTTCTGATGACATTGCCAAGGGCAGTGTTTCCCAACCTTTATTGAGGCAAGGCACCTTTTTTTACATCAGAGGAAAACACTACTCTAAGGCACACTACTAACCAAGTATGAATACTGAAATAATGACAAACTCGTCTCAATTTTTACTCACAAATCTACTTACTCAGTATGATATCTGGGCCTGTGTAGTTGAACACAAAGTTATTATTCTGTTCAATGGAAACAGCTGGATACACAGGTTTATTGTACCTTCTGCCATCTGTTATGCCTCTCACTGTATGTCAGTGGCATAGATAGATGAACATTTGTAATTCATAAATAATAATTTTTGGACAAATTAAGTAAAATTGGATAATTTTGTCAGGCACCCCTGATGACCTCTCATGGCATTCTAGTGTGCCATTGCACCCTAGTTCGGATTTACTTGCTTAGGGAGAGCATGTAAAAGCAGAAAAGCACTGGCCCCAGACTCATAGTAACCCTTTGAAAGCGTCTGCTATTGGTGAGGGAACAGAAGGGTGATTGCAGTGAGTTACCCAGTGTCATTTTATTGGTAAGACTCAACTCAGTGAGTGTTGTGTAGTTGATAATAAATGTATACTAAGTTTAAAACAATTTTCTCATAGCAAATAATGTAACCTGTAACATTTTGACATTCGTAACTGATGAATTTTTGCTGTCAGTGGTACACGTCTGTGGTGGCGTCACACAAAAATCACATAAAAAAGCAAAACACACCCGTAGAGTTCATACTTTGGATTCTAACTCGGCTGAAGTCTTACAACATTTGCTGATGTCTTGTGGCGATGGTTTGACCTCCAAGTTTTGAACTCCAAACTGCTAAACTTCGGCGGTTCCACTGGACTTCATGTGTATCAAATATTTCGGGGAGGAGCAAAGTGTGTATGTTCTGCGTGTGTTTCCATAGGGAATCTAAGATGCCCGGCAGGCCCCCCCCCCCCAACGGGGCAAAGCTATGATGAGCAATTATCCACTAGGACGACTTTGTGGGCTAATTTAACATATTTATGTGGTCAGCAGCACTGTTTACTATTCCCCTTCACTGCTTACTGCTGCACTTTCAATTTAGAACACAACCATGCTTCGTCTTTGCCTCTCTCTTTCATTTTCTCTCTCTTCTTCCTTCTTCTCTTCGCCTCCTCTGCCTCTATCTCTCACTGCCTGATGGGGTTTGTGATGTGTATCGCTCTGCCCGCCCCTTCCCTCGTTCTGATTCTCTATTTTTATCTCCACTGTGTGTGGGATGGGAAGGGAGTAGGGGGACAAATGTAGAATGAAGTGTGTGTTTTTGTGTGTATGTGTGTCTGCCCACACGTGTATTCATGCGTGCGTACGTGCGTTTGTGTGTGTTGTGAGTAGAGAGAAAGAGGTGGAGCCAGAGATTGTGATAAAGAGGGGGTATGCAGAGCCATAGGGGGGTGTTTGTGGTTTGTGTACAGCTAAGACCGATAGGGATTTAGCCTGTTTGTTTTGAACAAGTCTTTGGCGTCTGTGTGTGTGTGTGTGCGTGTGTTTGAGTGTGAGTGCATTTGTGCATGCAACATGGAGAGAGGAAGAGGGCCTGCCTCATATATTTCACCACAAAAATGAGGTAGAATCTAATCATAGCCTCATAAAAGTCTGACCCAAGAGAGCACCTGCCTCTTTAGGACACGCACACATACACACGCACGCACACACACACACACACACACACACACACACACATGCTTGTTCTCACATACGCGCGTATACACTCAATGAAGAACATTTGTATTACCACGATAGTATGGAACTACTGTTCGGTAAATAGGAGGCAGCTACAGAGACGCACATGGGCCTGTTTTACATACTTACGTATTCAGCTGTTGAGTTACAATGCAATCAGTTGTCATCATTGCGCCGTATATACCCTTGGCAATCAAAACTCTCCTTCAAGCCTCGCCTATAATACGACATGTTCCGAGTCTGCATGTTCATTTAAATCGTGACACTTTTATCGCAAGGAAAGGGGTGTTCTCCTTTTTACGAAACGAGAAATATTTTATTGTACTCATATAGTCCTAGGGCACTTTAGGGCCACACTGAAAAAAAAACAAAAAAAAATACAAGAAAACAAGTCGTAATGTTACAAGAATAAAACTGTATTCTTATGAGAACAATTTCGTACCATTAGAAGAAATCAAATTCTGTCTGATGAGAAAAAGGTTGTATTCTTATGAGAATAAATATGTTGTCTTACTCGAAAAAGTTGTAATATTGCAAGAGTGAAATTGTAATGTTACAAAAATAAAGTTGTAATATTATCAGGAAAAAGTCGTAATTTTTATGAGAATAAAGTTGTAATCTTTCAAGAAAGAAATTGTAACATTGCAAGAAAGAAATTGTAACATTGCAAGAATAAAATTTTTATGTTGCAACAATACAGGTATTGTAACATAAAAAAAAATGCAAGCTTATGAAAATTAAGTTATAATATGAGAATAAAAGGGTAATTAACAAGAATAATACTAATGTTATGAGAAGAAGCATCCTTGGGTCACTTAAAAAGTGCTATATTAATCCAAGCTATTATAACTATAATCATTACTGTATTAAGAAAATCAGAATATTACAACCAATAAAGTCTGAATTTGAATGAGTCAAAATTCCCACAAGAACCCAAACTCAACAGTCTGAGACCAGTAGCTCCTCTCTCCCTCTCTAGAGACCTCCCATTATAAAATTATAACTTTGTAATGTTACACATTTGTTCTCCCAAAATTACATTTTTAAAAAAAAAATTCTCTGATTATTCAGACTTTTTTTTTCCTCATTAAAATGATGACTCTACTCCTTATCATTTATTCCTTGTTGTGTCATTCTTTCGTTTTTTTTCCCAGCATGGCCCGAGCTCTCCCTTGTAAAGGAGAGCTTCTCTCATTGCTGTATATTGTATGTCATTAAAATAAAGAGCCAGAACCTTGACAGATGTCTGAGGATCCCAGCATTTGCACTTGAGTCGGCTTAGTCCACTGAGCTCCAAACACTGTATCGCATTGCCAGCATCCCGTCCTCTTTCGACTTCTTTTCTATAGCGTTCACACTTTTGTCTGCATGTTATAGCACTGATTTTTATTATGCACACTCTCCAACATGGGTTGATCACACTGATGGGAGGATGATGTTGGTCTGATTTAGTTTGTTCCAATTCGTCAAAGTGTTTTGGATGGTAATAGTGATATTTGCTCAGAGGCCGCCGCACAGGACCTTATGAGGAAGAGTGAATGGAACGTGTGATTTTATCTGAATGAAAAGAAGGGGTGGGGGTTAAGAGCCGTGTGGCGGGAGGGGAGGGGTCATGAAGAGGTTTGGCATGAATAGTGGGATATAGACTGGGAGGGGGGGGTCGGGTGAGACAGGGAGGAGCAGGGGAGGTTGGGTTAGAGAGAAGGAGGAAGCAAGACAAAAGTTTGCCGTAATTAGCGTGGAGGAAGGGCCAGGCGGGTGGTGTGTGTAAGAATAGGGTCTTTAGGAGGTGATGGTGGTGGTGGGGTGGGAGTGTGGGCGTACTTCTGTCAGTTTTGGACTGAGACATCTGTCAGAGGCGGCGGTGGGTGTGTACTACGCCAGTGTGCGTATGCGTGTGGGGATGACAGGACTTGGGTTGCACCTGGGCTATGACCCTCTGACTGAGGTCGTCTTTCCCAGCACACTTCAGCCTGCTGCCAGGATAATTTCCTTTTCTCTGCAGCTTTATCCTTCCATGCACACTGTCATCTCGCACAATGCCTTGTTCAAGTGGATGAACACACTTAAACTTCTGTGCTCTTAGCTCTGCCTTAGTATGTATCAGTACAATATGCTGGGAGACAACGCAGAGGACCGGACAGCTCCTCTTTAGGCATTTATATTCATGTCCTGGACAGGCCATTATCAACTGATAAAAAATATACTACTTACTAGTTTGATAGTATTACCCTTTATTAAGCAAGGAACCATATTTTGGTAACTTCAACTTCAGTCATAGCCCCAAGTTTCACGGTTAGGCAATGGAACCATATGATTTCTCCACGGCAATTATCAATGAATGGTAATGATAGTATAGAAAAATAAATACAAAAATAAATGAAATAAGTGTTGTTGTTTTTTAACTGTGACATGATGGTGAGTAAACATTCTAAAAAAAGTTACCAAAGTTGGAAAAAAAAGCTTTTTAAAACGTTATGCCATAATACAGTAACTATGAAGTATAATATGTCTTTCCAGGAGTTCCCATATGAGAAGACTTCTTGAATGTGACTATTTTAAAATTAAATATTGCCCATTTAATTTTACATTGAGCTTCAGTGAAAAAAAAACATTTACACAATGAAAGACAGCTATATTAAGACAGGTGAATATCATTGTCAAATGTCATTGTGAAAAGTAAAACAAATCCTCGAATCTACTACTATCATTTTCTTTGGTTAACATTTTGAATTTTCAAGTATTTAAATGATGATTGTCATCATTAGAGGCTCTAATTTACTTACTTTTTTTAATGTGATGCTTTGGCCAGGCCTAGAAAAAAATACCACTGGTTAGTTTGATAGTACTCTATCATGCCACCCTTTATAGTAGGGCAAGGAACCATATTTGGTTACTTAAACGGATCAAAATGGATGCCACACACCTCACTATAAGCTAGTAACAATGTGATTTATCAAGGGACGACTATACCTGCAAAGGCATTTTTAAGCGGGACTAAATATATTGAAATTAAGTTAAATGACACTGATTTATCATGATTTAAATATAATAATAATGTACTGTATACTGTATATTAGGTACCAAGTTACCAAAGTTTAAAAAAAACATCTACTAAGGTACTACAAGGGAAAGAACCATATTTCGTAGCTTGGTTTTAAATCAAGTGGATCCCACATGAATCACTATAAGTTTGTAGAACATGTGATTTAGCCCAGAAAGATAATGACAATATATTTTAAACAGTTTAAAAAAAATATTTCTGTGTTCCAAGTATAGTATTCAATGATAACGATTTAACAAGAGAAGGCTCTAAATAGTTTCATCCCATTTTTGTTATTATTATTATTATTATTTTTTTTTATTATTACATTAAACTTGCATTCATTACTTTTATAATGAGCAGCTGCATACAAAAACCACGCTGAGTTCACTCATCAACATGACAAGACAATATTAGTTCTGTAGTTTTCTCTTTCTGCTTTTCAAACTTCCCAAATGTGTCACTGGCTCTTCCCTGAATGTAATCTTTTTTTTTTTTTTTTTTTTTTTTTTTTTTTAATCATGAATTTGTATGGATTTGAGCAGCCTTTTTAATTCTCTGGTTCATTTCCCAAAGGACTTACACTCCCCAAAAATAGAAAGAAGGTCCAAGTGCATAGGTCTAACATTTATCCGCTATAGTCCTGTTGGATTATGTGCTGCTAAATCCAAAGGATCAAATTTCACTGAGTGCTCCGCTTGCTTCATGTGGTATGCTCTGACAAAAACAGCGTCATATTATAAAAATGAACAAGGTGGTTAGTTCTGCTATATGCATGGTTTCACACCATTATGATGGAGGGTGACATGAAGAAAAGGAGAAGGGGGGAGCTGAGACTACGTCGGCATGCTCCAGTAGAGAGACTGATTAAGTGTTAACTGCCGGATAAATAGTGGAGTGCAGTTGCGTACTCCTCAGGTGTGAAAAATGGAAGGGATCACATTATGGCTGGGGGAGGTTATATTATGGTAGCAGGTTCCGGTTGCCAGGCGACGGGGCTCAGCGAGATGCCAGGTTGCTAGGTAACCCGGGGAATGCAAAGCCGAATGCGATGAGATAGCGAGAAGAGGAGGAGCTCAGAGCGGAGCTGCTCTACCTTCACATCTCGCTGTTTTCATCCAGCTGTGAAGGAGCTATGTAAACAGCAACACTGCACGCGGAATGTCTTCGCAGAGATGCTGTGTTACACGCTCCATCTCTGGAGTTTTCGCCCACACAATGATTTGGATTCTCTTACACAATGTACTGTATCTTCTTTTATTGCTTTTAACAAATATTTACAAAAAAAAGACTAAACGATTACAGGATCAACAGATGGGGTAATGCAAAAAAAAGAAGATAAAAAGATGAATTAACTGAACAAATAAATGTAATAATATATAATTACAAACATAATAATAATATATTCAAATAAATATCTATACCGGGCGGCACGGTGGCCGACTGGTTAGAGCGTCAGCCTCACAGTTCTGGGGACCCGGGTTCAATCCCCGGCCCCGCCTGTGTGGAGTTTGCATGTTCTCCCCGTGCCTGCGTGGGTTTTCTCCGGGCACTGCGGTTTCCTCCCACATCCCAAAAACATGCATGAATTGGCGACTCTAAATTGCCCGTAGGCATGACTGTGAGTGCGAATGGTTGTTTGTTCCTATGTGCCCTGCGATTGGCTGGCAACCAGTTCAGGGTGTACCCCGCCTCCTGCCCGATGACAGCTGGGATAGGCTCCAGCATGCCCGCGACCCTAGTGAGGAGAAGCGGCTCAGAAAATGGATGGATGGATGAAATATCTATACAATTGTGTATGTACCAAAATATACCCATTGATAGGATACTGTAATAATAGCGTACATGCACATAGGAGCTTTAAAATGCATCTGCTGAGTTGTAGTTCAGCATTATTGAACGACAAAACAGACTTATTATCAATGACCTGACATATTTTTGTGATAAAATTGTAAAGCCTCAGTATGTACTGTGGTTATTAAAAATCTACACACCCCTGGTCAAGTGGCAGCTTTTTGTGATATAAAAAATAAATCATTTCAGAACTTTTTCCACCCTTAATGTGACCTATAACCTGTACATATCATTAGAAAAATATATAACTGAAAAAATGCGTGTGCTGGTTTTTTATTTGTTTTTTTCTTCAGCTTGAAATGGGTCCTTAGACAAGGTGGGTGGAATTATAGCAGTCAGTGTTCAAAAACCTTCAGGCTTCTGCGCGAAACAAAGAAATAAATGTCAGCAAAAGTACAAGAACATCTGAACTTTATTTGGGGTTTAATCAAAGGCACTTTAAATGGTAGTAGGTGTGTGCTGGCTCACATTTTACATGAGGGTGAATATGATTGGTTAATTCTGAACCCTGCCACATCCTAGTTATACTGAAAGGGTGTGCACAGTTGTGCCACCACATAATTTCATAATTTCAGTTGTTCATTTTTACTTACACTCTTTGGGTTATGGGTCACATTAATGGAGGGGAAAATCTTGAAATGATTGTTTTGGTCTTATTTTTTTTAGGTCACAAAAACCTGGCATTTGAGCAGAGCTGTGTAGAACATTTATATCTACTGTATTACCAGAGCCGGAGTTAATGTTATACAATATAAATATAACAAAACTGGACCCAGTTTTTATTTGAACCTAAGTTTGGGAAACCCTAATGTACTGTAGATCATGGATTACAAAGGGACCATTTTAGACCCAAAAAACTGTCAAATGGTGACTTTTTCATGCAACAACTGTGCTTTGGAGTGCAAAAATGTAAAATTAAAAAAAGGGTCTTAAAGCACAAGTTTCTAAATTGCCAGTCTTGTAGTTTCCGTGTAAACACTGAAATTCACACCGTTTTTAAAACAGAGGATGAGCGCATGCATGAGTACGTCCCATTCATTCATGAATGTCAGAATACTATACTGTTGTTCCGTGTGTACAGCCTCAAGGTAATGAGCTTAATAAAGACTGAATCCTGTTTCCTCAAATTCTCAAACCAAATATATGGAAAAATTCGTGGTAGGGACATGCTACGCAATTGAAACTGTCTTCAAGTGTTTTTGTAGCTCCGTATGGGGATCATTGTAAAAATGTTGTCACCTGTACGTGTAACACCAAGAAACAAAGAATTCCGTTTCTGAGTCCCTGTGCCAATGTGTGGCGAGTGAATAAACAAAAAACAGCATATGGTCCTAACACATACACTTTTTAATTCAAAGGTGGACTTATTTTATATTGTTTCATGTGATGCAAACAGGCAGACGAAGCGGTAGCCTGCATGTGCCTGATTTCGTTTTTTTCCAATTCACATGGCTCCACATAATGAATTTGTATAGCTGCTAGGCACGCTCGCAATCACAGTGAGGAAATGAGAGGGAGAAGAGGAGGAGGTAATTGTGATACAGAAATAGAGAGAAGAGAATGGCTAGAAAAGAGGGAAAGAAATGGAAGGATAGCAGTGTCACCATGAGGCAGAGATTAGGAGGCTTTAGGGTAGAAAGTGGGAATAGAAACTGGGAAAGAGGGAAAAATAATGTAGGCTAAAAATACTCTGGAAAAGGGACACATACTGTATGAATGTGGTGGTGAATACTGAGAGGATATTAAAAGGGGGATGGTGTATACTTAACATATGCACAAAATAATTGTCTGTTATCATGCTGTGATCTGTAATCAGTTTCATCATTCATTTTTACATGAGGATATTGCCCTCCAGCGTTTTCATAGCAAAACACAATGAATGCAAATATGTAAATGATTTAACACTGTAATTTAATCCATGTTCCAAATAGCCGGTGTACACATTGTACGCACGCACGCACGCACGCACGCACGCACGCACGCACGCACGCACGCACACACACACACATGACGCCCGCCCCCTCCCCGATGTGGGGCAATGGTTCGTTCCGCTGATTTTGCGTATGTGGGGGAGGGAGTAGAATACGATTTGATTGGATAATCCAAGGATTTAATAAACTCTAATCCTGGCACAATCCTCTCTGCATTACTCCTGGGAGTAAGATTAACTGTATGTGTACAGGATGTGTTTCTATGTGTGCAAATAAAAAGGTGAGGAAAAGTGTGTACTGTATGAGTAACTGTCCTGCAAGTGTGGACATTTATGTTGGCGGCAAGGCATGCAAATGGAAGTGCGTTTGCATGCAGGCCCTCACTCACGCGTGTATGTGTGAGGACATACCAGCTCTTGCGTGGCCATCATATATCACATATATCTCATGCATCCACACGCCACCGCTCACATACCAAATCCCTATCCCTCATAAATGCATGGCTCTTAGTATGCACATAAAAAAAAAAACAAAGAAAAAAAAAAAACACTACAGAGCGCCTCGTTGGATGCAGATGGTTACTGTTAATTAAGTCTTAATTGGAACGTGAGTAATGAGAGGGTAATCTGACTTGAAAGGAGCGCATTGCTGTTCACGTGTGTGCTGTAATGGAAAGAAAGACGAAGTACAGCGTGTCTGACATGCAGGCACGATACTTGACAGCGGAGTCAAAGTTGAATGCAATCTGTTCTGTGACGCGGAAGAAGATTTCCCATTGAGGTCAATTATATTTGTGCTGGAGTCATAAAACCTTTATTAACTGTACAGGCAATGTTCAAAGGAACATTTAACATTATTAACTTGCATACAAGTATAATCCGAAGTTAACCATTTTATTATTCATATGTTATAGGCAATAAAAAACTCTTTAAACTCATAGCATTATCTGTCAAATGTATAAAATGAAATAAGTGATGTCCATCCATCCACTCATTTTTCATAGCGCTTGTCCTCATTAGGCTAGCAGGTAAACTAGAGCCTATCCCAGCTGACTTTGGGGGAGAGGCAGGGTACACCTTGAACTGGTCGTCAGTCCATTGCAGGGCATGCTGTATATAGAGAAACAGCATTTCATGATTAAATGCACATCTATGGACAATTTAGAGCCTCCAATTAATCTAACATACATGATTTTGCAATGTGGTAGGAAGCCGGACTATCCGGGGAAAAAAACCCACACAAGCACGGGGAGAACATGCAAACTTCACACAGAAAGCCAGTTTCGAAACCCGAACCCCAAAACTGTAAAGCAGACATGCTAACCACGTGCTGCTACTGTTTATTTTGTTACTTGTTTCATAACTCGAGTCCATTATTTATTAATTTGAACAAATTCAGCAGCAACAGTGCTTAGCGCCTCGTACCTGGATAGTGCCTGCCTGCAGCACCGAAAAAACGAAACTGTGCTCTCCTCTTCGGTCTGTTTAATCATAAATGTCTAGTATTGTGTGGTGCGGTTTAACCTGAGGTGTTTATTGTGTTGCCAAAACCGCTTATGTTTCTTTTCCACAAACATCACAAACTGTGTCTTGGCTGTTTGTGGACCTGAAAATGCCTCACACATGATTCTATTTATGCTCTGCAATGGTGTCTACATCTGACACTGAGTGACTGGCATATCACTGCACTTACGCATTACGCACTTACCCAAGCGGAAGAAAAAGTAGTGCCCACTTCCCAACAACTGCGAGTTCTTCAGACAATATCAGAAGCTTATTTACATAAAGATCTGGGAATGGAGGAGTTGATATTTCAGTATCAATCCGCACATCACCAACATCAAGCCAACAGGGAATGGGTCCAAAAACAGGAAGTACAAACCAAAATAAAAGCAGGAGCGGTGCTAAGCATAGTTTAATACATCTGCTCAGTCATCCATATGACGACTGGCCATCATCTCCAGCTATCATGACACTGACTCACTCACTAAAGCTGGCCAAAATGGAAATGTCCAGAGTCTTCTAACTTCACTGTAAATGCCAGTATATATTCTTCTCATCGTGTTCTTCTTCGTCCCTTACCACTGTGCTTTTAGAAAAAGTGTCGCAAAAAGCCATGTGGAGAGTTAACCCTTTCATGGTGGCTTAATTTAGGTCTAGTGAGGTCGAGTGAGTGTGAATGTGCGTGTGAGTGGTTGTTTCTCCATATATGCCCTGTGTTTGGTGGGTGACCAGTCCAGGGTCCAGTCCAGTACCGCCTTTCACCCAATGTCCGCTGGGATAGGCTCCAGCTCACCTGCAATGAGAATCACCGGTATATAAAATGGCTGGATGGACAGATTTTCTCCCATTCCACATTGCCTCTCCCCCATTCATGCATTTTTACTCATTGATTATTTGACACAGATGCAATATTTTACAAGGGAGGACCAGCGCAAAGGCGGCAAGGCACTTCTTGGCTCAAATTCTTTGTTTACCCGAAGATCGCAGCAGTCGCCCTTGGCAACCAACATCCTTGTTTACCTACCCTGCGTGTGCCGTCATACAATTGCCATGGCGACCAACTGGTTGCCTTGACGATTTTCCGATGCCATTATTTTGTGTCCGCAGATGCGCCTGCTGTCTCTTGTCACTGTACTTATTATATTCCTAGACTAATATGTCAGTTTGAGCAGAAATTCAGCATAATAAGAAGTGATGGCTCAACTTGCCCCATTCAGCATGTTTCACAGTCACAATGACGAGCTTGAATAGGCATAATGAAGGGAAAAATGGAAGTGATGATAGATAGATTGAAGGATAGAGCGAAGGTTCGTGGACACAAATCTGGCAACAATCAGCCATCTCTACAACACAGCCCAAAATCAATGAACAAGACGTGACTGATCGATGGCTTGATAGCACAAGATGGATAGCAGGGTGGATGGACAGCAATAAGAGCAGCACTGGGAAATGATAGATGGATGGACAGATGGATGAATGGATAGAAAGATGAATGGATGGAGAGAGAAGCGTGAATTCAAGGTCACTGGAAATACTGGAGGCGGTGTGTGTGTATGTGTCTGCGTGTGTGTGTGTTTTCTGTAAGTTTATGTTTAAGCTGACAGCTCCAGTCAATAAAGGTGTGAGGTTAAAAATGTGCATCATCCCTTCCTCTGCCGACATCGTGTGTGCGCGCGCGTGTGTGTGTGTGTGTGTGTGTGTTGATGCGAACAGTGTGTTTGCACCTATGTTGGCCTTGCCTTAGATCAATAGCTTGTGGTGACAGCTAAGAGCTGATTAATCAAATGTATGGATCAGTCTCTCCCGGCGCTGCCCCCTCCTCAATTACCAGCTTCATTACATTGCCTTAACACCCCACTGGGACCTTTCTCTCATCTCTCTCAACGCCTCCCTGTTGCCTCTTTTTACACACTCTCTTCCTCCAATCGCATCCTCTGTTTTATGTCCTCCTTTTTGTTTTTTATTTTGTAACTCCCCATTGATTCACAGCACAATTAATTCAACCGTAAGTGTGACAAAATCACATTGGGGCCACCACTGTTTGATTGCATTCTTTGTAAGGAATAAGGTTGGGAATCTCATTGTAATTTCAGATATGATATTGTTACGTGTTTTGCCTGATGATAATCTCCCGGTACAGTAGGGATTGAACCGATTAGTTGACTTTGCCACTCTGTATCAAAGTTTAAAACTGGTATGACTATAATGCTCTGTGGAGCAGCGAAATGTCCGGCCAACAAGGCATCACAGTTTTCATACACCTGTGCGGGTCAGAGAGTATGAAAATAAGATGGCTGTGGATGACAATGGCGCAGTGTCTCGTTAGCTTCGGCTAGTCAAATCGCCGCTACTCTTATAGTATTCGTGACCACGGGGCTGGCGACGAGGAACGAGGTCAGCGGTACGTGTGAAGCTTCATCTTCATCACCAAATTTTATGTCCAATAATGCACGGACAATTACTATGTGTGAACAACTTTATTGATTTTATTCATCATACTACACGCGCCAATATAACTTTGTGACACTGTGTTGTAATATGCTATGCTACAACTTTACATTCTCTATTTTTCTTCTTTTTTATGAGACCGAAAATATGCAAGTCTATCCTAAAATACAATAAAGCACAACTTAAATAGAAACCGTGAAACAGACAAATACATTTTTTTTTAAGCTACATGGCTACCATGTCCCGCCTTACAACACACTATGCTATGGGACACAAGAGGAGCAAGATGCGCAGGACTTCCCTAATTACCAATAATCACATTCAACATAATTTAATTTCATTTTCTGAGCTGCTTATCCTCACAAGGGTCGCGGGATTGCTGGAGCCTATCCCAGCTGTCATCGGGCAGGAGGCGGGGTACACCCTGAACTGGTTGGCAGCCAATCGTTGATTCAACATAATGATGAGTTGTATTTTTAATCATTTGGTTTCATTTGTTTCTCTGCCGGTCCTTCGAAATACTGTATGCCTTTATGTGAAACCGCTCCGTGGCGCAAATCTACGACAAATAATGTATCATTGTTCATCTATCGATGCCAGTGACTTACAGTGACAGGCAGAACAATGAAATGCTCTTCCACTAGATGGTAGAAGGTACATAATTAAGTTGTGTGTCCTGTTTTTTGACATTTTTGTTTGGTGGGTTGCCATGAGATTCTTTTAATGTGAACTATGTGCCTTGGCTCAATAAAGGTCGGGAAACACTGGTTTGGTGTTAAACAAGTATATTTACATTAACATAGATATATTGCGTTCATCATGTCTTTTTTGATGATACGTTTTAGATTTCTTGGGTTCAGATAAAGAGAACTTCTCTTACCTGGCTAACAGTTAGTCAGAGCTGTCCATTCTAATGAAAGCTGAAGCGTTAGCAGGAACTGTTAGGCAGGTAAAGAGAACCTCTCTCCATCCATCCATTTTCTACCGCTTATCCGAGGTCGGGTCACGGGGCAGTAGCTTTATTAGGAACACCCAGAATTCCCTCTCCCCAGCCATTTCATCCAGCTCTTCCAGGGGGATCCTGAGGCGTTCCCAGGCCAGCCGAAAGACATAGTCTCTCCAGCATGCCCTGGGTCGTCCCCGGGGTCTCCTGCCCAGAACACCTCACCAGGGAGGCGTCCGGGAGGCATCCGAATCAGATGCCCCAGCCACATCATCTGGCTCCTCTCGATGTGGAGGAGCAGCGACTCTACTCTGAGATCCTCCCGGATGTCTAAGGGAGAGCACAGACACCCTGTGGAGGAAACTCATTTCGGCCGCTTGTATCCGGGATCTTGTTCTTTCGGTCACGACCCAAAGCTCGCGACCATAGGTGAGGGTAGGAACAAAGATCGACCGATAAATTGAGAGCTTCGCCTTTCGGCTTAGCTCCTTCTTTACCACAACGGACCGATACAAAGTCCGCATCACTGCAGACGCTGCACCGATCCGCCTGTGTAGACTGATTGGGCGAACTCCCATGCACCCTCGAGGACCGTGCCGAGGGTGTAGAGCTGGTCCACTGTTCCACGGCCAGGACGAAAACCACACTGCTCCTCCCGAGTCTGAGATTCGACTTCCCGACAGACCCTCCTCTCCAGCACCCCTGAATAGACCTTACCAGGGAGGCTGAAGAGTGTGATCCCCCTGTAGTTGGAACACACCCTCCGGTCCCCCTTGTTAAAAAGGGGGACCACCACCCCAGTCTGCCAATCCAGAGGCACTGTCCCCAATGTCCACGCGATGTTGCAGAGGCGTGTCAACCAGGACAGCCCCACAACATCCAGAGCCTTTAGGAACTCCGGGCGAATCTCATCCACCCCTGGGGCCTTGCCACCGAGGAGCTTTTTAACCACCTCGGTGACCTCAACCCAGAGATAGGAGAGCCCGCCTCAGTGAACCCAGACTGTGCTTCCTCATGGGAAGGCGTGTCGGTGGAATTGAGGAGGTCTTCGAAGTATTCTCCCCACCGACTCACAATGTCCCGAGTCGAGGTCAGCAGCGCCCTTCCCTACTATACACAGTGTTGTTGGTGCACTGCTTTCCTCTCCTGAGACGCCGGATGGTGGACCAGAATTTCCTTGAAGCCGTCTGGAAGTCTTTCTCCATGGCCTCACCGAACTCCTCCCATACCCGAGTTTTTGCTTCAGCGACCACCAAAGCTGCATTCCGCTTGGCCAGCCGGTACCTATCAGCTGCCTCAGGAGTCCCACAGGCCAAAAAAGCCCGATTGGACTCCTCCTTCAACTTGACGGCATCCCTCACCGTTGGTGTCCACCAACGGGTTCGGGGATTGGCGCCACGACAGGCACAGACCACCTTACGGCCACAGCTCCGGTCAGCCGCCTCAGCAATGGAGGCGCGGAACATGAGCAAAGTCCTGTCGTAGGTGGGAATTGAAACTCCTTCTGACAGGGGATTCTGCCAGACGTTCCCAGCAGACCCTCACAATACGTTTGGGCCTGCCATGTCGGACCGGCATCTTCCTCCACCATTGTGTGTGCAAACTCACCACCTGGTGGTGGACAGTTGACAGCTGCGCCCCTCTCTTCACCCGAGTGTCCAAGACATGCTGCCGCAAGTCCAATGACACGACCACAAAGAGGATCATCGAACTGCGACCTAGGGTGTCCTGGTGCCAAGTGCACGTGTGGACACCCTTATGCTTGAACATGGTGTTCGTTATGAACAATCCGTGATGAGCACAGAAGTCCAATAACAGAACACCGCTTGGATTCTGATCGGGGGGCCGTTCCTCCCAATCACGCCCTTCCAGGTCTCACTGTCATTGCCCACGTGAGCATTGAAGTCCCCCAGCAGAACGATGGAGTCCCCAGCGGGAGTGCTCTCCAGCACCCCCTCCAAGGACTCCAAAAAGGGTGGATACTCTGAACTGCTGTTTGATGCATAGGCACAAACAACAGTCAGGACCCGTCCCCCCACCCAGCGAGGCTACCCTCTCGTCCACCGGGGTGAACCCCAACGTACAGGCGCCCAGCTCACACTGCACCCGACCCCTATGGCCCCTCCCACAGGTGGTGAGCCCATGGGAAGGGGGACCCACATTACCTTTCGGGCTGTACCCGGCCAGGCCCCATAGGTGCAGGCCCGGCCACCAGGCGCTCGCCTTCGAGCCCCACCTCCAGGCCTGGCTCCAGAGGGGGGCCCCGGTGACCCGCGTCCGGGCAAGGGAAAACCAAGTCCATCATTTGTCATGATAAGGGGTCTTTGAGCCGTGCTTTGTCTGGTCCCTCACCTAGGACCTGTTTGTCATGGGTGACCCTGCCAGGGGCATAAAGCCCCAGACAACTTAGCTCCTAGGATCATTGGGACACACAAACCGCTCCACCACGATAAGGTGACGGCTCAAGGAGGGGGAGAACTTCTCTTTACCCCAAAAATTACTTGTCTGAACATAAGAAATCTAAAACTTTATGTTAGGATATTGTGCCCAAAAGCTAGACCCTTTTCCTTACGCAGTCCTAAGTCCCTTCAGGGGTTACCACGAGTCACTTGCATTATTTGTTTGACACCGCTTTTACACAAGATGCCCCTCCTGATGCATCTCACCCAGTTTTTCATCCCGGCCATGGCCGGTATTGGGGCTATGGCCTGAATCGAACCGGCGCTGTCTACATGACTACACCACCAGAGTTAAAAATATACGATACATCATGACATTTATGAAAAATATTTAGTAAAACAAAGTAATGAGGATTGGCTATTAGCTGAACAGCGCTTTAATCTGTCTCAGCTCAGTAAAAATGTAACTTTATGGTCAGCCATCTGTTCAAAACAATGTGATAGTTATCCAAGGTTATCAGTACTTGGGTCATTAATGTTGATTGGCAAAGTGATGTAAGTCTAAAGCGGACATTGACAACATATGAAATATCTATATAATCATATCTAATGCTGGTGTAGTATTGCTAGGGGTAAACGATGCCATATTGCAATATGGATTTTGGGGCAACACCCCCAGTAAGGAGGCTTTAATGTTCTTTGGTTTTGTGTCATCTGACAGTCTCCTCGTAGCTTGAATTAGAAAATGGGTGTGTCAGCCACATGCTGTTGTTGTTCTTTCTACTCTGCTTGGAATCAATATTGTCCTTCTTTTCCCCAAATCTCTTTTACCTTCTTCTCTTTCTGGAACTTCCTCCTTCTCTCCCAGGGATTTTCTTTCATTTCTTGACTTTTCTTTCATCGCCATCATTCCCGCAGCCCTTCGCTTTCCCCACCCCAACATCCCTGTGGCATTAACACTCTGTCTCATTGCCTCAGTGCTATGACTAAGCACTGTGAGCGTGCGTGTATGTGTGTGTGTGTGTGTGTGTGTGCGCACTTGTTCTTGCTCTGGCTGTGTGAATGTGTGTGTGCTGAAGGGCTATGCAGAACATGTGTGTGCATGCATGCATAATAAATCCAGGGCGATGGATCTCAGTAGTCGTGACATTTTTTAGACAGAGCGAGTCACGACTGAATCACGCTTGCTTCCTCCCGTCCTGTCTCTCTCTCTCTCCCTCTCTTTTTGAATCATCCTCTCAAGCGCCAGCTTTGCTTTCATCCTCCCACACTCTATCTCTCCGTGCTATGCCTGTTCACCCCCCCCCCCCCCCCTCCTGCTCTCCTTTCCTCTCCAGCGGTCCCATTGACTGCCTGTGTTCCTCTTGGCCTTCCATCTGCCCTTTATGTCGCTCCAAAGTCAGCCGGGGTCCCCCAGGCCTCTCCCTTCTTCTTTATCTTTTTATTTTTTATTTTATTTTTATTTTGGACGACTGTGGCCATTAGCTTCTCGCACATGTCACATCATTCTCCACCCCTCCTGCCCTTCTTGTCTTCTCTCTATCTCAACGACTCTTGTCCCTTATCTAATCCGTAGTTGCCCTGTAATCCAGATCAGTTGGCCTTCATTCTTAATCTCGTCACTTCTAAATCCCCCGCGGTACTCAGCTCTGATTGTGCATGTGTGCGCGCGCGTGCGTGCGTGCGTGTGTGTGTGTGTGACAGAGAAAAAGAAAGGTTGTGTGTGAAACATCCTTGGTCAAAATTTATGAGTGATAAATGCCAACTGTAAATGTCAAAACCAAAAGAACATACATACACAGAAATAATATTCAATTTACTATTAATTGTCTTTTTCCTATTATTTTTTTATTTTTAGAATTTGTGTTGTCACGATACCAAAATTCTGATGACAAAACATGGAACGCAGTAATTCAAAATAGACTACACTTTCGTTTTTAATAGCTGTTTCAGGTGATGTCCCTTTATGCTTTCTGTACTATTGTTGTGTGGGGCCCCGGAGGCTGAATAAAGTACGCTACAGTCTCTGGCAGCCCACTCGCCTGGCTTTCGTTCTTTCTGCATACAAATATAGTATATATTTATGAATAAAATGCTTGAAGTAAGCACACCTAGCCACTTTTTGGGAAGAAATGTTCGATATCACCCAATTTTGCACAGAAGTACCAGTATATCGTGCGCACCTACCATGAACTCACTGGACTTTCTATAATCAACGTCGAAAAGTACTGCTATAAGCAGACATATGACACTGTGTTGTTGTTTTCTGATGGCTTCCCACTAGTAATGAACATTAAAGTACACAAATTAGAGTGTCCTTGTCAAATACAGTACCACTTGCATTAACGTTCCTTCTTGTTTTTTCCCCGCAGATGAATCGGCCCATCCAGGTGAAACCAGCAGACAGTGAGGGCAGAGGAGGTGACACACACACTCACACACACACACACACACACACACACACACACACACACACACACACGCACACATTTATGCAGCGTGACTAAGAGTCAAAATGGTTCGGACAGAGATGGAGAGTAGTCGTCAGAGGGGCTTGGCAGCCTCCACACAGCCCCTCCTTGTTCCACTGTAGTGAATACTGCTCCCTGGTGGACAACAGAATTAGCTTCCTACAGCAAAAATGCACGAGAATGGTGTACTGGAATTGGTTAAGACAAAGTCGGAAACGTCATAATATACAGCATGCATTATTATTCTCGCGCAAATCTGTCATAACATGCAAGATATACACGCACACAGACCAATTGCATCCATTTTAACTCCTCCATCCTCACACAACTCAATCAATTGGTTTATAAGTGTTGCCCTGTTTTAAGTGTGTGTTGTGTTTTTATAAGTGTTGTTTCGGTATTTTATTTATAAAATAGTTTTTACTTTGCCTTATTTATGAAATAGTTTTTAATTTGTTTCTACTTTTCTATCTGTCTTTATTTGGACGTCTACTTGCTTTTACTCATCACTTTAAGTAAACTATAGCCATCAATGGCAGTGAATGTGACGTCTTAACGCATGTTCCCTGCACAGTATTAATCAGGTGGGCATCTTACGTTACGTGGGGGACGGTGTTTTTATCAATGGATAGAATTTTTTGGTGGCAATATTTTCTATATTATTGTAATAAACACTGGCAGCTTTTTGAGTGAAGCATGTGTGTGCATGTGAGGCAGGCAAGCGGTGAAATATAAAGATGAAGTCAGACTTTAAAACAAGAAAATATCGAAGGAAAAAGCACAACTTTATTGTCACAATTGTAAGAAAAGTCTTATTAGTCTTTCCATTTCAGTGTAAAAAATAACAATAAATATAGTTGTTTTGAAACATATTGGATTTAATGATTTCATAGGCTTGTGGTGTCTCATGTAGGAGTCGCTTATGCATTTCTTTACTAGTACTAAAAGTAGTGTAAATCCCCCCAAAAATGTATATAATGTTCTATTGTTTTTTTCTAATATTTAGATTTGGGCCAGATAGAACCATATCTGGTTCTAGAATTGGAACAAAGTCCACCTATTGAGTACCTTTAACTGGGAAGAATATGATTTTCAATACCAGACTTTGGGGAATATCGCTCCTAATATTTCACCCCTTGCTTGATCTGTTCCTTAGAGGACAGGAAGTTGTTTGTGGGCATGCTGGGAAAGCAACAGAGTGACGAGGATGTTCGAAGGCTTTTCGAGCCCTTTGGCAGCATAGACGAGTGCACTGTGTTGAGAGGACCTGACGGGACCAGCAAAGGTACAGAATATGCGCACTCACGAATTTCAGGCAGTAGACACTGATTTTAATGTAGCCCTTGTTGTGTTACTGAATGTTTTTTTGTTCCTTTAGGGTGTGCATTTGTAAAATTCCAGGGACACGCTGAAGCCCAGGCTGCAATCAATAGCCTGCACGGGAGTCGCACAATGCCTGTGAGTTTAAGGTGGTTAAAAATGATTAGAAAGGCTTGAGGCTATGGCGGAATAATGCAAGACTTTGTATATTATATGCCGAGTTGGGCTTGTGTGAGAGAAATCCATACAATAAATGAAAAGATTAGCAAGACAAGTAGTCCTATTAGCTCATATAATGTATTTCCTCAAACAGGGGGCTGTCCCTCTAATAGACAACTTAAGACAAATAAACACCTTCCTCAAATAGATGCCTCCCATTTCCCATCAGGAAAAAACAGGAAGTCACTGTAATTATCTCAGTTCATAGACATTATCAGTCACACACTGCTGAGCCCATTTGAACTCTCTTGCTAACCAAAACACCAAAGCATAACACATAAACAGTCTCTGAGATTAATTAAAGTATTAACTTGTGCCACAAAGAGTATTGACGATGATCTTATGCTATGTGGATGCCGTATACCCAAATTAGTCTCTACTTAAGACAATAAAATGCCTTCTTCAAATAGATGCTTCCCTTATCCCATTAGAAAAAAATGGAGAGTCCAACTTGATGGCCAGCATGTCGACTGGGGCTCCGCGCTGATGTGGCTGCTTTAGAGCGTCTCGTTGTCGGTTGTGAGTGCGCACATGTCACAGTGATAAAAGCGGAAGCGCCAGGAGGGGAAAAGAAGGAGAAAAATGTCTGACTTGACAGCCAGCGTGTTGAAAACATATGGTGGAGAGGACTAAAATTACTGCTGAAGTTCTGGCATCTCCGCCGTCTCCATGTACTCTACATCCGGATGTCTTTATTATACTCGGGTCACTGATGGTGGAGTGGTGCACTCCCCTGACTTTGGTGTGGGCAGCGTGGGATCAGTTCCCACTTAGAGACGGTGTGAATGTGAGTGCGAATGGTTGTCCGTGTCTATATGTGCCCTGTGACTGACTGGCGACCAGTTCAGGGTGTAGTCCGCCTTTTGCCTGAAGTCAGCTGGGATAGGCTCCAGCGCCCTGTGACCCTAACCAGGATAAGCAGTGTTGAAAATGGATTGATGGATGGATGGATGGATGGATGTATTATACTGCCCCCAGGTGGCCAAGGCACACACACCGGAAGGCACAGCACAATATCCATTGAATTGAAGCAAGAATGTACCAAAAGCTTTGATTCTTTACATTCAATTTCAGTAATGTCTTAACTATATGGTTTTTTTTTAAAGTAAGATATTATAGGGTGCTATTTTCCTTATTAAAACCACATCACATGTTTTGGGTTGCTGGAACGGATAATGGCATTTCAATTTTTTTCAATGGGACAATTGAGATAGGAGTCTTTAGCTGCGAGCATGGTCGTGGAATGCATTAAACTCTTATCTCAAGGTGCTGCTGTATAATATAAAATGATTGGCAAGCAGGGAGCATAATCCCATTATCGCATAAAGGAAATATGACATTGATTGTGACTTGGTCTTGTGTTAGGGTGCGTCGTCCAGTCTGGTGGTGAAGTTCGCCGACACAGAGAAGGAGCGGGGGCTCAGGAGAATGCAGCAAGTGGCCTCCCAGCTGGGCATCTTTAGCCCCATGACCCTCAACTTCCCCGCCTACAACGCCTACACACAGGCGGTCAACGCTCAGGCAAGTGCTGTACTCTTGAAAGGATGTAATAAGTTTCAAGAGGCTATCAGCGGTCTAATTGGGGCTAACGTTATTACCCAGACAACAGGACATACGTCATCTGGCATTTAGCTTGCCTGCAATACACGACCATTAACCCACTGACTGCGGGCATAATGGTCTCATAATTAGATCTCTATTCATCTGCTTCTCTATCACTCGCTCTCCCTGTCCCTTGCTCTTATTTTCCCCTGCCTCTCTCGCTCTTCCCATAAGCATTTAACTGTTTCTTTGTTTTCTACATGCTCTTCCTCACCCCATTTCCTTCCCCCTGCTACAGCTTGTCCAACAGCAGGCCCTGGTCGCCCAGTCGGCGTACTTGTCCCCCGTGGCGACAGTTGCCGCCGTACAGATGCAGCAGATGGCGGCGCTCAATGCCAACGGAATCATCGCCACGCCCATTACGCCCATTACGCCGTCCTCAGGTAGGACAACACAAACTCAGTATTTCACACGTTTTCACATGAATTGTACTCCATATGAGGCATTTTATCAGCAGTTTTGTCTATATAACAAGAAAACTGCATGAATTAAGCACATTTGGATGTAAAAGCAAGGACAGAATAAAGTTGAACACAATGCGTCCTGTGACACTTTCAAAACAATTTCCCCATTGGAAGCAATGAACGAAATGAATTAATTTGTTACAAATTGTTGCCATCATAAAATATTTATTAAATCCATAGGCCAGAGGTTCTTTTTACACCAAGTAAAACCTAAAAAAGATACATCCAAATATCACCAACATGACCAACATTCAAATACAGTACCCTAGTAGGCCAGTGTTCATCAAAAACAAGGCAGTGGTTTTATTCCTAAAAGGTATATTTAATATTATTGTAAATCACTGTAACGTAGGCAGTTTCAACATTAACACTGTGCTTAAATATTTGAAAATAGAAACAACTACATAAATGATTCAATTAAAATGAATTTTGTAGCTGGCCCTTCAGTGGGGACCTACCCGACTTAATTCACTTCTTAATACAACTGCGACTACATCGCAATTATAGAAACCATTAATACTACACAAAAAAAGCAATATAACGACACGCAACTGAGGTACATATATCATTAGAAGGACTTCAGAATCACTATTTATCGAATAACGTCAAAAAACATCACAAATTTAAATAAAATACATCATACTCACCATATATGCTGATTGTTGAATGTATTCATGTGTGCCCATCGCTACAGACATGTTTTGGAATGCCCTTCCTCAGGCCGACTAATCAGAGGACGGGAAAAATGCTGACTTTACATCTGAGACAAATTTGAAATCTGATTGGTTAAAGAAACCCAAGTCCGATTGCTAATGTAGTTTAAGTTACATGGGCCAGCATTACGGATTCTCAATGCCTGGGGCAGATTAAATAGACATTGCAGATCATAGAGACTGAAATCTCACTGGAAAAAAACAAGCAAAACATACACATACTGGAAGCTCTGCATCCAAGACAAGTGCTATGATTGTCGGGAATAGATTAATACAATGTCATGGGAAAAAATACGAGAATATAGGTTGTACATGTGGGTCATTGCTTCTGTTATTCCTTTCGCTGCTCAGTGAACCTTGTTTGGATTTCTAAACAAATCTTTCCTGAATTTTCCAGTTAAACTCCAAATAGACTTTGGAAGTCGCTCTGTATAAACGATGTCGACAATCTCTGAGATCTGTTGGCGAGAAACTAAACTAGTCTGCGTGATTCATGCCTGCAGGGACAAACACTCCACCGACTATCGCAGCTACCCCCGTGCCAGCGCTCCCTCCGCCAATAGGAGTGAACGGTTACGGCAGCGTGCCTCAACCAACCAATGGGCAACAAGGAACTGAAACATTATACACCAATGGCGTCCACACATATCAAGGTATTTGAATGCAACTTACAAAAGAAGGGTTTTCAGTGGTTTTCTAAGTGTGGGACAGGGAGTGTTCCCTTAGATAATGTGAAACTACATTAACAACAATTAAGAAATTATAATCTGAAATTTCATGTGAGGTAGTTTTATTTTTAATTAAAGAAACTAATTTTGAACATATGACAGTGGCTCTGAGTCCTGATACCAACTCATTCATCACTGATTTTCAAATTACCTTCTCTACATTATATGTACATGCTTTTAATATCAGCCTTCACCTTTGTGAAATTGCAAGTCAGAGAATTGGATGAAAGATATCTTACGCCCAAAAATTTCACAGCCACAGGCAGTGTATGTACAACCTCAATTTCAATGATGTTGTGTTAAACATAAATAAAAACAGAGTACGATGATTTGGAAATAATGTTCGACCTATATTTAATTGAATACACTACAAAGACAAGATATTTAATGTTCAAACTGATAAACTTGGTTGTTTTTAGCAAATAATAATTAACTTAATTTTTTTTACGGCTGCAACACGTTCCAAAAAAGCTGGGACAGGTGGCAAAAAAGATGGAGAAAGTTGAGGAATGCTCATCAAACACCTGTTTGGAACATCCCACAGGTAAACAGGCTAATTGGGAACAGGTGGGTGCCAAGACTGGGTATAAAAGGAGCTTCCCTGAATTGCTCAGTCATTCACAAGCAAAGATGGGGCGAGGTTCACCTCTTTGTGAACAAGTGCGTGAGAGAATAGTCGAACAGTTTAAGGACAATGTTCTTCAACGTACAATTGCAAGGAATTTAGGGATATCATCATCTACGGTCCATAATACAATCAAAAGATTCAGAGAATCTGGAGAAATCACTGCTTGTAAGCGGCAAGGCCGAAAACCAACATTGAATGCCCATGACCTTCGATCCCTCAGGCGGCATTACATCAAAAAACGACATTAATGTGTAAAGGATATCACCACATGGGCTCAGGAACACTTCAGAAAACCCATGTCAGTAAATACAGTTCGGCGCTACATCCTTAAGTGCAACTTGAAACTCTACTACGCAAAGCAAACGCCATTTATCAACAACACCCAGAAACGCCGCCGGCTTCTCTGGGCCCGAGCTCATCTAAGATGGACTGATGCAAAGTGGAAAGGTCTTCTGTGGTCCGACAACTCCACATTTCAAATGGTTTATTGAAATTGTGGATATCGTGTCCTCTGGGCCAAAGAGGAAAAGAACCATCGGGACTGTTATGGACGCAAAGTTCAAAAGCCAGCATCTGTGATGGTATGGGGCTGTGTTAGTGCCAATGGCATGGGTAATTTACACATCTTTGAAGGCACCATTAATGCTGAAAGGTACATAGAAGTTTTGGAGAAACATATGCTGCCATCCAAGAAATGTCTTTTTCATGGACGCCCCTGCTTATTTCAGCAAGACAATGCCAAACCACATTCTGCACGTGTTACAACAGCATGGCTTCGTAGTTAAAGAGTGCGGGTACTAGACTGGCCTGCCTCCAGTCCAGACCTGTCTCCCATTGAAAATGTGTGGCGCATTATGAAGCGTAAAATACGACAACGGAGACCCCGGACTGTTGAACAGCTGAAGCTGTACATCAAGCAAGAATGGGAAAGAATTCCACCTACAAAGCTACAACAATTAGTGTCCTCAGTTTCCCAAATGTTTTTTGAATGTTGTTAAAAGAAAAGGTGATGTAACACAGTGGTAAACATGACCCTGTCCCAGTTTTTTTGGAACGTGTTACAGCCATAAAATTCTAAGTTAATGATTATTTGCTAAAAACAATAAAGTTGATCAATTTGAACATTACATATCTTGTCTTTGTAGTGTATTATATTAAATATTGGTCGAACATCATTTGCAAATCATTGAATTCTGTTTTTATTTATGTTTAACACAACCTCCCAACTTCATTGGAATTGTATATTTCTGTTTTGTTTACCACTTCTTTGACATCATTACTTACCCAAGCGAAATTTCAAAAATTTCACAGTGGTTCCGACAGCAAAAGAATTGTCCTCCATGCAGTTCTGTTTTTTTTCTTTTCTTCTGTCTCAGCATTGTATGTAAATGATTTTATCAGTCCTCATCCATGTGAAAAAAAAAAAACATTTTTTTAAATGAAAGTGTTTCGGACAACAACAAAATTAATTTCTGCTCACCATATTTCATTTGTTTAAATTGGCATCTAAAAATTCCATGTACCATAAACCAGTATTATTCCTCGCCTTATTTTTTTAACATTTCACTGTGGATTTGACACCAAAAGTGCATATTTCTGTTATTTGTATTATTATCCATCCATCCATTTTCCGTACCGCTTATCCTAACTTGGGTCGCGGGGGTGCTGGAGCCTATCCCAGCTGACTCTGGGCGAGAGGCGGGGTGCACCCTAAACTGGTAGTCAGCAATCGCAAGGCACATATAAACAAACAACCATTCACACTCACAGTCACACCTGCGGGCAATTTAGACTCTTCAATTAACCTACCATGCATGTTTTTGGTATGTGGGAGGAAACCGGAGTACCCGGAGAAAACCCACGCAGACACTGGGAGAACATGCAAACTCCATACAGGCAAGGCCGAATTTGAACTCCGGTCCTCAGAACTGTGAGGCAGATGTGCTAACCAGTTGTGCACCGTTCAATTTGTATTATTATTATTATTATTATTATTATTTTATTAGTCTCGACATTATATGTAAACGCTTTTGACATCAGCATTCGATTTTGTGAAATTTAAAGTCCTTGTTTTTAACATTTCAAAAAGTGGAGACACTATATCCACAAGTGCGCAGAAGTGGTGCATGCACACTAAAAATATTGAAAGTACACCAGATATGATTGTATCAGTGCGCATTTAGGTACACTGCCAAGCTTTTTCTTTTTAAATAACAAATAGGCCCTATGTCTACAAACGGACACAAGTTCATCTCGTGAGGTCTGTGGGTCATGAAATGCCAAACAACAACCTCTGGTGCTCATTTAAAAAGCAGACCTGTTACGTGCACCCCTGACTATAAATAATTAATCACTGCTCAGCTTTTGTTTGTATTACACCTCCCAACATCATATTTAAATCCTTCTCATATTGGCCCTCACTTTTGTGAAATTTCAAATCAGAATATTTTTTCAAGTGGTTGTGACACCAAAATAATTCATCTCCGGGCACCGTATCATGCTGCATATGCATTACCTTAAATGCTTTCTGCCCTCGTTAACAAACTGATTTTCTTGAGCCTATTTCTTAAACCTTTTAGCGCGCCCCTGACTCTGTCTCCCCTCTTGTCAGAAGGAACTAAAAACTGATACTTCCTGAAACAATATGTGATGTTTTTTTTGGTTATTTTATCAAGCTGCCACACCTTCTCTGAAGTCCTCTTCCACAACTCACACTTAGAAAACCACTGCTTAATATTGTTGCATTTCAAACAACAACTAAAAGGAACTCAAATATAAATCAGTTAGAGTTAATAGACCCTCTCCTTTTTTATATCAACTCCTTTCCCCCCTAATTTTGCAGCTCAGACTCCAGCAACCTTGGACCCACTACAGCAGGCCTATGCCGGCATGCAGCATTACACAGGTGGGTGTATGGCAGAGGTCCTCCAGTCTGGGCCCATACCCAAATGCTTGTAATTTTTCTGATCTTTATGCTAGTAAATGTATGATGACAAGAAATGCCTTGTAATAGCAATGTGAAAAGCGGCCGCCGTCTTTGTAGAATTTTCTAATAAACGTAGAATGAGCACTTCAAACTTCTCTAAAATCCTCCATAACAGATAAATTCATGAAAAAACAATTGATTACCAAAGTACATAACATATTCAATGGGTAGTGAAAACAGCAGTGTGGGTGACTAGCTGCACACTACCCAACCTCAGGGACAGCTACGAAATACCACACTGGATTTAAGCACGGCAGACTTTATATGGAGGTGGGTATGTGTTGTATTTCCAAGAGGAACGCTTGTAATTCCGTTGACTTTGCTTGATTTTTCTTTTCTTTTTTTTTTTTAGTTAGCACACAGCAGTTAGCACTGTCATGGCTACTGTCTTCTTCATATCTTTTCTTCTTCCTTTCCTTTTCTTCCTGTTTCTTTTCTTTTTCCGTCTGTCTGGTGGATGGCAGATGAGAAGGAGGCTAGCGAGAAACTATTATTAAGGATGCGTGAGGGTGACTCACTGCAAATTGCCGTGCAGTTTAAAGCCTTTAAAGCTGGTTAGCTTTGCTTAGGTCGCTATGTATTACAGTCACTATTACTAAAAGATTTTCCCCACGAAAACATCACATTGCCTCGTTTCTAGCAAACTTTGGGTCCAGCTAGAGACTCCTTACAGTGGGGACATTTTTCCACGGACCCCCTCATAATTTTAAGACCCAATTAAACCTCTTTTCTGGTTAAAAAAAAAAAGAAAAAGAAAAAAAAAAGACTTGCCCAACAAGTAAAATCATATCTTAATTAACTAAGTTGCTGTGTTGCCCTTTGTTTTATTGCAAAGCAATACAGTCAATCAATCAATCCATCCATTCTTTAAGCCGCTTATCCTCACAAGGGTCGCGGAAGTGCTGGAGCCTATCCCAGCTATCATCGGGCAGGAGGCGGGGAGATGGACCCTTCCTCTTCCAACATGGCCATGAATCAGTGCACAAATCAAGGTTTATAAAGACATGGATGAGAGAGTTTGATGTGGATGAACTGGCCTGCACAATCCTGACCTCAACCCTACAGAACACTTTTGGATGAATTAGAGCAGAGACTGAGAGCCAGGCCTTTTCGTCCAACATCAGTGTGTAACCACACAAAAAAAAAATTGTCATGAATTGCTAAAAACACACTCTTAAATCTTGTGGAAAATCTTCCCAGAAGAGTTTAAACTGCAGAGGGGGGACCAATGTCACATTAAACCCTATGGATTAAGAATGAAATGTCAAGTTATTAATATTATTATTATCAAGTGACTCAGCCATTTAAATCGTTTTTTTGCGAGTTGCGTGAGTGGTTGCATGCGAGGCAGGCAAGCGGTGAGGAAGGAAGGTGACTATAAACCTATGTGCTTAAAAACAAAAACTGACTGAGCCCTGTTGCAAATGACGAAAAATAGTAACTGACGACCCCTTAAAAAGTTTAAGATTGTCAAGATTAAATGTTTAAACTATAACTATACCATAAACTATGATCCCAGAATATTTTAATATGATTTCAAAGTCATTTGACTAACAACATTGTCCTACGAATAAATGGATTACAGATGATTTGATTTAAAAAAAAAAAAAGAAAAAGAAAATGCACCGGAATTGAATGTGTAAATTCACATGCGGCAAAGACTCTCCATAACTTCCACTAAAAACCTGAACTTACTGTGGGAGGCTAAATATATCTCCTCCCTGACGTACGTACAAAGCTTGTCTCTCAGTCGAGAAGTGTCACTTGAACAATCTTCCTTGACACCAATTCCTACTTAGACATGGATTTGGTGGCATCTTGTGTCATCTTAGGGCGTTTCAGAAAGAGGACAAAAAACACAAATAGGTAGGGATATATTCCACAGCAAAAAACACAAAGAGGTGAATTTTGGAATAGTGAACTGCAAATATACGGGGATTACTGTATTGGTTTATAGATTTTATTTTTGCTACTCAAAATGCTCATGCAAACCTTTTTCTTTGTCGGTTTAATTGTTCTGTTTTCCATTACAGCAGTTTAGCTCAATACAGGAAGGCAAACCTGTGGAATATTGTTATTCTTTTTTTAAAGTTGGTAGGTCATGCATCATAATTGAAAATGTGCTCTGTGTACAGGATTTATAGTCATAGAGTAGAAAGGGTGGTGGGGACACCGGTGGTCTCAGTCATTGTTTTTACAGACGTTTTATAGTTTTCACCTTCAGCAGGACACATTTTGGGTTCAAATAGACACAGTCTATTGGCCATTCCCGTGTTGCCACCTGTTGGTGCTACCCAATCAGATAACGTTGCTGTTTATCTGCCCCAATAGCAGCGTATCCTGCTGCCTACGGATTGGTTGGCCAGCCGTTCCCCCAGCAGCCAACACTGGTTGCCCAGCAACACCAGCAGCCTCAGCAACAGCAGCAAAGAGAAGGTGAAGTGATTTTCTCTGTGTGTGTGTTTAGGACCACACCCCTTTCCCCCAGTCAGCCCCTATAAAGTTGTCTTGTTTGTCTGCATGTGTGTGTGTATGTGGCAGGGCCAGAGGGATGCAACATCTTCATCTACCACCTGCCACAAGAGTTCAGTGATTCCGAGATGCTGCAGATGTTCCTGCCCTTTGGCAATGTCATCTCGGCTAAGGTTTTTGTTGACCGCGCCACCAACCAGAGCAAATGTTTTGGTGAGACACGCACACTCACACACACAGACACGCGAGACAAAGGGAGTGGCAGGAGGGCAGACAGCAGCTGTATCGGACACAGGAAAGGACAAGTGATTAAAAAAAAAACAACAAGAGGTGGGGGGGCTTGAGAATGACTGATGATGGTGTCCATTAATTATTTTGATCTACAGTGCCGTGCAGTGTTTCCAGGTTGAGGCAGGAAGAAGTGAATTCAAGGATGAACAAAACAACCTTTCCTTTTTTTCCAGAATCCGAATCCTCTTTATTGACTGAGTATGTTAACAGCACACAAAAAATTTGTCTGCGGTAGTTGGAGCCACTCTACCACCACAGCAAACAAGCCAATATAGCAAAATATACATTTAGGATGTAAACACATATGTACAGAGAGTCATTAAGCAATGTAAGGCGACCAGTAGTGCGGTAATGCTGATATAATGACAAATGTGCAAATGATACAGAGAGTCATCAAGTAATTTAAAGTGACCAGTAGTGCGGTAATTTCTCTCCCCCTCCAGGATTTGTAAGTTTCGACAACCCGGCCAGCGCTCAGGCTGCCATCCAGGCGATGAATGGCTTCCAGATCGGCATGAAGAGACTGAAAGTGCAGCTGAAGAGGCCCAAGGATGCGAACCGCCCGTACTGAGTGACAGCAGAGAAGAGGGAGGATGAATACATAAAGGTGAGGTGCTAATGACATGCCAAACAAAGGGTGGTACTGCTCGAGCGCAACACGGGAAAACGGAGGAAATTCTAAGACTGCTAAGTGATTATACAGGATGTCCTGCAAAAAAAATTACATCATTTTGTAGTCTAATAACAGTCAATTCTCATTCAAATATTATCACATTTAACGAGTTATTTAAGAACTAAGTTTGAAAGGAGACATTCATTTCAGACCCTATTTTTTGTCTCACTGAAGTTGGTCTGTTTTGAGAGGGCCGTCCTCTCTCATGCAAATGCACCAGCGCTCACCCCACCCCATATACTGCGGGGCCGATACCAAGTACGGCTTTCGTTGCTATGACGACGAGTAGCAGAGGTAGGGGGATGAAAACTGGTTCCAAAAGATATGTCCGTTTCAATATGTTGTTGGAATTTTGATAAATAAATCTTTCGTTTTTCAACATAAGACCTATTAGATTTCATAATTTGCCCAGGACATAGGACATAGTAACAGGAGTTACTCAGACATTTCATGTCAAATGTTTTGGGACACCCTATACGAGGAAAAATATTCCGTATTTCCTCAAATAGTGGCCGTACCTCTTATAGCCACTACAATTAGATGCCTCAATTTTCCTGTAAGGAAATAATCATCTCATTTCACTAATATCATACTGAAAATATATGTTAACCGCTGAGCCCATTTGAACAATTTTCTAACCAAAACAGCAGCACCTACGAGGTGTGTAAACCATCTCTGAGATTACTTTAAATGAATTGTAAATGAGTTCCCTGCACAGTGTGAAAGATGATTTCACATTCTGTGGAGATAGCATCTTAATGATTTGGCACACCGGGCAACCTGGCCGAACGCGACTAAACTGGACAATCGCAAACATATTAACACTGCGCCCCCCAGGGTTCTTATTGGGAAATAAAGTGTTGAGCGGCGACATCTGGTGTACTGTATACATTTTTTATTGAACCACAAACAACATGGTGCAATTGTCAAGGAAAAAACATTGTCCTGGCAAAGAGAAGAAACGCGGTAAAAATAAAGGAGAGAGTGTCAGAGCTGCCAAACGTCCATATTTTGTTCCGGAAATCACTGACTGAACGCTGACTCATTGTGGCCATAACACTGACTGTTCCGGATTTTGGGGGGAAAAAATCCAACGTCTAACATTACCAGCCAGTACGGCACTGTGTCTGGCCTCCGTGACGAAAATTTTATGAAGGAATTCAATGAAATAAACACTATATTGTTTAAAAAAGAAGAGAAAAAGGCTGCTTGCTGGACACTATTTTCGATCTATCAGCAATGTTATCTGTTCGTTTGAAAAATAGAGTGCTGAGTTGACTTCATAGATCTGATCAATCTGATTTAATAGACTAGCTTTTATTTATTGATTTATTTTTTAACCTAGGTTGAAAAATTGGTAAAGGCGAATGAATCCATGTTTGACGATGGCACGTCCAAATCACATATACCTTGATTCAGGCTCCAACTGCGGCCGCCATTACAAGGTAGATTTAATAACAACATTAAAATAAGTGTTAAAGCCATAATTTATTAATGATTACAATCAAAGAGTAATGATTATGTTGTGCAACTGAACAGTATGCAGAATTATTTTCATCCTATTACAAAATATACTGAAAAAACTGTCCTGCGGTAATATTCTTGACAAAATTTTGTAAAATGGAAATCTCGACAAATTTGGACAAATAGTTCTAGAAGTGGATTTCTATAGGTTGGCAGCTATGGAGTGGAGTAGATATTTGCGAGGCTTTTGGCAATGATTGCCCCATTAATGAACGGCACTTATGCATTTGAGAGACAGACAATCTCCATGCTTCGCTTTTTAGCCACAGGTCTATATGAAATTATAAATATAGTTAATATATATTGTTATTGTATGTGCTATTTTAAAAACATCCATTCTACAATGTCAGTAATATTGTTTAAGCTGCTATTTGCAGAAGTACGGTATTTGATAATATATTGAACGGCTATACTTTTATTGCAAATATATCATCAACACATGATATTAGTCAAATCTATACATTTTAATTTAGTACAATCATATTCATTTTCCTTCCTGCTGTTTTGATCTTTTCCTATCATGGCAATTCATCCCTTTCGTCCAATCATTATTCACCAGGACCCCCATCACTACGGAAATGGTCGCCTAGCGAGCGATAAAGCCCTGACCCCCTCCCCTTCCTCTAACATTGTTGTAAGTTGATTGGTCAGCCTGTGTTTGGGTTGCCGTGGCGATTGATTGCCTGCATTGGTTGGCAGTCTTTGTGTCGTCTCCTCCAGCAAGCAGCCATGCGCTGACCTGCATGTCTTGTTGCTGGGGTGACCAGAGACTGCATTGTGGGTCTATTTTTCTATTGACCTGTGCACATATACTGATCAATAATGGTCAAAAGTCACCACTGTACACACAATAAATATGATTGGACATTTTTTGCTTACGCACAGCAGTAATTTGAGCCATTGTGCGCTTTTAATTCTTTAGTCACTTTGTTTTTGATCCGTTTCTGTGGGTGTTGTGTCTTTATTATTTATTTGAACAGATGGCTGGAGCACACACGTGTGTCAGAAGAGATATTATTCCTGACATATGCTGTGTCAACACAGTACTTTTCAACACGTCTCCAGGGCATCAGTAGAGACATGTAGAGCACCATTATAGTTCAATTCACACTTAATTATTATTTGATCGTTAAAAAAACAGACTACAAAATGGTTCTTCTGTGTTATTATTTTACAATTATAACATACTGTATATTATATCAATGCTTGTTTTAAATATAAAGACACAGTGAATGACAAAAATATGAATATATTGGCAATAATTTCAATGAATTAATAGATATTAATTACAAAAAGAAAATGTATATTTTACGTTACATTTTCTTTATTATTGTTATATTCGCTAGTAGTACATTAAGCTTCTGAAGCCGTTAAAACAATAATAATAATAATAATTATTATTATGTATATGTAATCATAATGACTAATAATAATATTGAATATTAGTAATAAGAACAAAAAGTTAAATTTAATTAAAAATGTGAAATAAAATTGAACAACAATCATGTTTAGATTATATTCCATCATCTAATTCACAGGTGTCAAACTGGTGGCCCGGGGGCCAGATCTGGCCCGCCACATCATTTTATGTGGCCCGCGGAAGCAAATCAAAATTGCTAATTGTGTTCTATTGTAATAACGTTGCGATATCGCAAGCATTTTTTGTTACCAACCCCCCTTTGAAAAGAAATGTACTAGTTGAAAATGTTTTTATAGGCTTCTGATTTTAAAAGTAGTTATTCATCAATTTGTCGTGTAATTATATGAGGTGATAATTCCTTTATATGGGTTCACAGTTATAACGGCCCTCAGAGGGAAGCCATAACTACGATGTGGCCCGTGACAAAAATTAGTTTGACACCCCTGATCTAATTGTTGTAATTTTACAACGATCTATAGTTTGTACATTATAAATGTACTAATTGTTATTTTACACATGTAGAATAAAATACGGATACATTAAAATAATATCAAAATTATTTTTATAATTAAAAAAAATACATCATCTTTATATAATGAGATGGTAAATAATATAAAAAATATCCATGATTCATCGTGAATTGTTGTTATTATTATAATGTCATTATTGGTATTGCATAATCATAGTTGAATATAGTGTAGATAAACTGTATAAAACACAGTTATTACTGTAATATAATATTATTTTAGGGTTATAAAATATTATTTTTCATGTTATTTTTATATGAATATATCAAGTACAAATGTATTTTTTCTTTTATTTATTAGTAGAATGTCGCAATTAAGGTCTGAGACATGGACCCTTCAGGTGTCAAACAGGTATCTTTATTTTGATGGAGCATGGACGATGATATGTACGCTGTTTGCGGTTCTAATGCTAAATTTGTTACACTGTGTCATCCCTCTCATGGCTTCCCTTCTCTGGTGCCTTTTTGCTACTTGTGCTCCAAATGTGTCAAACACTCGTAAAGTCCTCTGTCTATCTCACTATATAGCTCGTCTTTGGGGGTAATGGGTGCAGTGGAACCTCCAAAGTGGAACACAATCACGTCATATTTTCCCATAGGAAAAAACGTAAGCAGTCATTCTCAAAGTGTGGTCGGCTCCCTTCTAGTGGCACGCGAAAAAAGTAACTAAATGAACTGTATATAATGTTTTAAAACTTTTTTTTTTAATCCACTACAGTACGTTTGTTAGGTACATTTCAGTACTATTTAACTTTTAAGTACACTGCATAACATTTCCATTTAATTTTTTAGAACTGTTTGTTTTCAAACATTTATTTAAGTTGAATTTGTATCAAACTGTTATGCACAAGTAAGCACAAGAAATAATACTATTAGGGTAATGATATTGTACTCATCACTCTTTTGGAGGTTCCACTGTATTGCAGGTGTCATGGTTGGAAAAACAAGTACCTCTTGCATACTGGAGAAGATCCTTCAACTAACATAGGAATTCTGGGAGAAAAACAACACGTAGAGAACATCATGTGTTTGAGTTCAATCCAAATGTTAAAAAAATGAGGAGAAAATGTCTAGCGGTTGTCAGGCCAGTGTGAAAAGGCGCTGTCACACAGCAGCCCGTATTCTCAATATAGGAGTGTGACGCTATTTGTAGAAATGATTTTGCATTACACACCCTTCATTTGTGTCAAAAGGGGACACTAGAACAATACTTAAACTCTTCCCAGCGTTCGCCCAGAATTTCTACAGTGCAAATGCTGAAGAGTGATGCATGTAAGCCGGAGTGTTTGCTTGCCACGACGCAACACACACACACACACACACACACACACATATATATATAAGCACACAATTACCATGTGTTTACAACTAGGGGGCGGACACACGATATAATATAATGGTGATATTTTTTGCGAAGGTACTGATTAGGATTGGAACAAAATATCGCTATCATGATGTATGGTTTCATTATCAACACGAGTGGATCAAAAGTCACTGTACAATGTCACACTTTAGATTTAGACCTTTTCCCATAATTCCCCATTTACTTTATTTTTACGATGAAATATATTTTCTCTTTGTCAGTTTTGTCAACGCTATCGTTATGTGTTGTAACTATCCAGTATATTGATTGTTATCGCGCAATTCTTCATGATACATTTGGTATCGTTGGAAAGCTATTGCGATAAGGATTTGCAAATCATTGTATTCAGTATCATCATTTAATTTTTCTTTCTGGACTCGCCTAATGTGTTACGTAATATCTGCATTACAGTAATGGCAAAGTATTTAACTCATTCATTCATTTTGCGTGCCACATATCCTCACGAGGGTTGCGGCTGTGCTGGAGCCTATCCCAGCAATCTCTGGGCGAGAGGTGGGGTACACCCTGAACTGGTCGCCAGCCAATCGCAGGGCACATATAAACAACTGACCATTCGCACTCACATTCACGCCTACAGGCACTTTAGAGTCTTCAGTTAACCTACCATGCATGTTTTTGGGATGAGAGAGCTTGTTTGTTTGTATGTGCCCTGCGATTGGCTGACGACCAGTTCAGGGTGTACACCGCCTCTCGCCCAAAGATAGCTGGGATAGGCTCCAGCATGACCCTAGTGAGGATAAGCGGTACGGAAAATGGATGGATGGATGGATGTAATATTTATACAATATTGAAATATAAACACAATTTAATTATACATATATCTATATAATTCAATAAAGTGATACAATGCATATAAAGAAAAATATTTAAATGTAATTATATATATAATTTACATATTTATTATATTGTAATACAAACACAATTTAACTAGAGAATTCACAAAATTTTATACATGAAATATGTATTTAAATGTAATTATATATATATATATAATTTTGTAATTTATGTAACTCTATTGAAAATATTATGATAGAAACAAATATATATTTGTTAAAAATATGTATTATAAGTAAGAATGATGTATTATTATCTTCAAAGGGACTATACTGACAATACTGAATATTACTAGAATTAGGAAATTATAGCGGTATTAATAAAATATTATTCATAAAATGTATTTTAATATAACTAATACTCTCAATTAAATACAAATTTTGTTAATACTTTATTATTCTGAAACTATTTAAATATAACTACAATAAAGTCCCCCTTTCGAAACAAAGGTGTCTGCGGAGCGATACTGTCACCTCATGGCGTTTTATGGTATTGCTGGATTTAAACTAATGCATTGTGTATAATATATATACATTGGAACCCCGTTCGCGTAAAATGGGTACCGAGAATAGTGAATATATGTGAATAATTGATGCGCCCTTATACAAGCCCCAATTCCGATAAATTCAACTCTATTTATAAGGCACAACCACAGCTGAAAACAAAGTGCTGTCCACAGATAACAATCAAACTTAAGAAATAAAAACAATTTTGGATCAACAATTAAAATACAATGAACAAAGGAAAAAAACGGATTTTAAGATGGGTTTTAATGAAGTTGAGACATTGTTTAAAATGTAAATAAAAACTGAATACACCGATTTGCAATATTCAGATGAATACACTACAGAGACAATATATTTAATGTTCAAAGTAATAAACTTTAGGTTTTTTTTTGTTTGTTTTGCAAATATTGACTCCTTTTGTATTTGATACCTGAAACATGTTCCAAAAAAGCTGGGGCAGGGGCCTGTTTATCACTGTTATATCACCTTTCCTTTTAACAACGCTCAATAAGCGTTTGGGAACTGAGGACACTCATTTTTGTAGCTTTGTAGGTAGGTGTAGCTTTCTTGCCCATTCTTGCTAGATGTACAACTTCTGTTGGTCAACAGTCCGCGGTCAATACATGACAATATCCATATTGTGTCCCACCCCTACTTAGAACCACTTTGGGGTGTGCACACGTCCATTCAACAACAGATTTGAATGAGCAGCATGATGCGGCATTGTGTATGTAATTGAGCATCATGATTTACGATGATTGACTTCCAAACCAAGTGAACACAAGAAAACGAGCAATTATGACATCTAACAAATCTTCTGTCCTTCTCTCTTCCTCCTATCAATCACCGCCATTATCATGCCTTCCATCCATCCATCCATCCATCCATCCATCCACAGGTGACCTTTCCGAGCCGAGGTGGAAATTCCAGAGCACTTTCTCGTCGCCTCTGTGCATCCGCGGAGTGCATTTATGTACTTGCACTGACAAACACACACACACGCACACAACCTCCAACACTACACAAGACTGACTGACAAGTGTACATAACACGAACACACACCATGTAGAGCCGAGAGCGCCATCTAGTCGCCGACAGGGTGTTTTAGTACAGTGCGAGCCTACTGTATGTGGACGGTTTATTCAAAAAAAAAAAAAGTGCTGATATGTCACTTCCATAGACATGTCTATACATCTCTATTACTTGACAAATATAGAGGGACTGACTGGCGGTGTTTTAATTTTAATAAGAGAAGAAAAAAAGACAGAAAGAAAGAACACACAAGAAAAAAATCATAAATCATCATAAAGAACTGTAAATAGCTTAGTCGACAGAGAACAGCATTTAAAAACTGGAAAAAAAAGGCAAAAAGATCTTTAGAAACAGAAAAATTACACAACAACATTATTATTATTATGATTATTATTATTATTTCCACTAGTAACATTATCATCTTCATAAAAAGGGATTATCGCATTCCAAATTGTACAATGGGAAATCACTAACCTATTTTAAATTTCTACGTAGATTTTAGGTAATAAAAAAAAAAAAAAAACACAGGAAGGGGGTGGGAGGGAGGGAGGAGGGGGTGGGATTGCACTTTTATTGAGGAGGTTTTAATATTTGAGCTATTTTTTATTTATTTATCTAATTATTTTGTTTATCCGGGGAGGAAAGGGATTTGAGTGGGTTGCAATATTTTCATTTTAGAATTTTTCTAGAGAAAAAAAAAACTAAAAGTTCTGAGGGCCTGTTTCTGTCAGCCTCTTGCAATGGAGTAATTATAATGTATGTATTATTAATGACGATGATGATTATATTTATTTCTAATTTATTGAACCCTGTTTTTGATCCCCTCTCTTTTTAAGTTAAAATAAAAAGTACCATACTACAGAACTGTCTTGTTGTGTTTTACTCAGCGTGTGTGTCTGTTTTACATTTGTGTGTAAGGAACGGTAGAAATGTGAATCACTTTGATACATTTTACCATGCAAGAATAACTGGAAAAACTGCATTGTGTGTGTGTGTGTGTGTGTGTATGGAAGGCCGCCTGAGTGGAGTTTGCATGTTCTCCCCGTGCCTGCGTGGGTTGTCTCCGGGCACTCCGGTTTCCTTCCACATCCCAAAAACACGCGTGGTAGGTGTGAATGTGAGTGCGAATGTTTGTTTGTTTCTATGTGCCCTGCGATTGACTGGCGACCGGTTCAGGGTGTACCCCGCCTCCCGCCCGAAGATAGCTGGGATAGGCTCCAGCAGCCCACGAGCCAAATGAGGATAAGCAGTAAAGAAAATGGATGGATATATATATTAGAGTTAGAAAGCCATCGCTCAGGTCTGAAAATGAACAAAAGCAAAAACGAAGGTCATGTTCAATCGTTACTGTCCACATACTGTCCTATATGTGTGTGTGTGTATATATATATATATATGTGTGTGTGTGTGTGTGTATATATATATATATGTGTGTATATATATATATATATATATATATATATATATATATAAAGGATGTCCCGATCCAACTTTTTCACTTCCAGTCCGATACCGGTATTGCAGCCTTGAGTTTTGGCCGATATTGGTCCATGTCGATATCAATAATAATCATACATACTTGACTTATTTTGTAGTATGGAATATTAGAAAAGGCTTGATCAAGTAATATTACTCAAACAGAGAACAATAATCAGCTAATCAGCAACAGTAGGTATGAGAGAAACTGACCATTTATTATTAACCAATGGTAACTTTAAAAATAAGAATGTACTACAATTGAATAAAATAAACAAAAATTACATTAGAAAATCCAGAAAATTAACTTTAGTAAAACCAATGACAAAAATATATATTTAAATTGCAACGTACATACAAATACAAATGATACTTTTAGAGTGCAAATAACAAAGATAAATTCAGTTAGTTTTTGCCGTCAGTATGTGGCGGAAACAGCATTTGCTTTCTCTACACGTGCGGCAATACACTTTTGAACTTGTGCACGTCTTGGACTCTGAGGGGCAGTGTGGTGCACACAATGAGATACACTCTTGCAGTAATAAAGAAAGTAGAAGAAGTCACGATGAAATATTGTTAATTTAACTCCTTGCGCCCACCTTGGTCCTATCTATTGCATTGAAGAGGCGCTCCTGCACGTCTAACTTGAAACAAGATTCAATGGGTAAAGATTTGTTTGTCCCAGACTGGATGTACTTAACGTGAACAGACAGCAAAGATGATTTGAAACAACTTTACTCTGTTACTTATATACTATTTATGCTGCTCATCTAAAAATAGATATGGACATATTTTGAGATATTTTATTATTATTTGTTTTTAAGTTTTTGTCTTCGAGAAAAATAATGTGGTGACTACCTTCGGTGGTGGAGCGGAGCCCAAGCGCCCTCTGTTGACCGCCCGCTACTTACTCCATTACAAAAAGTCATGCTACCAATGTAGCAGTGATGGCTAACGTCAGCTTGTTTAGAGTGAATGTTTGTATATGGAACGTCTCACGCACGTTCACGTGGCTTTCTAGCAATTTTAAAACTGAAAATCTCCCCTTTAACTTAAAAATGACAAAAACTGAGTTAGCTCGCTCTGGTTCTCAGTGACTCTGCAGTCTACTTGATATATTACAGTAATATGTATATCAATTTAATGCATATTATTAATTGTTATATTTGTATTTTTATTTTAGAAATGTTAGTTCAGGCGGCACGGTGAACGACTGGTTAGAGCGTCAGCCTCACAGTTCTGAGGACCGGGGTTCAATCCCCGTCCCCGCCTGTGTGGAGTTTGCATGTTCTCCCTGTGCCTGCGTGGGTTTTCTCCGGGCACTCCGGTTTCCTCCCACATCCCAAAAACATGCATTAATTGGAGACTCTAAATTTCCCGTAGGTGTGAATGTGAGTGCGAATGGTTGTTTGTTTGTTCGTATGTGCCCTGCGATTGGCTGGCAACCAGTTCAGGGTGTACCCCGCCTCCTGCCCGATGACAGCTGGGATAGGCTCCAGCACGCCCGCGACCCTCGTGAGGAGAAGCGGCTCAGAAAATGGATGGATGGATGGATGTTAGTTCATGTATTATTCCACTTGGGACCACAGAGGGGCGTCATTAGGACGATTAAAAAAGGAGAACATACTGTATGAGCCAAGGGAGGTTATGTGTTATCTTATATAGTCCTCTAAGGGAGTAACTTATTATCATTAGTTACAAGGTTTTTTTTTTTATTTATCTCTAATACAAAATACCAGTTAAGTGTCCTGCCTGCCAAATTCTCATTTCAAAACCATGTTTCCCCACAGGACATGTAAAAAACAATTCTCACTTCATAAAACTTATTAATGCTACAGGCAACGTTTTCAGTAAAACTTTAACATTTCTAACTGAAAACCGATAAAAATAATCAAAACGCTCTCTAAAAAAGATACATAAAAGTTTACAGCAATTAGTGACGCTTTTGTACATGTCCATGTGCAACCCCTCATAAATGAATAACTGCCATGTTTTTTTTTCCATTTTTATCAGTCAAAGGTTAAACCTAACAGAATTAAGCAGCAGCTACGCGCTCATAAAAAGGATGTTGAAAACTCAAAAATGTTAAGAACAGCATCTAGCAATTTATCTACTAAACTGGATTTTGCTCGTCATCTACTTATAGAGTGTTTGAGTAGTCTTTATGAGCTCAAGACTCGTGTGTATGAGAGTGTTTGAGCTGTGTTAATGAGAGTGTTTGAGTAGTCTTTTTGAGAGCAAGACTCGTGCGTATGAGAGTGTTTGAGTAGTCCTTATGAGAGCAAGACTCGTGTGTATGAGAGCCTTTCAGTAGTGTGTGTGTGTGTGTGTGTGTGTGTGTGTGTGAGAGTGAGTGAGTGAGTGAGAGAGAGAGAGAGAGAGAGAGAGAGAAAGAAAGCATTTGAATAGTAAGTGTGAGAGCTAATCCTGAATAATGTCCCTAAGAAGCATTGTCAATAACTGTATTGTTGAAAAATAAACACCAGTGGATTGACTTGAGGGAACTGAGGCTGTTGTCAAGTGGGTGGCGCTCCAGCGTGGACACAGCTGCACACATCTGCGGGCGGTGGAAGGACAGTTGGATGGGGGTGCCTGTAAGTAAGTGGGGTCGGCTGTCTGTCTGTTCTCCGAGCGCAACAAAACGCGGATGCGTGTGGGTGTCGGACTATCGGACGTCACCCACCCATCCACCAAGCGGATCCCTCCCTCTCCGTTATTCCCTCACTCCTCCCCCCCGGCCTGCTGCTTGCCTGCCCGACCGCACGCACTCCTTTCTCTCGCTTCCCCCCGGCCAGCCTTCGCCTCTGCTCGGCCACTCGCACCCAGACGGAACCCACCGACTCCTCGGGACACAGGGGAGAGCAGAAAGAAAAAGCCGGGAGGGGAAACAACACAACTGGATAACTGAGAGGAACGACAAGCGGGCGCATTGCAGCATCTCGCTCCTCCACCACGCGTCAAGATCTTCAATTGTTGTTTTTAACGGCCTCTTGACAACATTCTGACCCGAAAAGAGAGTTTGAACTCGCATGGGGGAGAAGATGTAAAGAGCCTGCGTGTGCTAAGCTTGAGCTGGACACGTTCATTCAACGGCACCGTTAGCTCATCTCTGTTAGAGACCACACTTTCTCTCTTCTTTTTTCATTTATTTATTTTTTTGCCAAATCAAATTACACACTTCCCCACGGGCAGAAAGGCGACGAGAAAAACAACAAGTAAGTGCTGTTTTTACCCGTTAGCTTTCTGGAAAATAAATACCATTTGCGTGCTTTTTGCGGCGGCTTGCCAGGCTGACGCGAGGCGAATGGCGACGACGTCATCACGCACTCACGCGAGTCATTTAATTAGCTCAAAATAGCGGGCCTCTGGCGATTGAACGCAACAGAATGGCACGTTAATGTTTTAAAAGATTGAAATACATTTTATCCAAAACTGGTAGTTTTTCTTTGCTTGTCGCTAATACTTAGTGTCGCTGTTAGCCTTCTGTGTGAAAGTTAGCTTACGACGCTAACACACAGCTGGAGTAGTAATATGAGAGTAATAACGAACCCCCCTGGATAAGAACCAGAATCAGAATCCTCTTTATTTGCCAAGTATGTCAAAAACACACAAGGAATTTGTGTCCGGTAGTTGGAGCTGCTCTAGTACGACAATAGACAGCCATTTTGGCTAGAAATACTTTTGAGACATAAAAACACACTACGGAGAGTTACTTAGCCTCTAGCAATTTAATGGCAAGAGGGAAGAAGCTGTTCTAATGTCTCCTGGTTTTAGTTTGCTTTGATCGATGGGGCCTACCTGAGGGAAGGAGTTGGAGGAGGTGGTGACCAGGATTTGGAGGCTCCAAGAGGATTTTGCATGCTCTTGTCTTAGGTCTGGCAGCGTGCAAGTCTTCAAGGGTTGGTAGGGGGGTACCGACAATTTTTTCAGCAGTTTTGATAGTCCGTTGCAGTCGGAGTTTGTCCTTTTTTTTGTGGCAACACCAAACCTGACTGGGATGGATGAACACAGGACTGATTAGATGACTGCTGTGTGGAACTGCCTCAACAGCTCCTGTGGCAAGCCGTGCTTCCTCAGAAGCCGCAAGAAGTACATCCTCTGCTGGGCCTTTTTGAGGATGGAGTTGATGTTGGTCTCCCACTTCAGGTCCTGAGAAACTTTGATTCCCAGCAACTTGAAGGTTTCAATAGTTGACACAGGGCAGTTGGACAGCGTGAGGGTCAGCTGTGGCGAAGGATGCTTCCTGATGTCCACAGTCATCTGTGAGTGTGTTTAGCTCCGGGTTGTGTCGGCCGCACCAAAGCTCCAGCTGGTCCAGTTACTGTCGATACGCAGACTCGTCACATTCTTTGATGAGGCGGTCAAACTTCAGGAGTTTGACAGCCAGGTGTATTGAGGTGCAGTCATCGTCAGCGGAGAGAGGACACATTCCTTGGCGGCCCCGGTGCTGATGGTGGGTGTGGATGAGGTGGTTTCCCCCACCCTCACCTGCTGTGTCTTACTGGTCAGGACGCTGTAAATCCACTGGCAGATGGCAGGTGAGACGCTGAGGTGGAGAAAGTTGGTGGAGAGGAGTTCGGGAATAATGGAGCTGACATCCATGAAAAAGATCCTCGCGTAGGTCCCTACGCCGTCAAGGTGTTCTAGGATGAAGTACAGTCCCAAGTGTAGTCTGCGTCATCCACAGAGCTGTTTGCTGTAGGCTGCCAGTTATACTAAATAAATATGTATTAATTTTTCATTTGTTTCACTCTTCACTAGGCTTATATTGGACTGTATAGTCCCTCTTGAGTGCTGTTAAATGGTCTAAATTTCAACTCAACCCACCAAGCTAGCTGTTTTTGTCTTCCATCCATCCATTTTCTGAGCCGCTTCTCCTCACTCGGGTCGCGGGAATGCTGGAGCCTATCCCAGCTGTCATCGGGCAGGAGGCAGGGTACACCATGAACTGGTTGCCAGCCAATCGCAGGGCACATAGAAACAAACAACCATTCGCACTCATACTCATGCCTAAGGGCAATTTAGAGTCTCCAATTAATGCATGTTTTTGGGATGTGGGAGGAAACCGGAGTGCCCCGAGAAAACCCAAGCAGGCACGGGGAGAACATGCAAACTCCACACAGGCGGGGCCGGGGATTGAACCCAGGTCCTCAGAACTGTGAGGCTGACGCTATAACCATTTTTGTTCTAAATCATGTTTGTTCCTGTTAAAATTGTGAGGAACAACACTAATAACTTGCGTCTTAAACTGCAAAAGACAAACATGAACAAGTCTGGCCAGGACGGTGTACTAGTGGTTAGCATATCTGCCCGCCTGTTCTGTGGTTCAGAGTTTGAATCTTGGCTACTGGCTTCCTGTGTTGGGTACTCCGCCTTGGTTCCAAAAACTTGCATTTTAGGTTCATTTAAAACTAAATTGTTCATATATTTGAATGATTGTTTGCCCCTGTGCGTTGAGATTGACTGGCAACCAGTCCAGGGTGTACAACGCCTCTTTCCCCAAATCAGCAGGGATAGCCTCCAACTCCTCTGCAATACCCAAATGAGGACAAGAATGGATGCATGGTTGTGAGTCAAAATGTGCCTTGTTATTGGCTGGCAATCAGTCCAGGGTGTAGCACAACTCTCACCTAAAGTCAGACGGGGTAAACTCCAGCTCACAAGAGACCCCAATGAGGACAATCGCTATAGAAAATGGATGGAAGAATGGCTTCTCGTCTGTATGTTCCCCGCGACTGACTGGCAACTCCAAGTCAGCTGTCCTAGGCTCCAGGTCACCCATAACCCTAATAATGACAAGCAGTGTAGAAAATGGATGGATATAAGCAGTAAAATATCCTAACATGAAGCTTGTTCGATGAGAGTGTCTACATTTCATCTGATTTCATGGTATGTTTGACCCAACTGTCATACTTACTTATGAATAAATGATAGCATTTGATGTATTCATCAAGCATTACTTGCTTAAGGATGGTGATTTGGGCCATTATCCATTGTTTTATTGAGATGTACAGTACTTCATATACAGGAACTAGAGCACTCAATCCCATGCTTCTGAAATATACATGTGAATATGTGGTTTTTGGAAGCCCATTCAATAGCCTGTGCAGTGAGTTAAATGAATGGATTGTCTAAATCAGTGGTTCTTAACCTGGGTTCGATCGAACCCCAGGGGTTCGGTGAGACAGTCGCTGTGGTTCGACAGAGGACTCGACACACACCGCATGTGCGTGCGTGCGTGCTTTATCCGAAAAAGCGTTTTTACACTGCATTTTGAATGCCTTGTTCATGCCGTTCAAAACGCAAGGGAGCGTCAAAATTGCCGTTTACCATTGTGGCGCTCCGCCTCGAGTTGAAATGCTTTGTTCTTTTTTCAACTATTTTTATTTAACAACATTTCAACAATACAGTGGACTTGAGTAGCACTGCTGTGCCGTCAGACAGCCCATCCAATAGTAAAAAAACAGCCCAAAAAATTTACTCTTACCAATGAACCCTTTTCAAGGATTGTAGAAATAGAACACACTTTGTTATGAATGTTAACAACGAAGTCCGTTCCTCTGATATGAGAGTGGCACTTACCAAGGGGAATGGCAACAGCAAAATTCACATTCACTTACAGTAAATTTTCATTGAATTGAATTTTTTGGTTGTTCTTTGTGTGAAATTCATGTTTTGTTGGTTTTGTTCTTTTAACACAGTGATTTTGTGTGCAACTGAGGTGTGGTTCATTTTGTGCACGATCTGGATGACTGAGAATCTACACAGACAATAAAATATATGCCTGTTTTAAATTTGAAATAAACCAGGTTTTATTTTTCAAATTAGGAAGGGTTCCGTGCACTCCGTATGAAACTTGCGGGGTTCCGTCCCTCCAACAAGGTTAAGAACCACTGGTCTAAAGAATGCACACCATAACTGTGACCGGTCAGTTAAAAAAGCCTGACATAGAGCATAGTATTCATCTAGGTGTCATAACAGTGGTACCTCGACAGAGGACTTTATTTGTTCGACCATTAATAGCAATTAGATTTGGGATAATTTGTTTCAGATTCTGGGCAGCACGTATGGGAGTGGTTAGCATGTCTGCCTCACAGTTCTAGGATTGGGTCTCCACTCTGACTCTCCTGTGTGGAGTTTGCATGGTTTAGCTAAGCTTGCGTGGGTTTTCTCCAGGTGCTCCAGCATCCTCCCACATCCTAAAAACTTGTATGTGAGGTTAATTGGGGGGGGGTTACATGGAGCTTTCTATTCTGACTATAATCGGTTTAGAAGCCCAAACCAAGTGAAAATGCTCCATACAACAACCGGAATAAACAGGCCAAGAATACCCCTTTTGGCAAACTGATCAGAAGTCAATTTTCGTCATGTAAACCATCAATTAGAATGGAGCTGGGAAGCGATCTGTCTGCACATGCTCCGTCTTGACATAAATGTGTGGTGACGTCGGAGCCTGCTCCACGCTGGAGCAAGAGGGGGCACGGCTCCCTTATACAAACGCTGTGCCCCCTCAAATCAAATCCGGCCATGCTTGCCAACTCTGTCTCCTCCACTTCAAGCTGTGTGTCGTGCCAGCTGTGATCAGCTGTTTCCAGTGAGACTGTAGAAGGGGCCACAAAGTCATTTACTTTTTAAGGAAATAATTTAAGTGCCTTAAACATTTATTAATTTGTGTGCATTTGCATAATGGTGTTTGAGGAGTTTAAATTTACGTGATTTGCGCTGTGTGGCGATCAAGTTAGTGTGAGTCCACCACTGCAAGTGGTGTGATTTTCAAGTTTCAAAATAAGAGCGAAATCAGAAGTGCTACGTTGGTTACTTGAATGTTGCTGGCTTAACGTCGTTTCGATAGATTCGCTTTGTAGTCTACTCATTGATCCTATGTTATGTGCCCTTGTCTATTTGTACTTTTTTGTCCTACTCTATTTGAAAACCACACCCACACAACTAAAAATATGCCGAAGAGACAGGAATTGTACTCATGGGGAAAAAGTAAAGGAGAAAAAGTGACACAAATTTAGAATTTTCAAGCATTTTCACGAGTGCCATATAGAGGGTGGTTCTTCTTCTTTTCCTTTCGGCTTGTCCCTTTAGGGGTCGCCACAGCGTGTCATCCTTTTCCATAAAAGGTTAATTTATCAAATTTGGGTACCTTAAACATTTTTTTATTTTGTGCTCATTTGTTTATTTTTTTCACATAATTTGTTCATGGGTTGTAACGTCACAGTGGCTGGAGGAGCGAAGCTTGCGATGCAGTTGGTAGAAGATAGTGTTGGTACAGGATTAGAAATTCGTTCGGCTGGGGGCTTTAACGACAAGTGGATAATGACACATAAGTAACAGTGCCCTGTTAAAAATATATATTACCTGCAATACCCGAGTGTGTTATTAAGACTGAAAGTAGTTAAGTAGTGAAAGATGCCGTGTAGCAATCACTAAGTTATAATGATAAATAATAACAATACAAAATATGCTGTTACATGACGCTCCCTGAACATTTCTGCCTGCTCCCTCAACTATGCATGCCTGGGTGACATCATCATTTACGCACGTCGTAAATATGGCGGCTCCCGACCAGAGCTCGTATGCGACGGAGATCTTGTTTTTAATGACTTGTAACTTGTTTGTCATACATGCAAATCAGTCGCCTTTCGGCGGAATTCTCCGTTTTGAACTCAAAGTAGGCCATTTACGTGAATCGTATAGATCCGATGAGTTTTTCCTGGGGGGTGGGGGGGGGGTCGCCATCGCTGACGTCATCGGCTGTTTTGTACTCCTTGAACGCTGGCAGCTAGATCCATTCCACACATCCACCATCCACACACAGATGTCTTCTTCTTCCATTCCTTTCCGTTAGGGGTCGCCACAGCGTGTCATCCTTTTCCATGAAAGCCTGTCCCCTGCATCCTCCTCTCTAACACCAACTGCCCTCATGTCATCCATCAACCTTATCTTTGGTCTTCTCTAGGTCTCTTGCCTGGCAGCTCCATCCTCATCACCCTTCTACCAATATACTCACTATCTCTTCTCTGGACGTGTCCAAACAATCAAAGTCTGCTGTCTCTAACTTTGTCTCCAAAACATCTAACCTTGGCCGTACCTCTGATGAACTCATTTCTAATCCTATCCAACCTGGTCACTCTAGAGCGAACCTCAACATCTTCATTTCCGCCACCTCCAGCTCTGCTTCCTGTTGTCTCTTCAGTTCCACTGTCTCTAATCGGTACATCATGTCTGACCTCACCACTGTCTTATAAACTTTGCCCTTCATCCTAGCAGAGACTCTTCTGTCACATAACACACCTGACACCTTCCTCCACCCGTTCCAACCTGCTTGGACCCATTTCTTCACTTCCCCCTAGTATTTGAAGTCCTCCACCCTTGCTATCGCTTCTCCCTGTAGCCTCACTCTTCCCCCTCCACCCCTCTCATTAATGCATATGTATAGTCTTACTTTGGCTAATCTTCATTCCTCTCCTAATTCTTAATATTACTCCGCGGCGGACTAATATGCCAGCGCATTGGCCTGAGGTTCCGCCTGTCACAGGAGTTGACGAGACCAGAAAAAACACTTCCGCCGCTTCTGTTGTTAAGAAGTAACTGTACTTTTACTCCGTTAAAATGATCTAAATGTTGCTCACTACTTTTATTTACCAATTATTGCTTATTTATCAACTATTTTGTGCGCAAGACTACAACTTCGACTTCCACATGGGGCACTGTTTGCGCCAATCCAGTTTAGCCAGTGACGTTTCAGTCTAGTTCACCAATCAAACAACACAAGAAAGTCACATGACCTCAGACGTCTCCGATTGGGCTTCCCGTGCATAGGTATTAACACTAGATAAGCCAGCCCGGCTGATTGTTGGGAAGGTCGTCGTTACCATGAAGGCAACGGCGCGCTACTCTTGTTTACATTTAGATGAACAAAAACAACAGCTTTCATGTCTTGTAGTATTTGTCTGGCACTGTCTGCCCAAACGTGGATATTTCTGGTCACTTATAAATTTAGAAAACACCATGCAGTAAATTGCAGATGTTTGACACACACAGACACACACAGCAACATCAGAATTTGCACATTCACATTTTGTATTTTTTTTAAATTGATGTTCATGCTTTGGTTAAAAAAAATCTGAAGTTACTATTTACTCAGTACTTGAGTAATTATTTCACTGTGTACTTTTTACTCAAGTGTTTTTTTTTGGAGGACTACTTTTCACTTTTACTTGAGTCACATTATTGTCAAGTAACAGTACTCTTACTTAGGTACAATATTTGGCTACTCTACCCACCTCCGGAGCCGACATCCTTCTCTTGCGACTCTTACGTTTAAGCAACATTTTTGCTCATCAGATCAGCCAGTGTGGTATTTGTTCCACTGGTCTTTTGTATTTTTGCAATGAGGTGCTGGGGGTCGTGGCCCTGGTTGTGGTCCCAGCGGAACCGCGAAGCACACGTAACATCGGCGACAAGAGTTCATCCGCTGATACATCTTGTATTAATTAGGAAACGCGCCTACTATAATTATCTTATTAGTTCACGGATGTTAAAGGTATTAAGCGATGGAGCGATGTTAAGGATTATGTCACAACACAGAATGAACTAACTTCAAATTCAGAAATGGCCAATAAAAACAGAAAAATATTGTACTTAATATTTTCCTGGAGGATGCATTTAGGATTAGCCTTTGAAGTTGGTAATAGTGAAAAATGAAGTGAAACAGACAATGATTTTAGTCAATTATTTTCCAGAATGAGTGCTTAAAGAGGAGGATGCGATTCATGTGGCACAGCTTGAAGCAGGCATCAGGTGGAGATGGACCTGGCTCAAGTTGGAGGCCAAAACAGAAAAAGCAAAGAAATTAGGCAAATTTAATTATAACCTTAAATTTGTACATCAACATGTACTTGAGTGGTGTAAATAAGTTTTTTTGCGTGAAGAATTTTTTTTCCTCCTTATTGTACTCTTCAGAGTCTTCCAGATTGCTTAATTTATGTTAAAATAAAAAACTATTCTCAGTGGTGGCCCAGGGGATCCCCCCCAAACACCCTCTGCAATGTTTCTTTTGTCACTTTTTTCATGCCTTTGAAAACCCCAATGCTGCTTAAGTGGCTGGTGCGACCCTGAGTGTGGTGTGTGTGTGTGTGTGAGTGAGTGAGTGAGTGAGTGAGTGAGTGAGTGAGTGCGTGCGTGCGTGTGTGTGTCTGTGTGCGTGGGTGCGCGCGCGTGTGTTTGTGGGGCGTCAGAATTCAGGTGGGCAGGGAACAGAAGAGGCAGAGCGGGCAGAGAATTCAGATTCAGACAGCCTGATGAATAAAACTGTCTTTGAGTTGGCTAGTCTGAGCCCGCAAACTCCGCAGTCTCCTCCCTGATGGCAGCAGACTGATGAGGCTGTGTTAAGGATGGGTGACATCCCCCGCTATGCGGAGGGCTTGCGGGTGAGGCAGGTGCTGTAAATGTTTTGCAGGGAGGGAAGAGCGGTTCCGATGATCTTCTCAGCTGCCCTCACTATGCGGTGGAAAGTCTTGCGGTCGGATGCGGTGCAGGCTCCGTACCACACGGTGATGCAGTTGCAGGATGCTCCCTATGGACCTTCTGGAGAACTTGTTTTAGACATGTTTTTGGCGTTTTAAACGGTCCCTCGCTGGAGTCCTCTTCCACATATATGATGTCACCATGCAAGACTATTTGCTACACTTTTAAAGGGTATGCAATAATCCGTTTCGATTGGACAGGATTGAAGTCGGCTGTGGTGACACCCTCACCAGCACAAACGTCCCATTTTAAAGGCAACGTATTTTACCAAACCAACTTTTTCTAGTATTTCGGATGTAATATTGACTCTATGGTGCCTCAGTAAACATGTAAAATATTAATTAAAATCATCCACCCATTCCTTCGTTCAAGACGTTTTTCTGCAAAGAGCCCTGAAATCAGGTCATCTTAAATTTCTTGAGCTTATCTACATCACTAGCGAAGATCTCCGCCTACCACTCCGCTTCCGAGCCAGCGCTGTCATCATAAACACACATCCATACATATATATACATACATACGCACACACACATATATACAAAGTCCATGGTACTTACATCTAGATGTGTTAAACAACTCAGGACAGAGCACCTTTTGTTTGAAGCTCCCCACTTTTCAAGTGAGCAAAGGTATCGGAACAGACATGCTTAAATTAACTTAATGTGAATAACATTCAATATTTGGTGGCATAACCCTTACTTGCAATAACTGCATCAAGCCCGCGACCCATTGACTTCACCAGACATTCTTCATTTGAATAGGTTTTCCAGGCCTTTACTGCAGCCTCTTTCAGTTCTTGTTTGTTTCTGGGGGTTCCTCCCTTCAGTGTCCTCTTCAGGAGGTAAAATGCATGCTCTATTCGGTTAAGGTCCGGTGATAGACTTGGCCAGTCTTCTACTTTTTCCCCCTGATGAAGTCCTTTGTTGTGTTGGCAGTGTATTTTGGGTCATTGTCTTGTTGCATGATGAAGCTTCTCCCGATTAGTTTGGATGCATTTTTCTGTAAATTGACAGACAAAATGGTTTTTTAGACTTCAGAATTCATTCTACTGCTACCATCATGAGTTACATCATAGAGTTACATCATAGAAGCAGATATGCAAGCCCAAGCCATGACTTTACCTCCACCATGCTTCAAAGGTGAGCTTGTGTGTTTTGGATCACAAGCAGATCTCTTCTTTCTTTTTCTTTCAAAATATGGGACCTTTAAATTCACTGGGGGTACGACTGTCTGTGAAAATACCAAAAACAGGGTTTAGCCCCCCTCCTCGCGGACTGGACAGACAGATCCACAAGCTCCGCAGATGTGGGGTGGATCAGATGTATTTAATTCATAAAAATGTGAACAGTGGATATCGAAATCTCTGAATTATTGTAGAAAGCAATTCATTGAAAGCATCATCATTATCATCCCATTTTTATTTTAAAAATCACCCCACTGGCCAGCACGCAGCTATGGGTGGGGCGCGGGGGCATTCACATGCACGAACAATTGAGCCTGGATGGAGATGAATTTATGAGGTCCTGGGACATATTTAAGTTGTTCACGGTTATCACCAGCTCACACTGTTTCATCACGTTGCCTGTTGCCAAACTGACCAATTGACAATGCTCCAGTGACGTAACGATCACTCTCTCCATGCATGCGAGGCCATCATTGCGCCTCATTTAAAGGGAATGAATGAAATATGCCACTTTGATTGGCGGCGAATAAAGTCAGCTTTGTTTATGCCCACCGGCGCAGATGGCCACTTTGTTAAATACGCCAACTGTGCGCGTCTGCGAGATTACAACAACTCGGTATAACCCGCCCCCTCGCCAAGTTACACCACGCGCCACACCGGATTTGAGCTAGTCACAAAAATAGAGCCCTGAATCTCTCGCTACCGCTGGACACAAGTGTTCCAGTGTTTTAAATGAGTCATACAAAATGAATAATGAGTAGTTCAGTTAAAGCCAGAGTGTTGTTTTCTATCTCATTTGAGTAGTATCTCAGTGTTTTCTTTATCATTTATCCTCACAACATCACCGACATTGCACTGGGCCAGTCACTGTCAAGGTGCCCTCAGCCAAGGTAGCTGCACTTACTTGAAAGGCAGACTTGGCCTCTAGGCACTCAGTAGAAGACAGTCAGCCTGACAATATTATGCCCCCATGTCTCCCAAATGGGTCGTTCCTCCTCTGTCTGCTGGCTGATTGAATCCCCTCATCAATAATTCATCAGGTCACAAATCAGTGTCAAATTTATTGAAGTCGACTTTGTTGTGATCACTATCTTTATAAAACACAGGCCATTTTGTTAATAGGTCACCAAATACCGAGAGAGACTCTTTTACTGTCTTTGCCTGATCACCGTATCTTCTGACGGCCAACAGCTTTGTGGGGAATGTAAGAAATTCTGATGATCGGTATGACACTCCGAGGCCTGACCCGAGTTACTGCTAATGAACCATGTGCGTGAAGCATGCCAGCCTCCCCGACTGCCACTCCAGTCCACAATGTGTGCATTCAGGCTTTTTGCGACTCTGCTCACAGTGCTGCTGGGAAACGGCAGCGACACGATGGACCATTCAGGAAAACAATTCATTTGCTGTACAGTTTGGTTTGCAATGATATGTTCATTACTGTATACCATGCCATCAATCCATTTGTTTTCTATGGCGCTTGTGTTTATTATGGTCACCTGTGAGCTAGGAAACATCCTAGCTGACTTTGGGCAAAAGGCAAACCCGGAGGGAGATCTGGACTGTTTTCCAGTCATTCGCAGGGCACATATAGATGAACAACCATTCACACTTACATTCACACCCATGTACAATTTAAAAATTTCAATTAACAAATGCATGTTTTCAGAATATGGATGGAGGAAAACCCATGCAAGCAAGGGAGAACAAGCAGGTTTCACCAGGATTTGAATGCTAGGGCCCAAAACCTTGCTAGTTTTTCCAGACTCAATAAATGGTCATTGTCATGGTGAGCCAGCGTGCGGCTCACACAGTGCGCCGACAGAGTTGGACGGCTGTGTCATTAGCCGCTAGTGGGCGCATGGAACCCCGACGGACACTCTTGCTGGTGTTGGCTCCTTCCAATACGCCACAACCTTGCTCCGTGTGCAGCACATAGATTCACACAACAGAGACACTTAAGGCAAAGTCAACTGTTTGTTGTGTTCGCTAGCGCGTCCGTCAATTAACAAGCTAGCTAACGAGCCAGCCAGCGAGCTAATGAGCTAGCGAATTAAGGAGCTAAACGACATCACCACCGGGGTGATGTCGTTTAAAACATCAGCACTTTTGTTCAGGGTTGTTGTGTGTGTTAGTCCCCAATTAACACACACGGAAAAGTTAACTGTTTATTAAGCATAACCTCAGTGGCACACGTTATGCAGACAGTATTTGACTACAGCGAATGTCAATCTATATTTGATTAGCAGATGAAGGTCTCGTCTTCAGCAGGCCAACCACACAGTAGCCGGGTTTACAGGGAGACTTTTGTAGTTCCAATTGAAATCATTCCGATTGAAGATCTCGGGTTAACTGTTTACATGTGATGTGATCGACTCCGATCGGGTGTATACATGATGTAGACTACATTTAATTGGAACAGCCGTGTGACATGCACACTTCGTCGTGAACGTCACATCATTTGTCAAGATGGAGGTACGTCGTCTATTAAGCTGTCGTTGGGATTGTTTCTATATGTTTCTTTTAAAAAAGATGGATAAAAACAACTTCTAAATAGTTCAAAACAAGATTTCCGTCGCATACGAGCTCCGTTGGGAGCCGCCATATTTACACAGTGCGTAAACAATGACATCACCGCGCATTCACGTCGTTATGGCCAAAAGTATTTTGGTAAAATACAAAAATGCCCTGTAGTTATGACTTTACTACTGCTTTACTGATAGACTACACCGCCGTAGGAACGAACTCTGTATACTGAGGACTAGGCTTTACACGATCAGGATTTTTGGGACCGATCAGCGAGTTTAAAAAACTGATAACCGATCACGGATCTGATCACAAGATGGAAGAATGTGTCTATTTAAATTACCTGTTCATTTACTGTATATACTTGTGTAATTAATTGCTCAAAAAATATATTTGCAATAAATAATGTATCTTTGTTCCTCTATTTATGCCAGTGAGGCATAGTGACAGACAGAACAAATGAATGGTCTTCTATTAGATGGCAGGAAGTAAATACAGTAATTAATGTATCCACTTTTTGTGACATTTTTGTTTGTTGGTGTGCCGTGACATTTTTTTATTGTAAAATATGTTCCTTGGCTCTATAAAGGTTGGAAATCACTGCTCTTGTCAGATCGTGTATTCTAATCAGTCAGGTCAAACCAACATTACATGACATAAATAAGGAAGTCTGGGTGTCCCTGCTAAATCTACTGCCCCCGCGACCCGACCTCGGCAAAGCGGTAGAAAATGGATGGATGGATGGAAATAATGGGTGCTAACTTACTGTAATTAAATTACTTTATTTTTAATTAAATGACTTCACCCACACCGAAACTTTAGAGCATGATTCGACAGAACGGCGGCATGTTTACGTCCAACCGTTCGTGCTACCACTCGCTTGCTAGGCTACATATCGTTTTTGTTGCCTGCTTGCGAGCCGTATCGTATTAAAAGTATGGGAACATACCTCAAGCAAGCCTTAAACGAACGTCCTCTCCTGTCCTGAGGACCGGTGACCACCAATACACGTTTTTCCCCATTTTGTCCTCATAATATAGTCAGCGCGATCCACTCTTGTTGTCGTCGCCACGGTAACGAGTGTATCCGGTCGCATTTGAGTTGACAAGATAAAGCCCAATGATCGTAAAAAACGGGATGCGTTGGTGTCGGATTTTATCGGAAGATTTTATTGTAGTATTCTGACATAGTGCAATCTTGAAAGAGCAAATTATTACGGGAATTACATGTTGTCTGACTCAGACGTGTTGTCTGTTCCACACCGCTGACATGTTTGTTTTTTTATTTTTTGTTTTTTTTAAATAACTTTATTGGCCGTCAGATATTTACAGGACTACGCCAAAAGACACGCGACAAGGCTACTGAGGACACGTGTACTGGTAACTTGGGTGGTTCAGGTTGGATATTTTGGGACCATTTACAATGGAGATGCAGAAAAAATGCATACTGAAGTGAAACGTATGGAACTGGAATGTACATGTTCTCTTGTAAAATCAGTTGGTATTTGTTGTGAATATCTCAAAGGATCATTAAAGAATCTTTTAGAATTTTGGGATGTACTGTATTTATAGTTTCTATCAAAAAGTCCAAGTCAGCCCTATGCATTGTTATTCAAGTATTGTAATCTTATGTGTGCCATTTTCTCTTTCACCTCCCCCATCAAGCATGTAGATATTCTACTCTTCTTCTCCCTCTTTTGTCTTTGGAAAAGTTGTGTTATGAATGATTCATCATTCTGGACGACGAATACGTGGAAGTTTTGTACACACACACACACCTCATGTCTGATAGTGATTCACACTCATTTATGTTGCCTCTGCCCAGGTAAACTATCTATTAGTTGACTCTTAAAGTTGTTCATCATTGATAAAAAGGGAAGAGTCAGTATGGAGCTCTCCTTTCATATGGTGGCTGTATCTTTACATTTCCCGCATATTCCCGAACTCTGTACCAGGTCCCAGTTTGGTCTGTTTAGCTTCACTGTTACTCCAAAACAGAAAGTTTTTATGATTGGGGACTTCATTTTGGATTGTGAATCACCACATCTTTATATTGTACATTTGTGGTGAGGAAGAGAGAAAGAGACAACTTCCTGTCTCCCTCCCCTGCCAAAGGCTTCCCCCTCTTTCATTGGGCCTTTGAAATGGTCAGAGCCTGGTCATATGATCCAGACTACCAATGGAATGTTATTCAGGGGAAAAAAGTGCTTAAACATGCTGAAATCACCAGATGATCTAAGCACATGAACCTAAATATGTCAACCTGATTTGGAAATTCCTTCAAAAATTGCAGCACTGCACAAATGAAGTACTGTTTTTATTTATTTATTTATTTTTTGGGAGGGGGGGGGGGGTAAATGTGAGCAGTCTAACACTTGTCTGTTCCTACCCTTTGAACCCTTACCTTATTTGTCCTCAGAAACTAATTTTCTTATCTGTTTTGGGTTAGATTTCCCTTTTAGTGGTGCCAGACATTTCAGAACAAACATTCTGCAAAATAAAGTGGGAAAACTACTGTATGTCACCCATCCCATCTACCACCTGTGCTGGGGGCATGACTAACTTGACAAAGTGAAAAATAGACTGTGTCATACAGTATTTCATGGACGCCAGCTGCCTCGAGGGTCCCACACAACACTGGGGGTTGCATCTCCATTCTGTCATCTTGTAAATAACATTTAAAACCATTGAATCATTACCAAGGAGAACTGCAGGATTCAATTCAATTCTATTATATAAAATAAATGGAGGAATGAAATAAGTTTTTTTTGTTGTTGTTGTTTTTTTTAATAAACACACAGTGTTACAAATAATGCATTGTTTTCAATTAACTTTGTGCTGCTGGTAACGCGTTACTTTGTAACATACATAAACAACGAACAGATACACAAAAAAATGTGGTCCAGTGACATCATAAGTAATCAAACGAGTTACTTCTTATATTAGAGCAGTCAGATTACAGTTATTTTGTTTTATCTGCCAATAGTTACTTTTTTGTTCACGAGAACCAGAGTTTAATATGCTTTTGATATTAAAATATGCAATTTATGCTCAGGCAACAGATATTTATCATTAACAAACTACAGTGCTACTACAGTCAATATCCAAGACATCTGATTCAGTGACAGTGTATGTCATAAGTGTAGACCAATTTTCAGCCTTTGTTTTAGTAATGACTAATAAAAGAGTCGAAACACACTATATTCTTAACTACCCATAACTAAAATGCACACAACGACTAACTACAATATCGAAAAAACGCAAACAATTTATAAACTGAGCCGTCTGGGGCAATGACGCCACACGACGTGTTGCATGTTTTCTGCACATAATCAGTCAACTCACATGTACACGAGCAGCCAGCGGCGCAAACACAATGGACAGTGACAAAGGATTGGCATACTTAAACTGTAAATACAGTCACTACTTCGGGTTTCTCTAAAGATGACAATACTAAGGTTCATTGTACACGCACGCACACACACACGCACGCACACACAGTTGCCTTCATGGATCCCCACACAATCGGCAGGGTTGCTACAGTCTGTGTTTGCCTGTCTGTCTATCTATCAGTTAAGAGTCTTTAAAGAAGTGTACTGAGAATGGTGCGCTTGTATATATTTGGGTGGCTATTTGGGATGTCAAGTCTGCACGAAGTTGCTCATTTAATGTGGCTTCAACTACACATTTAAGTTATTCATTCATGTCAATGACATCATTCTGTAACTTGTTTGGCATACATTACTAAGTAATGGGTACGGTTAAGCTAATGGTTTTTTGTACTGCGGATAAGTGATATTCCTGCCATTTGACAGCTGCTGAAAGTAACTAAAAAGTTACTTTTTTCTAAGTTACTTTTGAAATTAAGTAACTAAGTTACTTTTAAGATCAAGTAATCAGTAAAGTAACTAAGTTAATTTTTCAAGGTAACTGTGGCACCACTGGTCATGAGTGAGCGTATGAATGGACAAGGATCCCAAGGCAGACAACGAGCCGTAGCAAGAATAAATATAGTATTTTAATAAACAAAATATAAAGGTTAAACCAAAAGCAACAACGGAAAAGGGGCATCGTGAGGAGAGTTACTCCAAACAATAAGAAATTAAGGGTGCGCTAGTGGACGGTGCCGCAGCGTAAAGGCCGGTCTAACACACAATAAATCCTACACAAGGATATAAGCAAACTACAACAGGAAACAATTGTACTCGCGTAAAAATAACACAGGTAGGACGTACCACTGAACCGTGGACAGGGGACTTGAAACTCAGAATACTAGAAATACGAAAAGAGCAATAGCAGAAGCAATAATCTGACAACTCCTTTCTGCCGCTGCTGGGCTTTAAACTCTACAGATTGCAATATCTTGGAGGTACGTCTGAGCCGCTCTTCCCACCAATGATCACCAAGGGAACGGAAAGACAATGAAACCAAATGAACAACAACACCAACTAGGAACATAATACCATTCGATCTTTAAATCATCTCATTTTCATGTCAAGAGATGGAACAATGTGTCTATTTAAATGACTTGTTAGTTTACTGTATATACTTGTGTACTTCTATACTGAGTGTCTTCAAAAGTATTCTCTAGGTCATGTATTGTAATCAGTCAGGTCAAACCAACATTACAACATGACAGAAATAATGGGTGCTAACTTACTGTAATTGAATTACTTTATTGTAATTAAATTACTTCACACACACCGAAACCTTAGAGCATGATTCGACATAATGCCGGCATGTTTACGGACAACCGTTAGTTCTAGCACTAGCTTGCTAGACTACATAAGGTTTTGTTGCCTGCTTGCGAGCCGTATCGTATTAAAAGTACGTGAACATACCTCAAGCAATCCTGAAATGAACGTATTCTCCCGAGCACCGGTGACCACCGCCACACGTTTTTTTCCCATTTTGTTCTTATAATACACACGGCACTATCCGTTGTTGTTGTTGTCGCCATGGTAACGAGTGTATCCCGTCACGTTTTAGTTGACAAGATAAAGCCTTGTGAAGACGGGATGTGAAGATTTTATTGCAGTAGTCTGACATCGTGCAATCGTGAAACACCAAATTTGTCTTGTAGTCTGATCCAGGCATTACGTGTTGTCTGCCTCAGACGTGTTGTCTGTCCCACACCGTCAACATTTAAACAAAAAATAAAAAATAAAACCTTTATTGGCTATTTACAGTAGTATGTCAAAAGACACACGACAAGGCTAAAAATAATCTCGTTTTTGGATTAAAATATACTGTACACGAAGGCGATGCGGCGTAAATGTCTTTTGCGGAGCCAATCAATGACATCATTTACCGGATCGGCAAATTATGACATTAAAGCCGATCAGCATAAAATACTAATAATCAGCCAATACCGATCAAGCCGATCAGATCGGAGTAAAATCTAGTCTATATAGTCAGAGATCTTATGACACACACACTGTAATTAACAGAAAAAGAAAATAGTAGTGGCTCCTTGCAGGAGCTTATGGATCCAGTTTTAAACCAACACAAAATGTGGTACATATATAACGTAATAACTCACTTTAAAGATAAAGTGTGGAAAATTGTTTTAGCTAGCCCAACTGTAATCCTAAACAGAATCTCTGCTGCATATTTCCGCGGTAGTCGAGGGAGGGGAGAACTACACATGCCACCGGGCCAAAGAGAGAACCCTTACTTGTTACTGGTGGGGATGGAAGTGCTTCAACGACTTCAGCATTTGCAGATGCAGTAGGTGGGAACAGATCTCCCATTGGACTCCTGAGACTTACAAGTATGAAGGGGAGGTGGTGGAAGGGCCACCGTACACACATGATGAGTAATGATCCCTCATGTGCTGCTTCCTTCCCCTTTCACTCTGCCAGTCCCTCAAACACTCATGTCTGCGCTCAGTGTGCTGTGTAAAGGGGCTGTGGGATGTAATGTTGGAAAGTCTGAATGTAAAGTTGCAGTCGCTCTGAGTCACACTTCCTCACATGGGCCTCCACAGGCATTGGCTCTGGTGTACACATCAGTCAAAACCAACCACTGGGATTCCATTTTATTGGGAAGCATTTGTCTAATTCCTTAAATTACACAGTAGCAACTGTGCCCAATGTATGCCCTGGCCCGTATAACACACGTCTGAGCATTAATCCCCCGGTGCAGTCACAATGTGGGAGGAGTGGTGTGAATATTTTGGTCGGGGTGTGGAACTTATGTGCTCCATTTTTTATTTTTTGCCTGATGCGTTTTGTGTTTTAGGATGCTGTCCGAGCTGAACGCCTGGTTCTGGCAGGAGCGGCTGTGGTTTCCAGAAGGCCTGGGCTGGGCCGACCTGGTGGACCGTGACGGACGAGTGTATGCCAAAGCGACGGATCTCTGGGTGGCCCTCCCCATTGCCCTCTTATTCCTAATCGTTCGTCAGGTGTTTGAAAGGTCAGTTTGTGTGTGTGTGTGTGTGTGTGTGTGTGTGCGTGCATGCACGTGTGTGGGTGTTTGTCGCTGCATCAACATCATCTTAATTTACAGATCTTGTCTAATCATGTGACTCTTTGAACATCTGTGACTTAATCTTCCTGAGTCCCTGATGATTTTTATTTGTTTATTTTTTATTTTTTTTACAAAAATAGGGTTTTTGTATTTCCAGCAATTATATTTGTGTCGGTCTGACAGCCAGAGTGTTTTTATTCCAACAGAATCGGCCAATCAAAAATGCCATGTTGTATCACATGAGTTTTCACAACAAAAACAAATGTTTCCGGGTGTGAAGAAACATCAATCCGGCTGCTGCCAAGCCGTATCAGTACAATATATACAGGATATGTAAATGTGTATTGTGTTTTACAATAACAGTTAACTATATCATATAACTCAATCAAGAAGTATCACACCAACAATACTTCCCTGAAAGGGATGTAACGATATCTATATCTCACGGTTCAGTTTTATCACGGTATTAATCTCACGGTACAATATTTATTGCGATATTGTGGCAAAGCTCACGGTATTGCAAGAAGACACACGGTATTGCAGGAAGGTTCACGGTACAGGATAGGTGGTGCAAAGAAGCAAAAACAGGAGAATCGGAAAAAAACTCTCTTTTTCTTGCTCTTCTTCTTCTCAACTCTTGCCAAGTCCTTCTCAATAGGTTTTAGTAGTTTCCGTCCGTTTTCCTACAGGTTTTTGTGAAAAAGACAGCTTCAAATCATATATTACCATGCACTTCTATCCCCGTCCATTCAATGTTTACATTCATATAGTCTACCTCCAAAAGAGTATTATTGCTTCAGCAATATTAAATGCTCACAATAACAAAACTGTCCATTGAGAAATTGTCAGTTCAATAATTTAACAGTATTTACTGTATTGTCATTTTTTGTATTGATAACATTAGAAATTGGATACGGCCCAAAAGAATCTTTAAACAGAACGGCTCATTATTTTTATACCGAGACAAGACCACAACAATATTGAGATATTTTGTGATATCACGGTATCATGAATATTGTTCCATTCCTATTCCCTGACACCAATTACACTAATTTCCTATTATCCAGGGCTTTGGCTCCATCTTGTGGCATTTTAGGGTATTGTGGAAAGATCTTAAAAACATTACAGTTGGTGAGTTTTTCAGCAAATAGCTGAGGATAGGTTCCACACAAAAAAGCGCAAATGGCGAATTAGGGAATAGCGAACCATGTATGTGTGTGGGGATTGGGGTCACTCTACATTGATTTTCACATTTCATAATATTGTTGTTCTTTCATCCCTTTTTTTTCCTTTATAATTTACTTTGATACGCCTCTCGCCCGAAGATAGCTGGGATAGGCTCCAGCACGCCCGCGACCCTAGTGAGGATAAGCGGAATGGAAGATGAATGAACGTACCGTTAATGTCTTATCAATTTGTGTCTGAGCAGGACGGTGGCGACGCCTTTGGCCTCTGTACTCGGGGTAAAAGAAACAGTACGTCTCAGGGTGCCTCACAACCCCACACTGGAGTCTTACTACTGTAAAGTTACCAAAAACCCCACACAGGTAAATGTCCATACCAACTGAGCATGATCCTGCTCCTTGTGTATGTACACAAAACATAAATAATCAGTGTTTTGTGTGATTGTAGGTTTCAGTAGTGAGTCTTTGCAAGCAGACTGGCTGCTCGCAAAGACAACTGCAGCGATGGTTTAGAAGAAGGAGAAATCTGGACAGACCCAGTTTGCTGAAAAAGTTTCGAGAGGCCAGGTAAGCACACACATACACACAACATGTGTCATGTTGCCAACAGCGGCGCTTGAAGCAGCTGCCATTCATGTGTTACTCCCAACTGTATGAGCACATTTCTGCGGGCAAAAGTAGCACTCTATTTTTAGCTTGCACATGCTCTAAAGCCTCTGTGTACCTTTTGCCCCAACACACAATCATTAGCACATGACCAGTGTGACTCAATCATCAATGCTGCTTATGTTTGTGTGTGATCATTTATGGAAACTGAGGCACAGTGACAACAACAGCTTGATCCTCTGCCCCCATAAAGCACTTGTATCACAAGTCAAAGCAAAAAAAATTATCCAAATTATAGCTCATATCTCGAAAAATGGCGCCACGGTGGACGACTGGTTAGAGCGTCTGCCTCACAGTTCTGAAGACCGGGGTTCAATCCCCGGCCCCGCCTGTGTGGAGTTTGCATGTTCTCCCCGTGCCTGCCTGGGTTTTCTCCAGGCACTCCGGTTTCCTCCCACATCCCAAAAACATGCGTGGTAGGTTAATTGACAACTCTAAATTGTCCGTAGGTGTGAATGTGAGTGTGAATGGTTGTTTGTTTGTATGTGCCCTGCGATTGGCTGGCAACCAGTTCAGGGTGTACCCCGCCTCCTGCCCGATGATAGCTGGGATAGGCTCCAGCACGCCCGCGACCCTAGTGAGGAGAAGCGGCTCAGAAAATGGATGGATGGATGGATCTCGAAAAATTCGGTCGTCATTCTTGTCTCAAGGCAAGTCTCGTGACAAAGTGAAGGACTCTATCAAAAATAAAATATTGTGAAGAATACAATTGGAATTTTACAAAAAATAATCTCATTATATTGTAATAAATGAAAAATGTAACTTTCTCAAGAATTTTTGTATTCTGTTCAAAAATACAGCTTTTGTCATTTTCCTTTGTATTATGCAACTTTATTCTTGAAACATTGTGACTTTTCCTCTTAATTATACTATAATTATTTTCAGTGTAAACAAACGCTGTAAATTACAGTAGCACAACATATGAGCATTACTTTAATAGTATTAGCTCCAGGCATGCATTTTTCATCCCAGATGTTGTGTTCCATGGAGTGAAATGACTCGTTGCCATTATTTCTAATTCTATGTTACATATTCACCTCAGTTCACCTCACAATACCAACACATGGACAGGTAATCCTTTAAACTATATAGGTTAAAGCAGGACACAGCACATTGGTTAGAAAATAAAAATATTTTTTTATTTTAGTTCGACTGTACAGCCAGCGTGTGGACTGGGGCAGGCGTAACCGCTTTAGAGCACCTCGTTGTTGACTGTAAGTGTGCGCACCTCGTTGTTGGCTGTAAGTGTGCGCACATCACAGAAAGAAGGCCAAAGAGCAAGGAGGCAATTTTTATATTTTTTTTAAGTCAAGTCTGATTTGATAGGGGCATCGTGCTGGCGAGGCCGCTTGAGAGCGTCTTGTTGTTGACAACCCACCAGGCTATATTCCAGCTACCAGAGGCTTTACACAGCAACGGTTCAAACATGTAGATATGTGTAGGCATAAGAAAGATACTGGACGAAGTAGTATGTGTATGTGTGTGTGCGTGTGTGTGTGCTAGTAAATGTGTCTATAGTCTCTCCCCTATTGACTGAGCAGAAGGATTGTTTGTATGTATGTGTGTGTGTTCTCTTGCAGTTGGAGATTTACCTTTTACCTTCTTGCTTTCATTGCTGGCCTGGCCGCCCTCATCGACGTGAGTATCCCCCTTCTCCCTCCTCCAACTTTCTCGATCCGCATTCACGTCCTCATTCGACGTCATTCGGGGGTGGGCATCATTGACGCACCACTGTGCTGCGTCAGTCGATATACAGTATTTCATTAATGCGATATCATTCAAATGTTCCCTGCTTCTTCCAGAAACCTTGGCTGTATGATGTGCAGGAGATGTGGCAAGGCTTTCCTGTGCTGGTACGTCTCCTGACAGCACACTATTATTATTAAACAGTACATTCCATTCCATATAAATTTGAGAAGGATCCATTATGTCCCTTCATGACATAGAGGGGGAGTACTGTATTTCCTCAGACAGTAGCCAGGTTTATTTATTTTTAGATGGTAGGCCTTTTTGTAAAATTGCATTATTTTTTTTATTTTTTTTTTAGTAATAACAATGTCAGTGCTATGTTACAATGAATTTCAATTTAAACTAGAGTTTCTGTATAAATAAAAATGGCTATTGTGGCCAAATGCAGAGAAAAAAAACAAGAAGCAAGGCACATTAGATGGTACAACATGTCTTTAATAAGAGAGAAGATTTACATGTTTCCATAGCTGTTGCTGTTTTAGTTAGCAACCAAGTTCGTTTTGGGGACAATCCATTAAAACATAGATATCTAACTCAAGGCCCGGGGGCCAGATGCGGCACGCCACATAATTTTATGTGGCCCGCGAAAGGCAATCATGCGCGTCAACTTCTGTGATTTTTTTCCTAAAATCTCTACCCAAATTCCAAATTGTCATAATAATAAACAATAATGTTGAGATATTGCATTTTTCGGTTACCAAACCCTTCTTCTACAGTAACTTAAAAAATACTTGAACAAACTATTATCCTTGTCTTCTGATTTCAAAACTAGTTATCCCTCAATGTGTTGTGTAATGGTAATAATATGATTTGGTGATTAAACATTTCACTGTTCTAACGGCCCTCTGAGGGAAATCATAACAACAATGCAGCCCGAGACAAAAATTAGTTTGACACCCCTGCATTAAATGGTTATACATTTTGCAAGTATTTCGGCCAGAGTGTATGTTACTGAAGGGACACGACTTGAAGTAATACAGTACACAGAACAACAAAGCAAAGCAGCTTTGAAAACTGATGGAACGTGATTGCTCTATTTAAACTCTTTCATATTACTTTACATGTCTTGATGTTGATGAATAATTGGAGTGTTTGTCTAATTTGACACAACAGTTCATGGATTTACAGTATGTTGTTTTATTCCCCTTCCACAGACTCTGCTACCATCTCAGTATTGGTACTACATGATAGAACTGGGTTTCTACGCTTCCCTGCTCATCAGTGTGGCCTCTGATGTCAAACGCAAAGTCAGTGGATCGAAAAATCTAACCAAATTCAACACACCAATCTTGTTAGGGCAACTAAAGGGCGCAAAAAACTAAATTCTGTCCTCTCCCTGTATGATCTGTTTTGACGTCTGTATGTGTGGACATTGGACTGTTGTTGCACGCGTGTATGTGACTGAATGTTTGTGTTGACAAGTGTTTGTACTTTGCTCAACCTGTGTCAGCTGAGGGAGATGGTGAAAATCCTACTGAAGTGGCACAACACAGGTTTTAATCCCCCATCGTATAAAACGGTGTGCCTCCTTCACGGTTCTCTTTTAGGACTTCAAGGAGCAGATTGTCCACCATGTTGCAACCATCCTCCTCATCAGCTTCTCGTGGTGCGTCAACTACATCCGTGCTGGAACGCTCATCATGCTGGTGCACGACTCCTCTGATTACCTCCTTGAGGTAAATATGCAATTCAGTTCTTTTGAATCCAACAGTGATGTCCATAAAGTGACATTCATCTACATGTACAACTGAAGAAATGTTGGCCAATGATTCTAAAACAGGCAGTGACAGAAGCACTCATGCAACACTGCCCTCTAGTGGAGAAAAGATTATCTAAGTGTAACTATGTTTCTCTGTCTCTCCCCTCTCTCTCTCTCTCTCTCTCTCTCTCTCTCTCTCTCTCTCTCTCTCTCTCTCTCTCTCTCTCTAGTCTGCCAAAATGTTCAACTATGCTGGCTGGCGAAATACATGCAACTACATCTTCATCGTATTCGCCGCAATCTTCATCGTCACTCGCCTCGTCATTTTTCCCTTCCGGTACAGTTGAAAATTCCACAAGGTCTAAATGTTTTCCTCCGAGGGTTACATACAGAGAAATTGAAGGATTCCAGGTCCCCTTTGACATTCTTCAACCTTAATTTATTAAACAGGTTAAAACCAGTCCATCAAGCAATTATATACAATATATTGAAGTTTACTGACAAATAAAACATAAAACAAATAAAATTGATAAATGTGTATTTAAATCAACCAACCATATTACTTTGAATGTCTGCTAGATTACTGCTAACATACAATGCAAAATCTCATAGTCTTATAAATTTGACACACCACAGAGAAGCGTGTTGTAAACAAGCCTGCCAAATTTGAATGAATAAAACAAATCGGTAAGGCTCCAAAATTGTGAAAAATGCAGCTCTCCTCGAGGCTGTCGGACACTGTGGTGCATGTCTGCTGAATGCGCTTAAAAGTTTCCCCGTTAAACTTCACCCATCAATCAAATACGTTTGTTCAAGTATGTGCTCAAATGTCTGTAGTGTGAGCTACAGGCTGAATAACGTTTGCCGCAGTGTTTAAGAAACAGTTAACTTTCCCTGAAGTGTCTCTATTCGGTGGACACACACAACGACAACACTGAGTGAGGCGGTGACGTTAGACAACCCCGCTGCCAGTCTAGCGAGCTCGCTAGCTCATTAGCTTGTTAGCTTGTGGGCTAGTGAAAGTGATAAACAGTTAATTTTCCCTGAAGTGTTTCGTTTATGTGGACCCACACGCAGTGGGTCTACACCACAGAAACACTGTAACCCTAATAGTACTGTTGGAAAGATCTTTTTTTTTCTGGTTGTCGGTATAGCTTGATGGCTAACTGCACGCTGTAGTGGTAGAAATGGGAAAAGGTTATTATTACTAAGGAACTGGATGTTGCGCCAAATAGCCAATGATGGAATGAAGGCGCTAAGTACTTGTATAATGGGGGAGGCCTGACTCATGCCAGAAAGCCCGAGTGCGTACTTGGGCTTGATTTTAGCCACAGGCAAAAATGCTGGACAACTGAAATGGTGAAAAAGAGTTTGATGTTCTATCTCAACAGTTCAGTACTAAACTGTTCTCAGTCTTTGCACGTTCAGCACTTATCTTCAAACATATTTAATGTATTTAGAAACAAACTGTTTTATAGAGGTCACTGGTGTAGTGGTACACTCGCCTGACTTTGGAGCGGGCAGCGTCGGTTCAGTTCCCACTCAGTGACGAATGGTTGTTTGTATGTGCCCTGCGACTGATGGGTGACCAGTCCATCCATCCAACCATTTCCTGAGCCGCTTATCCTCACAAGGGTCGCAGGTGTGCTGGAGCCTATCCAAGCTATCATCGGGCAGGAGGCGGGGTACACCCCGAACTGGTTGCCAGCCAATTGCAGGGCACATAGAAACAAACAACCATTCACACTCACATTCACACCTACGGGCAATTTAGAGTCTTCAAATAACCTACCATGCATGTTTTTGGGATGTGGGAGGAAACCGGAGTGCCCGGAGAAAACCCACGCAGGCACGGGGAGAACATGCAAACTCCACACAGGCGGGGCCGGGTATTGAACCCCAGTCCTCAGAACTGTGAGGCAGACGCTCTAACCAGTCACCCACCGTGCCGCCTGGGTGACCAGTTCAGCGTGTATTTCGCCTGAAGTCAGCTGAGATAGACGCCCCGTGACCCTAATCAGGATAAGTGGTATTGAGAATGGGTGGATGGATAGTTTTACAAAATCTTTAAGCAACAGATATTTGAATGCAAACAGTGCAGTAACACATGTAGAAACTCACAGGCATATATTCTTTATCCTCTGCGAGAAAAACAATATTACTGCAGCTTACTGAGTCACTTAGTTATGAGTCTTTTCTATTTGTGTCTGCACGACTGTATTATGCTTCCCCCCGGTGTCCAAGGCACGCACACTAGAAGGAGGCCAAGGGCTGGAACGGATTAATGGCTTTTCCATTTATTTTAATGCAAACTAATAATTGGAGATATTAGTGTTTTTAGTTACGAGCGTGGTCACAGAACACATTAATCTCTTAAGTCAAAGCACTGACTTTTTTTTCATAAAAAGTGTTCTCCCACTAATGCAGCCCTATGGGGGGCACAAGCCAGTGCAAACTGTAGGCCGGTCCCAAGCCCGGATAAATGCAGAGGGTTGCGTCAGGAAGGACACCCGGTTTAAAACTTTGCCTAAAGCAGGGGTGTCAAACTCATTTTTGTCACGGGCCACATCGTAGTTATGGCTTCCCTGTGAGGGCCGTTATGACTGTGAACCCATATACAGGAATTATCACCTCATATAATTACACAACAAATTGATGAATAACTACTTTTAAAATCAGAAGCCTATCAAAAAAATGTCAACAAGTACATTTCTTTTCAAAGGGGGGTTGGTAACAAAAAATGCTTGCAATATCTCAACATTATTACAATAGAACACAATTAGCAATTTTGATTTGCTTTCGCGGGCCACATAAAATGAATAATGTGGCGGGCCAGATCTGGCTCCCGGGCCACCGTGAACTAAAGAATTCCATGAACTTGGAGGGACAGATGGTGGTAGACTTTGTAGTGAACACTTATTTCCAGAAGAGGCAGGAACATAGGGTGACCTACAAGAGCGAAGGTAGAAGCAGGGAGGTGGATTACATCTTGTGCAGACAATGTAATCTGAAGGAGGTTACCGACTGTAAGGTAGTGGTAGGGGAGTGGGTAGCTAGACATCATAGGATGGTGGTGTGTAAGATGACTCTGGTGGTGTGGAGGAAGATTAAGAAGACAAAGGCAGAGCAGAGAACCATGTGGTGGAAGCTGAGAACGGAAGTGTTGTGCAGCTTTTCGGGAAGAGTTGAGACAGGCTCTCGGTGGACAGGAGGAGCTTCAAGAAGACTGGGCCACTACACCCAAAGTGATCAGAGAGACAGGCAGGAGAGTACTTGGTGAATCTTCTGGCAGGAAAGGAGAGAAGGAGACTTGGTGGTGGAACCTCAAAGTACAGGAAATCATACAAGGAAAGAGGTTGGCTAAGATGAAGTGGGAGACTGAGAGGACAGAAGAGAGGAGAAAGGAATACATTGAGGTGCGACGTAGGGCAAAGGTAAGGTGGCAAAGGCCAAACAAGAGGCATATGATGACATATATGCCAGGTTAGGGTGATTAAGGCTAGGGATGGAAATGTGTTGACTGGTGCCACTAGTGTGCGTGATAGATGGAAATAATACTTTGAGGAGTTGATGAATGAGGTTAAATGAGAGAGAAGGGAGAGTAGAAGAGGCAAGTGTGGTGGACCAGGAAGTGGCAATGATTAGTAAGGTGGAAGTTAGAAAGGCATTAAAGAGGATGACAAATGGAAAGGCAGTTGGTCCTGATGACATTCCTGTGGAGGTATGGAAGCATCTAGGAGAGGTGGCTGTGGAGTTTTTGACCAGCTTGTTCAACAGAATTCTAGCGGGTGAGAAGATGCCTGTGGAATGGGGGAAAGGTGTGCTGGTGCCCATTTTTAAGAACACGGGTGATGTGCAGAGTTGTGGGAACTATAGAGGAATAAGCCACACAATTAAGTTATAGGAAAGAGTAGTGGAGGCTAGACTCAGGACAGAAGTGAGTATTTGCGAGCAACAGTATGGATTCATACCTAGAAAGAGTACCACATCTGCATTATTTGCCTTGAGGATGTTGATGGAATGAAGATTAGCCGAAGTAAGACGGAATATATCTGCATGAATGAGAAGGGTGGAGGGGAAAGAGTGAGGCTACAGGGAGAAGAGATAGCAAGTGTGGAGGACTTCAAATGCTTAGGGTCAATGGTCCAGAGCAATGGTGAGTGTGGTAAGGAAGTGAAGAAACGTGTCCAAGCAGGTTGGAACGGGCGGAGGAAGGTGTCAGGTGTGTTATGTGACAGAAGAGTCTCTGCTAGGATGAAGGGCAAAGTTTATAAGACAGTGGTGAGGCCAGCCATGATGTACAGATTAGAGACAATGGCACTGAAGAGACAACAGGAAGCCGAGCTGGAGGTGGCGGAAATGAAGATGTTGAGGTTCTCTCAAGGAGTGACCAGGTTGGATAAAATTAGAAATTAGGTCATCAGATGTACGGCCAAGGTTAGATGTTTTGGCGACAAAGTTAGATCGAGCAGATTTAGATGGTTTGGACATGTCCAGAGGAGAGATAGTGAATATATTGGTAGAAGGATGATGAGGATGGAGCTGCCAGGCAAGAGAGCTCGAGGAAGACCAAAGAGGTTGATGGATGTCGTGAGGGGACATGAGGGCAGTTGGTGTTAGAGGAGGATGCAGGAGAATGGCTTGCATGGAAAAGGATGAAAGGCTGTGGCGACCCCTAAAAGGACAAGCCGAAAGGAAAAGAAGACGCTCTCCCACTATTTGCGGGGGATGGGGCCCAGCGCTGCCACAAATAGAAAAAAATCTTAACAACCCCCCACCCCCACCACAAAAAAAAAGTTTTATTTTGGGCTATAAATGCCTCAAGATGGTGGGTGGCAAAGCACTGCTTTTGTTTTAAACAGGGATGTGGCCTAATAAAATGGTCCTCCCCTCACTTCAACACAATTGCTTGGCATGAAGTTGCCATAAGATGATGCCAGAGGATAGGTTCCAGAATAAAACAGCGGGGAAACACTGTGTTGGAGTTCTTTTAAACACTCAAACGTCGCAGTTTTCTGGAAAGGAATAACATCTTTACATTCAGAACCAAAACACAAACAATCTGTAGTAAACTGAAAATCTTTAAAGCAGTGTTCAGTTGCAGATCATTAATCTGATATGTTCGGACCAGGACCAATAAGATTGTATGGGCCGCGTCAAAATGACCATGACGTTTCAAACGGTGTCACCTGCCCTAAATACTCGACTTAAATAGTGCAAACGGAACATCTGTGAGAAGAGCAGTGCGGACAGTAGAATAGGTCATGTATTTTAGTAATAAATTGTTTTCTTTGTCAATATTTATTATGGGAGGCGGAATGGTGGTTATCACATCTGCCTCACAGTTCTGAGGAACTGGGTTCAAATCCGGCCTTGCCTGTGTGGAGTTTGCATGTTCTTCCCGTGTCGGCGTGGGTTTTCTCCGGGTGTTGCTGTTTCCTCCCACATTCCAAAAACATGCATGGTAGGTTAATTGAAGACTCTAAATTGCCCCTAGGTGTGAATGTGAGTGCGAATGGTACTTTGTCTCTATGTTCCCTGTGATTGTCTGGCAACCGGTTCAAGGTGTACCCCGCCTCTCGCCCAAAGTCAGCAGGGATAGGCTCCAGCTTGCCCATGACCCTAGTGAGGATAAGCGGATGGATGGATGGACAAATGGGACATTCACATGGGGCAGGAAGTGGAGTGAACCATTTTTGCTTCGGAAACAGTATTATCTTGATTCAATGGGGCATTACGAAGAGAAATTATGTTACTATTTTCGTTATAGTTTCTTTTCATATCTGGAAAGCTCTATATGAAACCAGTTTTTTAAATATGTATTTGTTGCAAAAAAGAAAAACGTGCTGTCTCTGCAGGATTATCTACTGCACATGGGTGTACCCTGTGACCATCTACGAGCCCTTCTTTGGCTACTACTTCTTCAACGGTCTTTTGATGGTGCTACAGTGTCTTCACATCTTCTGGGCCATTCTCATCATACGCATAGCTGTCCGCTTCCTCACCCACAATGTAAGAAATAGAATTATGCTCTTATTTTGTAATTAGCTGTGATGTTGACAAATGGCAGTACAGTTGTCAGCTTACACAACTGCACGTCTACGGTTAAGTAAACATAGATGATTTAATATAGCTTACCACCGCTAGAACTAATTGTAATCGATTGACAGGTGGTCAAGGCATAAACACAGCTGCCACTTTCAATTGCTTTATTAAAAAAAAAAAAAAACAGTAAAAAATTTTAAATAAACACGTAACAAACACATTCATACACAAGGATTACACACACCCTTCTCCTATTTCCAGGAAAAAGTGGATGACGAAAGAAGCGACAAAGATGAGACCGACGAGTCCGATGAGGAGGAAGAGGAGGACATTCAAAGGGTCACAAAGAAAAACGGGCCTCTGCAGAACGGCCACGTGGTGCACAACAACAACCACAGGAAGGTGGAATGACAGGAAAGACGTGTGGAGCACAAGGACTCATATCCCCTGGCAGGACCAGCAACAGCAGCAGGAGGAACGGAGTGACAAAGAGGGAGATGCAAATTTGACACTGTTACCACACCACGACAACACACACACCTTCATTTGTACAAACCCTAAAGAACACTACAGGAAGTGGCATGGATTATTTTTGCTTTGTCATAAAGTCCCCATGACGGTGACATTGGCCCACACGCGTTGTCACTCAAGACAGGGAAGAAACTGGCGAGAAGAGAGGAGGGAAGTAATGATGAAACGTCTGCCATAGCGTCCCTCGCTCTAATTGTGTGCCTTAGAGCCAGATAACGGCTTCTTTAAAAAAAAAAAAAAAAAAATGCCATTTCAAAACGCGACGCTTTAATTGTGTTTTTGCTTTGTGTTTTGACTTAAAGAACAAATCGAGCATCCCTGTTTTTTGAAAGGAGAAGAGGGGGCATTTATTTTCCAAAATTGTGTCTATGCAACGAGCTATTGCAATGGCTTTGCACAACCCTACACTTCCTTTTATTTTTATGTCTTTTTATTGGATCTTAGCAGTTCAACTGTGTGCCTCACACTTTCAATGTAGCTCGTGCCATTTGTAAAGGGGACTTTAATTCATTTCCAATTCCATAAACAAACTACAAGAAAATATTGGTAAAGAAGAGCGTATTTCTTCAAATAGTGGCTATCCCTCAAATAGACCATGTTCTCCAGTTACTCGCCAGGTGCCTCATTCACTTAGGACAACCCTCCCTCAAATAGACACCCTAACCCAATTAGTTGATGGGTGCATCAACCACTTATGTCAAATAAACGCCTCCCTCAAATATACGCCATTCCTCAGTTAGTTGCCGGGTGTGTCATCCACTCATAACAAATGCCTCGCTCAAATAGACGTACCCTAATTAGTCGCCAGGTAGGGCTAGGTCATCCACCTATTAGAAATACCTCCCACAAATACTGTAGATGCCCTGCCCTTATTAGTCAAAGCGTGTATCAGCCACTAATGACAAATAAATGCCTCCCTCAAATTGTTGCCATTCCCCAATTAATTGCTGGGTGTGTCAATAGCAGCGAGACAAGCGGCCACCATCTTTGTAGTATTTTCTTAAAACATGGAATGAGCACTTCAAACACATCTAAAATACTCCATAACAAATCCATCCATTGTCTATACGCCTTATCCTATATATTCACACTCACATTCACTCCTACGGGCAATTTAGAGTCTTCCAATAACCTACCATGCATGTTTTTGGGATGTGGGTGTAAACCAGAGTACCCGGAGAAAACCCACGCAGGCACAGGGAGAACATGCAAACTCCACACAGGCGACACCAGATTTTAACCCGGTCCTCAGAACTGTGAGGCAGATGTGCTAACCAGTCATGCCGCCTCCCATAACAAATATTACTAAAATACATGACCTATTCTACTGCCCGCACTGCTCTTCTCAAAAAATTTCTATTTGCGCTATTTAAGTCGAGTATTTAGGGGCAAGTGACACTCTTTGAAACGTCATGGTCATTTTGACGCGTTGGAGAACCTCTGGGAATTTCATACCGTACAAACTTATCAGTGGATGTATTTAACTGAAACTTGTCAAACAAACGGTTTCCGAGTGGCAGACAAAAGGAAAGTGTTGAGGAGGTATGTACAGAAATATCAAATGAATGTTTTACCCTAATTTGAAGGTGTTTTTTTAACCTGACCTTTATACAGGCGATAACAAGTCCCCCCACCCACACAGATACACTCGCTCAACTGGTAGTGGCAGTCTACAGCTTGAAGCCTCTTTTTTGAAGAATATTTACTCATTATATCAGCCAAAGTTGTCACGATACAATTGTATCAATTTTGACTTGACCCAGAAGCAGGCAGAGGCTGAAGAAGTTTGTGGGGAATGGTTTATTGAGCTTGGATTCGGAATTGGAACTCTGAGGCGTAATGGCGGACCGTCGAGACGGGGGATGTGCGGGAAGAGGTGGCGTGAGCAGGTGGAAGGGCTTGACGGCCTGGTTGGAGAGCTCAGCAAGGCGAGGAGCACAGAAGGCGCACTGATGACGAGGAAGAACATGGAGGTCAAAGCAATTGCAAGAAATGGTGTAGCTTACGTGCGAGTAGAGAGCCGGTGTACCACAGGTGAACATTAATACTCTGGCAGTGGAGTCCTGGATCTGGCAGGCTTAAATGCAGGCAATGACGAAGGCTGATTGACAACAGGTGCTCAGCTGAGGTGGTGCTGATTACTAGGAAGAAAGCGAGAGAGTGCGTGACGGGCGCATAGCACCACCCAAACTCCAAAAAAGGAACTGCAGGGCACAGCTCATGACAAAAGTGCCGCTTTTTGTCAGGTTTGTGGAGCCTCCTGCCGCCACACAGCACTCGTTTCTCAAGTTTGGGCTCGCAAGTCAAAACAAAAACTCGGCCAATCGACAGCACATATCTCGAAAAAATTGAGTGACTCATATCCTGAGGCACCACTGTATTTTTTTCCATGGAGTGTATAATATAATAACAGTCCCCCCAGGATTGCACAGGCTTTGCGGCCTAAAATTCAGTGACATCTCTCGCACACTCATCCACCCCTTGTCTGATTACATTACACATTCAACTATGTATTTTAAAGAGATATTATTTGACAATATTTACACACAGAAACTCACAAATAAATACAATTGTGCCTTGATTTATGGGTAATTTCCGAGTTTGTCGAGATATGAGTTGTCGCTCTGCTGAGTTTTTGCTTTGACTTGCGAGCAAAATTCTCAATTCATTTTATTTATTTAACCTTCATTTTTTATGTATTAACATGAACACTAACTACATGGTTGTTGCAAATCACTTCACAGCAAGTTGCAGTCCATCAATCCATTTTCCATACCACTTATCCTCACTAGGGTCCCGGGCGTGCTCGAGCCTATCCCAGCTGACTCTGGGCGAGAGGCGTGGTACACCCTAAACTGGTCGCCAGCCAATCGCAGGCTGCATATAAACAAACAACCATTCGCACTCATATTCACACCTACAGGAAATTTAGAGTCTCCAATTAACCTACCATGCATGTTTTTGGGGAGTGGGAGGAAACCGGAGTACCCGGAGAAAACCCATGCCGACACGGGGAGAACATGCAAAGTCCACACAGGCAAGACTGGATTTGAACCCAGTTCCTCAAAACTGTGAGGCAGATGTGCTAACCACCGTTCCGCCTCCCATAATAAATATTGACTAAGAAATCAATTTATTACTAAAATACATGACCTATTCTACTGTCCGCACTATTCTTCTCACAGATGTTCCGTTTGCGCTATTTAAGTCGAGTATTTAGGGCAAGTGACACCGTTTGAAACGTCATGGTCATTTTGACGCGTTGACTTGGAGAACCTCTCGGAATTTCGGCCCATACAAGCTTATTGATGGATATTTTTAACTGAAACTTGTCAGCCAAGCGGTTTCCGAGTGGCAGACAAAATGAAAGTGTTGAGGAGGTATGTACAGAAATATAAAATGAAGATGTACTGTTTTACCCTAATTTGAAGGCGTTTTTTTTTAACCTGCCTTTTCTATAGGCGATATCACACAAAAACATTCCCAACACAAAAACCTCATTTCCTTGGAACCCATCATGGTAATTCTTGGTGCATTGTACTCAGGTTAAAGTGACCATCACAACTATACTCAGCATTTTGACAGACTCATTTTGGGGAAATCTTGTCATGTTGCTAGTAGTTGTGTAACAATTCGTATCACGATTCTTGGTTACCAATTCGTCTCATGGACGATATTGTTTTATTTCTAAAGTTACAATACAATTCTGTGGCTTGAAATCTGTTCAGTAACTTTTTAGCCAAAAATTCAACCAGTGTGACTGTGAAATAAATACCTGCAAACTGACAGTGCAGGTAAAATTTCCTAGATTCCTGTTGTTTTTTTTGTAAGGGAATCAGGTAAAATTACAGTAATTATGGTCATAAATACACTTTTCCTGATGTACTTGTATTGCTTCGCAATAAAACAAAAGGAAAACAGCAACTTATTGTTATATTATTTCAGCTATGATTTTCTGATTTGGACATTTTCTTTCCTCAAAAAAGATGTTTAATTGGTGTTAGAATTATGATGGGGTACTTGGAAAAACGTCTCCAATGTAAGTGGTCCCCAGACCCAAAAAGATTGGGAATTCCTGTTGTAAAATGTCAAATACCAATGGCTAAAAATCAAGCACCGTGAGGTTTTCACAAGGAAATCTTTGAGGAATATCGTTAATGAAACACAGAAAGTAAACAAGTGAACAAACCTGCTCTTTGTAACACAAACATAAGGCTGGAAAACAGTGTCCAGTAATTGACTTGCCTGATGAAATTCCTCTTGTACTCTGCTATCGTTTTTTTTTTTTTTTTTTTTTTAATAAAGCTACTAATATGTCTTCGATGGCCACACTTAATCGTGCATTTAGCAATGCTCTCAGCATTTCAACTTTACACATTTTCACGCAATAATCGCAACACTAAACTCACGCTTGCTCTTTGCATCTCCATGTTAGAGCAGCTAGCAAGCTAAACTAAGCTCGCTTGAAAGGCTTCAACGTACACCAAGGCGAGTAATACACACGCATCCATATAAAGTCTGCCGTGCAAAATTGTATTGCGTTATTTTACCTTTAAAACCTTTTTACCTTTTCCAACGATTTTAAATCAATATATTTTGTCTGGTGGGTCAACTTGTCGAGCACAGAGCAATGCAGTTGGATCATAGGGATATAAATCGATACATTGATGTAGTGAATGAATCATTACACCCCCAGTTGCTAGTATCATCCACTTATGACAAATAAATACCTCCCTCAAAAAGACACCTTGTCCCAAGTCGTCGCCAGATGCATACCCCACTTAAGACAAATAAACACCTTGCTCTAATTAGCCACCAGGCGTGTCATCCATTTGTGACAAATGATCACCTCCCTCAAATTGACACATTGCTCCAATTAGCAACTTGGTGCGTCGTCCACTTATGGGAAATTAATACCTCCCTCAAATTGATGCTGTGTGCCTCAATTAGTCTTTCCTTCATTATCCACTCAATGCAAATAAATGCCTCCCTCAAATCGACACTAATTGGTCACCTGAAGTGCCATCTTATGACAAACAAACTCCTTCCTCAAAGAGAAGAGATTAGATCAGAGAAAAGATCAAAAGATTAGTAACTGTAATGATTTCAATTCATAGAGGCTGTTGTTCACATATGGACCTCTCAAAATTGCTGAGCCGATTTAAACTCTGTTACCAACCAAAACAGCAGCACCTGACCACTCTGAAAGGCATATTAAAGTTATGCTGTAAACAAGTTCCCTGCAGAATAATAATATGCAGACCACATTCTCTATTTTCGTGACCGGCGTAAATCTGGTGCGCCAGGAGGCAGGTTAGACCGGTTTTTTTCGTAATTTTGTAGACACACCTAAACCGGCATATTTAAAAAAGGACGGTCTGTGACATCTATGTGGGGAGGAGAACGCAGCGATCTGTGTGTGACCATTGTTGCAGCTCTTGCCCGGTGTGGCAACAGACAAGTGAGCGGTTACCCTTATTAAATACAGATTGAATTGGTGATAACAGCTTGCGACTTAAATAGACCCACTAACTTCATGTATCTAACCCCACCCCGATCGTTTTTGGTCCCCCCCCCCCCCCCCCCACACCCATAACATAACTATGTGCCAGCCAGTGGAATGTAATAATGACGATAATAATAAAAATGCGGTGGCACGGTGGACGACTGGTTAGAGCGTCAGCCTCACAGTTCTGAGGACCCGGGTTCAATCCCTGGCCCCGCCTGTGTGGAGTTTGCATGTTCTCCCCGTGCCTGCGTGGGTTTTCTCCGGGCACTCCGGTTTCCTCCCACATCCCAAAAACATGCATGATTTGGAGACTCTAAATTGCCCATAGGCATGACTGTGAGTGCGAATGGTTGTTTGTTCCTATGTGCCCTGCGATTGGCTAGCAACCAGTTCAGGGTGTACCCCGCCTCCTGCCCGATGACAGCTGGGATAGGCTCCAGCACGCCTGCGACCCTAGTGAGGAGAAGCGGCTCAGAAAATGGATGGATGGATAATAATGCGTTCAGTGAATAGATTTCTGCAATGATTCTGAGGATTTGATGTCCGCTGTTCACATATTTATGAATGGAATACGTCTGACATTACCAGACATGTCCGTGGACCTCAGAAACCATCTGCCTGTGCCCTGATTAAATTCACCAAAATCGCAAAAGACCAGCTGTCTATGTTAATGCTCTGGAGAGTTTCGTAAGTTATTTGTTCTGCCTACTCTGGCTTGGTTCTTGCCATTTTCTTTGCATACTAATCATTTTTATTTGGTTTTAAACTGACATATGTTATAGTAATACAATCTCCACCCATCTGCAGTTGAGTAACAAAACGCCCCCGCCACTATTTGTGGAACCATAGTATACAGCCACTGTAGTATGTAAAGTGCTCTGTTTGAGATCTTACACGTTTGCAGAAGAACCACAGCTCTCTGCTCTTTTGACAGATTGGAATGTATTTCTTGTGCTTTTTCCCTACTTACTGGAATGAGTGGAACTTTCCTCATGTTAGAGACCACTGCCTAGTTGCTGTGGGTGATGTTTATGAACCAGAATTTTGTACATGAAATGAGGTAAAAGTGTGATATTTGACATAGCAAGGAGGTTATTATCACAAACCCACATTTTGTTATGCATTAATGTTTTGTTTTTCCTGTGTCAAGTGCCTTATTTGTAATTTACGGGACATTCCCTCTCCTCTCCGCTTGTCCTGTTCTTCTTCTCTGTCTCCGTCTCCCTCACACATCACAAGCAGCTTGTCTTCCTTCATCACTCACTTTCCTCCTCCACATATCCCTCGTTCCACCACCACCTACCTTTTCTTCCTCTTCTTTCCTTTTTAACTAACCTCGACCAACCAACCAAGCTTTCTTCTTCCCCCAGTGATGCAGAAGCAACAGCTCGGTCCAGGTTACAGTGTTATCTTTTTTGTTTTTGTTTTTTTGTTAAATGACGCTGAAGTATTGTTATTAATAAAAGCAAAAGATCATGAATCACACTCACAGTGACACTCCCGTTTACTACTTTTAGTAAGTCTTTCTTACTGAAGCACTGGAAGCAAATACTATATTAAAAGGGTTGATGGTTTATTTCCAAAGTTCTCATTTCGAAACCATTTTTTCCCCATAGGAAATAATGTAAAGTGCATTTATTTATTGATTTCAGGCTCGTCATAAAACCTTTAGCAACCGTGTATGTTTTGTCAAATTTGAAATTCCCTAATTGTCAAATAAGTACACTATAACACATTGTATGTTCAAGCTAAAGTAAAACTTCTTGTAGCTGATCCTCAGCTCAGTGAACAGGAAAGACGTTTTTCAGAGGGGTGCTTCACTTGCAGATTGATATCATCAGACACCGTGTGTCATCAAACGCTTTATGCTTGCCAAGGGCACCAATCTAAGATTCAAGACTCCAGCTCTGTTTCTTCTTTCTGAAACTTTGTTTTTTCTTGGACATTATTTTGTGATTCAAGACTTATGTTTGGCCTCTTTGGGTCACATTCCTCTGCTTCCTGTCTTGAAGCCTCACTTTCAGAAGACTCAGAGAGCTACCGGTAGTTTCTTTCTCTCAGCCCAAATCTATATGTATATATATATATATACATATATATATATACATACATTGCCTTGAGTATACAGTATATCATTTCAAAGCTGTGTGGCATGGAATACATGTCATTCTGCTAGTTCTGCTACACTACCCACACTGAAGTTCATTCTGGTCGAATTAATTTGTTTGTAATATTGCACTGAGCAGCCAGATGCAGTCTCAGGGCACAAGTCTTGGGAAGGGTACAGAGAAATATCTCTGCTGCTTTGTAGGTTCCAAAGAGCACAGGGGCCGCCATCATCTATAAATGGAAGAAGTTTGAACTACCTGGACTCCTAGAGCTGGCCATCTGTCTAAACTGGGCAGTCAGGAGGAAAAGCGCCTTTGTTAGGGAATTGACCAAGAACCCAATGGTCGCTGTCAGAGCTATTCCTGAGTAAAAAGCACATGGAAGCCCGTTTAGAGTTTGCCCAAAGCCCCCTGGACTCTCAGATCATGAGAGAGAAAATTCTCTGATCTGTTGAGACTATGATTGAACTCTTTGGCGTGAATGTCAGACGTCAACCAGACTCCTCTTGTTACCTGGCCAATACCGTCCCGACTGTGAAGCTTAGTGGTGGCAGCATTATCCCATGGGGAAGGGTTTTCGCAGCAGGACCAGGGAGACAAGTCAGGATTGAGGAAAAGATTTCATTTAATTTTGGAATATGAAGCTGTAACAACAAAATGCAGCAAAAATGAAGCACTGTGAATACTGTACTTTCCAGATGCACTGCAAACATGCAGTCAGGCTCAAATAATGATTAATAACTACATTAAAAGTAAACAATTGTAATTCTAAATTGTATTCTGATTGAAAAACCAGAGCTTTTGTGGCTATTTTTCCAATGTAACTACAAATGCAATCATGGAAATCTGCAAAAACAACTGTGATTTAATTATATATTTTCACCCAGTAATGTAATGGATTACAATTACATAAATGATGTAATTAAATAGTGTAAATCTCGTTAAATGTAATTAGTTAATGTGTATAAGTATAAACGATACGATTTTAAGGTAGGCCTACAGGAATGTTATTTTAGCTAGTGTTATGGTTAGGAATCACTGTTATTATTGCTTCCGGTGTCAGCATCGAGCTTCCGGTCATCGAGGTGGGGGGGGGGGGGGCAGAGGGGCGGGGCTGAAGAGCGGATTTCCCAATGAACACTTGACGTCATTTGTATCTGGCTGGCCCGGCGTCCAATGGGAGGAGCCGAAAACAAAACACAGTGCTTGTAGCTCGCTAAACTCGGAACGCCATCTTGAAGGCAAAGGGCTGTTTAAAGCGACACAAATCAGGAAAACTGGGCAACAGGACTTCCGGCGTTTGTTTTTTTCTCTCCTACGAACCTTCGAGGGGTTCTGAGAAACGTGCAAGTCATGGCTCGGAGTTGTTATGCTGCACATTAGAGACGTACCAGTGAGGACTTCGCTGCGGTGGGAGTTAGCTTCTAGCTCGGGGGAGGAGGAGCGGGGGATCGGGTCCATTTTTTTTAAATTTTTTTCTCACTCCCCCCAGCGCCTCCCCACCCCCCAGCGCCCCCCCCCCCCCCCCCCCCCCCCCAAAAAAAAGTAGTTTGTTTATGTTGTTCCACACGGACATGTCATCTTCAAACCAAGGTAAAGTGCTACAAAAGTCACATCGACAGGCTACTAGCTTAGTCGGGACGTAGCTGCTTCTGTCATCGATAGTTAAGTCGGACACTTTGCTGAAGATAGCGTGACAGCGGCGGCTAAGCTAGCTTCGTAGCTAAGCTAATGAATGCCACACAGTAGTGATCAGACGAGGGGGTTGCACAAGTCACAGCATGCTAATTCGTTTGCCTAATGGCATCATTGCATAAGTAATTTTTAACCCACTGTCACATCAATGAAAATAAGAATGTGCTTGATTTATTTTTTTTCTTCACGTCTGTGTAGATTTTCAGCCATCAGGTCATAGTAAACCACAGAGGCAACTGGACTCTTGTTTGTTGAATTTGTTTTGTGTTTTTTTTGTCTGTTTGTTTTCTGAAAAATGACTTGGGCAAATATACGATTAGGCTAACAATGCTAGCTTGTGTGAATCTTATGTTTATGTTGGAAATATTGGACAAAATAAGAAGTTAAGCTGAGGCTGTACATCCAACTATCGTGAATGTTGACTAAACGCTGCTTCATATTTCCTATTAACTCCACTGCAAGATTGTATTGTATGTTCATATGTGACACAGTTTAGCTACAATTATGCTTTTGTATTTACTCTTGTTTCTTGATCCTTATGTATAATAAGGAAGCATAGTACGGCATTTATGTTTGTGTGTATTATATTTGAATATTGTTGCCATGTCGCCTTAAGTTTCCTCAGAGTGTCCATTAAAGTACTTTTACGATTTAACAAATGTATTACTAACACAAACACAAAATCTGTGGAGATAATTACAAAATGAGAAGTGGCTCAATACATGACTCAATTTCTTGCCATGTTCCCTGTAGCGTAGCCTCATCAATAGTGTGGCAATAGCATCAGTGATGTTTTGCTATAGTATCAGAATCCTCTTTATTTGCCAGGTATTTTAAAATACATAAGGAATTAGTCTCCGGTAGTTGGAGCCACTTTAGTACTACAGCAAACAAGCCAATATAACAAAATATACATCTAGGACATAAACACATAAGTACAGAGAGTCATTAAGCAATGAAAGGTGACCAGTAGTGTGGTAATACTGATACAATGACAAATGTGCAAATGATGTAGAGAGTCCTCAAGCAATTTGAAGTGACCAATGGTGTGGTAATAGTAGTTTAGATCATTAATGTCCTGAATCTTTGTTCGCTACACGATATATTTACTCGTACAAAGAATAGCAGGAGAGAGGTACCTGTTAAATGAGGTGACTAGGCAATTGGGCCTCAAAATTCTACACACAACACCCCATAATGTCAATGTGGATTTTTTGGGGGAAATATTTGCAAATAAATAAATAAATAAAAATAAAGCTAACATATCACATGTACATGAGTATTCACAGCCTTTTCTCAATACTTTGTTGATTCACCTTTGGCAGTAATTACAGCCTTCAGTTTTTTGAATATGATGCCACAAGCTTGGCACATCTATCATTGGGCAGTTTCGCCCATTCCTCTTTGCAGCACCTCTCAAGCTCTAGCAGTTTGGATGGGGAGTAACCAGCCATTTTCAGATCTCTCCAGAGTAGGCTTTATACGATCAGGATTTTTGGGGCCAATCAGCGAGTTTAAAAAAAAAAAAAAAAGATCTCCGATCACAAGATGGAGCAATGTGTCTATTTAAATGACTTGTTCATTTACTGTATATACTTGTGTACTGTATCTTCAAACGTATTCTCTAGTCAGGTCGTGTATTCTAATCAGTCAGGTCAGACCCAAATTACAACATGACAGAAATAATGGGTGCTAACTTACTGTAATTAAATTACTTTATTGTGATTAAATTACTTCACACACACCGAAACTTTAGAGCATTATTTGACAGAACGGCGGCACGTTTACGTACAACCGTTAGTGCGAGCTTGGTAGGCTACATAACATTTTGTTGGCTGCTTGTGAGCCGTATCGTATTAAAAGTACGTGAACATACCTCAAGCAAAACTACTTCTCCCGAGCACCGGTAACCATCACCACCACACGTTTTTCCCCATTTTGTTCTTTTTTGACCAACACAATACATGCACGATCCATTGTTGTCGTCATCATCATGGTAATGAGTGTATCTGGTCGCGTTTGAGTTGACAAGATAAAGCCCAGTGATCGTAAAAGACGGGATGTGGTATCGGAATACAAGATGTTATTGCAGTAGTCTGACATAGTTCATTAGTGAAAAACCAAATTTGTCTTGTAGTCTGATTAACGCATTATGTGTTGTCTGTCTCAGACGCGTTGTCTGTCCCACACCGCCGACATGTATTTTTTTTTTTTTTTTTTTAAATAACTTAATTGGCGCTCAGATAGTTACAGTACTGCATCAAAAGACACCCAACCAGGCTAAAAATAAACTACTTTTTGAATTCAAATATACTGTACACGACAGCGACGCGGAGTAAATGTCTTTTGCGGTGCATTGATCGGATCGGCGAATTATGACATTAAAGCCGATGAGCATAAAATGGTAGTTATCGGCCGATACCGATCAAGCCAATCTGATCGGTGTAAAGTCTACTCCAGAGATGTTCAATAGGATTCAAGTCTGGGCTCTGGCTGGGCCACTCAAGGACATTCACAGGCTGCTCCTGAAGCCACTCCTTTGTTATGTTGGCTGTGTGCTTAGCGTTGTTGTCCTGTTGGGAGATAAACCTTTGCCCCAGTCTAAGGTCCTGAGCACACTGAAGTAGGTTTTCATCCAGGATGTCTCTGTACATTGCTGCATTCATCTTTCCCTCAATCCTGACTAGTCTCCCAGTTCATACTGCTGAAAAACATACCCACAGCATGATGCTGCCACCACCATGCTTCACTGTAGGGATGGAATTGGTCAGGTGATGAGCGGTGCCTGGTTTCCTCCAAACATGACATTTATGCCAAAAAGTTCAATCTCTGTCTCATCAGACCAGATAAATTTCTTTCTCATGGTCTGAGTCCTTGAGGTGCCTTTTGGCAAACTCCAGGCGCCATGTGCTGCCATGTGCCTTTTACTAAGGAGTGGCTTCCATCTGGCCACTCTACCATACAGGCCTGATTGGTGTAGTGCTGCAGAGATGGTTGTCCTTCTAGAAGGTTCTACTCTCTCCACTGGAGCTCTGACAGCGTGACCATCGGGTTCTTGATCACCTCCCTGCCTGAGGCCTCCCCCAATTGCTCAATTGAGACGGGCGGCCAGCTCTAGGAAGAGTCCTAGTGGTTCAGAATTCTTTCCATTTACGGATGATGGAGGCCACTGTGCTCATTGGAACCTTCAAAGCAGCAGACATTTTTCTGCACCCGTCCCCATATTTGTGCCTTGAGACAGTCCTGTCGTGGAAGTCTACAGGCAATTCCTTTGACTTGATAGTTGGTTTGTGCTGTGGCATGCACTGTCACCTATGGGACCATTTATAGACAGGTGTGTGCCTTTTCCAAATCACGTCCAATCAACTGAATTTACCACAGGTGGACTTCATTTAAACTGTAGGGACCTCAAGGATGATCAGTGGAAACATGATGCACCTGAGCTTAATTTTGAGCGTCGTGGCAAAGGCTGTGAATGCTTTGGTACGTGTGATTTCTTAGTTTTTTTTATTTTTAATAAAATTCCAAAAGTAACTGCTGTAACATAAAATGTGAAAAAAGTGAAGCACTATGAATACTTTCCGGATGCCCTGTCTCTCATCAATTGCTTTTGCAATATTTTCTTTCCATCTGTCGATCGATCAACCAATCTATCGATCTTCAACGCTATCTCAAATGCTGATTTGTTGTTGCGTACAGGAGCCAGAATCGTAATTGACCTTTCATTTTTGCCACATTGTCTCTTTATTAATAGATTTAGCAGACCCAGATCTGGGTATGGGGGCAAGTGGGACCCAAGCAAGTGGTGGGGCTGTCGTGCCAAAAGGGAGCAACAAGAGACGAGCGGCGTAAGTGTGTGTTCATAGTACAGTAATATACAACGTATGCTTTAGACATTAATTTGTGATTTCTCAAGCGTTTTCAGTATAGATTAGGAATTTAAATCCCTCCGCGGGATTAAGGATGGGTACCTTTCCCAATTTAACTGGTACGGTAGGAATCGGCTCCGGTACTCAACGGTACCAATTTCTGGTCTTTTTGTGTGTACGTAGTAATAAACTTTAATATGTTTAATAATAAAATCTAAAAATTATTAAATTTAACATTTATTTTTCAATATGTAAACTTTGGCAACTATGACAAAAGAGGTCAGGTTGACAGTGCGTCCAATGGACCTGTAAATTAAAACGAGCATTTACATGAATGTTACAAAGGAGGAACCGAGCTAATAATGCTAACTGATGCAAGTTAAAAAGCCAAGCTAATGTGATTTTAAACATTAGGCTCAATTACATCATAGGTATACCTCACCTATGAGAGGCAAAATGAGAAAAAGAAAATCACGTTGTTTGATTTTTAATGAATTAATTGGTAAATTCCTCCTTACAATAAGTATTTGGTCACCTACAAACAAGCAAGATTTTTGGCTCTCACAGACCTGTAACTTCTTCTTTAAGAGGCTCCTCTTCCCCCCACTCATTACCTGTATTAATGGCACCTGTTTGAACTCGTTATCAATAAGACACCTGTCCACAACCTCAAACAGTCATACTCCAAACTCCACTATGGCCAAGCCCACAGAGCTGTCAAAGGACACCAGCAACAAAATTGTAGTACCAGGCTGGGAAGACTGAATCTGCAATAGGTAAGCAGCTTGGTGTGAAGAAATCAACTGTGGGAGCGATTATTAGAAAATGGAAGACATACAAGACCACTGATAATCTCCCTCGATCTGGTGCTCCACGGAAGATCTCACCCCGTGGGGTCAAAATGATCACAAGAACGGTAAGCAAAAATCCCACAACCACACGAGGGGACCGAGTGAATGACCTGCAGAGAGCTGGGACCAAAGTAACAAAGGCTACCATCAGTAACATACTACAGCGCCAGGGACTCAAATCCTGCAGTGCCAGACGTGTCCCCCTGCTTAAGACGGTACATGTGCAGGCCCGTCTGAAGTTTGCTAGAGAGCATTTGGATGATCCAGAAGAGGATTGGGAGAATGTCATATGGTCAGATGAAACCAAAATAGAACTTTTTGGTAAAACTCAACTTGTTGTGTTTGGAGGAGAAAGAATGCCAAGTTGGATCCAAAGAACACCATACCTACTGTGGGGGTGGAAATATCATGCTTTCGGGCTGTTTTTTTGCAAAGGGACCCGGGCAACTGATCCGTGTAAAGGAAAGAATGAATGGGGCCATGTATCGTGAGATTTTGAGTGAAAACCTCCTTCCATCAGGGAGGGCATTGAAGATGAAACGTGACTGGGTCTTTCAGCATGACAATGATCCCAAACACACCACCCGGGCAACGAAGGAGCGGCTTCGTAAGAAGCATTTCAAGGTCCTGGAGTGGCCTAGCCAGTCTACAGATCTCAACCCCATAGAAAATCTTTGGAGGGAGTTGAAAGTCTGTGATGCGACAGCCCCAAAACATCATTGCTCTTGAGATCTGCATGGAGGAATGGGCCAAAATACCAGCAACAGTGCTTGTGAAACCTTGTGAAGACTTACAGAAAACGTTTGACCTCTGCCATTGTCAACAAAAGGTATACAACAAAGTATTGAGATGAACTTTTGTTATTGACCAAATACTTATTTTCCACCATCATTTGCTCATAAATTCTTTACAAATCAGACAATGTGATTTTCTGGATTTATTTTATTTTTTTCTCCTCATTTTGTCTCGCATAGGTGAGGTATACCGATGATGAAAATTACAGGCCTCTCTCATCTTTTTAAGTGGGAGAACCTGCACAATTGGTGGCTGACTAAATACTTTTTTTGCCCCACTGTACCTGGGACAGACGAAGATGATGCTTCACTTGCATTGTCATTCTCACTTTTGCTGGCGTTGCTGCCACAACCAGCACCATTTTTTAAGGCCAATTCTTCATTGGTATCAGATGACAAGTTGCGAACAGAAGCTAGCGTGTAACTGCTACCTGTGCCAAATGCAGGAGTTTTAGGCATATCCATACATCGGAGGCCTTTGGTTTAATTAAGTGCTTCCTCAGATTGGATGTATTACCCCCGCTGACCCTGTACTTTGCAACACATATATTGCAATGGGTTTAATCTGCGCAGCATACTTTTGAGCGCTGTCAATCCATGCTGGTTTGTTGTGAGTGTGATTGTATCGGCGGCTACTGAGTGTTGTCATTACATTTGTACGCGCACTTCTGCGCCATGGAAAATTGCCAACTCTTCCATTCCCGCACAGTAACAAGGATGGGTCTAAGTACCTAAACATGGTAACGTTTGATTTTACGTGAATCGGTACTCTGTAGTACCAACCGAAATCGGACGGTACCAAATAAAAAGTACGGACATCGGTACCCATCCTTACGTGTGACCAATTCTGACTAAAATATTTACTGTATTGCCATAATAGCAACACATTATTTATAAACTAGTTATATAGATTTGGGTGATGAACTGATTACTCCACAAGTTGACTGTACTATTCCCCATCGATATTTAAAATTCAAAGTCGACTAATCACTAATCATGTGTTTTTGGCAACTCGTCTTCCAACAAGCTAATTAACAGAGGACTTTCAACTTGCCCATCAGCTGCCGTTGAACGCTCTGTGGAGCAGCGAAATGTCCGACCAACAAGGGAACACAGTCTTCATACATCCGCACGGCTCCAAGAGTACGAAAATAAGCTGTTTGTAGATGAGAATAGCAGTTAGCCTCGCTAGCTTTGGCTATTCCGATCACCGCTAGTCTTAAACGATCTATACGAGTGGGACCACAGGACCAGCGGTGAGGAACTGGGGCAGTTCATCTTCATCGCCATAATGTTACACCCAATGTGTAATAACAACAACTTTATTGAATTCAGGACATTTGTGTTGCTTTCGGAAACTGTCGTCACAGTACAGCGTACGGCAAATAGAAACTGAAAATGAGAAATGCTTACCGGTAATTTTTTTGGAGCCTTGGTACGATGTCCTGTATTTTGGCATTAGGAAAAATATCACTTAAGAACCAAATCTTTTCGTAGAAACATTTATAACCTTTTGAATGATAACAACTGCAGCCAATAATTCAAATTATCATATCAGTAAAACTAATTGATTTTCCAAATGAAATTCATTGGGGTATGTCTTTACCGTTATTGATAAATTATATGGAAACGACCCATAAAATGATATTGCACATTTTGCTGTTATTTTATATTTCCTCCTCCTTGTATTGCAGCTCTGATTTTGATGACGACGAAGGAAACAAGTTGTTCAGGTACTCGAGTCTTATCATTGTGTATAATAGCACGTGTTTTGATGAAGACTGCTGCCATCTGATGGTTGTCTGTGTGTTCTATGTTTTATCAGGTGTGATGATGATACAGGAGGCTCCAACGACAAAGAGCGCTTCGCTAGGTAGGGCGATGAAATCGGTCGGGATGGAGTATCTGTTTTTTAGTGGTGGAAACACAACACCTTGTGCTGTCCTTTTTTCCTGCTTTTTCTTTTTTATTGATTGAGTTAATGTGGAACCTCCATAAATGAACAAAAAGCATTTAACATTTTTTGTTACCCTTTCTCATTCAATTCAGTGCGCATTGTGCAGCTCATTCTGGTGTGCGCCCTGGCCACGTGGTGGCAGTATATAGATCAGTTCATACTTATAGTCATGGAAAAAATGATGAGACCATCATTGTGAATTTAATGTAACAGCTGATATTTAGCCATTTTCCATGTTTATTTTTTTGATAATAATAAAAATCCCTGGGAGGACATTTAAGGTTAAGCATGTCAAGTAGGACATAAAGTATTATGGAATCAGCTGCATTTTTGTCGCGTTCATTGTATTCTTCATGTAATATACCTTTAGTGGTACTAGGTATTAAACTGAACAATAAAATGAACAAACAATGGTGGTCGAATAATCATTTCCATGACTGTAATTCACACTAACTTTCCTGCCTAGATGCAACAGCCAATTATATTGCAGCAAGGCGTGTCCTGCCTTCAACTTAAGTGTCATTTTTAATAGAGGATAAAGAATACAGTATGTAATTGGTAGTACTAGTCATGCACCTAAATGAAAATTCTTGGCCGAAACCAATGGCGAAAGGAATCAAGTAAATGAAGTAAAATTACATTTATGGCTATAACTGTAGAGTTGCCAACCTATAGAAATTAACTTCCAGAACTTTGTCTGAATTTCCATATTTTTAAAATTATGTGAAGAACATTACCGCAAGACAGTTTTTGCAGTATATTATATCATAGGATAAAATAATTCTGCATACTGTTCAGTTGCATAACATAATCATTATTCTGTAATTATATTCTGTAATTATAATTGTTAATACATTATGGCTTCAATGTACTTAAATGTCTTCTGATGCAAATTTCCCCATAGTGGAACTAATAAAGGTTATCTTATATTTATTATTAATATACAGTACTTTCAACCTTGAAGGTCCCTGTTCTCAGGCGACAAACTAATTTTCCCCAGTAGTGAGAGTAAAGGAAATGTTGAACTTCCTAATAAACATTGGGCTGTATCCAAAAATATAACCTTTCATACCAAGCTAGTTTTGCTCCAAGTGTTCATCACTTAAAGGTCAGATGACAAAGATGTTATGGGGTCAGTTAAAATTAATATTTGCATTGTTTATATGTTATGTAATACATACGTAACTTCACTCAAGTTTTCAACCATAGTTTAGCTAAAAAATTTGGTTTTTATGACGAATATTGAGTCCTCCCCAAACATACCCGAAGCTCAAGACACCAGGGTGTGGTTACTCTATCCACTGCAAGGGCTACCAGAAGTGACGTTGCAATTGACAAACACAGCGCACTACACACTATATGCAATGGCGAGCAACGTGTTGGAATATGTGGAGGAGGAGGATTTCGACGTACAGGAACACCCAACTGAACTTTGCATCGTGTTTGCCAAGTAGCAGCTGTACAACAGAAATAGAGAGTGGCCACTGGCTCGATGTGACGTTATGTCAAACGCATGTCTTTTTATACACTCATGGCTTGAAATAATGCCACCCCAGGGGTGCCAATATTTTTGAGCACAACTATACGTATTACATATTCATATATGTTTCAGTGACACGTCACAATCTTTTACATAGTATGCAGTATTCCTATATATTGTGTGCCCCTTGCTCGAGTTGCATTATAACACGCCGCACACAGTCTTTGCCGTGTGTCTGTTGGCTTGTCATATAGGAAAAAGTACAGACGACAGTACTGAAAAGTACTGTGTGGGTCTTTTTTTCCCGACTCCCCAGTGCATAGTAACCATAATAGAGTCGTAGGTATATACAAGGAAATGCTCACCTCTTGTCTGTGCCGCTTCGCTGCTGCATCGTGGCGGCAATAAGATTTTGTTCTCTTGCTGGCGGTGGAGTTCCCGATGGCCGTAGGAAAAATAGTTGGCACCGCAGCTGGTTTCACCCTCTGCCTCTGTATCCAATGCTTTCTGCTAAAAGTCTTACTCAAATGATCGGCACAGTTTGGAATGCTTGCTAGGCACCCATAGCTGAGCACGTTTCTTCCCCTGTCGATTGACTTTGCCTATCCACTGGTCACGTATTCCTTTTTCACTTGGAAAGCCAAAAAAAAAATAAAAATCTTGCCGCTGCCTGAACCATTTGTACAACCAAATGCCACACAATAAACCTTCATGACATTGTTAAATCATACGACAACAAATATACAAGGACGGGAACAACAGCACACAACACCGAATGAACAGGATGTTTGGCTTGTGTGACGTCACAGCGCCGGAAAGAGACGAAGACCGGAAGGCGCATTTTGCATCATATTTATCGATTTAACTGCTGTATGTCTGCCATATAATCACTTCGAAATGGCAGATGTGGTTTGTAAAGGGGTTCTAGAGTTATCAAGAATTTTTTTTCAATCATTGTCCGCTGACCTTTAACCAGTGGGGGGTAGCAATGCACTAAACATGTCAGTCTGCTAGAAATCAAGAAGAAGAATGACGTTCTAATTCATTTCTGGTTTCCGGTTCTGTGTGGCTGTGCCGTGTAGTGTAATTCTTATTTTCTCTCGAGACACTTATTAATTTGCCTACTATTTAGCTCTTTAAAGTTGGTTACTGTCTGCTATAACATGGTTCCTGCCAGACCTATGTGACAAGTGAACTGTGTCACCCAATCACTTATTTTGGTGTTTTCCAACTTCATGTCACGATAGCTTAGCAATTAGAATGGCTTTTCTGACTTCTCTTGTTAATTACTCCTTGTCCTCTCTTTGTGATGATGATACTTTTCAAAAGTGTAGCTTTTTCGTGACCATTGAGCAGATGTTTAGTGACTTATGCTGCATTGACTCCGCACGCCAAGCGACTCCACAGCTCGGCAATGTTTTTAGCCGTGTTAGCTGTAGCTCGTAGGTAGCAGCATACGAACAGCAGAAAGCAGGGAGGTTGTCTTGCCTGTATAATGTGGATGGGCCAGGTTTTTGTTTTTGTTTTTATTTTTACAATATAGTGTACACCAGTGATTCTCAACTGGTAGCTCCGGACCGCAGACAGCTAGTGAAAAAAAATACATGGATTCCTATCCTGATTTTTCCGATACACTACAGGGGAGTAGTAAGTTCCCGCACAAAACATAGTAGGAAAGTGACAAGAAATGTAACTTCCTTGTTCTCTAGCCACTAGTTCACTCTGCCGCGCAGCCTTAGGTTGGCAGACGTCATAGCAAGCAATATGTATCTGGCATACAGCAAACTCATTTGAAACTGCATTTAAAAATATAATGTACTGTCCATATGTTTTCAGAATAGTGGTGTCACGATACCTGCATAAAGTACCTTGATACTGGTACTGAAACAATACCACAGATAAAATCTCAAATAGTAGTGAAATATATAATATTATATATATATTATATATTATATATATATATATATATATATATATATAATATTATATATATATATATATATATTATATATATATATATATATATATAATATATTATATATATATATATATATTATATATATATATATATATATAATATATATATATATATATATATATTATATATATATATATATATATATATAAGTAAGATAAGGACGACAGCAGAAATAAGTTTTAATAAGCAAGCAAAAAGGGTTGTAACTGTCCGCAACAGGACCATCGTAAGGATGGAATCAGCTTTATCGTTGTGGATTAGTGACTGCAGAAAAAAGAACATTTCGCTGGATACAAACTTTAACCGCACTAAAGCTAAAAAAAAGTTTTATGAAAGCTTCGCTGACAGCGAGGAAGAGGAGGATGCGGAGCCCAGGCCATCGACGAGTGCTGCTGCTCACCCAGTAGGCCCAGTAAGCTAATTTAATGCCAGCAAGGGCTGGTTTGACAAATTTCAGAAACGATTTGGACATAAAAGTGTTTCTCTGCACGGAGAGGTCGCCTCTGCGGATACCGCTGGAGCTGCGCAAGAATGGGACCCTTTGAGTTTCGTTCGTAACAGTTCTCAAATATAATCGAAGGTGGCATGTCTGTTTGTAAGAATCTTCTCGCCCAGAAGAAAAAAGAGCGGCAACAACTACCTATAACTATGTTCTTCTCTCGGAAAAAGACAGTGGAAAGGGACGCTGCAGCGGAGCGGCGTCAGGACGAATAGGGACGGTCAGAGGAAGCGTGAAATATGAGCGAGTCACAATTAATAATTTCTTATGTTTCCAACCTCATACGTTGTTCATTAAAATTAAATTCGTTATTTCTAAAAATTGGCACTATTATTTGTCAGGAAATGTTTACATTTTTATTTCTTAAACAAATGTTTGAGCCGTTTTTAAAACATAAATAAAATGTTTCACATTGCAAGTTCAACTGTAATCCTGTTTTAGCGGGTTGGTCTCGGTTCCAGGTTTTTGGAAGAGCATCAAAGTTTTGCAGATAAGGAAAAACTCACCAGGTATGGCCTATGCCACAGCAAAAGGCTCCTTCCTGCGTGTATATCCAGATTGAATGCACTGTGATTAAGTACTGTCCTAACCCTTTTGTCGGGATCGCAAGCTCACTTTGACACCTTCTTTGACAATATTGTAATAAAGACTGTTGGTGGTCTCTCTCAAGCCCACTTTTTTGTTATGGGTACCTAACAACTATGCTGTGTTTCTCTTTAGTAATCCCTTCCCTTCTTCTCTTTATTTCTCTCCTCTCTCTCACTTGCTGTCGCTCTCTCTGTCTGCACTTGCTCTCTGTTGTCACACACACATGGCCTTAAAAGAGCAGACTCTCGCTTTCTCACCCTTCTATTCTTTTTGGGCAAATCACCATTTATTTATTGATTTGTTTCATTACCGCCTCTTTCCCCAAGACAACCCGCTGACGCATTACGACATTAACTCTAAACCCTTCTCCACCCGCCCCATCTCGCTCGTCCTCTTGTCCTGTCCACCTCTACTCTCCTCCCTCGTGTTGTCGCTCCAGGGAGAACCACAGCGAGATAGAGCGGCGGAGGCGGAACAAGATGACAGCCTACATCACGGAGCTGTCGGACATGGTGCCCACGTGCAGTGCGCTGGCACGGAAGCCCGACAAACTCACCATCCTGCGAATGGCCGTGTCACACATGAAGTCTCTTAGAGGGAGTGGAAACACCAACCCAGACGGTTCTTACAAGCCTTCCTTTCTCACCGACCAGGTGAAGATACGTTTGGGAAAAGTGTTGGGTTGAAGGGGTAACCAACTCCCGATAGTGGTATGGATTGTGGTTACTAGTGTGTGTGTGTGTGTGTGTGTGTGTGTGTGTGTGTGTGTGTGTGTATGTATATATATATATACACACACACACACACACACGATGTGTATAAAAAAAATAAAAAAAAAACGTTTTTCATGTCAACTAACAACTGGAATGACAATTGATTGTAACTTTTCCACAAAAAAAATTACCTCATATCAATGGCCCCTTAAGCCTTTTGGAAACGCCCATGAAAATGGTCGAAGTTTGTGTTGGTCGACTCCCGTTTCAGTCCGGCCCAAGGGAAAACCAGAGGAGATTGGTCGCTGGTAGCACCCTACAGGTCACATTATGGTTGAATGAATTCCTGCGGTGTGAAAGATTTGTGACGGTTGTGGTTACTAAGTTGAGAAACATGAACCGAATTCTTGGCTTCCACCGTACTTAGTCCCTATGTGAAGTTTGTGAACACTTATTTAATAGGTTTGGATTTCTATTGCAGCTGATTTACTTGTACTGTGTGTGTGAAAATGCTTGGAATGCTTTTAAATGTGTGTTAATACCTGGCTTGATGCCGTTTGACTGCAGGAGCTGAAGCACCTCATCCTGGAAGCAGCCGATGGATTTCTGTTTGTGGTGTCGTGCGAGACTGGTCGCATCGTTTATGTCTCAGACTCTCTGACGCCCGTCCTGAACCAGTCACAGTCCGACTGGCTGGGCTCGTCCCTCTACGACCACCTTCACCCCGATGACACGGAGAAGCTGAGGGAACAGCTGTCTACGGCGGAGAATAACAACACAGGTATACCAAGCACAGAGTGGGGAAAAACACTTCCCTAAGGAATGATGGATAGTAATCCACTTGGATTGTGGTCCTTCAAAGGGAGGATGTTGGACTTGAAAACAGGAACAGTGAAGAAGGAGAGCCAGCAGTCCTCCGCCCGGATGACAATGGGAGCCCGGCGATCATTCATATGTAGAATGAGGTGTCCTTTTGTTGATTTACATATATTGAGAGGTATGCCTGAATGCACCATTTCTTTACGCAGTGGTGTGGTTGTACTTGCAGATGTGGCTCTTGTCCAGTGGAACCCATGTCCATGAACAGACTACACTTCCTTAGGAATAGAAACAGGTGATTAGAACCAAGACTGTGAATGATCCTTACTGTAGTATGCTGCTAATTTTAGGGCATCCTGTATGTGTGCTGAATTTCACCATCTTGCTGCATTTGTTACATCTTCAATTTAGGAATGGTTTGGGTGTAGCAAAGGAAGGCGAGCCTCAGTATGTGGTGGTTCACTGTACAGGATACATAAAGTCCTGGCCGCCTGCAGGTAAAATTTGTTGGCATCTGATCTTTCTTGCACTGACTGCATTCAGAAATTATTGACAGCACTTTTTCCACGTTACAGCCCTAGTCCAAAGTGGAGAGAACTAATTTTATTGCTTATCTCATGATGACAACAGAATTTTTTTTTAATTATTTTTTTTTGACATTCTTGCAAATTTATTAGAAATTAGAAATGTTATCTACATGAGTATTAACAGCCTTTGCTCAATGCTTTATTGTTGCACTTTTGGCAGTAATTGCAGCCTCAAGTGCTGTGATTCCTATCCCGGTGCTGCAAAAAGGAAGTGAAACTGCCCAGATAGGTGTGTCCAGCTTGCGGTATAATAATAAAAAAGTCTTGAGTCTGTAATTGGTGCATCAACAAAGTACAGTATGGCGCAAAGGCTGTAAATAATTATGTAGATGTGATTCATTAGTTGTGCATTTTTAATACATTTGCAAAAATCCCATCAAGTTGAGTCGCCAGTCCTTTTGAAGACCACGGGACGGTGGTGTGATTGCTTTCCTTTGTTGAAGCATCTGGTTAGTTAACAGTTAATAGATTAAATCTTGATGGTCAGTATGGGGTGTTGTGTGTACAATTTAATCCATTTTGGAATAAGACTATGAAGTGAAGTGCTGTCAATACTTTCTGGTTGACTGTACATTCTACTCTGTAGCCCATATTTAAACATTTTGTGTTTTAGGAGTGTCCTTATCAGACAATGAAGCGGACAACCCTCAGGGGAGTCGCTACTGTCTTGTTGCCATCGGCAGATTACAGGTAGAAATAACCCTGTGTGTCTGCATGTGTTACATGTGTCCAATTAATAATATAGCCACATTAATTCGTTGACTCTCATCATCTGGCCATAAAGTAAAATGTTTTGGAGACGTGTCCTGTATCCATATCTATCACAAGATTTTTCTTTATGGCCACCCTCCAGACTGTTCTGAAGTGGATTGCAGTATGTCTTATGTTTGCATGGTTTCACTCGGTTTTCAAATCCTTTTGTCCATTGTCCGTGACGACTGTAAAAACACTGGTACAACGGTACAAAGACTATTACTAAGCATGAAAAGACTATCAAATGTTGCTTCAATAACTGTCAGTGCATTTGTTTTTCAAATGCAACAACCCACCTCAGGTGACCTGCTGTCCAGGTGACACAGACGTAAACAGCATCAGCGTTCCAGTGGAGTTCATCTCGCGCCATAACTGCCAGGGCATATTTACATTTGTTGATCACCGCTGTGTGGCGGCTGTCAGCTACCAGCCTCAGGTACACAACTTTAGGCTAACACTTTTTTATATAAAGAGAATCTTAATTACGTACAGTAACCTCATATGTCGTGTCATTTAGGAACTGTTAGGGAAGAATATTCTAGAACTCGCCCATCCAGAAGACCAGGGCTTACTCCGGGACAGCTTCCAACAGGTACAAAATAAACATGAAAACAAAACATTTAAAATAAAAGTGAAAATGTTTAAATGGTGGCATCATGGTGTACCCAGTAGTTAGTATGTTTACCTCACAGTTCTTAGGTTTGGGGTTCGAATTGTAGCTCAGTCCTTCCTGTGTTGGGTTTGCATGTTCGCCCGGCTAGCTCTCACATTCTACAAAAAAATGCATGTCTATAGGTATGAAAGGTGAGTGTGAATGTTTGTTTGTCTGTATGCACCTTGCAACTGGCTGGTGACCAGTCTGTGGCGTACCCAAAGTCAGCTGGGATAGGCTCCACCTCACTCGCAACCCTAATTAGAAGGACAAAAACAATACAAATTGGATGGATGTTTAAAGTCATTAAAGTAAATTATTAAAAACTTTAAAATGTAATTTATTTAATGTTACCTTTTTACACATTATTTTCACTTTTTTCCCGTTCATGTCTTGTTGTGGTGCTACTGCTGAGGTAATCCAAAGTGCATGAGTAACTGGCTTCCTGATACCCTCTGCCCTTTTATGTGATTATTTATTTTTATTTTTTATTTTTTTTAAAGGTCACGTGTGAAACATGGCCCAGCAATGTAGTGAAGCGTGCATGAATTTTTGCTCCATGCGCTGTGCAACGTTGCTTTGTCACAGTAGCGTGTGTGTGTGTGTGTGTGTGTGTGTGTATATATATATATATATATATATATATATATATATATATGTGTGTGTGTATGTTGTTGCATTGTCGTGCCTTATCTCACTCTTATGTGAGAGGACAGATGTATGGAGTTCACACACTGCGGGATCATTTTAAATATTCTAATTGAATTATTTAGTTGTGCTCTCTTGTATGAGTCATCAAACTTTGTTATGCTCCACCCCCACACGATTTTCACAATTTATCGTTGCCTCTCTATTGATTAAATGTGCTTATATTCAGACAAAGTCTAGTTAGTTTTTGAAGGACCCCTGGAAATGGACCAAATATTCCTAAATGGCTGCTTCAATCCAAAATGGCAGACTTCTTTTCGGGCATAGTTTCTTGAAACGTTTTTTTGTGGGTCTCCTCGTGATAGACATGTCTACCAAATTCTACCTCTGTCTTTCCAAGTACAGCGGTGCCTTGAGATGTGAGTTTAATGTGTTCTGTGACCATGCTCTTATGTCAAAACACTCATCTCAAAACATCCATCCATCCATCCATTTTCTGAGCCACTTCTCAACACTAGGGTCACGGGCGTGCTGGAGCCTATTCCAGCTAACAGGGCAGGAGGCAGGGTACACCCTGAACTGGTTGCCAGCCAATCACAGGGCACATACAAACAAACAACCAGTCACACTCACATTCACACCTACGGGCAATTTAGAGTCTCCAATTCATGCATGTTTTTGGGATGTGGGAGGAAACCGGAGTGCCCGGAGAAAACCCACGCAGGCACCGGGAGAACATGCAAACTCCACACAGGTGGGGCCGGGGATTGAACCCCGGTCCTCAGAACTGTGAGGCTGACGCTCTAACCAGTCGCCCACCGTGCCGCCATTTCAAAACATTTTATCATTAAATTGAATGGAAATGCATGTAATCCATTCCAATCCCCCCCCCAAAAAAACAAAAATTTAACATGTTTTGTAAAAAGACAATGAGCGGTATATTGTAAAATATATTCATAAAAACACAATGGAAGAGAATGTGAAGATAAAGGTTTATGTTTTTATGGAATGTAATCAAGCTAAATGTCTCACACATGCAAACACTGCAGTGTCATTTGTATGCCTGTACCTTTAAATGTGCAGTTTCTCTCTCTCTCTCTCTTCCTCTCCCTCTCTCACCCTCCCCCAACACTCACTCGACCCCCGCCCTCTCTGCTTCTGTATGCAGGAAGACTGTATGAATCTCATCAGCGGTTACCTGGCCAAAGCTTTTGTTTTACGTCTTTTAATTAGAAAACCTGCACTCAACAGTATGGCATTGTGTACAAACACACAATTACAACATTTGCACCCCACGACATTCAGCTCTTCTTTAATAATGTGCTCGATCTGCTTCCGAGTGAATCCTCCACATTCCATCTTCTGCAGATGTGTCTCCGTAACTTATCCGGTGATCTCTTGTCCATAGCTTTAAATTGTTTTAAAAACCCGGCTGGTGTTTTTGTATTTTGTTTTTGTTAATTGTTAGCCCGTGTGGCTGTGGTGTTTTACATATTATGCTTGATGGAGGCAGTGCTTGTTTCAAATACCCGTGTCTCCAACTGGTAGTGACAGTGTACAGCTTGAAGCCTCTTTTTTGAAGAATATTCTCATTATATCAGCCAAAGTGCCGCTTTTTGTCAAGCGTGTGGATCTTCCTGCCGCTGCACCGCACTCATTTCTCAAGTTTGGGCTCGCAAGTCAAAAAACGCGCCCGATCTATAGCTCGTATCTCGAAAAACGCGTCAATAGGGTGACTCACCCTAAAGGCACCACTGTATTTTTTTTACATGTAGTGTATAATATAATAACAGTCCCTCCAGTATTCCACAGGCTTTTTGGGTGATATTTGCGGCCTAAAATTCCTGATTTTGTGGCAGGTTTTTGCGAAAACTCCAATTGATGTTGCGATTCTTTTTTAAGAGCTTTTGTTGTGATGAAATATTTGCATTTAACATTTTTTTTTTTGTCTTATTCCTCACTCAGTGATATCTCTCCCACACTTATCCACCCCATTTCTGATTACATACACATTCAAGTATATATTTAAAGAGATTTTATTTGACAATATTTACACAGATAAACACAAATTAATAGTGCCTTGATTTATGGGTAACTCTCGTTTGTCGAGATATGAGCTGTCGCTCTGCCGAGTTTTTGCTTTGACTTGCGAGCAAAAATTCTCAATTCATTTTATTTATTTAACCTTAATTTTTTATTTAATACGAGCACTACTTGCTTTTTGCAAATCACTTCGCAGCAAGTTTCAGTCCATCCATCCATTTTCCGTACCGCTTCTCCTCACTAGGGTCGTGGGCGTGCTGGAGCCTATCCCAGCTGACTCTGGGCGAGAGGCGTGGTATACCCTGAACTGGTCGCCAGCCAATCTCAGGGCACATATAAACAAACAACCATTCACACTCACATTAACGCCAAGGGGCAATTTATAATCTCCAATTAACCTACCATGCATGTTTTTGGGAAGTGGGAGGAAACCACCTACGCAGACACGGGGAGAACATGCAAACTCCACAGAGGCCAGATTTGAACACGGATTCTCAGAAGTGTGAGGCAGATGTGCTAACCAGTCGTCCACCAGCAAGTTGGAGTTTGGCAGATTATGTAAAAAGGAGGCTTCAAGCTGCCTATTGCCACTAGAAGCTGAAGTTACTATCAAACTAAACCTAGAATAAAAAGAATTACAAGTTTTGTATTTAAAGCAAACCACACAACTTGGCATTTGAAATGTCCACTAGGTTAATGCTAACACACAATGCAAAATGGCCCTGGTGGCCAATGCGTGTACAACAGAGAGCATACTGTGAGGCTGAAATGGATTAATGGGATTTCCATTCATTTCAAAGGGGTAGAATGATTTGGGATGTTTTGAGTTACAAGCGTACTCATGGAACAAAATAAATTCAAGCCACCATTTTATCAGCATTTTGACAAATGCTGGTAACATGAAAGTGGCTAGTCCATCCCAGATGCAAAATATTGATTTAGTAAGTCATTTACTACAGAATGGATGGCACGTTTGAATATATTTAAGAGTGACTGGCGCACACTTTGTCTGTCATCACAAGCACTCGCATACACATAATCATTGCAACAGGTGAGCTTGCCTCTGTCACTTGGTGATTAATTAAACTACAACTAACATTATTGCAAACCATGCTTTAATCAAAATCACCTGCAGTCTTTCAGCTTTTGCAACAGATTTATTTGAAACGGCTTCAGTCAAAGTGATTTGTCCAGTCTCTGTTCTTGTTTTATTTGCTTTATTTATTTAGTTATGATTTTACTCTTATTATGATTGTAATGTTTTTATTTTATTTCTTGTAGATTTTTTTATGTTTGATCTGATATACTGTATCTGACAAAAGTGTTTTGTTTTTAAACTGCAAATTTCACATTTAAGTTGTGTTCTTTTAGCCATTCTCTGAATGTTCACATTTGAAAGATTTTTGTCATTTAGATGATTTTTGTTCGTGATCAACCACAGCATTGAACAGGGTGCAAAACAGTTTACCCCCACTCTCGTTTAGGACCTGGAAAACTGTTTAGCACGGTCTTGAGCAAAAATGTTTGTGGGAAAGATGAAAGACGTTCCAGTCGCACTTGCATGCATCTTCACACAAAAAAACGGAAACAAGGAAATCAATTTGGCACCGTAGTGTGTAACTCATGGAACGCTCGGATGATTGGTCCGAATTTATGGGGATTGGATGAAATTGCAAGCACCCTTAACTTCAGGGGAATATGTTTAATTCACCTTATTGTTGCAATAGCGACATTGTGAATTCCTGGAGGTACTGATGAATTGTGCATTGCACAATGACTTGCATGATTTTATTATGCGAATGAACAACAAGTTGTTCCTGTGCGTCCACAGGTGATGAAACTGAAGGGTCAAGTACTTTCCGTGATGTTCAGGTTCCGCTCTAAGTCGAGAGATTGGATTTGGATGAGAACCAGCTCCTTCACTTTCCAGAATCCGTTTTCCGAGGAGATTGAATATATCATCTGCACAAATGTCAACGTCAAGTGAGTTGCATTTGTCATGTTTATTTTTTCTCCTAAACCTGGTGATCATGTGACATAATCACACCATTAATTGTATTCATTCAAATGTCAGTGTGTCTTAAGATAAATGCTTACCCACATCATTATACCCCCTCAAACCTCACGCTGATGCCTGTCTCCCTACATCCCTCCCTTGGAGGGGGGGTAATAGAAACACGACCCCGGACCCCCTCGCTCCCATCAGTTCCCCAGGGGTTTTGCTGCCCCCCTCCCTGGTTCAGAGAAGCTCAAACGGTCCCCCAGTGGTTCTTAGCCCAGGGAAGGTAGCTACCAGGTGAGAGCAGGCTAGACGACACAATAGCGGCTTCCTCATGGTGGACGACTGGCTCCTTCTTCCTGAAAGCGTTCCTGGTGTTTACAATACTGCATGTCTAACTGTTCGGGCAGTTTCAGATGGTTTGTAACGCACTTTTAACACAGTTAGCTATGTGTCATTGCATGGGTGCAGCATATGCTATACTACAATTTAAAACTAATACTCTCCCTTCTCTCTTGGTGTTGCCATGGTGACCGGTGGTGGGCTCTTTAGTTTTTTTTTTATTTTTTTTTTTTGTGTGTTTTGTCATTCACCAGGTCTAGGTGTGGTGGAAATAGAAACAAGCCTTGTTTGACGGCCCTTGCGATTGACGCTTATCATCCTTATCTCCTCTTTCCTTTCACAGGCAATTGCAGCAGCAACAGCAGCAGGCTGAGCTCAAAGGGGGCGCTACAAGAGAAGACCTATACGAGGCAGGACCCATCACACTTGCGCAGGTGCAGCTGAGATCGGCCTCTTTCTATTGTAAATGATAAAAAAATTAAGAAAACACTGGCACTAAAATGGTGAATGCTGGGAGAGTTTACATCAGGGGTATCAAACGTACGGCCCGCAGGCCAGAACCAGCCCATCATGTGGATACAGAACACATTAACTCCAAAGGTCAGTTCCTTCCATAGATTTTCGATTGGATTCAAGTCAGGTGATTGGCTGGGCCATTCTAGCAGCTTCATTTTTTTTTTCCTTTGAAATCAATTGAGTTTTTTTGGCAGTATGTTTTGGATCATGATCCTGCTTAAATGTCCACCCTCGTTTCATTTTCATCATCCTCGTAGATGCCAGCAGGTTTTTGTCAACAATGCCTCGGTACATTTGCCCATTCATCCTTCCTTCAATAATGTGAAGTTTACTAGTACCATTTGCTGAAAATCAGCCCCACACCATCATGTTCCCACCTCCGAACTTCACTGTTGATATGGTGTTTTTAGGGTGATGTGCAGTGCCATTTCTCCTCCAAACATGGTGTGCAATATGGCATCCAAAGAGTTTAGTTTTGCTCTCATCAGACCAGACTATATTCCCCCAGTATTTAACTGACTTGTATAAATGTTGTTCAGCAAACTTTAAATGAGCTTTGGCATGCCTCCCCCCCCCCCCCCCAGTAATGGTGTCTTGTGTGATGAGAGTGCATCCAGGCCATGGCGGCGGAGTACAGTACTCATTGTTGTCCTTGTGACAACAGTACCTGCTAATTCCAGGTCTTTTTGCAGCTCTCCAATGGTGCTCATTAGGTAACCCTACCCGTCCACCCCCAGGAGAGCAAGACACCCCCCCACCCCCACCCTTGGCGGGTGCCCCTAGCCACCCTCCTTTCCAACAAACAAGGGACACTCTCCCGCCCTCGGGCTGGGCGAGGTCTGGCTGCATTGTGGGCCCTGCGGGTTTGGGGGGGGGGGGGGGGGGTTGGGTGCCGGGCCCTGTGGCGTTGTGGGGGGGGTTGGCTGATTGATTGCGTTATTGAGGAACCATGGGCAAAGCTGAGTAGGTCATCACAGCATGTGACTAAAACGGACCAATCACGACAATTTGTGCCATGTGCGCGTCAAGTGTTGCATAGGGGCCACGTGGACCAATGCGTCGGTCACGTGATGCAATGTGGGCGCGGGAGTATAAAGAGGCCTTTAGCCAGCAGCGGTTTAAGAAATTGCTCATATGATTTGCAACAAGATAATCGACAAATATGTATGGTTTCTGTATGTACTGAATTATTTGCACCAAAACAATGGGAAACATTTTGAATAATCGTTATTTATCTCTTATTGGGCCAAAAATATACTAGTCTGGCCCTCTTGTGATCAAATTGGGGTGAATGTGGCCCCTGAACTAAAATGGGTTTGACACCCCTTGTTTACATGCTTACATGATTATGATTACAGCTGCAACTACATTTTTTTATATATTTTTTTCAAACATGTCCTGCTCGCCTGCTTGGTTATGCAGAATGGAGGATCTGTAAATATTTTTATGCAGAAGCAGTTTGTCTGTGCGACAGAAGAGTTTTACATGCTGCCTCTGTAGTTATTTTGATGGATGTTATTGATAAATTGCAGTCTGACCGAATGAGGTTTGCTACAGGATAGAGAGACAAAAGAGAGGAGAGAGAGAAAAACACAAGTTGGGACACTAGTTGTAAGAGTAACAAACAAAACATAAGACACAGCAACATTATATTGAGTCAGTATTATTATTATTTTTTACTGAACACTAATGCTACACCCTGTGAGTGAGGAAAAGGATTGTATAGAATAGGAAAGGACAGGCAGGAGGGGGACAGTTGTACATATTATATAGCTGTAAATCTGACCCGCAACATAACCGTAATTTGTCGTGTATAATGCAAATTTTTTTTCCCCAAAAAAATTGTCAAAATTCAATAGAGGCACATGGAAAACACTTTCGCATTTTATAAATGTATGCCGTCATCTAATGGTTATGAAAAAGCTGTACCCTTTCATTCCAAAATGCCACCGTGAGATGAGAGAGGTGTACACTTTCATTTTACTATGCCACCGCCACCTAGTGGTTATAAAAAAAAGTGGTAGCCTACACTTTCATTCCATTATGACAGGGGGTACGTATGACTGCATATATGTAGAGTTGTGCTCATAAATTTACATACCCTGGGAGAATCTGTGAAATTGTTTTTTTAAATATGACTGAAAAACAATCATCATTAATTTCTTTATGTTTTGTTTAATGATAATGCTTTTCTGAAAAGCTTGAACGTTTAATTTGAATCCCATTTAAATAAAATTAAATGTGTTTCGCCTGGTTCTTTATGTTTTCTTTAAAGAATTGTACCCTTCTTACAAATTCTGCCTGGGTAATCAAATATATGAGCACAACTGTGTGTGTTCTCATTTACTAAATAAAAGTAGGGCTGTGAATTTCAAAATAAGAGCAAGGAAATTAAAAAAGTATTGTGTTCAAATAAAAATGCTTAACTTCAGAATAATTATTTGAAAAAAATAAGAAAATACTTAATGTTTTGATCATATGGGTAGAAGCAAAATCATGCATTGTAAAAATGCATTATACATGGGTAGAAGGGTTTTCCAGAATTTTGAGGTCAACTTTGGGCGTACGTGTTATACATGGGTGCGCATTATACACGAGAAATCACGGTAATCCCTGATATGGTCATCCTCAGATGCCGGTGCAGCCAGTGACGTCCGCTGGGCCGGACCACACCAAGAGCCTGGACAAGCCGGATCTGTACCCCTCCCTTTTCCAAGGCCCCAGTCAGACAAAGGGCGTGGCCTCCACCTCAACGCCCTTAGCCCAAATCTACCCCACTGTCAACAACTTCAACGCCAGTCGCTCCAGTGACCCATACAACAGGTAGGAGGTCAAAGATATTGGTGTCTTGTGATCATTCGTATGATATTTCCACAAATAACTCAGCCATGCCCATCTGCAGTTGAGTGAATAAATTCTCCGAGCACTATTTTTGACGTGATATTTTTAGATATGGCAGATGAAGGACTTAAAATAATGTATCCATCACACAAGAAGAAAGCAGTCTGCTATGTTCCTTTTTTTCATCCAAGAAGATATTGTAGGAGAAATTGCAGTCCAGAATTGAACTTGGGGGCCCACACCCTGCTAGACTGTTACTTCTTTTGTCATAAACTGTATTTATGATTCATTTAGTTTTGCGGAACTGATCACAGCGACCAACTCGGACATCCCAGTGTCTCATTTGCAAGACATATAATCCACAAGAAAGCTTTTGAGGGTTAACCACATTAGCTTCAAAGTGGTTGCAGAGGCTGCCCGGCCAAAACTGTGTTCACTTCAGAATCTATTCCCACAATTGTTGCCTGTACTTTCCAGGCTGCTGTAAATGTTGCCATGCTGTCTTGGTCCTTTATTTAATGCACATTAATTTTTACATAACCCCACTTCCACATTCTACAGACCAGTCAGTATGGCGCCGCAGATGGCACAGCCAGCCAACTCAGCAGGGCAGATGCTGGCCCAGATGTCCCGCCAGAATGGAGCCCAGCAGCCCGTCACCCCCTCCAACACCAGCAGCCCCCTCCATGGAGGACCGGCAGGAGGATGGCCCGGACCCGGAGCAGGCGCCGGAACACAGTTCAGTAATCAGGTACAGTGAACCCTCCTCCACATATTCGCGGTTTGTTATCAGTACATTTTTTGCTGAAAATATCATCAGATATTTGGTGTTTTTGTGGTCAGGCCAAAGCAATAAATGTATTCCTTTGGGGTCATCTGATGGACCTTTGGTGTTGTTGTTAAGTTTAATTAATGGATAGTGTTTATATCTGCATTTGAATTGTCCTGTTTTGTTGGCAGTCCTTGATTGCACCTCTTGCACAGTCAAAAGTGAAACTGAAAGTATGTTTTTTCTTCTCTTCCAATGCAGCCACTAATAGCCCGTGTAGTCTACTTGGCTGTTACAATTTACCTGTATTCTCTAATATTAATTATTGTGTGCAAATGCCAAAACGTGAGTTTAATGACTTAATACCGTTTGTGTAAAGTGCTAGTGTGCAAATTTGTTTGCCCATGTTTGATGCCACACCAACCTTTAGTAGGATAGTATGTTAGCTAATACTACTGATGGTTTGTTTGTATTGAATAATAGAACTGCTGAGTATGTTCAGATAGTATGGGTACATGATTTTTTTACATGCTAGATGCATGGTGTGGATGCTTTGTGTTGTGATCTTTTTTTTTTTTTTTTTTTATAAATGCTTTTCCGCCACCTTGTAGCATCTCTATGCCATTGCAAACCCCTTTTAGGGACGGTGTCAATTATTTGTGGATTTTCACTATTCGTGTGATATAGTAGTTCACTGTAGTTTATTACAATAGGATTGCTTTGAATGCGTCATCTACCTTGAGCTGGGCAATATGGCCTTAAAATAAAATCCATCTCCCTCATGCTCTTGCCATCTATCCATCCGCTTATCCTCACTACAGCCGCAGGTGTGGTGGCGCCTATCTCAACTGACTTTGGGAGATAGGCTGGATACACCTTGAACTGGTTGCCAGCCAATCGCAGGGCACATATAAACAAACAACCATTCACCCAGCCCTACTTCTAACTAATAAATGGAGTTGCTTGTCTCCCCCAATTAGCAGCAGATGGCTCCCCAAGCAGCAAAGACCATGTCTCCACCGTTTGCTTCCATGGGTGGATTTGGAGGCGGCTCTTCTAGTTCTTTTGGCCAGATGCCCACCGGTGCTGCTCCCAGCCAGACCAGTAGCGCAAACTACCCACAAATCAACGCGCGAGTCAGCATCAACACAAACGGTTATGGTAGGTACCGTTCTTATTTATGTTTCTGTTTGACTTCGACCTCACAAATGTTCACATACATCTGGTTCTCTCTTTCCAGATGGTTCTCAGTCGCAGTTCCCCTCCCGGGCAACGGAGGCAGTGTGGCCCCAGTGGCAGGGCCAGCAGCACTCACAGAGCAACGCAGAGCAGCACCCACACGCACAAGGCAACCAGCAAGACATGTTTACTGTGAGTGATGCAAGCGCACACCCTCTCATGCCAGCACTTGGGCACGGGTGAGCTAGAGCCTGTCCCAGATGATTTTAGGAGAGAAGCGGACTTCGCCCTGGACTTGGTCGCCATCCAATTGCAGTACACATATAGACAAACAATCATTAACACTTAGACTCACACCTGCGGACAATTTAGATCTTCAATGAACGTAACATGCATGTTTTTGGAATGTGGGAGGAAGCTGAACAACACTGAGAAAACCCATCCACTCACAAGAACAAGCTGATCTTGAGATTCAATCCCTAAACTTCAGCATTGTGAGGCAGATGTGCTAACTCAGCGTGCTGCCCTAAAATGTTGATTACAATATTGAAACATTATCGCAACAAGTATTGTGAATGTCACATAACATGAAAACTACTCACACATAGAACATCAGAACTGTGAGGCAAACATACTAACGGCTAATTTCATAATCAAATATCCATCCATCCATTTTCCGTACCGCTTATCCTCAGTAGGGTCGCGGGCGTACTGGAGCTTATCCCAGCTGACTCCGGGTGAGAGGTGGGGTACACCCTGAACTGGTCGCCAGCCAATCGCAGGGCACATATCGAAGAACAACCATTCGCAGATACATTCACACCTACGAGCAATCAATTAACCCACCATGCATGTTTTTTGGAATGTGGGAGGAACCTGGAGTACCTGTAGAAAACCCAGGCAGGCACAGGGGGAACATGCAAACTCCAAACAGGCGGGGCCGGGATTTGAATCCGGGTCCTCAGAACTGTGAGGCAGATGTGCCAACCAGTCTTCCACTGTGCCGCCCAAATTTAAATAATCAACAGTAATCCATACATAGAGTAAAATCATTCTGAATATACTGAAATTAATGTAGTGAAATAAAGGGTCTGGTGTCCCTCATTTTCCTCTTGGTAATACCCTATAGATTCTCAATAGGGTTTAGATATGGTGAGTCGGCTGGCCAGTCAAGCAATGTGGTGGCATGGTATGGGGAAGGGCCAGGTCCTGCTGGAAGATGAAATCTCCATCTTCATACAGATCCTCAGCAGAAGGAATCTATTTTTCACCCGTCTTCCTCCAAACCCTTGGACCTTGATTCCCGAATGAAAAGGCACAGTTTACTTTCACTGGAAAAGAAGACCTCCTGGGACCACTTGCCAACAGTCTAGTCCTTCTCCTTGGCCCAGTTGAGACGCTTCCTACATTGGCTCAGGCTCAGAAGTGGCTTGACACGAGGAACCCAATAGTTGTAGCCCATCTCCCGGATGCATCTGAATGTGGTGGTTTTTGATAATCCGCTTTTGCTGGTGCATCTTCTGCCACATTTTGTCCTTCCACTAGACTTTCCATTGATATGCTTGGACAGAGCACTCTGTGAACAGCCAACCTCCTTTGCTATGAACCTTTGTGGCTTCCCCATCCGATGGAGGGTATCAATGATGGTCTTCTGGCCAGTTGTCAAGTCTGCAGTCTTCCCCATATTGAACCCAACTGAAACAATTGAACCAAACTGAAGCAATTTAATGACACCTGGGGAAACCTGAGCAGGTGCTTTGAGTTTAGTAGATGATAGTGTGTGACACACAGTTTAAAACATTTGGGCTGATTTCTTCACAGTATTCTTCTATTTCTTTCGGCTTGTCCCGTTAGGGGTCGCCACAGTGTGTCATCCTTTTCCATGAGAGCCTATCTCCTGCATCCTCCTCTCGAACACCAACTGCCCTCATGTCTTCCCTCACGACATCCATCAACCTTCTCTTTGGTCTTCCTCTAGCTCTGTTGCCTGGCAGCACCATCCTCATCATCCTTCTGCCAATATACTCACTATCTCTCCTCTGGATGTGTCCAAACCATCTAAGTCTGCTCTCTCTAACTTGGTCTCCAAAACATCTAACCTTGGCCGTCCTTCTGATGACCTCATTTCTAATTTTATCCAACCTGGTCACTCCTAGAGCGAACCTCAACATCTTCATTTCCGCCACCTTCTGCTCTGCTTCCTGTTGTCTCTTCAGTGCCACTGTCTCTAATCCGTACATCATGGCTGGCCTCACCACTGTCTTATAAACTTTGCCCTTCATCCTGGCAGAGACTCTTCTGTCACATAACACACCTGACACCTTCCTCCACCTGTTCCAACCTGCTTGGACCCGTCTCTTCACTTCCTTACCACACTCACCACACTTTTTTAGAAAGGGTCTGTATATTAAATATCAGTGGTTAGCACATTTGCCTCACAGATCTCAGGTTCAGTGTTCGAATCTTGGCTCCGACCTTCCTGTGTTGTTTACTTTCTCTCTCCATGCTTCTGTGGATTTTCTCCGACTTCCTCACACATATCAAAAATCAGATGTTAGGTTCGTTAAAGACACTAAATTGTCCATAGGTGTGAATTGTTGTTTGTCAGTATGCGCTCTGGTGACCAGTCCAATGTACTGTACCCCACCTCTCACCCCAAAGTCAGCCGGATAGGCTCGAGCTCACCTGCAACCCGAGATAAGCGCTATAGAAAATGGATGGCTGTTATAAAGAGAGAACAACATAGCCACTGGTGTTAATCCGTGTGCGTGTGTGTCCGTTTGTGTGTCCGTGTGTGTGTCCATGTCTTTTCAGGATGTGTTGTCCATGCTGGACCAGCCCACCAACTTCAACAGCGATGACTTTGATATTCCAATGTATCCCTCATTTAACGAGTGACTGCAGGTCTACAGCCCCCCATTCTCCCTCCCCAACACACAAACACTTTTGATTTTTTTGTTGTTTCACTCATCCAGCTCTCCTGCTCGTGAGAGCTGCTGTATTTGCTTTTTTTTTTTTTTTTTTTTTGCATGACTTCCATCGCACTTCTCCTAACTGCAGGTAAGGAGATGAGCAGGGAAAGAAAATGAAGGGATGGCAGCCATTTTCTCTTCAAAAAACCCTTGGGCAATCATGCACAGGAAGTGAATATATTCTCACACAATCACACACGATGGCCTTTTGTTCTTGTATGTTCCTGATTCTTCTCAGGCATTTGAACTACTAGCATACACACTTAATCGATCCAATCTTTATTATAATTTTTTTTTTTATAACGCTCAGGAAATGGCAAGGGTGTGTTTGGTTTGTTTTTGTGTTTTGTTATTTTCTCTATGCACACATGAGCACAAGGTCTGTTTGTACTTACCATACTGACATTTTTAAATCCATGCCATGCCTCTGCATGTCAGCACTGCTTTCATGGAGTGCTTCTACATCATGTTGATTCATACTCAACACGGTTTTCTACATGCCTTCACCTAGACATTCTTGCTGTTTTTCTTGGGGCAGAATAATATATTTTTAATCATTTGCAGTGAAACCTCTAAAGTCAACCACCATCCATTCAGTGATGCTGATGGACTTCCAATGACCATAATATTCAGTCAATTGAGCGCATTGGTGTATAAGCTGCACCCACTAAGTTAGCATAGCATTGACTAAATACAGTTTCTTGATAAACCGATATCCAATCTATTAGTTTTGGGTCTACACCCTTGGTGCATACTATATGTATCAAATGCGTATGTGTGTATAATAAATATCATGATCCGTTTCAAAAGTCTGTTTCAGATGTGCTTGGTATTCTCTTCTGTTGCCCTGCATTACTCTGCATTACTCTGTACTACGTATGGGCACTTTGTATTCCTTTTGTTTAAAAAAAAAAATAAACTCTGAAAAAAGACATCACACAGCAATAATTAACACAGACAAATAACAGAATTGTGTACTTTTAAAGTTCTTTATTTGTGTCCTAACTGTGGCCCTGGAATGGAGATGTGGAATAGTCATTTTGGGGTTCGTCATTTGTGATTTGTCGGACTTCTGATTGGTTCATTGGTATTTTCTGTAGTGGTTTAATCAGGCTATTTAGGATGCAACGGGGGGGGGAGTAAAAAAACAACAACTATTATTATTGTTTTTGTGTTTGAGACAAACATTAACACCCTTATGACGCTGTATGTAAAGCCTTTCTTTTTCAAGGAGCTTTCTGACTGTCTTTTGTCTTTTTGGTCGTTCTGTGTGCAGGGGTTTTTCCTAATGATGTGAAATGTTATCACTCATAGAGTCACAAATATATAAATAATTCTGTAAATGTCTATGAAATGTTCAACACAAACAAAGTTTGTTTTTGTATTAAATTTATATATTGAAAAAGAAAGATGTTTTTGTTTTCTCTGAATCCATACAATGGAATGCAATCTGAATTTCAAGTTGTAATTTTTAAAACTATTGAAAAAAAAATTAATATAAATTAATCTACATGGAATGTTTTAGATAACATTTTAACATTCCTAACTGTCATGGAAGTCTTGAGGGGAAGCATTTTACTCCTCTGCATATTCAGGGGTCACTTCAAATTCACGTTTTTGTCTGTAGAACAAACTAGGTATCCACACAGTATTTGCGGATAAACACCTGTTCTCATTTTTTGTGCTTTTTCTGAAACGCCCTGAATTGCCTCAAGATGGTGCCAAAGCCCTCCCTAAAGAAGAATTGGGGAAGTATGTTGAAGTTGCGCATCTCGACTGAGACATGCTTTGTATGTCAGGGAGGAGTCAAATTTAATCTGGGTTGTTAGTGGAAGTTACTGAGAGTATGCCACATGTGCACGCTCATTTTCTGCACTTTTTTTTTTCTTTGTTTTTTTTTTTTAAATCTCTAAGCCATTTATATGCATGGGTAATGTACGGTGCGATTGTAATGATAGAGTGCTTGGCATCATAGTTTGTTGTATATTTACAGATTCAACTATTAATACATAACCCTGCCTGACGAAAGTCTGCTAGCTTAATGCTGACATACAATGCAAACAGCACAGTTGGCTAAACAAAACTAGCATTGATGTGGTAGTTTTAACCCTTTAAGTGATGGATATTTGAACACAGATGATGCAGCAACACATGAAGGCAGCATATAACAATACTCACAGGCATATTTTCTTCATCCTCTGGGGGGGAAAAAAATATTAGTCATCTTTGTGTATTTATTTTGTATTATTCTGACCCCTTGTGGCCAAGGCATGCACACCAGAGGGAGAAGAACAATGTCAATGGGCAATGAAGCATAAAGTCATGATGCACAGTGTTTAATTTATTACAATCATTTTAATTATGTTATTACTATTGTTATTACCAGTGTATTGTGTTAAGTACAATACAGTCATTCCTCGCTATATCACATTTCACTTTTTACGGCTTCAGATTTTTTTTTTATTAATTGTAGTTACATCATGGATTATTCACTATATCGTGGGAGTTTGCATTTCACCTCTAATTAAAGAAGCTAAAGTGCAATAGGCCTATTGCAGAGTACAGCTGCCTTTAGTTACTCAACTGCACATCTCCAGTAAACGTCATTAGCTATTTGAATATACTGTAGTCTACAACAGCTAGTTCGACTGAATTGCAATCTATAACAGAGAAGATTGAAACAGCCTCTGGTGCTTCTTCAATCACTTTATTGAACAAATGGTAACGAACTACAGTAAGCACAAGCATATTCCTGCTGACCTGCCAACAGCCTCCACTGATGCCATGGCTCTGCACAAAGCATATATATTTATTTACATTTTATGTGATGGGTATATTTAATGATTACATACTAGCACTTTTAGAAGAATGTAATTCTGAGCATCCCAGACAGCGAGAGAGTCGTAATTGGTGCAGATTGTAATGGAGATGTTGGTGAAGGAAACAGGGGTGATGAAGAAGTGATGGGTAAGTACGGCATCCAGGAAATGAACTTGGAGGGACAGATGGTGGTAGACTTTGCAAAAAGGATGGAAATGGCTGTAGTGAACACTTTCTTCCAGAAGAGGCAGGAACATAGGGTGACCTACAAGAGCGGAGGTAGAAACACGCAGGTGGATTACATTTTGTGCAGACAATGTAATCTGAAGGAGGTTACCGACTGTAAGGTAGTGGTAGGGGAGAGTGATATCATATACATCATAGGATGGTGGTGTGTAAGATGACTGGTGGTGGGGAGGAAGATTAAGAAGACAAAGGCAGAGCAGAGAACCACGTGGTGGAAGCTGAGAAAGGAAGAGCGTTGTGCGGCTTTTCGGGAAGAGGTGAGCAGGCTCTCGGTGGATAGGAGGAGCTTCCAGAAGACTGGACCACTGCAGCCAAGGTGATCAGAGAGGCAAGCAGGAGAGTACTTGGTGAATCTTCTGGCAGTAAAGGAGAGAAGGAGACTTGGTGGTGGAACCTCACAGTACAGGAAATCATGCAAAGAAAAAGGTTAGCTAAGAAGAAGTGGGACACTGAGAGGACCGAGGAGATGCAAAAGGAATACATTGAGATGTGACACAGGGCAAAGGCCAAACAAGAGGCATATGATGACATGTATGCCAGGTTGGACACTAAAGAAGGACAAAAGGATCTGTACAGGTTGGCCAGACAGAGGGATGGAGATGGGAAGGATGTGCAGCAGGTTAGGGTGATTAAGGTTAGAGATGGAAATATGTTGACTGGTGCTGGACAGATGAAAAGAATACTTCGAGGAGTTGATGAATGAGGAAAATGAGAGAGAAGGTAGAGTAGAAGGGGCAAGTGTGGACCAGGAAGTAGCAATGATTAGTAAGGGGGGAGTTAGAACGGCATTAAAGAGGATGAAAAATGGAAAGGCAGTTGGTCCTGATGACATTTCTGTGGAGGTAAGGAAGCATCTAGGAGAGGTGGTTGTGGAGTTTTAGACCAGCTTGTTCAACAGAATTCTAGGTGAGAAGAAACGGGTCCAAGCAGGTTGGAACGGGTGGAGGAAGGTGACAGGTGTCTTTTGTGACAGAATAGTCTCTGCCAGGATGAAGGGCAAAGTTTATAAGACAGTGGTGAGGCCAGCCATGATATACGGATTAGAGACAGTGGCACTGAAGAGACAACAGGAAGCAGAGCTGGACGTGGCGGAAATGAAGATGTTGAGGTTCGCTCTCGGAGTGACCAGTTTGGATAAAATTAGAAATGAACTCATCAGAGGGACAGCCAAGGTTCGATGTTTTGGAGACGTCCAGAGGAGAAATAGTGAGTATATTGGTACAAGGACGATGAGGATGGAGATGCCAGCCAAGAGAGCTCGAGGAAGACCAAAGAGAAGGTTGATGGATGTCGTGAGCGAAGACATGAGGGCACTTGGTGTTCGAGGAAGATGGTGGAGATAGGAAAAGGAAAGGGAAAAGGAAGACACGCTGTCGGGACAAGTCGAAAGGAAAAGAAGAAGAGTAGTAAATGTAATAATTAGTACAATAATTTAAAATTAGAACGTCCAATTTAAGTCGCGGAAATGGTAATTGATTAATTAATAGTAATAATCGCGTTTTACAATTGAATGAATAAATAAAGTTTGAATATATATTTAACAAAAATGCAAAGCAAAACTGAAAAAACGGTGTGCGTTAGTATGTTTAACAAATCTGAGGGGCGTTGCTTTGTTTGACATGACGGCAAAATCATCACCGCCCACTCGGATAACCCTGGGAAGCACAACACGTAACCCCCTATTTCGCTGCTAGCTTCAGGCAGCTAGCTGTTCATGTGAAGAAGGTACGAACACGCAAGAAGATGGATATCGGCGAGGGGTAAGCGGTGCATTTTAGTCCACTTCTAGCTCCACTGTGGTCTCTGTGACGCATTCTAGACAGAGAGAGAGTACATGTTTATGTGCTTTGTACTCGTTAGCTACATCAGTCGGTCAACACGGGAGGATTTCTCTGCGCTAATGCTAGGCTAACGTGCTCATCCGTTTGCTTTTGAATGTAGCCCATCTTTTGGCCATAACGTGTCTTGTACTTGTTAGCCTTGCAATGAAGGACGAAAATTAAAGACGTTAGTGAGACTACAAGGGAGATAGAGGGGGGAGTGTGAGCACTTGAACGCAACATGGCTCGTTTGTTTACTGAAAGAAAAAAAAAAATCCATCAGGACCCCCTTGTAATTAATGTATAACGTGATCATATTTCCCTAAACGCAAGCAGCATCTCTCTCTTTCTCGGGCCAGGTAAATTGGAATATTTTTTTTTCATTAATAATTGAAATCACCATTTAAAAACAGCATTTTAAGTTCTCTTGGGTTATATTTGTCTGATATATACATTTGTTTAAGGATCTGAAACAAAGTGGGGAAACTATGCAAAAATATTCTGAAAAGGGGGTCGATACTTTTTCACGGCATTGTAATTTGGAAGTTCTGCAACCTTTTACTGCAAATGAAAATCTGCTCCAAATACTGGCTATCGGCTTCCTTGACTACTAATAATCTGTATCGGTCCTGGAAAAAAAAAAATAACAAAAACATATGGCTATCTCTAATTTTGACTTCACGATCACTGCGAAAACAGGCCGGTCATACACTTAGTATTCGTGGCTCGTACTTTGCAGAGGTTCTCCTCTAATTTGATATACAGGAAATCACCACGGGCGAGGAAAAACAACCAGTCAGAGACACAAGACGTGACTTACAAGATGTCAGTCATTTGTGATAAACTTGGGGGCAGACCATCAGGGCCTCATACTGACCTTTTACCTTGTTACCCCAGAAAAACACATTATTCTTAATGGAGTGTGACGCTTTCAGAATGGAAGTGGAGTGCTGGGATTCAAGTCTGGGAGAAGAGCTCGGCGTCTCTCTGGACGAGCTGAAGAAATGGATCGACGAAATGGTTGAGAAAAGCGAAGTGGTGCAGAAGAAGCGGGCTCAGGTCTCCGAGCTGACGCAGTTGGTGGAGCAGAAGGAGCAAGAGGAGGCCGCGACGGAGAAGCTCCTCAATGATGCCAACAAGTAGGCGAACGTGGCGCAGACATTTGTGCAAAGCAGGTTTTGCACGTGCTGAAGCTTTGTCTTCTTCCTCTTCAGGTCGCTGGTGGAGTGTGAAAAGCTGGTGAGGGAGACCTACCAGAAGAATGGCCTGGTGTATAAGAGCAGCTCAGAGGACGAAGAGGGCGGCGGGGGGCTGCCGTCCTCCGAGGTCATCGAGATAGATGATGATGACGACGACGACGACGTCATTGCTGTCGGCTGCGGTAAGTGCTTTTAAGTGTCCAAAATTGATGCCTCAAATGAGATACCTTGAACGTCCGCAATTTGATCTCAAATCATCCATCCATCCATCCATCCATCCATTTTCTGAGCCGCTTCTCCTCACTCGGGTCGCGGGCGTACTGGAGCCTATCCCAGCTGTCATCGGGCAGGAGGCGGGTTACACACTGAACTGGTTGCCAGCCAATCGCAGGGCACATAGAAACAAACAACCATTCGCACTCACAGTCATGCCTACGGGCAATTTAGAGTCTCCAATTAATGCATGTTTTTGGGATGTGGGAGGAAACCGGAGTGCCCGGAGAAAACCCACGCAGGCACGGGGAGAACATGCAAACTCCACACAGGCGGGGCTGGGGTTTGAACCCGGGTCCTCAGAACTGTGAGGCTGACGCTCTAACCAGTCGGCCACCGTGCCGCGATCTCAAATCATCTTTCTCCATTTAAGTGGAAATTCCATTAAGCCATTCTAGCCTCCCCTTAAAAAAACAATAAATGTTTGCAAAATGGTTATTTTTTAATAACGAAAGTGGCACTCTATAATATTGTGTATTTTACCAGCAGAAGTGGGTAGAGTAGCCAAATATTGTACTCAAGTAAGAGTACTGTTATTTTAGAATAATATGACTCAATTAAAAGTAAAAAGTAGTCATCCAAATATTTACTTGAGTAAGAAAGTACTCAAAGTAACTTGCAAGTAACTTCTGATTTTTTTATTAAAAATAAATAAATAAATCAGAGCATGACCATCAAATAAAATAATAAAAATTAATAATATATGGGAGTCGACACACACCTGCGACCATTTCAATTTTTAACTGCCCAAAAACCAACAATACATTCATTGGGCCCAACAGAAACATTATTTTATTTACTTAAATGACTTCATGAAGAAGCTGTTTGCTGACCAGACTTAGTGATTGTGTTTGCGTGTGCGATACCATAGAATAAGGCTAATGTTGCCATATCCACTGCCAAAACAACAATAGAAACCTCTGCATCTTACCTCAAAGTGTTTTCTCAAGTTAGAAGTGGGCTGAAAGTTCCAAGTTTGGGCAGTCACAATTCAAAAGGTGTTGTTTTTTCAAGTCTGTAAAGTTAATACACTTGCGCGGGTGTTTCCCCCCCCCCCCCCCAAAATGAGTCATTTTTATTGGTTCGCGAACGCTACATCAGCGGTCATGTGACTGCCTTATGTCGTTTGATTGGTGGACTTGAGTCAAAGTCAAACAATTTTTGATAATTGATGAATCATATAGAGACAATGTTTAAATTACTGCAATCATATTACTGGGCCCATGTTGCCCACTCCTTAGGGTCATATTAAGTGAAGGACAGGTCTTAAGGGGGCTAAGGAAATCTCAGCAATCCATTTGGCTTCCTTCAACCTGAATACAAGACGAGTTTATTGTTATCATGATTAACAAGTGATCACTTGTTTCTCTTCTTTTCTACATGTCAGTGGTCCCGCCACAGAATCCCTGCATTACTATCCAAGAGACAATGGTAAGGAGGACCATCAAAACCAGGGTCATAATATTTATGGATTGTCCATTACAGTTAGCTATTATTTCGTTTTGATGATGTTTTTTTTGTTTTTTGTTGTTAAACTCACTTAGTTTTACTAGTTTTAATTCGGTTCTAGAGTAGGTTTGTTAGTTTTTATTAGTTTTTATTTTTTTTAAAATGCTCCATTTTAGTTTAGTTTTTATTAGTCTGTTTTTATTGTTGAGAAAGAAAAAGGAAAAAATACAATCTAAAAAAATGGAATAACTTACTAACAGATGAACAACCATCCACAAATCAAATACAGGTACTGTAAAACAGTCCACAAAATTTGAAGCTGCGCCTTTTTCTTGGCTGCTTCCAGTGACGTAATTTCTAGGCGACACACAGTAAAAAAAATACAGTGCTCAAACAACTGTTTGACCTTCCTTGTTCCGTACGGCTGTACCAAAATAAATACATTTAAAATAAATGGACATGGCCTCAATGTCGGATAACGGTGATTTATGTGCTGTGCTGTTTAGGATACCTCCAGTGCACTCAAGAAAACTGCTGAACAGGTCAACAAATTGGTCCAAATAGTCACCAGGCCTTCTTCAGGGACCTCATTACCCAGATCGCCAACCCAGTCAGGTTAGCACACTGTCACACACGCACGGACACACACACACGCACGTACACGCATGGACGCACACACACAGTGCTTGATTTGCATCGTGCGTGTGTGTGTGTGTGTGTGTGATCTTCCCACCCTCAAGGTACTCACCCTGCACCGCCAGCCGTTATTGTATCTCAGATTCTCGCCAATCCTGTGGGCCACACCAGCCCCAAAAAGAGAGAAGATGAGCTCCGAGTGGGCATGAGCATTCTGGGGAAGAAACGCATGAAGACCTGGCACAAAGGCGCCCTCGTTGCCATCAACGCCATCGGTGTGTGACTCACACATTTATTTTGAATGAAAACATTCAAAGTTTAGGACTCACTCATTGTGTTGTTGTGTACATCTTCAGGCTCAAATACATTTAAATACAAAGTGAAGTTTGATAAAGGCAAGAGTCTGCTCTCTGGGAACCACGTGGCCTTCGATTACAACCCCACCCTGGAGAGTCTGTTCGTGGGGGCCCGCGTTGTGGCCAAGTACAAGGACAGCCACCAAATGTGGCTCTACGCTGGCATCGTGGCAGAGATGCCCACCACCAAGAATCAAATGAGGTGGGTAGACGAGGTCAAACAAAAGTCAAATGAGAGTGGATTTTTAAATGGTTGCCTGACGTCCTGTTTGTCTCGCAGGTTCTTGATCTTCTTCGACGATGGCTACGCTTCCTACGTGAACCTACCAGACCTCTTCCCTGTGTGCAGACCGAGTAAGGATCTTTTCTTTTCTTGATGGGCTTACACCATTGCACCTTAGTATTTTTCATATTCTTTTATTCTGCGCTCACACTTCAGATTGGGGGTTGGGAAATTTTGTCCTAATAGGTGCCATTTCATAGAGTCCTACTAGGACTACAGTAAATATTTAAAATATATACTACATTTGTGGGGCGGCACGGTGGCCGACTGGTTAGAGCGTCAGCCTCACAGTTCTGAGCACCCGGGTTCAATCCCCGGCCCCGCCTGTGTGGAGTTTGCATGTTCTCCCCGTGCCTGCGTGGGTTTTCTCCGGGCACTCCGGTTTCCTCCCACATCCCAAAAACATGCATGAATTGGAGACTCTAAATTGCCCGTAGGCATGACTGTGAGTGCGAATGGTTGTTTGTTCCTATGTGCCCTGCGATTGGGTGGCAACCAGTTCAGGGTTTACCCCGCCTCCTGCCCGATGACAGCTGGGATAGGCTCCAGCACGCCCGCGACCCTAGTGAGGAGAAGCGGCTCAGAAAATGGATGGATGGACTACATTTGTGGGTTAAATGTTTTGGAGTCTTTTATAACAGTTCCTTTGAGTTTTCTTTAACTCATTAATGGTACGGTGAAATTGTTTCACACATAATACTAAAATAAAAATAAAAAACAGCCATGAGTTTTTTCCATTACATGGACAAAACTCATGCCTGTTTTCTTCCCATATGGATAGATTACTATTGTTATTATTATTATTATTATTATTATTTTAAACCTGTCTTGTTCAGCTGCATGGCCTTGCAGAATGGTGGATCTGTATGCCTTTGTGCTGGAACAGTTTTGTTATCCAACAGGGGAGTTTGAAATACTCCCTCTGCTTATATTTAAATTTTTTTATTATTCTGATGTTTATTGAAAATGCAGCCGGACAGAAAAGGGTTTTAGGGGACAGACAGTGTGACAGAGTGGACAAGGGGTGAGAACCACAGCAGAATAGTGAGACAGTCTAGATATTTGAAGATTAGTAATATTACAACAGTCAAATAGTGTTATTATTTGTGGATGGGGACACCCGGTGAGGACATGCAATAACTAACCAAGAGAACAAGATAAGAGAGGACAGAAAATGAGCAAGGCAGTGCTACTGGCGAGTGATGCAGTGGGATTCTTTTTTAGTGTCTAAACATGTATAACATGTGTTGTTGTTAGTGATCCCAGCACAAGTAATTAAAGCCTATAGTGTGTCTTCGAACATATTAGTGAATGAACACCATATCACATGCATGTTAGTCAACTGGTGTACGGAGTTGCTGAGCCGGCACATCGAGGAAGGGTGAGCCCGACCCCTCCCACCGACAAGGAGGGGGGGCCGAGTCAGCGAGCAGGGGACGCCACAGACCCTCCCCAGGGTCCAGGGAGTTCCCAAGCCCGACCGAGACGCCCCTGACCAGTCCCAAAGGGAGGGGCACGGTCACCGGACCACTGCCCCCAAGTGTCTTCAGAATACTGTATGTCTGGTATGAGTACCAATTAAGTTTTATTCAATTGACAGTGAAACGTACGTGGGAGGACATCGAGGACACTTCGTGCCGAGACTTCATTGAGGAGTACATCACAGCATATCCCAGCAGGCCCATGGTGCTCCTCAAAGTGGGCCAGATCATCAAAACAGAGTGGGAGGGAACCTGGTGGAAGAGTAAAGTCGAGGAAGTGGATGGCAGTTTGGTCAAGATCCTTTTTCTGGTACAAAAAAACTCATTCAAATGAATTAACACTGTGAAAAAAATACAGTTGATATAAAAAATCCATATACCCCTGTTCAAATACCAGGTTTTTCCATCCATCCATCCATTTTCTGAGCCGCTTCTCCTCACTAGGGTCGCGGGCGTGCTGGAGCCTATCCCAGCTGTCATCGGGCAGGAGGCGGGGTACACCCTGAACTGGTTGCCAGCCAATCGCAGGGCACATAGAAACTAACAACCATTCGCACTCACAGTCATGCCTACGGGCAATTTAGAGTCTCCAATTCATGCATGTTTTTGGGATGTGGGAGGAAACCGGAGTGCCCGGAGAAAACCCACGCAGGCACGGGGAGAACATGCAAACTCCACACAGGCGGGGACGGGGATTGAACCCCGCACCTCAGAACTGTGAGGCTGACGCTCTAACCAGTCGGCCACCGTGCCGCCTACCAGGTTTTTGTTCTGTAAAAAAATGAAACAAGATAAATAATTTCAAAACATTTTCTACCATTAATGTGACTTATAACGTGTAAAACTCAATTGTAAGGAGGAGAGGTAAAATTAGATAACTGAGATCATGTGGTTGCACAAGTGTGCACACACTTTAACTGGGGTGTGGCTGCGTTCAGAATGAAACAATCACTTTTAAACTCTGTTCTAGCATGCTTTTGCTGACATTTTTGTAGTCGCTGCTCACACACAGCACAAGACATGGCCCGCAGAGAGTTTCCACAGCATCAGAGGGATCTCATTGTTCTAAGGTATCAGTCAGGACAAGTGTACAAAAGAATTTCTATTAAATATACCAAATAACACATTGAAGACAGTCGTCATCAAATGGGAAAAAAAAACACGGCACAACATTGACATTATCTAAAATTGATGAATAAATAAGAAAACTGCTCAGGGAGACTGCCAATAGGTCGACGGCCACATTGAAGGAGCTGCAAGTATTTGCTGATTGTGACATCTCCTGTATTCACTATGGGATAGGGTGGCAAGATGGAAGACTTACAAAGAAGACCATCCAAGCTCACCTACATTTAGCAAAAATGCACTTGAAATATCTATCTATATAATATTATTACTTTTGTCAATCAAGTTATTTCTGTGACCACTGTGTGTTTTTTTTTTTTTTTTTTTCCATTAACAGAGGGGTGCCAACAATTTTGTCCATGTGTGTACAACACACTATATGTGGAAATGTTTTAAAATGATTTATCTGGCTGATTTTTTTAACATCACAAAAACTTGGGATTTGAACAGGGGTGTGTAGACCTTTTACATCCACTGTATATTGTTAAGTGATTTGGACAAAGAGTCACTCTCGTTTACTGTGCATTAGGATGATAAGAGGAGTGAGTGGATCTACAGAGGCTCCACCAGGTTGGAACCAATGTTCAACTTGAAGATGACCACCGCCAACACCCAGGAGAAGAAGCTGGCTGGCCAGCTGAGAACACGACCCAATATGGGTAACACCAATTTACATACACTCACCTGCCTCTTCATAGGGCCCACTAGGGCTGGGCGATTATGGAAAAAATAATAGTAAAAATTACTTTGATTGATATTGAAATCACTATTAATAAAGATGATTATTGATTTAAAAAATGTATTTATTCAACTACTAAAACATACTTAAATAACTTAAAATGACTACCAGAAAATAATCCAGTAACAAGTAAAATAATGATATCCAAATGAAAAAATAATAATAAACAAGTAAAATAATAATACAGTACCGGTCAAAAGTTTTTAAACACCTCAGTTTTTCGGAGCTTTTTTTAAAATTGAAAGTTACGCAGTTTAATTTCTCATTTTACTCAGAAATGAAAGCACAGAACAAATAAACTACTCAAGTTGCAACAGATAACATGCAATCGATCTATAAACAAAATTGTATTCTAAGCCTTCAGCTCATTAAAGTAGCCACCGTTGGCGGATACTAGAGGGGAACACACTCATTGTATATCTAAAACGGAAATTTAATTCGTCAAAATGTTTTTCCCAACTCTGTTGTGGAAATTCCCATAATTGTGTGGCTATCCATTGGACTTCAACTTCTTGACTTTCAATTTTAAAGAAAACAAAAATATAGGTTTTGTTCTAAAACTTTTAACATAAAGATTATGTTTATAGATTGAACTTTATGCATTTTAACATGTCACCATTTTTCTCACTAAATAAATATACTTCCAAAGGTGCTATTGACCTGAAATTTTCACCAGATGTTGGAAACAACCCAAGTAATCCATAAATAGAAAGAAAGTAGAACAAATAAGCTCAGAAATTAAGTTGTGTGTAAAAATGGGAAATGACAGGGGAAAGGTATTGAAAAGGTGGAAAAAGGAGGTGCAAAAAGGCATGTAAAGCCAAGACAACACCTAAAATCTATCAGTAATCAAATAGCCCTCCACCTCTTTGTCAGTGCAAATGAATATCAGCTGGTTCAGTCCTAATTGATGGCCTACAAAATGATCTCATTGCCAAGGTGTGAGTAAAGACACATGATGGGTAAGAGCAGAGAGCTGTCTCAAGACCATCGCAAACTAATTGTTGCAAAACATAACGATGGTATTGGTTACAGGCGCATAGCTAAGCTTCGGAACGTTCCAGTGAGCACGGTTGGGGCCATAATACGTAAGTGGAAAGCCAATCGTACCACTATAAATTTGCCTTGATCAGGTGCTCCTTGCAAGATTTTTGACAGAGGAGTGCAAAGAATAATCAGAAGAGTTGTCCAAGAGCCAACGACTAACTGTGGAGAGCTTGAAAAAGACCTGGAATTAGCAGGTACTGTTGTCAGAGGGAAAACAGTGAGTAATGCACTTCGCCTCCATGGACTGTATGCACGCTCACCACGCAAGACCCCATTGCTGGAAAAAAAAAAAAAAGCATTTCAAAGATCGTTTAAAAATTGCTGAACGATTGGACAAGCCAGTTAAATACTGGGAGAATATTAGTCGGGTCTGATGAGAGCAAAATTTAACTGTTTGGATGCCGTAATGCAAACCACGTTTGGAGGAGAAATGGCACTGCACATCACCCTAAAAACACCATACCAACAGTGAAGTTTGGAGGTGAGAACATGATGGTGTGGTGCTGCTTTTCGGGAAATGATACTGGTAAACTTCACATTATTGAAGGAAGGATGAATGGGCAAATGTACAGAGACATTTTTGACAAAAATCTGCTGCCATCTACGACGATGATGAAAATGAAGCGAGGATGGACATTTCAGCAGGATCATGATCCAAAGATACTGCCAAAGAAACTCTCAATTGGTTTCAAAGAAAAAAAAAAATAAAGCTACTAGAATGGCCCAGCCAATCACCTGACTTGAATCCAATCAAAAAGCTATGGAAAGAACTGAAAGTCAAGGTCCACAAAAGAAGCCCACGGAACCTTCAAGATTTGAAGACTGCTTGTGTGGAGGATTGGGCCAAAATCACACCAGAGCAATGCATGAGATTAGTTTCTCCATACAGGAGACGTCTTGAAACTGTCATTGAAAACAAAGGCTTTTGTACAAAGTATTAAATAAATACCAGTTGGCGTGTTCAATTATTTTTCCCTGTGTCATTTCACATTATTAAACAACCTAATTTCTGATCTTATTTGCACTACTTTCTTTGTATGTATGGATTACTTGGGTTGTTCCCAACATCTGGTAAAATTTTCATGTCACTAACAGCTTTGGAAATATATTTAGAGAGAAAAATGAAGTGTTAAATACTCATTTCAGCCGATATACAGGGGGTACGAAAAGTATTCAGACTCCCTTAAATTTTTCTCTCTCTGCTATATTGCAGCCATTTGCTAAAATAATTTAAGTTAATTTTTTCCCTCATTCATTAATGTACACACAGGACCCCATATTGACAGAAAAAAAACCAGATTGTTGAAACTTTTGCAGCTTTATTAAAAAAGAAAAACTGAAATATCACACTGCCATAAGGATTCAGACCCTTTGCTGTGGCACTCATATATTTACCTCGGGTGCTGTCCATTTCTTGTGATCATCCTTGAGATGGTTCTACACCTTCATTGGAGTGCAGCTGTGTTTGATTATACTGATTGGATTTGATTAGGAAAGCCACATACCTGATATATAAGACCTTACAGCTCACAGTGCATGTCAGAGCAAATGAGAATCATGAGGTCAAAGGAACTGCCTGAAGAGCTCAGAGACAAATTATTAGCAATAGCAATTTTATTACCCTTTCAGTGACGGATATTTGAACACAGACGAGGGAGCAACACGTGGACAGATAATTAAACAATACTCAGAGCCATGTATTCTTTTTCCTTTGCGAAGACTACTTTTACTGCGGCTCACTGAGGTGTTCTGACTGGTATGTCTTTATTATACTACACTCAGGTGGCAACGGTGCACACACTAGAAGGACCAGCACAATGTCCATTGAATTGAAAGAAAAAAATGTGACTAATAAAAGGTTTAAATCTTTACATTCTATTTAATTATGTAATTACGCCCAGAGTTAGCTGAGATAGGTACCAACACGCCCGCGACCCTAGTGAGGATAAGCGGTACGGAAAATGGATGGATGGATGGACTATGTTTTTATTGAGTGCAGTATTTTAGAGTGCTCTTTTCCTTATTTAAAAACACATGACAACATTACATTGTTTTTTGGGGGGCAACTGGAAAGATCAATGGTATTTCTATTCATTTCAGTGATGAAAGATGATTTGAGTTCCGAATGTGGCCACTGAATCAACTCGTATCTCAAGGCACCACCATACTACAATAATACTATGACTGTCACGATTGAATCTTTTTAGAATCGATTATCCTATAGGTATTTTGTTGAGTACTCGAGTATTCGCCCCCCCCAATTTTTTTTTTTTACGAATAGCATGCATTTTATTCTCATTTCTGAGGGCTGTATGTCTTTCCTTAAACTGCATATATTGGTACTGAGTGTATGGTCTAAACTCTGTCCAGGATTTGAGACAACAAAATCAGCCTTTGCTAAACGGTTACCATTCGTGATTAGCATTTGCGCGTTAGCGATTATCATTTTAGATTCAAAAAAACAAAATGAAAAAATGCTAAATACCTTTCAGCTCACTCATTTTATATTTACATTACACATATAATAGTGTCTTAAAAGTTACTTACAGATGCTCTTCTGTCGTTTTTAAAAAAAATATTTTTTGATCAATGGCCCAACAGTGCGTCCGCCGTCTGCAGTAAATGTCCATTTGAAACATTGGTTCCGGCGGCGCAAACATGGTTCCCGGCTGAAGTTTAGCTTTCTTTTTTTCTTTTTTTGGTCCCGGCGGAGCTTCGAGGCAGAAATTCTGCATCGACCTATTTTTGAAGTCGACTTAGTCAAGTTATTCGATTGTTGTTGTTTTTTAAAAATGTATTTTACTTTTCCTTTCTAGCCCTAAATAATAGATTTGGTATTTGTAATTATACTATTCCACTCCAACTCAACCAACAATAATAAAGATTTTGCTCAATGAATACTTATCAGACAGTTCCATTCAAAATTGTGCATTTATTTTTAAAACAAACACTTTTAATACAGCTCCTGCATTAGGTCTCAAGATTGTACATCGTTTTTTTGTGTGTATAGTATTTACTCTAATGTTATTTGGACAAGAAAGTCAAACCTTTAAATTCATTAAAATCTGTGTTAACAGAATTTCACATTTGAATGGTTTGCTGCTTGTTTTGGTCTGTAGGTGCATTGAGGAGTAAGGGCCCTGTTGTCCAGTACACCAGCGATGGTCATGTTGGCGCCTCTCCCATTGGAGCACCTCCAATTGGACCCCCTCCCATTGGAGCCTCTCCCGTTAAGCCTGCACTCCCTCAGGGTGTGCTGCCACCTCAAATCCAACAGCCACCAACCACCCCACCAAGCAGTCATCTCACTCAATCATCACGTGCTGAGTATGTGATGTTTTGAACTATTAAGAAATAACTCTTAACAATATATAATATGTTTTCCCTCTCTGTGTGCCATAGAAGCAACAAACATCAGATGGCCAAGAAGAGTACTTCTCCTTTTGTTCCAGGTGTAGGCGGCACTCATGCCTCCAAAGTCATGCAGTCTCTCGCTTCCAGCCCCGGCAACGTGCCAAGGTGAATTTCCCACCTCACAATAATCAGCAATAAGTAGTACTGGAGCAGTGAGCTAACAAGAATGTGTCTTTTACGTCTCTTTTTGTGGCGAAAGAATGATCAGTCCCGCAGTGAGTGCCAGCCCGGCTCAGTTGCAACCCAGACAGGTGACCGCTCCCGCCACCCCGCCCATAATGGCCCACCCAGTGGCCACCATCCCACACCAGCCTTCGTACCGTGCCCCGACCGACCGCATCTTCTACATGGAGCACATCTGCCAGCCGGCTTGTTTGAACCGCGTGCGGCCGGCAAAGCGGGACATGCACAGGGGAAAGAACCCTCTCCTCATACCGCTGCTGTACGACTTCAGACGCATGACGGGGCGGCGCAAAGTCAACCGCAAGGTGAGCACCGGCGTATCCTTTCCATGTTTGACGAGCAATGCTGGGCTATGTTTCTCAAATAGTGGTCAACCCTCTTAGAGAGGCGTTGTCCCAAGTAGTCGCAGGGTGCATCGCTCATGTAAGACCTCCTGCACAACGAAGCCTCTCTGTTTTTATTTTTTCTCACTGGGGAAAAAAGCAGATATTAGATGTTGATGTATTGTTTACCCACAGACATTAAATTGTTAATTAAGTAGGTCTCTGTTTGTTAACCAAAACAGCAGCTACTTCTGAGGCAAGTAAACAATCTCTCAGATGAATCAGTTTAGTGATGGACAATTAGCCTTTCAATAGACTCCTACATGTGATTGTTCCACAGTCTTGTGTCCAACGTTGTTTATGTTCCTCTCAGTCTGCCTTGTTTCTTGCCATGGCTCTGCATTTCTCCATAATAGTTTTTGTTTAAACCCCATTTTCACTTGACATAAATTGTAATGCTATTCGTGGGGGGATAGAGACTGAACCCTACCGAGAATTATGAAAAATTATGAAAGGGCTCAAAATTGCGACCAATATGCATATGCGACCCTTTTTTCAGTGTGCGCGAATAAAATATCATCTGGTTGCATTTGCGCAAGTGCCTGTTTTAATGCTCCCTCTAACACAGTCTCACCATATAAAACATGGTGGTGGAAACTTTTTCATTGCTTTAGTCAATCTCCTCCACCTGCTCTCCTGTTCTGAAGAGGGCGGTCTCGTTATTAACGGCCGTAACGGCCGCGTGCGCTCCGCCCCCTCTCCATGACTGAGCGCGAGCCCCGTGTAGCACAGTGGTCCCCTCCTTCATCGGGCGAGGAGGTGCCCGATGAAGGGCGCAGATGATACTGGTACCCACTCAGATTCATAATGACATTTTTCCGTCCCCTCCACTTTTTAATCACCACCTCTTCCTGAAGTCTGATCTAAAACTCTGTAAGGCAAACAAATTTTACAAGCCCGACATGGAATTCATGCTATCTGCTTCTCACTTAAAAAACTAGCCGTATAGTTATGTTTTGTTGCACGTTTTTCAGGCTGAGAAGTGTTGAGCGTACACAACTCTGGCCTTATGTGTCGTGAGCTTTATAAATTCCGACTTCAATGGAAATTGTACACACTGTCACCGTACCGTGTCATTAGTCTCCCCACATTGTAAAATTGTGTTTGCTCAACTTAAAACTAAGTAACAATTTACACATATTTGTAACTTTATCTCTACTGAGCTAGATAAGTCTTGTGGCATGTACTCAACACTAGCTGAATTGAAATGCCTTCAAAATATCTGTGGAAATAGTTACATCTTTTTTTTTTTTAAACTTTGAGCCAACACTTATTTAAAATGTGAATTTCATGTACACTTTACATAATTATATTTATTGATGTCAATATATTGTTCAAACTAAAATTCATACACAAATGTTAAAATAAAACGTATTCTGCAATTGGCATAAAGTTTTGGCAGGTGATTGACATTCCAGCCAAATAAGTTTCATCATGCATGACTAGTGCTGATGAGGTGGCATTTTGTACACAATTCATTATAGTTTAGCCATGATTTCAAATACAAATTATCCAATGTTTTTTTTGTTCTTCATATAACTATGGTATGCCAATTAAGACAACTATTCATCAGCATGCATGGCCATGCAGTACCTCCCAAAAAAAGGGTGCAACCAAATCATGTGCAAATCGTGTGCTGCGACCAACTGAAAAAGTTGGTCGCACCAGTGCTACCAGTGCAAATGTTAGTGTAGATAGCAAATATATTTGTATAGCAAATAATTAAGATACAGGGGGACCTAAGCGGTTTTGTCCAACCCTTGATTTATTAAGTGGTGTGTAACTACTAAACATGTCTTAATTCTTCCCACTGTAGATGACCTTCCATGTGATCTACAAAGCCCCGTGCGGCCTCTGCCTACGTAACATGACCGAGATCCAGCGCTACCTCTTCCAGACGACCTGTGACTTCATCTTCTTGGAAATGTTCTGTCTTGACCCCTACGTGCTGGTGGACCGCAATTTCCAGCCGCTGAGGCCCTTCTATTACATCCTAGACATCACTGGAGGAAACGAAGACATCCCGCTCTCCTGCGTCAACGAGATTGATTCAACGCCGCCCCCTCAAGTTGCCTACAGTAAGAACAGAATGTATACAGTTAATGATTTATTGATTCAGCCTTAAGGTTGACGAATGTAATGAGAATGGAGAGACGACTCTTCTCCCCCTTTTCAAGGCAAAGAACGCATTCCTGAAGACGGAGTGTATATCAACACAAGTCCAGACTTCCTGGTTGGGTGTGATTGCACTGATGGCTGTCAGGACAAGTAAGTCAAGCTGCATCCCATCCATCCATCTTCTTTACTGCTAAAGTTCGGGGTATTGAATCTTAGCTCCTTCCTTCCTGTGTGGAGTTTGCATGTTATTCCTGTGCTTGTGTGGGTTTTCTCGGGGTACTACAGCTTACTGCCACATTCCTAAAAGATGCATATTAGATTCATTAAAGACTCTAAATTGTCCTTACGCACATTGTATATTTAAATACAAGACACATCGTTTTAGAAATCGACAGCTTATGCTAACAGTCAATGGAAACCCTAATGATGGTCTAGCTAACATTAGTAATAGATCACAGGAAGAATTTACCTTCAACTAACATTAATATTCACACACAAATCCCGTAGCAACACATACAGACAATATAACAATACTCCACAGGCATATATTCTTCATAATCTGTGAAAAACGACTAATAACATTTTATTGGGACTTTCTTCTTCTACTCTTTTTTTTCTTTTTAGCTTCCTGTAACTATGCAGCTCCGTGCATGCATCGCACCACACAGCAGGAACAGCAGATACAGTCATGGCTTTGTATAAAAAAAGACACAAACAATTTTTTCCCTCTGACTGTCTGACATGAAGTCAGACTAAAGTTTTCCTGTTTTAGGTCAATTATGATTACCAACATTATTTACATTTGCTAGCCATGGCTGTATTTATTATTATTTATTGTTTTATTATTTCACATTTTTTATATATTATTATTTTACTTGTTACTAATTTGTTTGCAGATTGTTCTTTTAAGTTATATATATTATATATTGAGTTTTGGTAGTTAAATAAATACCAAGTTTTGACCAGAATACAAGGAGAAAATCCAGATAAGCACGGGGAAACATGTAAACACCACACAGGAAGGTTTGACACTGAAACGTCAAACTTTTGAGGCAGACGTGCAAGCCACTAGTCCATTGTGCTGCTCAAGCTATATGCCTGTTGTCGAGCAAGTTTTGTGTTTTAGGAGTCTTTGCGTCTTCCTTCCAGGTCCAAATGTTCTTGCCACCAGTTGACACTACAGGCTACTGGTTGCACTCCGGGTGGACAGATAAACCCAAATGCCGGATTTCTGAACAAGCGCTTAGAGGAGTGCCTCCCCACAGGGTCAGAAATTTGAACTTGACTGGACAGAATGGCACCACATAACATAATAACGCACTTGCTCTTTTTTTCCCCTACTGCTCAGTATCTACGAGTGTAATAAGCGGTGCAAGTGTTGCTCTCAAATGTGCACCAACCGGTTGGTGCAGCATGGCCTGCAGGTGCGTCTTCAGCTCTTCAAGACCCAGAACAAAGGCTGGGGCATCCGCTGCTTGGACGACGTGGCCAAGGGCTCATTTGTCTGTATCTACGCCGGTACGTCAATCACTTCCTGGTTTCACACCTGTAGTGGAGAATGAAGAGTATATATACACAAGGCTTGTTATTACTCCAAAGTCTCTGGTTGACTTCTAATTTCTGAAAGAAAAAACATTTACATATTAAATATTTCAGGCTGCAACTGTCACTATCACGAAAACCTTTATAGACATAGCTACAGGCGTAACGTACATTTTAAACAACATACAATAACCGTGCTAAGACTAAGAGGAATTAACCACTGTATAACAAAACTAAATAAAACTAATTCAAGCAAAAATACTCGCACTTTGAAGATGACTGAGACACGTTTTTTCTTTTTGGATGCAATACACATTTTCACTGTTAAGTCTTAAGACTGTTTGTTAGCAGCCACACCTAAATTAGTAGGTTATATTTGCTTGAGAGGTGAGTCTCTTCACATACTAACCACAGCTCACTTTCCGGTGTACATTCCAACGACTGAGCAACCAGCAAAGACACAAGTGTACTGCTTTCCGACATCGCAACAAGTTGCACTTCCAGTTCAAGTTGATTCTGGAGCCCTTCTGTGGTAACACCACAATAAAAACAAGAAAGCGGTCCTTCAGATGATTACTGAGCTGAAGTCTCATGAGATTTGCTTGATGACATTTGGGGCATTCGACTCCTTCCAGGTAAAATCCTAACGGATGACTTTGCTGACAAAGAAGGCTTGGAGATGGGTGATGAATATTTTGCTAACCTGGACCACATTGAGAGCGTGGAGAACTTCAAGGAAGGCTACGAGAGTGAGGCTCACTGCTCGGACAGCGAGGGCAGCGGTGTGGACATGACCAGGTTAAAAATCCAACCGTCTGCCTTAGTGACAAACTCCTTTGGACGGCAGGGCAAAAAGGGTGAGTCTCAGTCGGAATAAGTACAGAAGTCTTTCTTTGTTTCGCTAACTCGTTCGTTCTTCTTCACACCCACAGCTGGAAGCTCAAGGTCATCCGAGGAAAGCAACGACGAGGAAGAGAAAGAATCGAAGAGTGACGAGAGCGACAGTTCGGACGACACATTTGTCAAGGACACCTACTTCAGCAGCAGCTCTGTGTGGAGGAGTTACACCACACGTGGGCAGGCTAAAGGCCATAAGGAAGGTGAGCTTGCTAAGTTAAGTGAAGGATGCAGAATGGGTTACAAAATTACACCATTATGCCCCATCATTTACTTTTGTAGATTTTCTAAAGGCCCTTTTCCACTGCATGGTAACTACTTAGCATGCCAAGACTGATGAGTCAAACTCTGGACGGTAAACCTCGGCTATTCGCAGTTCCCCCTAGTGCCAGTGTTTTCTGGGTAACAAAACAAAAGGAACACAATAAAAGGGAAATTTGAACACTTCAGGGTATTCTTACTTCCACACGGCTCCTCTCCAGGTCTTATTATCGTAGTTTCGTCTGGTCTGATTAAAGTCATCCTGAAAGATCAACATTTCTCTCATTAACGCTTTCCTCCTTCCTCAGGGAGTCAAGACAGTAAAGATGGGAATCTTGCCGCGTCCAAAGGCGACGAAAAGTCGCTGCCTGTGCCAGAGGAGACAGGAAAAAGCAAAGTGGCCTCCTGGCTCACCAGCCAGGGAATTAAGAAGGCGAGTCTAGAAAAAGAAAATGATGATGATGCTCAGTTTTAAATCATTATTGATTTAGCAATGTTTTATTACTGAGCTCATAGGACTGCACTGCATCATACTGATAGTTTCTAATACATGCCTTAAGTTACATGAGACAGGTCGAAGTAATTTGCAATTCCAGGGTTGTAATTCCATTGCATGGCATCATAATTAATAATAATAATATATTTTGTTATTATTTCGTCCCTCTCATGTAGCTGGACGAGGTACTGAAGATCTTAGTATGATTGCAATTCTGATGCAGTTTTGCACTACAAACTACAAGCACACTAAGGGATGCACCGATACCACGTTGTTTGTCTTTTTTGACCTGCAATTGACTGGAAACCAGTCCAAGGTGTACATTTACTCTCGCTCAAAGTCAGCAGGAAAAGGAATAGTGTGCCTTGATTTTGATGTTTTGAATCCTGAATCTTTCTGTTTCTATCGCAGGACTCTGGAGACAATAAGAGGTGCGTCAAACACTCGCTACCTCTAATCAAACATATCAGTCAAACAGCGCGAGTCAAAGCTAACATCCACTTTTTAACTCGCAGCCAAGTGAAGCCCGACACGGCAAAGAAGCAGGACGTGACGACGCTCTCAGACAGCGACGATGTCCAAACCATCAGCTCAGGTTCTGATGACAACAAAGAGAAAGAGAAAGCCACCCCGGGTGAGAAGAGAGAAAAAATGCCAGCGTCTTTCTTATGTGCTTCTAACTTTACCCGTTTCACCCTCCTTCCTCAGGTGTGGTTAAGAAGCAGGTGGCTGTGAAATCCACTCGCGGCATCGCTCTGAAGACCGGTCACGGCATGATGGTGAAGACGGGCGCGCCTGGAGGCGGGGCGTCCCAGGGCGGGCTGGGAGGGAAGTCGGGGCAGCAGGGACAGACGGGCATGGGCGGGGAGAGTGGTCCCAGAAACACCCGACAATTCTTTGACGGCGAAGAGTCGTGTTACATCATTGACGCAAAGCTGGAGGGAAACCTCGGCCGCTACCTCAACGTAAGTGTGCTCTGCAAATTGTTTTGCTTCTTCATGAATGTGTGCTCACTAACAATGTCTATCCTCTCTTTTGTGTTACAGCACAGTTGCAGTCCCAATCTCTTTGTCCAAAACGTCTTTGTGGACACGCATGACTTGAGGTTCCCGTGGGTGGCTTTTTTTGCCAGCAAGTAAGTTTGACACTCAACGGTTGTGGGCAAACTGTCGTGCTCAAGGGTTGTAATGATGTGACATTAGTTCTGCATTTATTTGGAAGCTGTTTTTTTTATTACACGCTCATCATCACCTTGTGTTCTTGTAATGGTGCAGGCGCATCCGGGCCGGCACGGAGCTTACATGGGACTACAACTATGAGGTGGGCAGCGTGGAGGGTAAAGTGCTGCTGTGCTGCTGCGGCTCCACCGAGTGTAGAGGAAGATTGCTGTGAGCTGCCGCCTGACTGCTCCTTTGAAACAAAACAAAAAGCTGTAATGTTTTCTTTTAAGTTCGAATTTTATGACAGCTATTTTCCGTTTTTTTTTTCTTTTATGCATTCATTTCATTTCATCCAAAGAACGTTGGTTTGCATTTGAATAAAATGTCATTTTCTTTAAGGAAAACACCGCTCCAGTCTGAAATGTATTAGATTTTCTTACAACTTCAGGGGAAGGAGGAAGTGCTGCGTGATTGGTAGATTATTTTTTTTTTAATTGATTTTCTTAAGTGGCTTATGTAGTTTACAGTGCATCATCGTGGATGTGCGCAACTTTTTCTCACAAAATGGCTGTGAACAGAGAGGGACAGGTTTTCCATTAAACTTAATTTTCATTGTATTATAAGTAGATATTATGCTGTTAAAAATATGTATTGGTCAAGCTGCCACAAAGCTCCCTTTTTAAAAAAAAAAAAAATTTTTTTTTAATTTTTTTTATAAATTAACTGCACGCAGATAATATATGGAAGCTTGCTGACAGTGTTAGCATTTAATGAGCACATGGTGGTCCTTAGCAACATGATTCGGTTATCAAGCTGACTGTATAGTGTTTAACAAATATAGTCAACATTTCTGAAAATGATAATGAAAATAGAATATACATGACCAAAATTACTAGTTTTATCAAATAACGTGGACAGTAAAGCCATGTAAAAATAGGTAGTATAATTAAATCACTTATTACACTGTAGTTAGCAGAGCAGTGTGTGGGACATGCTAAAATCATGTACATAAATCAAAAGTACAAAATGAAGGAAATGCCTTTTTAGTGACTTAGTGTACTACATTGCTGTGAAAATGTATTGGCCCATTGAACTTAAAATGCTGTTTTTAAATGATTTCATTAAGGAAAAAAAAATATTCAAAGTTACCTGGCCCTGTATGTAAAAGTTATTACCCCCCCTTGTTAAATCATGAATTAATTGTGGCAAATTACAATTTTTGGTGAATTTTCACTGATCACACCCAAGTCTGATTACCTTTAGACCTATTCAATCAAGAAATTACTTAAACAGAATCTGTCCTGACAAAATCAAGGCAGACAAAAGATCTAAAAAAGCTGCAAGAAAATGACATGATCCAGAGAAATTCAGGAACAGTCGAGAAATATCGTAATTGATCTCTATCAGTCTGGAGAGGGTTACAAAAGCTATTTCTAAAGCTTTAGGATTCCAGCGAACCATAGGGAGAGCCATTATCCTCGCATGGAGAAAACATGGAGGAAAGGTGAACCTTCCCAGGAGTGGCCGGCCTACAAAGATTACCCCAAAAGCACAGCAACAACACATCCAGTAGGTCACATAGGAACCCAGGACAACATCTAAAGAACTGCAGGCCTTGCTTGCCTCAGTTAAGGTCAGTGTTCATGACATAGCAATAAGGAAGACTGGGCAAGAATGGCAAAAACCACTGCTGACCAAAAAGAACATAAAGGCTCCTCTTTTGCAACAAAAAAAAACCCAAACAAACAAAAAACATCGTCTGAGTGATTCCCAAGACTTTGGGGAGAATATTATATGAACTGACTAGTTGAATGTTGAGCTTTTTGGAAAGTGTGTGTTTCATTAGATCTGGTGTAAATGTAGCAGAGCATTTCAGATAAAGAACATCATAGCAACAAACGTGGTGGTAGTGTGATGGTCTTGGGCTGCTTTTCTCCTTCAGGACCTGGACAATTTGCTGTGATTGATGAACCATGAACTCTGCTCTTTATCAGAAAATCCTGAAGGAGAATGTTCAGCCACAAGTTTGTAACCGCAAGCTGAAGCTCACTTGGGTTCTGCATCAGGGTAACGATCCACAACACCAGCAAGTCAAGTTCTTAATGGCTTAAAAAGACAGAATGAAGGTTTTGGAGTGGCCTAGTCAAAGTCCAGACATGAATCCAATTGGCATGGTGGCATGACCTTAAAAAGGCCGCTCATATCTGAAAATCCTCCATTTTTGCTGAATTATAACTATTCTGCAAGAAAGAGTGGGCCCAAATATCTCCGCAGAGATGTGAAAGACTCATTGCCAGTTATAGTGAGTGCTTGATTTTAGTTGTTTCTACTGAGGATGGCCCAACTAGTTATTAGGTTTAGGGGCCCTTTACCTTTTTACACCTTTTTTCCTTAATAAATGAAATCACCATTTCTAAACAGCATTTTAAATTCACTTGGGTTATATTTGTCTGATACTTACATTTGTTTGATGATCTTAAACATGAACGTGGGGAAACTGCAAAAATCTAAGAATTTGAGAAGGAGGCCAATACATTGTCACAGCGCTGTATGTGTGCAAATGTTATGCCACCTAAAATAAGATTGTGCTACCTCTGAATGATGACGTAAGGATTCTGGTGACTGACCAGCGACTTTAATTCCAGCCAAGAACTCAACGGACAACATAAAATGAGTCACAGTGTTTTCCGTATGACAAGGTAAGGAACAGAATGGAAAATTGCACTGATTCACTCCTACTGAACATTGCCAATACGTTCATTTATCCATTACAAAAACGGATTTATCGACACGTTGGAAACCTTTGAACCGAGGAATGTTTGCTTTCTCTAAGATGAAACACTTATTCACCCATTTTCTGTAAGGTCAAAAATAATACTGATTTGTAATAATTCTGTGCAGGATGATGCAAAGTTAATGTTGGGAGTTTCAAAGCTTGATTGGTATCTAATGCAACAGAGAAAATATTAGGAGGCCCATGGGGCGCCTTCACTTGTGGACCAGGTGGAATGGACCAATAGCAAAGTCCCATACCCAAACAGGCGACCAATTAATTCATTATTTTACACTCACGAAACTTTCTTGAAGGTTCTATCCACGATCATCCTGCTGAGGAGCCTTTTAACTCACTTTCTGGACCATTTGGCCAAGATGTTTTACTACCCCGTTGTTTTAAAGCGAGGCACTGGATGTTTCTCGACGATTTGGTGAGTAAAATCGAACGTTATCTAGTCGGTAGCTAACGATAAGTTTAAACTAACATAATTGCTAGTTTGGTTGTTTACTACCATAAAGGTGTATTACTGAGCAAAAGTAGTTTTCAGGCATGTATATTGACCTTGTATCAGATTGAAAACGTGTGCGTAATTGTAATTTAGCCTAGATTTGTGTATGCTGAGCACGTTTCTGCTTTATTCAAAGTACGCGCACGATGTCAGACGGCCTTGAATTTGTATTTGTAATTCATCCATTTCCCCCACTGCTTATCTTCACTAGGGTCGCGGGTGCACTGGAGCCTATCTCCGGGCGAGAGGCGGGGTACACCCTGAACTGGTCGCCAGCCAATCGCAGGGCACACATAAACAAACAAACAACCATTCGCACCAATGGGCAATTCAGAGTCTTCAACTAACCTACCATGCATGTTTTGGGGATGTGGGAGGAAACCGGAGTACCCGGAGAAAACCCACGCAGGCACGGGGAGAACATGCTAACTCCACACAGGGGAAGCCGGGATTTGAACCCCGGTCCTCAGAACTGTAAAGTAGATGTGCTAACCAGTCGGCCACCGTGCCTGTATTTGTAAATGTATAAATATAATGATGATAATTAATCATCAATCAATAACATTTTATTTGTGTAGCACTTTTCATTCAGAAATATTTAAAATGAATTAATTCATTCTATTTTTCATTCATTCCAGTCACTGTGTGAAACAGGTAATATTTGTATGTGTGTAGAGGAATAAAGTTGATGAGCCACACAATGAAGTTATGGGAAAGAGTAGTGGAGGCTAGACTCAGGACAGAAGTGAGTATTTGCGAGCAACAGTATGGTTTCATGCCTAGAAAGAGTACCACAGATGCATTATTTGTCTTGAGGATGTTGATGGAAAAGTACAGAGAAGGTCAGAAGGAGCTACATTGTGTCTTTGTAGATCTAGAGAAAGCCTATGACAGAGTACCTAGAGAGGAACTGTGCTACTGCATGCGGAAGTCTGGAGTGGCAGAGACGTATGTTAGAATAATACAGGACATGTACGAGGGCAGCAGAACAGCGGTGAGGTGTGCTGTCGGTGTGACAGAAGAATTTAAGGTGGACGTGGGACTGCATCAGGGATCAGCCCTGAGCCCCTTCCTTTTTGCAGTGGTGATGGATAGGCTGACAGATGAGGTTAGACTGGAATCCCCGTGGACCATGATGTTTGCAGATGACATTGTGATCTGCAGTGAAAGCAGGGAGCAGCTGGAGGAACAGTTAGAAAGATGGAGGCATGCACTGGAAAGAAGAGGAATGAAGATTAGCCGAAGTAAAACAGAATATATGTGCATGAATGAGAGGGGTGGTGGGGGAAGAATGAGGCTACAGGGAGAAGAGATGGCAAGGGTAGAGGACTTTAAATACTTGGGGTCAACCGTCCAGAGCAATGGTGAGTGTGGTCAGGAAGTGAAGAAACGGGTCCAAGCAGGTTGGAACGGGTGGAGGAAGGTGTCAGGTGTGTTATGTGACAGAAGAGTCTCTGCTAGGATGAAGGGCAAAGTTTATAAAACAGTGGTGAGGCCAGCCATGATGTATGGATTAGAGACAGTGGCACTGAAGAGAAAACAGGAAGCAGAGCTGGAGGTGGCGGAAATGAAGATGTTGAGGTTCGCTCTCGGAGTGACCAGGTTGGATAAAATTAGAAATGAGCTCATCAGAGGGACAGCCAAGGTTCGATGTTTTGGAGACAAAGTTAGAGAGAGCAGACTTCAATGGTTTGGACACGTCCAGAGGAGAGAGAGTGAGTATATTGGTAGAAGGATGATGACGATGGAGCTGCCAGGCAAGAGAGCTAGAGGAAGACCAAAGAGAAGGTTGATGGATGTCGTGAGGGAAGACATGATGGCAGTTGGTGTTCGAGAGGAGGATGCAGGAGATAGGCTCTCATGGAAAAGGATGACGCGCTGTGGCGACCCCTAACGGGACAAGCCGAAAGGAAAAGAAGAAGAAGATATATATATATACATATATATATATATATATATATATATATATATATATACACACATACATACATACACACACACACACACACAGTGGGTATGGAAAGTATTATTCAGACCCCCTTAAATTTTTCACACTTTTTTTGTATTGCAGCCATTTGCTAAAATCATTTAACTAATTTTTTTTCCACATTAATGTACACACAGCACCCCATATTTACAGAAAAGAAACGGAATTGTTGAAATTTTTGCAGATTTATTAAAAAAGAAAAACTGAAATATCACACAGCCATAAGTATTCAGACCCTTTGCTCAGTATTTAGTAGGAGCACCCTTTTGAGCTACTACAGCCATGAGTCTTTTTTGGGAATGATGCAACAAGTTTTTCACACCAGGATTTGGGTGGATCTATCATTCCTCCTTGCAGATCCTCTCCACTTTCTGTCAGGTTGGATGGTGATAGTTGGTGGGCAGCCATTTACAGGTCTCTCCAGAGAGGCTCAATTGGGTTTAAGTCAGGGCTCTGGCTGGGCCATTGAAGAACAGTCATGGAGTTGTTCTGAAGCCACTCCTTCGGTATTTTAGCTGTGTGCCTAGGGTCATTGTCTTTTTGGAAGGTAAAGCTTCGGCCCAGTCTGAGGTTCTGAGCACTCTGGAGGAGGTTTTCGTCCAGGATATCCATGTACTTGCCCGCATTCATCTTCCCTTCGATTGCAACCAGTCGTCCTGTCCCTGCAGCATAAAAACACCCCCAGAGCATGATGCTGCCACCACCATGCTTCACTGTTGGGACTGTATTGGATAGGTGATGAGCAGTGCCTGGTTTTCTCCACACATACCGCTTAGAATTAAGGCCAACAAGTTCTATCTTGGTCTCATCAGACCAGAGAATTTTATTTCTCACCATTTTGGAGTCCTTCAGGTGTTTTTTTCGCAAACTCCATGAACCTTTCATGTGTCTTGCACTGAGGAGAGGCTTCCGTCGGGCCACTCTGCCATAAAGCCCCGACTGGTGGAGGGCTGCAGTGATGGTTGACTCTAGAACTTTCTCTCATCTCCCGACTGCATCTCTGGAACTCAGCCACAGTAATCTTTGGGTTCTTCTTTACGTCTCTCACCAACGCTCTTCTCCCCCAATTGCCCAGTTTGGCCGGACGGACAGCTCTAGGAAGGGATCTGGTCCTCCCAAACGTCTTCCATTTCAGGATTATGGATGCCACTGTGCTCTTAAGAACCTTAAGTGCAACAGAATTTTTTTTGTAACCTTGGACAGATCTGTGCTTTGCCACAATTCTGTCTCTTCAGGCAGTTCCTTTGACCTCATGATTCTCATTTCCTCTGACATGCACTGTGAGCTGTAAGGTCTTATATAGACAGGTGTGTGGTTTTCCTAATCAAGTCTAGTCAGTATGCTCAAACACAGCTGGACTGCAATGAAGGCGTACAAACCATTTTAAGGATGATCAGAAGAAATGGACAGCACCCAAGTTAGGGCCTGAATACTTATGGCTGTGTGATATTTGAGTTTTTCTTTTTTAATACATCAGCTAAAATTTTAACAATTACGTATTTTTCTGTCAGTATGGGGTGCTGTGTGTACATTAATGAGGAAAAAATGAACTTAAATGATTTTAACAAATGGCTGCAATATAACAGAGTGAAAAATTTTACGGGGTCTGAAACCTTTCTGTACTCACTGTGTGTGTGTATATATATATATATGTGTGTGTATATATATATATATATATATATATATATATATATATATCTCAGGATAACAGAAATTATCATAATTTGAAAAAATTAATATTTAGAAATTTTCAACACAGAATAATCTGAAGACCTCTTAGCTATATAATGTACAAATGTAAAATAATATAAATGTAGTAAAATATAGCAAATAAAGCTATGACTATTATTGCTGTACATAATTTTTATAATAGTTGCCTTCAATTAATTAAGTTTGTATATGTGTACAAATACAGTATGTGCGGTTCAAACATGCACAGAAAAAAAACAAAGTTAAGAGTTGAGAATGAATAAATGCTCCATAAGTTGTAAAATACATAAGAATGAATAAATATAGAACAGTTAAGAGGCATTTGTAGTTGATAAAATAAATTAAATTAGTGTTGGAAGTGATGGAAAATTTGAGCCATAACAGCGGGTTGAAGTAACATCACACGAGACCTGGCTAGGGTTGCGTCCAAAAATGTGTGTCAGCGTCCATCCATCCATCCATTTTCTGAGCCGCTTCTCCTCACTAGGGTCGCGGGGGTGCTGGAGCCTATCCCAGCTGTCATCGGGCAGGAGGCGGGGTACACCCTGAACTGGTTGCCAGCCAATCGCAGGGCACATAGGAACAAACAACCATTCGCACTCACAGTCATGCCTACGGGCAATTTAGAGTCTCCAATTCATGCATGTTTTTGGGATGTGGGAGGAAACCGGAGTGCCCGGAGAAAACCCACGCAGGCACGGGGAGAACATGCAAACTCCACACAGGCGGGGACGGGGATTGAACCCCGCACCTCAGAACTGTGAGGCTGACGCTCTAACCAGTCGGCCACCGTGCCGCCGTGTGTCAGCGTGTCGACCAATTTACATTATATTTGGCAGAAGCATAGAAAAATAAAAGATGGGTTTATGGATTTGAAAAAAGGCCTCATCTAGGTTTTTTTTTTTGTGGGGGTGGGGGGGATTGTCAACTATATATTTGGGAACTGTTGTCCAATTCTTATAATGTGTGCACTTGCTCTTTTGAATACATTTGAAGTTGTGATTTAAAAGTGGGACGTGTTCCACGTCAACTGTAGTGGTGTATAATGGTAAGGTGAAAAACCCAAACGGCGTGAACACAGAAAACAGCGTTTCCATGGCCACTCAAAACTTCCTTCCACATTCCAAAAATATGCAGGTTAATGAAAGACTCTAATTTCCCATAAGTGTGATGGTTGTCTGTCTATATACGTGTGCCCTGAGATTGACTGGCGACCAGTTCAGGGCATAACCCGCCTCTTGACCCAAAGTCACCCTTGACTCAAATGAGGAAAAGCACTATAAAAAATGGATGGAGGGGGAAAAGTGCTGCTCTTGTATTGGAATCATATCGTCCAGGTGTACCTAATGGAGTGTCCAGCTTGCACGTTGGTGAAGCTTTCTCTTGATGTATGTAGGCTTGCTGCGACGAGGGGCATCACCGTTCCGTGCCGGGAGGTTCTGAAAGTCAACGTTAAACAGACCTGGTACCGTCATTTTCATCTCTTTGTGCTTACATCAACCCTCCTGTCCGATTGAGGGTCACATTAACCTGTTTTAAAGTATACAAATCTAAAAGTAATCAATCATAATAAATATTAAAACATGTAAAAATGAAATACTACTTCAGTTGTTTTTCTTCTCTTCTTGTCTTCTTTTGAATGTTTTCCATTGTAACTTTCATTTTCACATGGACCCATGAATATTTTTGGTGTTCCAAACAAACGGTGGGTAATCATGGGTAGAACTTGACGAGAAATCTATGTCAAAAAAAATATTTTTCAAAAGCGACAACAGGACTAATTTAGAACTGTCCATTGTCAGTTAATGTAGATTTTTACAAAGCATTCCCTCCTCCTGTGATTTAAAAAAAATAAAAAAATAAATAATGACAGTACTGTACTGTAGGGGTTGAACCGATGAGCGGACGAGACGCTTTTACTACTCTGCATTGACATTTAAAGCGCAAAGTCAACAAATCACTAATCACATTCTTGGCATATTGTCTTCCAACTGGCCAATATACAGAGGACTTTCAACTCGCCTGTCTGCCGGCGTTGCCAGACTATAAGGCTCTGTGAAGCAGCAAAATGTCTGGCCATAAAGGCGACACAGTCTTCATACTTTTGCGCGGGTCAGAGAGTACAAAAATAAGATGTAAGATGGTGGGGATGAAATAGCGGTTTGCTTTGCTAGCTTCGGCTATTCTGGTTGCCTTTCAAATATTCATACCAGCAAGACCACAGGACTGTCGGCGAGTGACAAGAGCAGTGGCGCGAAAAAAACTTTATCTTCGATGCCAAAATGTTATGTTCAATAATGCGTGGGCAACAACTGTGTGACGACAGCTATTTTCACATCACGTCTCTGTGTTGCAACACTTGTAAGGGCATAGTGGGACAAGCATGGACAACTATTTTTCCCAAAATGAGACTGATAGGAGGGTCACTTGCAAAATATACAAGTATATCCTCAAATACAATAAAAGCACAAGTGAAATAGAAAAAAAAATGAAACAGAGAAATGCTTGAATTTTTTTGGAGCCTTACTACAATGTCCCATTTTAAAACATGCTATGCTATGGAACATAAGATGAGACAGGCCGGCTTGTTGAAGGGAAACATGCAGGACTCCCACTAATTACAACTACTTTCAGCATAATGGTGAGTTGTATTTTGAATATTATTTTTATCCAGTCCTATCCAATTCACTTTATTTATATAGCACAATGTAAACAAACACAAGGTTCCCAAAGTGCTGTACAATGCAATAAAAACACAGCAAAACATACAAAATAAGGATAAAAACAATAAAATAAAACAAGATAAAAACTACACAAAATGAAGTAGGTAAAATCAACATAAAATAAAATGCACTGCCCGCACAACATATACACATCACATCAGACACGCTAACTGGTGTTAAAAGCCAGGGTAAAAAGATGGGTCTTAAGCAAGGATTTCAAACGAGACAAAGATGAGGCTTCTCTGATGTGGAGTGGCAAAACATTCCACTGTTTTGGAGCTTCAACAGCAAACGCTCGTTCACCTCTAAGTTTAAGCCTGGCTCTGGGCTCTGTCAGGAGCACCAGGTCAGCTGACTTGAGAGAGCGGCTGTGAATGGAGGGGTGCAGCAGCTCAGAGAAGTACGATGGGGCAAGGGCATTCAAGGCTTTAAAAGCAAATAAAAGAATTTTAAAATGAATCCTAAAAGGAACAGGCAGTCAGTGGAGTGAAGCTAAAATAGGTGATATATGCTCATACTTTCTTGTGCCAGTTAAATGTGGAGACGCAGCATTTTGAACCAGTTGCAGAGGAGCAATGGAGGACCCACTAACCCCCATATTTTGTGCATTGCAGTAATCTAGGCGGGTGGTCACAAAGGCGTGGATTACTATTTCAAAGTGCCGTTTCTGAAGGACTGCTTTTATGTTTGCTGGCTGGTTTAAGTGGAAAAAGCTATATTTAATCATGGCTTTAATTTGGGTGTCAAACTTAAGATCATTGTCCACTTTTATACCCCGGTTGTTAATGATGGACTTTTGATATTGTGCTAAGGCACCCAAGTCAACTCGGGGGGTCAAAGAAGTGCCACCAAAGACCATGACCTTCTCTTTTTTTCATTAAAATTAAAAAAGTTAAGAGATATCCAGGCCATAATATCATGTAAGCACTCTAGCAATGGCTTAGCACAGTAGGAGTCTGACTTTTTAAGGGGAGCATAGATCTGACTGTCATCTGCATGAAAAGAAATAACATGTTTCCTGAGAATTGAGCCGAGTGGGAGTAAATGGAGGGAAACTAATAGAGGGCCAAGCACGCAACCCTGTGGCACCCCGTTTGAAAGGGTTTACCTAAAACCGGTCTGTGGAGGAAAAAAAGGGTTAGCGACTGATGTACTGTGCTAAAAAAATATCAGTGATGTCATCAATTAATCAACTTTGACTTGACTTTTATCACATTTTAGTCAACCACAAAAAATTGTTGTTCAACCCCTAATGTACTAAAATAATAACAATCACATCAGAAGCGAGTAGTGGAAATCGACTTGACTCTCATCACATTAGTTTTGATTTAAAAAAAAAAAAAAAAAAAAAATCTGAAGTTGAGCAACCCCTAATTTACGAACATGTTTTGACGAGGGGGACAGTTTCCAAATAAGTTTCCTTATTTTTACATTATCTGCAAGGAAACAAATATACATGTGGAAGTTGATGCCAGTTATTGCTGAGAAAACAACTTTGAAGCTGTCAGGAAAAATAAAGCAAATGGAAAAAGTGACTGTAACAATAACCAAACCTGTATCGATTGTCATTTGCTTTCGCTCTCAGCTAAGAGGAGCAGAAGCGATTAGCATCGAATTTATTTAAAGGCCATATCTCTCAACGCTAATGATGCCTACTAATACGCACTCGATGCCTTCACAGCGACGACATCATGAACTACATCCTGGAGCTGGTCCCGCCCCCTCAGCCCAGCCTGCCGCGGCCTCGCTTCTCCCTCTACCTGTCCTCCCAGCTCCAGTACGGCGTGGTGGTGGTCTTTCACCGCCAGTGTGTCATCCTTCTACGTGAGGAAGCGCTCACATGGCACACACACACTAACACGCACAGCGCTACTAACATGCTCTATCCCCTCAGAGGAACTCCAGTCCGTTGTTGGCAAGCTGTTGAAGCATATAGGGTCCAAGAAGCTCGACATGGAAGATCCGGGCAGGTGAGACCTAATGTTCCGCATTTCACATGTTGATGGCCAATGAATAACCAACCGACTCTTCCCATTTCATCTCAGACAAAGGCTCTTAACGGATGGTCTGGCTCACCTGGATGAGACTGAGGTGCCACTGGACCCTTTCTTTGGAGTGATGGACGAGTTCATGCCGAGTCCCAGCGCTCTGATGCGGGTACTGACAAGAGAATTCAAACACTCCATTGCAGAGAAATAGAACAGCATTGTTAGAAGTCAGACCTCCACCAATGGGCATTCTAAAGTTGTTGACAACAAAAGAAAGTTTTTTTTTGTTTTCTTTGAGTGGTATATTTTACACCACATATTAGACGATATATTTTGTAGAAATAGTAGTTTTGGAGTTGTGCTCGTAAAAGCACCCGATTCCTTTCTGTTTTGTGCTTGTAGACGGGTAATACAAACAAAGCTCACCTTGCAGCATTTATAAGTAGTTGTTGTAGACAGATGCTATCTTTGTGTTTCAGATGGCAGAAACTCCTGAGCGACGGGCCTCTCCTCCGAAACCTGAACCAGCTCGGACACCCTCAATTTCACCAATGAGCAGTAATAGCAATTTTTCATCCCTCCTTTTTCTAAAGCGCTTGTCATCATGGTTGCAGGTGACCTCGAGCACTCCGGTTTCCTCCCACATCCCAAAAACATGCGTGGTAGCTTGATTGAAGACTCGAAATTGCCCATAGGTGTGAATGTGAGTGCGAATGGTTCTTTGTTTCTATATGCCCTGCGATTGGCTGGCGACCGGTTCAGGGTGTACCCTGCTTCCTGCCCGAAGATAGCGGTAAAGGAAATGGATGGATGATATACCGCAGGGTTTACCACCTCAGGCGCAGTCTTTCTGTGTTTTTCGGGAAACGATGCATCTGCATGCCTTGCCTGGGATGAGCACAACAGCCTACAGCCACACAAAAAACATTTAGCCAAAAATCAACTTAAAAAATGCCCACAGCTTCCAACATTGGGGACCCTGGGTGACAACACAAGTGTCCATAAACCATGTAATGTGGATGGAACCAATGACCAAACAGACAGTGAGTTTAAAATTAAAAAAAATTTTTGTTTCTTTTTCTGCGGCTTTGCACTGGACTGGTCGCCAGCCAATTGCAGGGCAGCTTTATTCACACATTCACACCACTGGAAAATTACTCTTCAATGATGCTACAGTGGGAGGAAAAATGATGTGAACCCTTTAGAATTTATAAAATGTCTGCATAAAGTGGTCATCAAATGTGGTTTGATCTTCATCTAAATCACAAGAATCAACAAGCAGAGTCTGCTTAAACCAATAGCACAAAAACAATTATATGTTTTCATAGTATTATTGAAAATAACATTTCAACATTCAGAGGACAGGAAGGATAAAATAAGCGAACCCTGGGCTATGGATTCTCCAGGCTTGGAGGTTTGGTTTAAAGCTGCTCTGACCAATAGAAAATACACTGGGTTGGAATTGCGTCCTGCCAAGAAGCATACCTTACTTTAAGAGCTCTCAGAAGACCTATGATCAAGAATAGTTGACATAAAGCTGGAAAATGTTACAAAAGTATCTCTGAAAGTCTTGATGTTCATTAGTCCACGGTTAGACAAATTGTGTTTTAAAGGAGAAAGTCCAGCACTGTTGCTTCTCTTTCAAGGCGTGGCTGTCCTGTAAAGATGACCACAGGAGCACAGTGCAAAATGCTCAATGAGGAAAAAAAGAACGAAAAAATTATTGACAAATGCCCACTTGTTGACAAATATTAATCTACCATACATTAAGCAATCAGAAATCAGAAACAGCTTTATTGGCCAAGTATGTTACAAGACACACAAGGAATTGTCTCCGGTAGTTGGAGCCACTTTAGTATAACAACAAACAGCCACTATGACGAAATATACATTTAGGACATAAAAAACGTGTAGAGAGTCATTGATCAATGAAAGTGTACCACTAGAAACATGAATGGGGTTCATGGAAGAGTACCGACGTTTGAGGTTTGCAAAAGAGCACATGGATGTTCCACAGCACTACTGGCAAAATATTCTGTGGACAGATGAACCCAAAGTGGAGTTGTTTGGGAGGAACACACATCGCCATGTGTGGAGGAAAGATGGCACAGCACACCAACATCAAAACTTTATCCCAACTCTGAAGCATGTAGGAGGGAGCATCTTGGTATGGACGTGCTTTTCTTCCTCTGGGCCTGGACAGCTTGCTTTCATCAATGGAAAAATGAATTCACAAGTTTATCAACATATTTTGCAGAAGAACATCTGTCCAGCAATTAGCTCAAAAGGGTGTTGCAACAGAACAATAATCCAACAGAATGGCTTCAGAAGAAGAAAATGTGTTCTGGAGTGGCCCAGTTAAAGTCCTGACCTCAACCCGATTCGCATACAGTGCCATGACCTCAAGAGAGCTATTCCCACCAGACATCCCAGGAATCTTTCTGAACTGCAACAGTTTTGTAAAGAGGAATGATCCAAAATTCATCCTGATTGTTGTGCACGTCTGATCTGCAACAACTGGAAACGTTTGGTTGAGGTTTTTGCTGCCAAAGGAGGGTCAACCAGTTATTAAATTCACTTTTTGAAAAAAAAAAAAAAATTGTTCTATGGTATTAGTTTAAGCAGACTCAGTGTCTTTGCTCTTGTGATTAAGATGAAAATCAGATGACATTTTATGACCAATCTAGACCAACACGCTGTCCACAATTGATCAATTATACTAATTACATGCTTAAATAATAAGGCCACCATGCACAACATGCACTAAGGGAGTACTAGAGGGAGGCGACTGCTGAGTGGAGTTGTGCCCCTGAGCAGTTTTGGGAGTTCAGTAGCCTGCTCAAAGGCACCTCGGCAATGCTGAAGCGAGCAGTATGTACACATCCGAGAAACTCCTCATTGCAACAGCAGAATAACAAAACTGGGTTCTCTGCAAATGTGATAAGTGATCAGAGGGAAATCATTCAGTAGAAACTACAGAGAGTATTTTATGTAGATGCTCCAGCTCAGTGCAATCTATTCCAGGGGATCAGGGGTTACCTTGGTGATGTGTTCTGTGTCGAACCTGATGCCACCTTGCAAAGCCCGGCCGTAAACGGAATGCTGATAAATGGTTCCCTTGTGATATTTCTCATGTTCTTTTGTTTCTTCCAGGAATCACCGCATCTCCACAAAGGATCACCATGAGAGAGCCACCCACTGCCTTCTCTGTGCCAGAGGTACCACGTACAATCATAGTCTAATGCAGGGCTGGGTAAACGTTTGTGTTTAGGGGCCACATTAGATTTTAAAAGGGGAATTTGGACTAGATCAACATGATAATAAATAAGTAATGCATCTAAAATATCTATCCATCCATTTTCTATACAGCTTAGACTTATTGGAGTCACAGGTGTGCTGGAGCCAATCGCAGGGCACGTATATAACAAAGACTGACAAACAACCATTCACACTCACATTACCACCGAAGAACAATTTAGATTCTTCAATTAACCTAACATGCATGTGTTTGGAATGTGGGACTAAACCAGTACCCGAAGAAAACCCACGGAAGCATGAGGAGAACACATACAAAATATGTTCATATTTATTTTAAAGGACCTCTCTAATGCTCTGAACATTGGCACCTATTCCATAGTTCTGGACTGAAATGATATCTGCAGATAAAATTCCCCACAAAATAGACTCAGCAGTGATTTTAGGCCTGTTTTCTGATGCCATATTTGATTTTCAGCCAGATTTTGGTCAAAAACGACACATCAGACGGTGATCTCAGGTGCAGAAGGCGAGGACATTTCCTCACTGAACTTCTAAACTATTCTACAGTGTAATTGCCACCTATATTCAAAGCCTGTATGTTTTATTTTAGACTATAACGAGTGAAAGTAATGATAGTAATATAATTTAGTAGACATGTTTTGTTAAACTCGATCATTGAAATGCCTTTTTGCAAAAAGAAGACCGCCACATGAGGGTAAGTGCTTGCAGATGAATTTTTTTATTGACGTCAGTCGAGACTTCATCATAAAAAACATGGCGTCGCAATCACAATATTTCCCAGCAAGCCTAGCGCTGTTGTATAATTGTTCAAATGCTGTTATATCTCCTAACAACATCAATTGTTGTAATAATATGAATGTTAATGAAGGTTCAGGTTCAAGCAAAACGTTCACCGAAGCACTATGGGTTGTTGTTGTCACGTATCGTAAACTAGAAAAGGCGGGGAGATTTAAAAGAAAATAAAAAAATAAACCAAAAACAAAACTTAAGCTAAATTATCACCTACCTCGCTCTCGCTCTCTCAGCAAGCTCGCAAACACCCGGCTTCGGTTATGACTCGGGAACATGGGTGCAGCGAGCTCAACTACCGAACATCCTTCCGCATCCCCTGACGTCCAGCTAGGTAGGCTCTTGCTGGCCGGCGTAACTTTTCTGCATTCCACCGCGGTGGACCGCATCGCTGACACCAGCACCCGCCACCCGGGCTTCCTGCGCACTCACCTTGCTGTTATTGTCATCTGATTAGTGGAACGCGTCTTTGAGTGTCTTGAGAAGTACTATACAAGTTTAATGTATTATTTATTATTATTATGAAATAAAAGCTTTAATAATCGCGTTACAGACACAAAGGGAATGATATGTATGTGTACGTATATACATTTATTTTAAATGTGTGCTTGTTTTCATGTGCTTGACTGACTCAACATTAGCTTGAAGCAACGGCTGATAGTGAAAGCTAACCCCGCGAGTACGTCAGGACTTGCGGTTAAAATCACTCGTGTACGTTCACTGCGTAGTACGTCGTTCCTTGCGCAAACGAATCATTCCTCGTTACTAGTACATCGCTCATGGCAGCTTCAATCTCTAAAAATATTGCAACGATCAACCCAATATTTTAGATTTTATGGGCATTACGCATGTTCCTTTTTCTCAAATGATCATCGATGGAGAGGAAAACCATACGTCATAAATAACGGGCTGATTGTTCTGATATTTTCAGAGATGTACGTGGGTATAAATAGGGATGTACTCATAAATATTTGTGTAGCTCGGCCACAGCTTTGGGACATTAAGCGACGTAAGGCTTTTGGCCTGGGCGATTGATCCCCTCATCATCCGACGTTATGTCAGCCAGCCGAAGTCCGTTTGTGGCACACATTGCCACCTACAGAAACGGCTTTGTGATTGATAGGAACTCTATTGTAACATCTTCGAGGCATTTGGGATGCCATCAATAGAACATTAAGCTGACATATGCGGAGATGAATCTGCAAGAATGACTTCATGCGGGTTGACGTGGCTGTCTTTCTTCTTTACTCAAAGAGGCATTTCAGTGGTTGATTTTATTTATTTATTTTTAAACAACAAGCTTTCCAACATGTTTCACAATCACTATTTTGACTCATTATTGTATTAAAACACCATCCAGACTTTTAATATAGGCAACAATTACACCACAGAATACATAGAATGTCCTCGGCTTCTGCCATCTACGTGTCATGCTGTGACAGGCTGACGTGTCCAAAATGTGGGTGGGCCAAAATCTGGCTGGAAATCAAATATTTCATCAGAAAACCAAGCCTAGAATTACTACTAAGTTAGGTGCCAATGTTCTCAGCATTAACTGGTTCCTTTAAGTGTTCTTACGTGGCTTTTTTCCTTTGTGTTGTTATGGTTCTTTCTTTGATCTTTGCTATTAATAGTTTGTTGGCCAAGATCTGGAAGACAACGTTACGGATACAGTTGACATTCTGATGGCCCAACATGACGACTACCTGGAGGGTGAGCCACTGTTCTCCATGACACGAGCCAATCAAGTAGAGTACACAGCACTGAGTTATCGTCTGTGCGTCCTCATTCAGATCTGGTGAGGCCTGAGGCGACTCCAGCAGCAGAAGCAGAGATGGAGCGAGAGAGGGGACCAGAGAAGGAGCCAGAGCCTGGGAAAGAGAGAACAGCCACAACGCTCGAGTAAACTCAAATATACTAGACCACACACATTTTACACATCACGTAAACACTCACAGTTACTGTTCTTGTTCAGAGTGGATCCCACAACTGTGTCCAGCGGGGAGCCCACCTTGCTCCCCCAGGATGGGCCCTTGGGGATGCCTCACCCCCTGGCTGATCAGCAGACCCCCGTGTCCGCCCCCCCGCTTTCCTCACCGTCACCAGCGGCTGCAGCGCGGGAACCAGCAATTCCAAAGATGAAGGTACAAACCTGAGGAGGCTCACTGCTCTGAATAAAGAGACAAGGGCAGTAGCCAAAGCTGAATATTACTATTATGAACAGAATACGCATATTTAACTCAAGAAGACCTGACACTCAGTGATTCTCAGTGTGGCTCAGGCTCCCTCTAGTGGTATATGAACTAAAATCACTGAATTATATTTGAATCATGCATCATGTTTGTCTTTTAAAAAAAAATCCTGCACAGTTAATATTTTAAGTTCAGTTCAGTGGTATTTAACTTTTCAATACTATTCATTCACATGCAATCTTTTAGAACTGTTTTAAAGCATTAATTAAGGTACAATTTTAATGTAATTAAATGTAATTTAATTATTGTTTAGCTTACAATAAATTTACCTTTTAGGAATAAAACCTCTGCCCAGTTTTTAATGAACACTTTGGCTTAGACTGTAAAAAAATACAACCTATATAATTTACCCAATAAATGTCGAGTACCAATTTGCAGACACTTTAATATGGTATATTTAAATCATATATTTTTTGGGTAAAGAGTACCTTAAATTAAAATCTATGAAATACTTGCATAAATTGAATAAAATATTCCTCATAGTTCTGAGTACATCCCACAACCAGAGGAGCTGAGGGGGATCTGGGGGGGCACGTGCCTGCCACTTATTTACAAATGGTTAGTTGGCAGGTTTACCTTGCAGTACAGTGAACGTGGCCGAGAACTCATTGTTTGTCATGCAATCCAAAGTCAGGGTTTTATGAAATAAAATGCACACCTTGTCAGACACTGTCATAATACAAACAGGAACAAATCTCAGTAAAGAGCAACGTTTAGCTAGTGCCGTTTTCTTTGCTGTGTGTGTGCTTTTGTGCACTGATCCACAAGCTAACAGCAAATCAGAGTGATCAGTTGTCATCGACAATCGACACCATTTTGCATATTGAATCTGGCGAAACTGCCCACGGGCTACTCACACCTGCAGACTGTGTGATGCACACCTGAAAACTTCCCACAATCGACGGCCCATTCATTCAAATCATATCTAAGGGTTTGAGCTGTTAAATGTGCCCCCTGAGTACTCCCCCCACTCCAAAAGTTGTTCCGCCGCCTATGTCCGCAGCTAATAACTCATTAAAAGAATTGGGCTGGGGGCCCATCTCACAACTTTCGGATTGGGAGATGACAACGCTACCCCCTGAGCCAAGCCGCGCTAAAGAGCAGATGACACGTCAGCCAATCAGTGCGGAATGCACGTGCTATGTGATGACGCATGCGCATATTGTAGTGTCGTGTGATCCCAGGATGCACATGTCTGGAAACAAGTCCTAGCCCTGACGCCGTTCTTCCAGCGGCTTGCTGCGTTGTGAGCGCCGTGAGGGGTGTTACGTCAACAATGAACATTTATCGAGTCTAGAAAAAACTCCTGAGTCCATTTTATTTATGTAACTATAACTCTGCCTCTGATTGGCTAGCACCAAGACAGGATTCATACTTTTGATTCGCTGTGCGTGGAAGTTCTTCACCAACACACACACATACGTAGGGCGGATCTTAAACCATGCATCAACAGACGCATATTGCTTCATGCGTCCCTGCTCATTTTTGTGCGTCCCAGATGCGGGACACACATCAAACGAGATCACTGAGATTGTTTTCCATTTTTCTCTGTAACACTTGTTATTGTTGTCATAGAAGTCGTGTAGGTATAATTTACCCTTTTATTTTATAATTCCTTTACTATCTAAAATAATCAAGTACATTTCAGGGAGTATATTTACCAAGTTACCACTCCAAAATATTTTTTTACACTGTACTATGCTAATGTGTCTTTAAGGTTAGTCAATGTGGTGGTACTTGGGAGTGCTACTGTCAGTATTCTTTTAGGTGGTGCATGGTGTAAAAAGATTAAGAACCACGACTTTCAAGAAAAACGTTTATCAGGCAAAACATATTCATTTTTAATGGTATTCAAATGAAACTGTTTAAGACATTTTAGAGTAGCACAATCGTTAAACAAAACACAGCAATTAAGAAAATAAAGAGATGGTCTCCATTCAGTTATCAGTCATGTCTTCCATCAATTGCCAATATTTCACAAATTCTGCCAGGGTATGTGAAAATGAGCACAACTGTATGTCTATATGGTGTATATCAAAATGAATGTGTAAGGCCACAAGGCTTGTGGTGGCTAAAGACTTTTAGCACAGTATTGTATAATACGGTGTGCAATGGATCTGATTTTATATCCAAAAGACATGGGTTTACTCTTATATAGTCATCATGTACATTATCATACGCACCCAATTTGACCTCTGTCTTCAAACGTTTTACATGTTGGACTTGTACAGGAAGATCAGAGGTGAGATCATAAAGAAAAAAACAATGGTGTTATGACATCGCATAAAAAAGCTTTCGTCTTCATAGCCTTTAGGGGCCATATTTGCATTGTATTTGGGGGATTAGTATGATAGCATGCTCAATAGATTTCTTTTTTGGGGTGGGATTTGAGCTCAGTGGCAGCACAAGAGAAGAGCAATTCCTTATTATTGTTCCAGCCCTCGTTTTATGGCACTTAGCGGCAACATTGCTCAAGGATTCAAACTTAATAAAAGAGTAAAATGTGCACCTCAGTGGACGCAGGTAAGACGTTTATTGTTTCTGAATTATGTGATCCATGAACAGTAAAGTTATGATGTGACAATGTTATTTTAACACTTTTAGCATCCAATTCACCCCTCCATTCACATGTAATTTCTAGTTACAAATGTGGATCAAAAGCCAGATAATTTCAGTTCAAGTTGTTCCATCCCAGGCTGCGCCCCACCCAGAGGAGACGGACCCGAAGAGGAAGAGGCCGAGGAAGACGGGGAGGCAACTGATCTTCTCGGACCCAGAGACGCAGATTCCCCGTGAGGAGCTGGACCAGCAGATCAGGGACTCCCTGTTCGAGACTAGGATGCGGCCGTTCCCCCTTGCTGAATCGCAGAGGTTGAAAACAGCTAGTGAGCTGCTCAGCGAGCCATTTGGGGGTGAGTACGACGGCTATCACAAGTTGGACCGAGCCTTAAACATCACATTGTGTTTAAACATAGCATTTTCAAAACAAGTCAATGTAGTCCTTTTAAAGGGGGACTTGTTTTGCCCTCACGGGTGCTTTGCTACCATGTTGATTTCTTCAGCCTGAAATATGTAAAAACACAACCCAACACTGAACCATTGAACAGTTGAACATTGGACAAAGGTTTAGAGAAGGTCAAATTAAGTTCACCTATAAAGGGTTATAGTGCATTTTCGGTTCACCCTAATATTTCACCTGTAATCCCCAAATCCCTTACTTTTTATGAGTTGTGTATGTGCCCTGTGATTGACTTTTGGAATAATTGCAAACACGAATGGATGTATAGTTTATCAAGTACAGTTTGGACATGAAAGGCACATAAATGACACGGCGACCTTTTTTTATTTATTTTTTTAAACATACATCATAAGCCACTACACTTTCTTTTTAGAAGCAAGACATCCTCACAGGAAACAGTACAAGGTATGCAACTTTGGCTGCACGCTTTGAATTGGAAAAATTAGTAATTTAAATCTTAACATAAAGGATTGCATTAGTTTATCTTACGATAAATGTGGACGATACAAATGACATTTTCTATGATTTTAAATCAGACATTAGCTTTGCCATCCATCCATTTTAAATAGTGCTCGTCCTCATTAGGCTCACAGGTGAACTGAAAACTGTTCTACCTGACTGGGCCAAATGCGGGGTACACCTTGGACTGATTACCAGCCAGCCACAGTATAAACAAACAACCCCTCACACTCACATTCACACCTATGGTCAAATTAGAGTCCTCAATTAATCTTCAACCAAACACGCATGTTTTGGTTATGTGAGAGGAAGCCACAGTATATAAATATCTATAATTCAATAGAAAGAAAATACAATGCACACAGAAGTGGTCATCTCTGTTCAGTTTGGAATGTTGGCTTTACAATATGTAAAAAAAAAAAAAAAAAAAAGGTAGACTTCGCCCGTAATGTAAAAACCATGACAAGGCGCCACACTTTGTATGTTATCAGGATTCAATTGTTGTATTCCTCCTCTCCACAGCAACATTCACCTTCATTCACAATCTTCTCTTCTCCTGATACACCGTCTGCTCTTTGAAAGCTCACCTCAGTAACTTTACAAAAATAAACCTGAGCTATGTCACTCTGCCCTCCACCACCACACCCCTCCTTACTGCAGTCTTACCCGAAGAGTTGTTGTTGCTATGGAGACAGGCCGCCACCATTACGCCTATCGCCAGCACTGCGCTTTGGCCGGGTGATCGAGACGTGGAGTCCAGTGATTCTGAGCGAGAGCGAGAGATGTTGGAGGCGGCCGAGAGGGAAGAAGGGGGACCTGACGTCAGCGCTGCTGAGGTTTGGAAGGGAGCTGGGGGCACTTCTTATTTGGAGGACAGGAAGTATGATAAGTTGAATCACGGTGTGTCCGTGTGTGATGGCAGGTCCCTAGAGATGCAGCAGAATCCGATGCACTCGTGATGTCAGGTATACACAGGGCTTGGGTCACGGGGCCTCTGCTAACTCTGCCAGCTGCCATTGGTTTTGTGAGAGCGGTATTAATTTACTGAAATGTTAGTGGTGTACAACTTAACCACAATATTAGACACCTCTGTCATTATGATCCTGAGCAGTTTTACACCACTGCAACTGCAATAATGAACATATTATTGGATGAATTACCACTCTATGACCGTTTCTGTCAAAACTGAATTAAAACCTCTTTCCATTAACTTCTTAAACAGTTAATTTACAATTCCATTGTAACATGCTGCCAATTTGGTCTTGAGATTGTGTCGGGCCATTATACATTACTCGTGCACTCACTGTAGTAGTCTCGCCACTCTGCACTATTTGCATATCTGCTGTTGACCAATACTGGCCACTCATGTGCTTGAGAAGCACCTTCACCATTTGCACAATTGACATTGTCCCAGATTATCACACTACTAATCACTTTAAACTGCATAAATGTCTTGAAGTCTCTGTGCCCTTTGCACAATGGTCATTGCACCAGACTATTGCTCTATTAGTCATTTCAAACTGCTCTAATTGGTAGAGGACTCTACATTATCTTGCACAATTGTCCAAAAAAACTAAATTGTACCGGCATTACCACATTACTGGTAATCTTTTATTGCTCCGTTTTTTTTTTTTCTTTTTTCAGGTCTCAAAAGTATTTTATCAATTGACTTGACTGTTGTCGTACTAGAGCGGCTCCAACTACCAGAGACAAATTCCTTGTGTGTTTTTGACATAACGTATTTTCACGACCATAAGGCGCACTTAAAAGTATAACATTTTCTCCCAAATGGATGGGGCGGGGGCGCCTTATAATGCGGCGCGCCTTATGTGTGCACGGAGTTCCAAAATCTGTAAATGTTGTTGTGTGACTTTGATGAGCGCTCCGCCTGACTGACTGGGAGCATTTCCTGCCGACACGCTGCTTATATAGAGGAAGGCAGACGTGACTGAGGACAGCATGCGGAGGTTAAAGGGGGAAGGGTGCACGTGAAAGAGAACGCTAAAGCCACGCCCCCAGTAGGTATATAGTATGTGCATTGTGCAAAACAAGATCGCTTTGTCTAAGGAGCACCAAAAATGGCACCTACGAAGAGACACGCTTACGAAACACAGTTTAAACTGCAAGCTATCTGTTACACGGAGGAACATGGGAATCGAGCAGCCGCGAAAGAATTCAAGATCAACGAATCCATGGTTCGCAAGTGGATGCCTGGGCTAAAGTATCTGCTTTGACTGGTGTCCGAGCTTTCGCGAAAGCCGGCATCATTGTTGAACAGCCCCTCGGCAACGAGACTGACTCCGACAATGACGAGATGGAACCCGGCATGTTTGATGGAGAACTTGCCCAGCTGTTCATTTCGGATACAGAAGATGAGGACTTTGATGGATTTGTGGATGAGGATTGATCAAAAAGTAACCTTATTACATTGTTACATACTTCAATAAAGTACAACCGAACTCAGTTTTGCTCACACTGCATTTATAAAAACATACGCTAGCATGCGTGCTAGTGTATGTTTTAGGCTATCGTATGTTTTACCATGCCTGCGACCCAATAATACCGTGCCCCTTATGTATGTGACAAATACAGAAATAGACCCCGTAACTGAGACTGCGCCTTTTAATACGGTGTGCCTTATGGTCATGAAAATACGGTACTTGGCAAATAAAGATGATTCTAATTCTTATAATTTTTGTAAGCCCACGATATTTTTTACAGCTCTTGTATTGGCTATTCCAAAAAGAATAGAGGGGTCAAATCACACATTTCCAAAAAGCTTAGTGTTATGATTATCAAAGCATTGCATTGATGCTATAAATTGAACTCCGCATCATTCAGTTTGATAGTGAAATGATGCACCTAATTTTGAGGTGTCTGCATCTTGTCTGATGCACAAATTCCACTTTTATTGTCAATCATCAGCTTAGTGATATGTTCTTCATGTAAGAGTATCAGCAGCTAGGGTGTTAGCACGCGATAACACAGGTTAACTCTTGTCTTGATCATGAATGGAGGAGCTGAGCAGCCACTGTCTGACTCAATAAAGCACGTTTTCGTTGATCATACAGCTACGCAATGAAGGAGATTATGGAGGTTCACATAACAAAAATTGTGTGCAACTATACTGAAACAGTAAAACCCACCAAAAAAATCACAATATGGATATTTTTTCCCTGTGTCGTGTGTGTGTGTCAAGCTCTTAGTTCACTTCCATTGGAGGCGTCCGACCAAAGGGAGGTTCCTCGAGAGGTCTCCCCCATGTATCCATCAGACCAAGATAGGTGATTCTCACAGAAACAGATATTTGTGAATGATTAATTCAAATGGGTAAGGTATACATAATTCATTTCCATGCATAAGCAGTTCCAGATCTGGCGCCCCACTGCAGGATATCACGGAAATGTTGGGGAGAACAACAGAGTCTCTCTGGTAATGATCATCACCTGTGTCTGAGCTGCATTTTGGGAAAATCGGTGGCGACAGGATTGTGTTTTCATGTGCGTATTTGCGCGCGTTGTGTCCAGGCCGTTGCTGGAGTTGGAAGAACAAGAGGAGAAAGCTGTGCTTTTTCGCAGTCTCCTTCCGCCAGATGCTGACCGCAGGAGTGTCAGCAACATTTTCCAGAAGCTCCTTGGTAGGACAACAGTGTTTTTTAATCATTAGTCAAGCTGAAAATGTTGAATTGTACTAAAATTATAAGGACACTGAATGCAGCTCCTGTAGGATGGTTTGTGGGTCAGGTTGGAAAAGTAGCTAATAACTAGCCCCACTCACAGTGAAATATACACAATGAAAAATATAGTACCATCCATCCGTTTTCAATAGCGCTCGTCCTCAATAGCGATGCGAGTGAGCTGTTGACTCATCCCAGTTCGACGGTGGACGAGGGGCAATGTGCGCCCTGGAATGGTCGCCACCAATGGTCACAACCATTCACACACCTATGGACAGTTTAATCTTCAATGAGCCTAATATCCAGTGTGTGTTTTTGGAATGTGGGAGGAAGACAGTTTGCAGAGAAATGCCATGCACGTACGGGGGGAACATGCAAACTTCACAAGAGGGCCAGAGTTGAGATTCAAACCTCAAGCCTCAGAACTGTGAAGCAGACATTGTAACTACTAGACCGCCACATGCTGCCCATCAAAAATACAGTACATCTGCCGTAATTTAGAATACCGACTTACATTACACAATAGTCATACACTGTGGTTGTAGTATTCAGTGACGTAGAACTGTACTGCATCTTATTGATAGCTGTTTCAAATATTTGGCTATGATTCGAAAGTAAATTTATCTTTGTAAAGGCGGAAATTTGATACAGAGAGCAGGTGCCTCAACGGCGAGCGTAAGATGGTGATTACTTGTTTCATGACCACAGGCCATAGAAAACTGAACAGAAAAAGAAAGTGTTGATTTAAAACCACTAACTCGGAGAATATCATCAATGATTAATTTTTCCCTGTTCTGGTTTGATTTTTCAATTAGATGGAATGATTGTGTCACAACAAGTCTGTGTGTGTTGCAGTGATTTTGGCGACCCGGAAGTTGCTTGCGGAGCAGATGGAGCCATATGAGGACATCTTGATCTTTCCTGGCCCCAACTACGAAGCGGAACCTCTGTCTTTGTGAAACCAGCAACTGTTGTTCAGTCTGTTCATACTCGTTATTATAGAGGCCAAACACTTTTTCAAAATTTTAAAAATGTAACTGTTGTACTGTTCTGTTTGTAGATAATCGCAGCAGCCTGAAGTTCCCAATGATTCTTGTCAGTTGTTTTACAGGCCAAACAGTTTTCAAAATTTTAAACCATGTAACCGTTGTACTGTTCTGTTTGTAGATAATCGCAGCAGCCTGAAGTTCCCAATGATTCTTGTCAGATGTTTTACGGGCCAAACAGTTTTAAGAAAAAAATCAACAAATGGAACAGTACCGTTGTGTTTTTACATATTCACAGCACAGTGGGCTGACCTTACTAATATTAGTCCCTTGTTATACAGGCCAAACAGTTTAGCAAAAAAGAAAATGTAACAATTGTACTGTTGTGTTTTTGCATATTCACAGCGGCCCCGACCTTCTCAATAAAGCAAGTTAAACAGCCTGTAAAGCGAGCGTGCGCTGTATATTGTAAGAAAAGGGAGCTATGCAGGGCAGGACAGGTGTGGCAAAACATAAGCGAGGTTAAGGAGGTGCAAGGAGGACAGGAAAGCGAAGTGAAACTGGAGCTCTGTCCCCTCCTTCGGTCTCTCCCCCTTGACCACATCTTGATTCTTCCGTCACTCTAAGGGGGGGGGGGAGGTGGTTTGCCACTTTAGTTTATTATTAGTCTCAGCTCCGTCCCGTCTTCTCGTCTCACTTTTGCCCTTCCAGTTGCCTTCTTGCTTTATTGTGTTATGTTCTTTACCCTCACCTGATTTTGTGTCTCCTTCACTTGGGATTTGATCAGACAACACTGCAGGTTACTTTCTATCCCAGTTTTTCCTCCTCAACTCCTGGTTGTCCGCTTCTCATCCTCCATCCTCCCCTCAGAGGTGCTGTGCACAATGGGGAAGACAGAGCTGCACTGTGTGTACAAAACCTTCCTGGACTGTCTTTGCCTCTGCTTGTCAGTGAGTATCCCTTTGTGCATGCATCGTGGCCTTGACAAAAAAACTATTCCCATGCATTATTTCATCCTGAGCATGCACCTACGTAGTAGTAGTAGTATGACAGGCTGCTGCACACACACTGAGGCTTTTGATATTAATAACAGTTGGAGAATGTAGATCGAAATAGAGCCCTGACTCCTCCAAAGAGGTCGGATGCCACGTCTTATTAACCTTTGTAAACAAGCTGGGGTCACATTTGATGTACAAACCTTTTTTTAAATTTTACCCCTTGAGAGCAGTTTGACAGTCATGCCTGCTCTTATTCAGTTAGCTTTCCAATATCTTTGTGCCCATTTCTACACATGCAAACAATCTGAGCAGAACATATGAAGAATTTTCCATCTTTTTGTTGTCTCCAGCGAGGAAACGGCGAAGCAGCAGCCGAGAGTGACAGGGACACAGAGAATGGCCACCTGGTCTACAAAAATGGGCACATCCTCGAGGACCGTTGTAGGTAACAATTACGTGTTACCTTCTCAGCAACTGTCAGTGCATTAATAATAATCCAGCCTTCCTCGCAGATGTCTGTGCATTATTAATAATCCACACTCCCTCGCAGATGAGATCCTGGACACATTGGGTGAAGGGACCTTTGGGAAGGTGGTGCAATGTTTGGACCACAACAGGTAAAAAGACTGATCATCTGGTCACGAAAGCTGAGGTAGAATTGAACAAGTGTGATGGCAACTATAGATTTTTCTTTTCACACGCAGAAATGGCCGTCAAGTAGCTCTGAAGATCATTAAGAACAGAGAGAAGTACAGAGAAGCAGCCAAGCTGGAGATTCACGTGCTGGAGAAAATTAGCCAGAAAGATAAACACAAACTATAGTGAGTAGTTTCTCATTTTGTCCATTTTTTATTCATAGTTTTCATTCAGCTCGTTTCATCAAATAGTGGCATCTTCTGTATGTCTAATGGATGTCATTCCTTAATTATTGGACAACTGCATCGTCCCATTGAAGAAATGCCCCAATGCCTCTAATTACCTTTACTATGACTAATAGCAAGGTAGTTTTAACACTCCACACCTGCAGCGCAGGATGACATGGATGAGAGAATTTGGTATGGATGAACTCGACTGGTCTGCACAGAGTCCTGCCCTCAACCTGAAAGAACACCTTTGGGTTGATTTCGAATGGACAGGGAGCCAGGCCTTTTCGTCCAACATCAGTGTGTGACCTCACAAATATGGGCGAAGAACGGGCGAAAATGTCCATGAACTCCCTCCTAAACCTTGTTGAAAGCCTTCCCACAAGAGTTGAAGCTGTTACAGCTGCAAAGGGTAGACTAACATCATATTAAACCATATGATTTAGAATGGGATAGCACTTAAAACCATATGATGATGGAGTGGTACACTCGTCTTACTTAACATTCAGACGGTGGAGGTATGGATGACAGTGCCGTTAAAAGGTATTAGCCCCCCTTCTCAAATTCTTATATTTTTGCATAGTTTCCCCACTTTTAAAATCATCACACGAATGTAAATATCAGACAAAGCAAACCCAAGTAAAAAAAAAATGTTGTTTTTAAATGATATGATTTATCAAGGGATAAAACCTATTCAAAGCAACCTGGCCCTGCCTGTATGAAAAAGTAATCCCCCCCCTAGTGTATATGACACAAAAATAAGGAAAATACTGGGTAAAAATGGCATCCGTGGCAGAGTTCCAAGGCAAAAAACCACTGCTGACCAAAAGGAACATCAAGCCTTGTCTTACTTTTGCAAAAAAAATCATGTGAATGATTCCCATGACTTTTGGGAGAATATTCTATGGACTGATGAGATGAAATTTGAGCTTTTTGGAAGGTGTGTCTCGTTAAATCTGGCGTTAAGTGTAATACTGCATTTCAGAAAAGGAACATCATGTCAACAGTCAAACATGGTAGTGGTAGTGTGATGGCCTTGGGCTGCTTTTCTCCTTCATGACCTGGACAACTTCCTGATTGATGTAACCATGAATTCTGCTCTTTACCAGAAAATCCTGAAGGAAAATATTCTGCAATCAGTTTGTGATATCAAGCTGAAGCACACTGGGGTTCTGCAACAGGACAACGATACAAACCACATCAGCAAGTTAACTTTGAATGGCTTAAAAAAAATGAAGGTTTTGGAGTGGCCCAGGCAAATTCCGTACTTGATACCGTTTGTCTTTGTGTTCTGCTATGACTGACCTCAAGTGTACCCTGCCTCTCTCCAAAAGTCAGCTGGGATAGGCTCCAGCTCACCCGTAAAATACAAAAAGGTTACAACGCTGAAACTCTCATAGACCCCTGCTACTTCCTGCGGTTCAGTGAATAAATCCCCCTGGCCACTTTGTGAGATAATTTGGCGCTCTAAATGTCTTTTTTTTTTTTAAATCCCGAAATCAGCCACTGTGTGCAGATGCTGGACTGTTTCAACTACTACGGGCACATCTGCATCTCCTTCGAGCTCTTGTCCCTCAGCACCTTCGACTTCCAGAAAGGCAACAACTTCCTGCCTTACCCGATCCACCACATCCGACACATGGCCCAGCAGATCTGCCGCGCCGTCAGCTGTGAGTGCAGTGCACATTGCAAGAGGCGTAGCCACTTTATTTTTACTCCTTACTTGCTCGTGGATAAACGTGTCTGATGTCAGTAAGAGGATTATTTAGCTGCAAAAAAAAAACCAAGCTGTGATGGGGGAGAGGAAAGCTAAACTCCGAGGATGATATGAGGTTATGCGTGTCCAATATGAACTCTAGTTAAATAGGGTTGCGATGATTTCTTTTGGGCTGTCACCATGTTGAAAGGATGTTCAATTTCGACAAACTCATGAGGACAGTAAATAAAGAAATTTTTATCCAAGCCCGGAATTTGATAAAAGTTGCATGAATAAATATATCACAGTTGTACAATTGCAGTAAAGTCCTAACATAAGCTTGTTTTAATGACAAATCAGCCTAACCGGGAGAGCAAATCGGCTAGCTTAGATAGCACTAAACTAAGTCCATCGTAATAAGCAAACTACAAATTACTATATGCACTCAATTAAGAAAAGTAGTTCATCTTGACAACGATGTATTTTTAGTTATTTAGGAATCATAGCTATGGACTTATGGATCATTTAGAAATGTGTGGCTATGGTGGCCAAGTCATTGAATGACATTAGCATCTATCAATCTAGCCACGGTAGTCATTTGAATGGTGATAATGCCAAGGTTTTCGATTGTGTGTTGTTTTGTCTGATAGTCGACAAGGGGCCAAGAAGATAATGAGATGAAGAATTCTTCAACTATCAAAAGAAATAGAAGGATTTCTGATGGACATAATACATTTTTTTAACATCTAGATCCACAAAAGTGTCAACCAGAAGAGGGCGGTGACTTCCTTCTGAAAACCCCCCCGTCTAATCCTAACTCTCTACCCCCTCCCTCCCTTCCTTCCTTTCCACGGCAGTTCTCCATGACAACAGGCTGACTCACACCGACCTGAAGCCAGAGAACATCCTTTTTGTCAACTCTGACTACTCGGTCATATACAATCCTGACAAGGTTAGAAACAAAGACGCACAGGCTGGGAATAGAAAATGCAAGTTAAAAAAAGTGTGCGTGTATGGAGGGGGCTAGGGGTGGGGGGGATTTTCTTGATTGTTGCACAGTTGGATGCAGCTCTCAAAGACTCGGCATTACCCACTTGATGAGTATTTATAGACGTTTATCCAGCAATGCTGTGGGTTGTGTTTGTTGACCTTGTTGTGACGATTTTGAAGACATTTAAATCGAAAGTAATACTCATATTAGGAAACGTTATATAATTAATAATAATAAGGTAATAACAGCCTTATGTACAAGCCAAACTTAAAAAAACTAAATGTTACAAGTACTGTACCAAAAAGTAATTTTCCATCAACACTAGGACAGCTTCAATACTAGACCCATTTGGAATACTGAAACTAATAACTAAGTCATGTTGCCACAACCAGGAAAAAAAGAGCAATGAGTTTTCTTTTTGTTAGAACCTATTGTGTCATTTAAACTGGGGGAGTCAAACTCATTTTCGTTTGCAAGCCACATTCACTCCAATTTGATCTCAAGTGGGCCGGACCAGAACATTAATTGCCCAAAAGCTATAAATAACGACAATTCCATTTTTTTGGGATGAAAATATTTAAGTACATCTGGGAAATATTGATATTGTTGCAAATCATCTGCGCAATCTGAAATTTCTTTGAAAAAAATGAGTGCAATTTATGGATCACAATGGAGCTATATACTGTGTAATATATACTTTTATAAAACAAGTTGTCATGATTTATAATTTTTAAAAATGTACATAAATTTCCACCTCCATCTGGAAATCTTGTCAACCTCAAGTGACACACCATACCAAATCAAGCTGGCACTTCTCAAAATGAGGGTACAGTTATCCCCTGCCTTGTAAATCTGTACATAAAAATACACATTGTGGCGCTACATGAAAAGGCTCCACCAAACCAACGTCTTTTTAAACAAAGCTGTTTACTGATCATTTTCAATATTCAGTCTCTTAAAATATCTCTACAATAGCATTATTCATTTTCACATAACTGTATTCTTCACAGTGCAAAGGTGGCACAGCATTTTATATGAAGTAGGCTTACTTTGCTCTTGAAATATGGAATCTTTTAGCCGTCTGTAAATAGGCGATGCAAGAAATGTCCTCATTGTCGTTTGTATCTTAAATGTCTTGAGACTCTTGAAATCAGGCAACTTGACTGAGTGAAATCAAAAACAAAACAAAAAAACAAAAAAAGAGTGAAGACAAAATAAATGTATGACCTATGTCTATTAAGGACATACATATTCACAGTAAGTGCAAAATAGAGACTTAAATCTTAACTGCTAATATAATTGTCACCCAAGGAGCTTGCCATAAAAAACTGAAAACACAAAAAAAAATGATTTACATGAGGTTTGCATTAGTCTGCACAACTAGCAAGTCATCTTCAACTATTAGCATGCATCAAATTAGCTTGTAACCTTGTAAGATTTTGCATGTCAGGGGTCGTCACAACAGCATGTCACTTGCATGATTTGTTTGGCACAGTTTTTACGCCGGACTGATGCAACACACCCATTTTCACCTGGCCTTTAGTAAACCCTTGTCCCTAGTAACTTCACAAACTGCACATGACGTAGTACTGTAAATATCTGACCACCAATAAAGTTATTAAAAAAAAAAAACATTGACGGTGTGGGACAGACAACACGTAATGCGTGGATCAGACTACAGGGCAAATTTCCTCTTTCACGATTGGGATCGATGTCAAGACTACTGCAATAAACTCTTGTATTCCGATACCACAGCATCCCGTTTTTTACGATCATTGGGCTTTTGTTTTGTCAACTTATAAGTGGTACCGGAAACACTCGTTACCATGGCGACGACAACAAGACTGGATAGCGGCGACTTTATTATAAGAACAAAATGGGGGGAAAACGTGTGTTGGTGGTCACCGGTGCTCAGGAGAGGACGTTCGTTTAAAGATTGCTTGAGGTATGTTCCCGTACTTTTAATACGATACGGCTCCCTAGCAGGCAACAAAATGTTATGCAGCCTAGCAAGCTACTGCTAGCCCTAACGGTTGTATCAACATGCTCGAAAGTTTCTGTGTGGGTAAAGTAATTACAATAAAGTCATTTAATTACACTAAGTTAGCACCCATTATTTCTGTCATGTTGTAATGTTGGTTTGACCTGACTGACTACAATACATGACCTGACTAGAGCAGTGATTTCCAACCTTTATGAAGCCAAGGAACATATTTATGATTTTAAAATCTCACGGCACACCAACAAACAAAAATGTCACAAAAGATAGAGAGATTAATTACTGTATGTACTTCCTACCATGTAATAGAAGACAATTCATTTGTTCTCTCTGTCACTAAGCCTCACTGGCATAAATAGATGAACAAATGTGCATTATTTATTGTAAATATTTTTTTTGGAGCAATTAAGTACACAAGTATATACAATAAATGGACAGGCCATTTAAATAGACACATTCCTCCATCTTGTGATCGGTTATCATTTTTTTAAAACTCTGTGATCGGCCCCAAAAATCCTGATCGTGTAAAGCCTAATAAAAACAGAAAAATACTGCACTTAATATTTTCCTGAAGGATGCATTTGGGATGAGCCTTTGAAGTTGGTAATACTGAAAAATGACGTGAAACGGACAATGATTTTAGTCAATTATTTTCCAGATTGAGAGTGCTTAAAGAGGAGGATGCTATTCATGTGGCACAGCTTAAAGCAGGCATCAGGTGGAGATGGACCTGGCTCAAGTTGGACGCCAAAACAAAAAAGCAAAGAAAGAGGCAAATTTTATTTTAATCTTAAATTTGTGCATCAACATGTGCTCGAGCGGTGTAAATAAACGTTTTCTGCATGAAAAAAAATAATTTTGCCTTATTGTACTCTTCAGAGTCTTCCAGATTGCTGCTTAATTTATGTAAAATGTTTAAAACATATGTGGGGGGGGGGGGGGGTCTGGGGAGATTGCTTTATTTGTGTTCAAATAAAATAAAAACTTATGCGGGGGCACGGGGGATCCCCCCAGACCCCACCTAAAGTGTTTTTCTTTTTTTGTCACCCTTTTCATGCCTTTGGTGTTTGCATGTCTGATAGATGAACTAAAACTCGCCTGACAAGCAGAACAACCCCCTGTGGGCTGGATTGGGCCACCTGACTGGCCGGTTCTGGCCTGCGGGCTGTACTTTTGACAGCCCTGATTTAAACTGTCCTTCAAACACAATGGACACTCTTGGAACTGGAACACCTGTAAGGCTAGGACATGTATACAAGGAACACTTATAATATTAGGATGACTTTAAACATTGAAACATCCGGTACACTGGATCTCTTGGGACAGTGAAATTCTGGGAAAACGGGAACACCGTTGACACTCTCAGAATGCCTAAAGAACAATTGTGGCCTGATTTACTAAGATTCCAAATAGCAGGTGCTAAATTGCGCGTGTACTCTTAACTGATTGTGCGTGCTATTGGACACAGTTGTAAAATTGGTGGAGTTCACCATATTTAAAAGAAGGTTGTGCACTTTAGCTCTGATGGTTTTCACCGTAGAACATTTGGGAGCGTGCCGCAATCATAAAATGAATTTTGAAGTGGTGGAATTGGAAGTGTTAGTGGAAGAGCAACAAACATTACTTAAAGAAAATGAATCACTCCCATAATTTGGGGGAAGCCTGTAACCGCATGAAAGCCAAGGTTTGATTGATTTAAAACATCCCTAGTGCCCATCCTACTTGACATGGCATTTCAAACTTGAAATAGCACACCTGAAAAACTACTCTTGAAGACAGCACCAGACAATTGTCACAGTGCGCTGAAATGACCCAAATGCAAGGAAACAGAGTTGAAAGGACCTTTGTCGTATATATGACATGACACCTTCTTGTGACTGGCTCCAAATCAACCCTTTGATTATTCAGATGCTCCAAATTGCATTGCTGAAAAGACGTTATGTTGCGCCAATTTTTGTTCCGGGCATTTCAAAAATGTCTGCACGAGTGGAAAAGATCTTTTCTCCTTGTGTCCTCTTATTTTACCTCCGTCTCCTCGTCAGGGTTATTCAGAGCACTGATGTTTGTACCTGCCTTTCATACGTTGTATTAAAATATAGAAAATCAGACATCGCAATTCCTCTCAAGTTTTATAAATCAGATTGCACATGCAAAATTAATGTAATTGCATATACTCATGCCAGAACGCGCAAAATATACTGTGTGGCAATTTTATGCATTTGGCAGAAACAATCCTGGGTGCCCCGGGTACCAAATTCTTGGAAAGTAAGAAGAATTCTAACTCATGTCGGGGGGAAACTGGAGCACAGGGTCTACTGGAATGCACAAGAACCATGAATACAACTAACTTTAACTCTTGGTATACTAGAACAGTTGGTACACTTGAATACTGGAACATCAGGGCCACGGGATCCTTGCAATGACTTGACCACTGGAACATGAGGAACACACATTTTGCCAATATATATTAAATACCAGGATTACTATAAACACTTTTAAATAGGAAAACTGGAACACCAAACAGTGTGAACGGATGAGCTTGAGGAAAACTACTACAAACATTAGAGACCCTGAGAATATTCATCAACACCTAGTAACACCACAATGAACCCTTTCCAAACTAGATAAACCAATGATGGAAAGGTAATTAGAACATTTGAAACATAAGAAGAGACAACAAACAAAAAAAGGAAACCATTATACTAAGTACTTAAGCATTCTTAGGCTAGTCTTTTTAGATGGATCTCCAAGTGGTGGACTGGTTCTAGTGCATCAAGGACTGCATGCACATAATTGTAACGTATGGACTGGTCTCACTTGCTGCGTCTGTTGTCCTTGCAGAAGTGCAATGAGAGGCGAGTCAACGACACCACGGTGCGTGTTGTTGATTTTGGTAGCGCTACATTTGACCTCGAACACCACTCGACTGTTATCTCCACACGCCACTACCGAGCCCCTGAGGTCATACTGGGTAAGACATGTTCTGCCAGCAGCTAGCCGCCATGTTCTGACAATGTCCTCTGTCCGCTGCAGAGTTGGGTTGGAGTCATCCCTGCGATGTGTGGAGTATCGGCTGCATCCTGTTTGAATACTATAAAGGATTCACACTGTACCAGGTCTTTAACTCATGGCTTTGCACTACTGCAAATAGAGAGCAGATGAACTTGATATGACACCTGGTTCTGCAGACTCATGACAATAAGGAGCATCTTGCTATGATGGAGCACATCCATGGACCAATTCCTCAGAGAATGGTTCAAAGGAGCAGGTAACAACTGATAACACACGTAGCAGATATCCTCAAATAGTGACCTCTGGTCTAATACGTAGTTCTAAAATGTGTCTGTGTCCATCATCCTCAAAAACAAACAAATGCCTGTAGTTGAGTAGTAAACAAACCAGGTCACTATTTGCTATTCAACAAAAGCTCCTCTCTTCAGAAAGCAGAGCTATTTCCACTGTGGCCGCCTTAACTGGAACGAGTGCTCCAAGTCTGGACGCTATGTCAAAGCCAAGTGCAAGCCTTTGCGGGTGAGCTTACCACCAACCTTTCAACCTCAAGTAAGAAGTTAAACCTAAGTATGACTCTGGATGTTTTTTTCCCCAGAAATACCTGTTGTCACAGGGTAGAGAACACCATTACTTTTTTGACCTTCTAGAGAAGATGCTGGAGTACGAGCCTTCCAAACGCATCACTCTTTCCTACGCCCTAAGCCACCCTTTCTTCCTGCAACCCCAATATTCTGCGCAAACAGTCAGAAATAGCTCCAATATGGGGCAATAGTTCCTACCTTGAGAACAATAATGTTCACTGGTAGTATTGTGGAGTACCAAACACAGTGCTACAGTGCAGAGAGAGTGGAACTAGAAACACTGCAGTCTGTTGATTGGTTGACCAGAATGGTCTTTTTCTGGAAACAACAGGAATGGCACAGGACACCGCTATATGTTGCTCTGCCATTATGTCATGCTATTTAAGTAGAGGATGCTGTTTTCGCTATCCGTCATGCAGTGGAAACATGAGCCAGATCAGTGTTCCAACTCTGGAGTACCATGACTAGACAAAACGAACTGTCCTGCTTTTAAATGCTTGTAGCGGTGACTTTTATTTAGGGTTACTATAGAGGCAGTGCCCCACCAGATGGAGATGGCGGCACTGTTTTTCCTATATGTATTTTATATTCAATAGAGTAGAAAAATAAATGTTTATCAATACACAGCTAGTCTGTATACTGATGTTTTTGGAGAATTTATTAGTGTCTTTCAGACTCCCTGGACACTGGACCGGTAGAATGCAAACTAAAGGAAAACTGGAACTCCAGTGACAATGAGACCATAGGCACACTGGAGCCATTGTAACACCGGAACACCAGAAACTCTGGAACTAGTACTGCTACACTAGTGACACTGGAGCCCTTGGAACATTGCTTGGCTTGAACACTGAAACACGAGGAACACTGGAACTGGAATGCCAGTGACACTTGAGCACTGGGAAAACACACTTGAACATGAAGTTCACAAGAGCTCCAGGGTTCCTGGAACTTGAGGAACAGCAAGAGTAATGCACGATTCCAGTCAATGGATTGAGCTTTCATAGCAAGCATCTTCTCAAATATGCACATACACTCCTTTATTCTCACGCATTTCCAAGGCCGGGTTTGAAGTAAGAAGTCCTCAAAACTGTGAAGCAGATGTGCTAAACACTCGTAGCTGTTTGCAAATCCTTTTTAACCTATATTCAATTGAAGACACTACAAAAACAAGATATTTAATGTTCAAACTGATGAACATTATTGTTTTGTTTTTTGCAAATATTCTCACATTTTGAATTTGATGCCTGCAGCACGTTACAAAAAAGATGGAACGGGGCAGCAAAAGACTGGGAAAGTTGAGGAATGCTCAAAAAACCTGTTTGAAACGTTGCAAAGATGAACAGGTTTATTAGAAACAGGTGAGTGTCATGATTGGTTATAAAAGGAGCATCCCTGAAAGGCTAAGTTGTTCACAAGCAAGGATGGGGTGAGGTTGCCCACTTTGTGAACATCTGTGTGAGCAACAGTCCCAACAGTTTAAGAACGGTTCTCGCCATACAATTGCAAGAAAGTTCAAAAGCCAGCATCTGTGATGGTATGGGGGGGTGTGTTAGTGCCCATTGTACAATGGCCTACAAAGCTCCGCTGATGCCTGGGGTGGAATGGTGAACCATTAATGCTGAACAGTACATACAGGTTTTGGAGCAACATATGCTGCCATCCAAGCACAGTATTTTTCAGGGACATCCCTGCTTAATTCAGCAAGACAATGCCAAGCCACATTCTACATGTTACAACATCGCGGCTCTCTAGTAAAAGAGTGCGCGTACTAGACTAGCCTGCTAGCAACCCAGACCTGTCTCCTATTGAAAATGTATGGTGCATTATGAAGCGCAAAATATGACAAAGGGAGACCCTGGACTGCTGAGCAACTGAATCCTACAACACTTCAACAATTAGTGTCGTTAGTTCTCAAATGCTTATTGAGTGTTCATAAAAGGAAATGTGATGTAACACAGTGGTAAAAAATGCCGCTATCCAAGCTTTTTTGGAATGTTTTGCAGGCGTCAAATTCAAACTGAGTGAATATTTGCAAAAAAAAAAAATAATAAAAGTCATGTTGGGCAATATCGACCCCTGCTGTCGACTAAAATTAACGTGACAAGTGCCCTTGAGCTTGCATTGAAAACGTGACATGACGCAACCCGCTATCTATACCCGATAACTAGCAGAACTAAGGTTGATTTCATGACGGTTTGAACCCAAACTTGCTAGAATTTTATTTGTTGTCCGCTATTGCTGGTTTGTAGTAATACCTTGGCTTCAATAAATGAATGTCGATTTACTTTATTTATTTATTTTAATTGGTCTATAAGCAACAAGAATGATCCGTCAATTCTCCATAGCAGCAAGTGATTGGGCAAACAAGACCACCAGTAAAAAGAATACAGTATGAGCAATATTTTCCATGTATTGCACACATCCGTGGTGTTGAATATGTTGGTGAATATGTTGTTTGACACTGAGATGTAATGTTGCTTTCTTGAGTTTGTTGGCACTTGGCTCCCCATCAATGTGTTTTGTATTGAACAGTTTCTCATTAAGAGTCAGCACTGCTATTTTTTCACACATATACTATACTGTATATACGAACACGGACACTTGATTGCTCATGTCCCTGACATTGACTGTGGCATCTTGATGGAGTGCAGAGAGCACAGTCAAGGCTACCAGTGTGTGTGCTTGCCTGCAACCTTGCTCGATCTGTGTGTACTTGTGTTGTGTGTGTGTGTGTGAGTGAGTGAGTGAGTGAGTGGGTCGCTGGTACGCTTATCCGCTTTGTCATCTTTTCCTGGCAACGCTATTAGCGGATTTAATGTGAAGACATTAAACTGAGGGTAGCATGGTGAAATAGTGGTTAGCATGTCTGCCTCACAGTTGTATGGTTCAGGGTATGAATCCTTACAGTTTGCACGCTCTCCCTGTGCTTGTGTGGACTCTACCTCCATCCCACATTCCAAAAAAGGTCATGTTAGGTTCATTGAGGACTCTAAATTGTCTGTCTATAGGTGAGAATATGAATCTGAATGCTTGTTTGTCTATATGTGCCCTGCGATTGACTGGCGACCAGTCCAAGGTGGTCCACATCTCTTGCCCCAAGTTAGCATGGATAGGCTGCAGCTCACGTGCAAACCTAATAAGGAGAAGCAGTACAGAGCATATTTGCGATTCGCTACTCACAAAGCCAATTATTCACTGAGATATTTTGGGGAACTTATCCGCTCCTATTTGCCTAAACTCACCTATCAGTTGTTTTTGTGCTCTCTGAAACGCCCTAAGATGCTGCAAAATGGTGTCAAGAGTTGTGCCTAAAAGCTCAAAGATGGTGCCAAAAGCCCTTTCTTGGTGCCAAAGAACTACAGTGGTGCCTTGAGGTACGAGTTTATTTTGTTCCGTAACTATGCTCGTAGCTGAAAACATTGATACCTAAAATCATCTTTCCCCATTGCAATGAATGTAAATGCCATTAATATGTTCTAGCACCAAAAGAAAAACTTAAATTTTTTTTTTTAAATAAGGAATAACAAATCGTAATTAACCAAAACATATATTAGTATCAGAATTAAGTAGAATTTAAAGAATTAAACAGTATAACTCATTGTGACTGTGTGGCTCCTAGTGTGCGCCTATAATACAGATATACATACATAGAGACGGTCACAACTAAGCTTTGTAAACTGCAAAAATAGTCAGTTTTCACATAGGACAAAGAAAATAATCTTGTCAGAATTGTTATGCGTGTCTACATGTGTTGCTCCACCGGTTCCTGTTATATATCGCAAATATCTGTTGCGTTAAGGGTTATAAACACTGCGAGACCAATGCTATTTGTTAGCCCATCCATCTATGATGTTTTGCATTATCAGCATCAAGCCAAGCGGTGTAGATTTTTTTAAATACTAGTTTAATTCTCTGTTAAACTTAGTTTGACAGGGAAGAACTGGGAGGCGCATTAAACCCCTTGAACCCTGTTTTTTCTTTATTTATTTTTAAAAGAATTGTTCACTATCTGCTAACTGCTGCTTGGTGTGAGTTGAGTTGAGCTCACTGCGACCATACAGTGCTCGTATCTTGAATTTTTGCTCACAAGTCAAAGCAAAGATAAAAAAAGGTCAAGCAGCAGCTTGTATTTATAAAAAAAAAAAAAAAAAAACGTTGGGTCACTCATACCTCAAGCCACCACAGATAGTGTTAACTCACATATGTGCGATGTGCTACGGACTATTTGCAGATTGTGGCAAGGCTTGGTCACCGTTAAAGGACCGGGTGCTGTTTCATTTCATAAAATACTCCAAAGGCCTTCCTAAATTCTCCTGTTTTGAATTTTATCCAGTCAATAATACATGTTTTATGCCTATAGGCCATTTCGCTGATGTGTAAACATGAGATGAATATTCATATTATTTTGTTAAGATTTTTTTATATTAATATGTATTTGATGTTGAAGGAATATTTACTGTATCTGTTTTCTTAAAATGAAACAAAGAGACACTAAACGCTCATATATTGTATGACAACATTGTATTTTAAGATGATTAGGTGCTTTGCTGCGTCATCCTCTCCGCGATCAGCACACCCTAGCGTGTTAGGCCACGCTAAGTCGCCTTAAGGAGCTAACATCAGTTAGACTTATTATTTTGCAATCCTCACTGGGTGGCCTCGTCACATCATTTCTCGACCATTTAGCTGGATTGCGTGTGTGTCATATGCAGCTTTTTGTGCTTCCTTATGAACTAACTGTGTGGGCAGGTGTTTGATACGGATTCACAGGAGAATCCTTTAATAAGTGGCTCTTTTTTGTGCACTCGGCTGGAAAGCTGTGGTCACACTTTCACACACAATGTGCTCATCAATAGTGAACACTTTGTGGCCATCATGGACATTGTGATAGGTTAACAGGCATGATACATGCATGCTACACTAGGACTCCTGCTATATTGATCAAGATTGCAAACCAGGCCCCCCTCGGTTCAATTTTGTGTTTCATTGTTTCTTCGGGCTCTCAACTGGTTCGTGAAAGAATCATTAAATTAATTGCAAATACAATTTACAACATTTAAATCATGCAGTACAATCAAACATATTACAAAGTTTGTCGAATAATGCTCGTGGTTATACATTCTTTTTTTTTAAACCCAGTACATTACATTTTTTACTTTTCTAGTAGGCTACACAACATTTTCTATCTGCATTTCAGTTGTATTTAACTTTTAAGTACAATTCATTATATTTGCATTTAAATGTTTTATCCATCCATCCATCCATCCATTTTCTACTGCTTATCCGAGGTCGGGTCGCGGGGGCAGTAGCTTTAGCAGGGACGCCCAGACTTCCTTCTCCCCAGCCACTTCATCCAGCTCTTCCGGGGGAATCCCGAGGCATTCTCAGGCCAGCCGGATGTATATGCAATATATTTTATTGCGCTACATGCAGAACGTCACGTGACTAAGCCCAGTCTGTGTATGCTGCGGTAACGAGCAGAACTATGAGTTGATGACATGATGGTTTGAAGCCGAATTTTTTTTTCTTTATGGCTGCTGTCTTCGGACAAAAGTTAAATACATGAATATCATTTATTTTTAAGTTCCTACTGGTGCTTTGCCCCCGGTCTCCTGGGGGTTAGGGTTCGTAGAGCCCAAAGGGGCGACGGTTCGAAACCCGGCTCCGACTGCCTGCTGTCGAAGTGGCAAGACACTGAACCCCACTGGACATAGCAGTAGCTGCCCATTGGTGTATGAATTTGTGCATGGATGGGTGAATGTGTGAGCATCTGTAAAGCGCTTTGGGCACCCTGATGGTGGTGTTAAAAGTGCTAATATTCGAACTGTGCAAAATGTTACAGTGGCTAACAATAATAAATATACTTTTTAAGAATAAAACCGCTGCCTTGTTTGTGATGAACACTTCGGCCTATTAAGTCACTGTATTGTGATTTTGGTTATTATGGTGATACTTGAAGAGCTAAGTATTTGTAGTGGTGACAGTTGTATGAGGCTCAAGATCCACTGGTGTAGGGCAATGTCCACGTCGCGATACTTCCATGTCGCTTATCCAACCCCAATTCCAATGAAGTTGGGACGTTGTGTTAAACATAAATAAAAACAGAATACTATGATTTGCAAATCATGTTCAACCTATATTTAATTGAATACACTACAAAGACGAGATATTTAATGTTCAAACTGATCAACTTTCTTAATCAAATCAAATAATCATTAACTTAGAATTTTATGGCTGCAACACATTCTAAAAAAGCTGGGACAGGGTCATGTTTACCACTGTGTTCCATTACCTTTTAACAACATTCAATAAACGTTTGGGAATATATGTTCAAATGAGAGATAATGACATTTTATATATATATATATATATATATATATATATATATTTGGTGCTTAAAGTTTTCACTTGTGATCTTTTTCTCTATTTATTTGGTATTCATGTATTTTCCCCACCATGACCTTGTACAGGATCAGGAGAACTTGGTTGATGAATAGAGGGATTTGTTATTTTATTTATGGCTAATGTATTTACAGTATATATACCCATTTTACTTATTAATTTTATGTCATTTATTTATGGCGATCTTACTAATGTACTTTCCCCCGTGGTGCTAAACAGGATCGGTTGATTGATCATTGATTAATAAATGGAAGAAAATATGTTTATTATTTTATTTGTGGTTGATTTAATTTATTTGGTGGCTTTTTTTTTTTATAACTTGTCAAAGTTTTATTTCTGTAATTGTTGTGGGACATTAACAGGCCCATCAGATTGAAAATTGATGAATTAAATTGCTAATTACATTATATATTTCTATGTATTTCATATTTATTTATTTATTTATTTTTTTACCTCAAGCAGTCCAGTAAGTAGGGCCAAGCCAATGCTTAACAAGGGCATGGGCAGATGTCAGGCCAGTGTGTGTCAATCTGGATGACATCATCCATTTGTATCCTCTAAGCCTTGCACTTTGAGCACGTGAGTAGTGGGGGTTCTTTACCTGCCATGGCTAACAAGATCTCCCTCATTAAGTGATAATCTGTGCAGGAGAGAAGAAGGGTCATCTTGCAGGATAGAAAACACCTAAGGAAGGAAGCGAGAAAACAGGCAGGAGCCTTTACAACAACAACAACAACTTTGATTTTTGATACTTGTTGTATTTGAAGGGTGGACGTGGAGGCCATCTGTTAGGATCAGGATTTATGCTGCAAGCGTTTGACAACTCCGACCACCTACCTGCATCCACCGGTAAGACTGAGCATGTTTGTCATTGATACACACTTCATCTTTCACTGCCTGCACATTAGCCTCTACATGCATTACTGTGTGTGTGTGTGTGTATGGCCAGAGTTCTTGTCCAGGTTTCCATCTGACTTATTACTGCCTGCCAGCATCTTCTGATCGCCCTGATTCATGCAACATGACTGAAGGAGAGAAGCACAACACAAGCCTCCATCAACAAGTTTAAATAAGTAAGTCAGATTCATTCATATCACCCTTTTCTATGGTCACGTACCGAATGAAAAAAGGTAAGAGACTATTAAAGCTATCAGGAGTAGAGCCCAGGCCTCCATCAAGGCTGAAAATTTCATGCAAGCTTTTTTTCCTCAATACAGTGGTGCCTTGAGAAACGGATTTAATTCGTTTTATGACCCTGCCCGTGACTCAAAACACTCGTATCTAAAATCATCTTTCCCCATTAAAATGAATTGAAATGGGGAAAAACAGCAACACAAATGTGAAAAAAATACATTATAAAAACATAAAGTACTGACAATCAAATATAATCTAAGGAAATCTAACAGCAGTATTTCGTGCTTCAATTCAATGGACATTGTGTTTTTCCTTCTGGTATCCATGTTTTGGCCACCTGGGAGCAGTGTAAAATGCACATAGTGTACAGATATTCATGGGGGTGATCGAGACTAAGTAAACCGCAGTAATATCAGTTGTTCTTCGCAGAGGACAAATAATATACACCTGTGAGTATTGTTGTTGTCTGTCCAAATGTGTTGCTCAACTGTTTGTGGTCAAATATCTGTTGCTCACATGGTTGCAACACCGATGCTATTTATTAGCCCGTCGACAGCGATTCGCATAGTCAGCATTAAGCTAAATGAACTTATCCAAAGCAACGCTGTGTGGTTGTTTTAAATTCACAATGTGGAATTCTCTTGGTTTTATGTTTAGTCTGACAATAAACTTCAATTGGTGGGGCAATAAACAGCTTGAAGCAAGCACTTGGTCCCTTTTTTGAGCAATCATTAACGATCTGTCAAACTGCTACTAATTACAAAATGAGTTGAGTTGAGTTCACCGCCACCATACAGTCTCAAAATTTTGCTCTGAAGTCAAAAGCAAAAAATTGGCCAAACGACAGCGCCGACTGTGTGTCGAAAAAGAGGAAGCAATGAACAAACTAGCTGAACAAGAGCCAGAAGCTGTAAGAAGCCGAAGACTTGAAATGTAGAATCCAGATAGAACAAGAGAAACCTAAAATCAAAGCCCAAATGAGGACAGAACATGCAGACCTCCAAAGAACCCTTGATGAAGGGAAAAGAAAGGTACAGCAGTTGGAAACAATGAAAGGTAAGTGCAGCACAAGTGAGAATAGAAGTGTACAGTCAAGCCATACAACTTGTCAACCAGTCAAGAGAACTTTGCAGCACTGGGAAGCTGAGACTGCACAAGTAAGACTCAAACGGCAAACGTGTCATGGCGAACATCCCAGAAAAGGAATGTGCTTCGAAGTACTACATGTGGAGACAGCTCTTGGAGTAGAATGGTGTGTTACATCTGACACCTTCCAGTTCAGAGTCCAAGTAAAGCCCCATCCACTGACAAGACGAGGTGTGCTCTCAACTGTAACCTCTATATATGACCCCCTTGAGTTTGTCGCACCCTTTGTCCATGTTGGGAACCAAGTTCCCCAACAGATGTGCAGAGACATTGTTGACTGGGATGAAGCGCTACCAAAAACTCTTCAGACCCCAGTGGGAGTTATGGCTGAGAGACCTACCAAATGTGTCTGAGACACACGTCAAAAGATGCTACAACCCCAATTCCAATAAAGTTGGGTCGTTGTGTTAAACATAAATAAAAACAGAATAGAATGATTTGCAAATCATGTTCAACCTATATTTAATTGAATACACCACAAAGACAAGATATTTAATGTTCAAACTTTATTGTTTTTAGCAAATAATCATTAACTTAGAATTTTATGGCTGCAACACGTTCTAAAAAAGCTGGGACAGGGTCATGTTTCACCTTTTCTTTTAACAACATTCAATAAACGTTTGGGAGCTGAGGACACTAACTGTTGAAGCTTTGTAGGTGGAATTCTTTCCCATTCTTGCTTGATGTACAGCTTCAGCTGTTCAACAGTCTGGGGTCTCCGTTGTCGTATTTTACGCTTCATAATGTGCCACACATTTTCAATGGGAGACAGGTCTGGACTGCAGGCAGGCCAGTCTAGTACCCGCACTCTTTTACTACGAAGCCACGCTGTTGTAACACGTGCAGAATGTGGTTTGGAATTGTCTTGCTGAAATAAGATGGGGTGTCCATGAAAAAGACGTTGCTTGGATGGCAGCATATGTTTCTCCAAAACCTGTATATACCTTTCAGCATTAATGGTGCCTTCAAAGATGTGTAAATTATTCATGCCATTGGCACTAACACAGCCCCATACCATCACAGATGCTGGCTTTTGAACTTTGCGTCCATAACAGTCCGGATGGTTCTTTTCCTCTTTGGCCCGGAGGACACGATGTCCACAATTTCCCCCAAAAAATTTAAATGTGGACTCATCGGACCACAGAACACTTTACCACTTTGCGTCAGTCCATCTTAGATGAGCTCGGGCCCAGAGAAGCCGGCGGCATTTCTGGGTGTTGTTGATAAATGGCTTTTGCTTTGCGTAGTCGAGTTTCAAGTTGCACTTACGGATGTAGCGCTGAACTGTATTTATTGACATTGGTTTTCTGAAGTGTTCCTGAGCCCATGTAGTGATATCCTTTGAACATTGCTGTCGGTTTTTGATGCAGTGCCGCCTGAGGGATTGCAGGTCACGGGCATTCAATGTCCTTTTTTTGTTCTTATTTATGTAAATATTGTGAATTGTATCATTATTTTTGTACAGTTTTCACGGTGCCATTGGAGATTAGATGTCTTCAATAAACCCGTTCAAGAAAACTGCTTGTGTTTGTCGTACCTGCGGGGGAATTATACAGTGCAAGCAATCCTAAATATCATTGCCATCAGACAGAATTCTCGCATCGCCAAAGCCATTATTTTTCATGACTTTTTAAACGTCATTAAAGTTGGTATTATAGCCTATATTGCTATCATTTACTGGATACCAACATTAACACATTTCCTCAAAGCTATGTTTAATCGCAGATAGGAAATTTATGACTTATTTGCATGGAGGTAGGAGAATATGCTTTCATTGATAAGAATATTCGAACACAGACGCCAGTGCTGCCAGCAGCGTTCATCCAAGTCCCCGGTCGTGTTGAGCCTTTCGACAAGAGAAAAGGCTTTAATAGTTAACCAAAGCTAACGACTGTAGTAACATGAATCTGTGAATCTGTGAAGTGAATCTGCATGCAAAACCTTTGTGGCTTAAGGGCTTCCTTATGCATCGAAGCATTACAGTGATCCATTTTTAACAAAGCAGGCATACTCAAATGTATCTGGGGGGAAAAAAAATCAAATCACGTTAGCTATTTTCAATAAGACACTGCATGTTTATTGTGTTTGTAGATCATGGAGTCTGTGACGAGAGTGAAGAAGTCTCTACGCGCGCCCATCAGGAAGCTCACCAGTTGTGTGAGTACCATGAGCAGCAAGAAGTTGTGTGCCAAACGTCGGTACCACAGAGCTAGACGTGGTGGAGGACAAGGAGGCTGTGGCAGGTCAAGGAAGGCCCCTCCTCGACGAACCGCCGATGCCAAATATCCATCGGTGGTTCGCTCCTACCAGGCCGACTTGGAGAAGGAAAGGCAAGTCTTGCATATCACAATCGTCTTTACTCTTTACCTTTCATCATAAATATTCGGTAAAAATTAGTAATCAGAAGGTGGTACGGTGGACGACTGGTTAGCACATCCGCCTCACAGATCTGAGGACCCGGAGTCAAATCCGGCCTCGCCTGTGTGGAGTTTGCATGTTCTCCCCGTGCCTGCGTGGGTTTTCTCCGGGTACTCCGGTTTCCTCCCACATTCCAAAAATGCATGGTAGGTTAATTGAAGACTCTAAAATTGCCGTAGGTGTGAAGGTGAGTGCGAATTGTTTGTTTGTTTGTATGTGCCCTGCGATTGGTTGGCGACCAGTTCACGGTGGATGCCACTCGCCCGAAGTTAGCTGGGATATGCTCCAGCACACCCGCGACCCTAGTGAGGAGAAGCGGTACAGAAAATGGATGGATGTGTATATTATGTGTGTATATTTAAAACATTACAGAAAATGGATGGATGGATGGATGGATAGTAATTAGAATGGCACTGAGTGGACGCAAAAAAAAAAAAACGAGACCTCTTCCACTCCAGCCCTCTTAAGTGGGGGCAAAGAAAATGTTTCCTGGGAGTGTTACTAGGAATCCCACGTGTGTTCCTGGCAGGACACGCCCTGCTCCGATATTACTGGCGCCAGGACATGCGTCGCTGCACTATGATTGGTTGTTGTACTTAGGTGTGACGGGGTTAATGTTTCCCACTAACCCTAACCCACCCTAATCCTAACCTTAACCCATCCTAAACTGCTTCAGCCCCAACCCTAGCCCTAATCCTAACCACAACAAACGTCTTTGTTTTTATTTCGTACGAATGTGAATACATTTTTGTGATGGTCCTCTCGTTACATCTGCGCAGCCAGCCCTTCCCACGATGCAGGAGCCAATCATGTTGCAGCGGGGCGTGTCTTGGGATTCCTCGTGCTTCCGGGGAGGCACATTTTTTTAGCGAACTAGCTCACATGCTAGCTATTTAACTAAGAACAATAGATGACAATAACCCCCTTTTAGCTTGCTAGCTCGTTCACATGCTAACTAACTCAAACACTATACTGGAGGAGAAGGATCAAATTTTGGCTAGCGACCAAGCTCACATGCTAAGCGACTTAAAGCAATGCATCTCACGATTTAATGATAACTAACTAGCCCACACGCTTACTGTTTAACTACAAGCAACACATCACAGGACATATAACTAACTAACTAACAAACAATGACTTATAAATAACATTTTACCTTGTGCAATTTTGCATTTGGCGGAATTAATAGTTAACACTTTATAGCGCTCTTAAAAGTTAAAAATCTTTATCCGTGACATTTACTGTATATGAGTACCTGTGACTTTTCTTTATGATGGGTGGATAAAGAAAATCCTCTTTGTGTGTTGTGTTTGAATGACAGCTGCCTGAGCGGACGTATTAGAGGAAGAGCGCTCAGTCCGCAGAGCCTCACGTTTCCTTTTAAGTATGTTTGTTCACTTCCAGAAAACTGCGTGAAGCCATGAACGCTCAGAAGAATGCAGAGAGAGCAGCCATGAGAGTTCACTTCAGGAGAAAATATCATCTAGCAGAGGTGTGTTTGTGTAACACTTAGGAGATAGCCATACAATTGCAGCAAGGTGTCTGATTGTATAAAAATGTTGGAAATTCTAATTCTTGGGTCTGTAGACAGGTGCTGTATATATTAAAAAAAAAACAATCAATCTCAATACATGCTGATATTTTGAATAGTGGTAATAATAATGCATACCAATTATATAGGGCATTTCTAGGCACTCAAAAGATGCTCTACAATAGCACAATTATTCATTCACTCCTCAGTCACACCATGGTGGTGGTAAGCTACTTGTGTAGCCACAGCTGCCCTGGGGCAAATTGACGGAAGCATGGCTACTCTTCTGTGCCTCCAGCCCTTCCGACCACCACCACCAAACATCCAGCCACATTCATCCATACGCAATGTGGGTTAAGTGTCTTGCACATGACGACGACATGCGTTCGGCGGGGATACGAACCGCCACCCGCAATGTTCATTTGGCTTTCTAAACATATTCGTGACTTCATCTTGGACTCATTTTTACTGCAAAATTATTTTGCCGGCCTATTTCGCATTTATGCTCATGATGCTTATGGTCATCACAAGCTTGTGTCAAAGTGGCCAAAAGAGTTTAAACCAATTTCACGAATAAATGATTTTGCTTCTCATCTTTCAAATGACTTTAAGACAGCAGTTAGGAAATGCACATTTTAGTGTAACCCTGCATCAAGATTTACTCACATTTAATGACATCTAATGCAAGAACTTGATCCAAAATTCTTGACAGACAGATAATAATAAATTAAGTAGCAGCAGTTATGAATACAAAATACATTTTCTCTCCCCCAAAATTCAAAGGTCTCTATTCATATTTACAGCACCAAACATTGAAAATGAGCAGTAACAGTGTATGTGGCAAGAGTACACATAATGTAATACTGTATATGCAGATATGAATATCAGCTGCATATGAATAAAGAAAAAGTACTTATGTTGGTGGGGATCAACAAAAGGCAGCATGCAGAATCAGAATCAGAATCTTAACAGCAATAATAGTCCAATTAATACTATTGGCTTCTTTAGGGGAGAATCTTTTGATACAGCTCTTGTATGAAATGTCATTAGCTAAAGCGAGAGTAGAAATAAAATACAATGTTGTTTCTTCAAGACACACGTGCTACAAAAAAAATGAGAGTTATGTTTTGTTCTGTATCATTAAGAATTCCAAGGACGGTAGCCACCTGAAGTGCGTTGGCGGCAATGTGTCGCTCCCCCGTGAGCTGTCCAACCTGGTACGTCCCGACAACAAGACGAAGGATGACGGCTTCAACCTGGTCGGCGCCTTCCAAGGCCTCCGCTTGGGCCCGCTGGCAGGGGGCAAACGCGGCAAACACGCCACCGCTGCCACGCCCCAGAGAGCGCAGGCTTGTCAAGTCATGTGACTGAGACAATGTATCACATGCCGCTGTACAGACTTTCTGAAATAACCATCTTATGGTTATTTCTCACAGTTCTGAGGACACGGGTTCAAATCCTGCCTCGCCTGTGTGGCGTTTGCATGTTTCTTCAATTAAATAAATACAGTAAAAGAATTTTTTTTACATGTATTTGGAAAAAAAAGGTGGCACGGTAGACAACTGGTTAGCACATGCGCCTCACAGTTCTGAGAACCCGGGTTCAAATCTGGCCTCGCCTGTGTGGAGTTTGCATGTTCTCCCTGTGCCTGCGTGGGTTTTCTCTGGGTACTCCAGTTTCCTCCCACATCCCCAAAACATGCACGATAGGTTAATTGAAGACTCTAAATTGGCCGTAGGTATGAATGTGAGTGCGAGTGCTTGTTTGTTTATATCTGCCCTGCGATTGGCTGGCGACCAGTTCAGGCTGTACCCCGCCTACTGCCCGCGGTTAGCTGGAATAGGCTCCAGCATACCCGCAACCCTAGTGAGGATAAGCGGTGTAGAAAATGGGTGGATTGGGGAAAAAAATAGTAGAAATTTAAAAAAAAAAAGGTTCATGAACTGGTTTATTAAAGTAATTATAATACAATTAAAATGTGACTGATTGTACATATACATTTGTTTTTACATCACCTACAGATGACCTGGCCCATCTCTCCACAAAGGTTTTCTCACCCCTGGTATACGTGATAATATCCATCCATCCATTATCTGAGCCGCTTCTCCTCACAAGGGTCGCGGGAGTGCTGGAGCCTATCCCAGCTATCATTGGGCAGGAGGCGGGGTACACCCTGAACTGGTTGCCGGCCAATCGCAGTACGTGATAACAGTTTTGTTTAATATGGTTAGAAAAATCTTTTCTTGCAGTGAGCTGCTGTGGGTGGATAAATATTTGTTCATACAAGGTTGTATAGTAAGAAGAAGTAGCTCAAATGTCAATGAAATTGTTGGCAAATCTTTAAATAAAGCTGTATTTGTCCAGCTGGATGTCCTCTCTCAAGTCTCTTAAGGGCAGCAGGAATGTGTTGTCATTCTCTTGACCTGGCCACCTTCACATTCATAAATCATCGCTTCCTATCAGGAAGAGCGCATCCAAGGATTACTGGAGGCGGGAAGTCAGCAATAAACCGGACCTCACATGTGGTTCGCCCCCGGTGAGGAGCATGTCCAACGCGGTGAGGATGTCCAATGCGGTGAGAATGTGCGTCCGAGCGCGGCTCTGTGGCCCTGCAGCCTCCAGGGCGCTCAACGTGATGGTGGGGGGAAAAGGAGCAGAAAACGTTAGTGGGACGAGTAGCAGGGGACGGGTGAGGAGCTTTGAGGAGATCCCGAACACCGGCAGGAACAGATGGCTCAACCTGGTCACCTTCTGGAGGGAAGGTCGCTTCAGGCTGCTTCACAAGCACATGGAGAGTTCCTTCAACACACTCGGACCCATCTACAGGTACCAATTGGCCACGACGAGGAAAGGTTTGGATCGCCAGCTGATCCTCTCCATTGATAGATGATGAAAGCTTTGGATCAATAGGAACATCTCTACAGACAGGGAAGAACATGATGTCCTATGCTTTGGATTATGATGTGATTGATCCTCTCCATAGATAGATAGCTAGATAGAAAGATGGGTAGATACAGACAAGACAAGAGATAGATGCCATTTGATGTGGAATGCTTTGGATTGTGAATTGTTCCTTTCCATAGGTAAAGTGGGTGCAAATAGTCTAGATGTGGGACTGGTTAATTCTGAACACATCCCTGATTATAAAAGGGGGTGCGAACACTTGTGCAACCACATCATCTCGGTTGTTTTTTTCCAACTTCCACTCTAAAATATTTTATTTTATCATCGGTCACAATAACAGTGGAAAAAAGTTTTGAAACGATAGATTTCTTTTTTTTTTTAATATCACAAAGACCTTGCATTTGAACAGGGGTGTGTACAATTTTCATATTCACTGTCAAAAGCACATGATGTGGTATACGTTGGACCATGAGCTGATCCTGTGTGTGTGTGTGTGTGTGTGTGTGTGTGTGTGTGTGTGTGCGCATGCGTGCATGTCAAAGGGAGCACCTTGGCCCTCAAAGCACCGTGAACATCATGTTGCCATCCGACATCGCCGAGCTGTTCCGCTACGAAGGCCTCACCCCGCAACGGATGGTCCTGCAGCCATGGGCCACGCACCGGGAGACCCGCGGGCACGAGAAAGGAGTCTTCCTCAAGTCAGCACCCTTCGCTCTCTTGCACACACACACACACACCCCCCAACCCGACTGACTGTCTGGTTTCCCGTCAGGAACGGTGCCGAGTGGCGTGCCGACCGGCTGCTGCTCAACAAGGAGGTGATGTTGAGCGCGGCCGTCAAGAGTTTCCTCCCCGACATGGACGAGGTGGCGAGGGATTTCTGCCGGATGATCAATGGCAGGGTGGAGGGCCAGGGAAGAGGAACGCACGGCGAAAGCAGCCTGACCTTCAACCCCGGTCCAGACATCTTTGCCTTTGCACTGGAAGGTCAGAGTTTACATATGCTCCAGCTCTATTCATCCAGCTATTTTCCTTGAGAGACAGTGTAACTTTCACAGCTCTGTCTCTTCTTGCGCATGCAGTGTATCAAGAAAACAGAGTGCTTCACTTTTTCCACACTTTGTTACATTATACCCTTATTCCGAAATGGATTAAACAAAAATGTCTTACAAATTCTCCACACAACACCCCATAATCACAATATAAAAGGCTTTTTTTGGGTGAGATTTTAGCAAATGTACTAAAAAAAGAAAATTGCATTTAGGACAACTCAACCAAATGAATGTTCTTGAGTGGCCCAGCCAAAGGCCAGAATTGAATTTGATTAAACATCTCTGAAAGAAATCTCTAAATGGCTGTGCACCGACGCTCCCCGTCCAACCTGAAAGGTACTGCAAAGAGGAATGTGCTAAACTGCCCAAAGATAATTGTGCCAAGCTTGTGGCGTCATATTTAGAAAAGGCTTTAATTTCTGCCAAAGGTATGTCAACAAAGTATTAAGCAAAGACTGTGAATAGTTATAGGTATGTGTGATTTCTCATTTTTTCATTTGTAATATATTTGAAAACACACACAAAAATGCTCATCTTATGACTATGGTGTTTTTTGTGTAGAATTTTGAGGAAAAAAATGCATTCAATTTTGGAGTAAGGTAGGTAACATAAACATAAAATGTGGAGAATAATTGATGCTCTGTGAATACATTCCGTGAGCACCGTATGAGCGCTTAGCATAGGACACGTGCCAGGTCACGCATGCTCAAAAATAGAAGTGAGACAAAGTCACACATGACACATTTACAAGTGTGATGCTTGCGTGACTCACTTGTATGCATCTGTGCATGTTTGAAGGCTAGGTTATTGACTTTGGGTCATAGCACCCTGCTTGTCGAAAAAGGCCTCAGCCAGGTGTGAAGCTACTGCTTGTCTCACTGGTGTGTTTCTGATAGATGTAAAACTGAATGAAAACATGCCCTCAGTATAAAAAGACAGGATGAAAAATTTACTTCACAACCCTAGTCGCAGGCTCAGAAGCTCCTTGCACATGGTCAAAGGCTCTAGCTAGCTGATGACTGAAAGATATTGGCCAATGATTGATGCTCAGTATCAAAAAGGCCATAGTCTAGGGTCAAAAGGCTCCAGGTCAGGACTGAAAGGCCCAAGCCAAGGATCAAAAGGCTATAGTCCCAGGTCGAAAGGCTCTAGCTCAGGATCAAAAGGCTTAAACCCAGAATCTAAAGGCTCAATTGCAGAATCAAAAAGCTCTGTCCCAGGATCAAAAGGCTCTAGCTCAGGGTCCAAAGGCTCTCGCTCAGGATCACAAGGCTCAAGCCCAGAATCAAAAAACTCTAGCCCAGTATCAAAATGCTTTACCCTGGGATCAAAGGGCTCTTGCTCAGGTTTGAGGGTCAAATGTCCAGTATTGGTAGACTGCAAGGCAAGATGTAGCAAGTTTATTTGTATAGCACCATTCATACACAAGGCAAAATCCATAGTTTTTTAGAGGCAATTACGAACAAGATAAAAATAAAAGATGAAATTCAAGATAAACCCAAACATAAAAGCATCTTGCTTGATGTTCAGCTTCAGCTCTTCAACGGTCCGGGGTCTCCGTTGTCGTATTTTACCCTTCATAATGCGCCACACATTTTCAATGGGAGACAAGTCTGGACTGCAGGCAGGCCAGTCTAGTACCCGCACTCTTTTACTACGAAGCTACGCTGTTGTAACACGTGCAGAATGTGGTTTGGCATTGTCTTGCTGAAATAAACAGGGGCGTCCATGAAAAAGACCTTGCTTGGATGGCAGCATATGTTTCTCCAAAACCTGTATGTACCTTTCCGCATTAATGGTGCCTTCACAGATGTGTAAGTTACTCTTGCCATTGGCACTAACACGGCTCCATGCCATCACAGATGCTGGCTTTTCAACTTTGCGTCCATAACAGTCCGGATGGTTCTTTTCCTCTTTGGCCCGGAGGACATGACGTCCACAATTTCCAAAAACAATTTTAAATGTGGACTCGTCGGACCACAGAAGACTTTTCCACTTTGAATCAGTTCATCTTAGATGAGCTCGGGCCCAGAGAAGCCGGCGGTGTTTCTGGGTGTTGTTGATAAATGGCTTTTGCTTTGCATAGTAGCGTTTCAAGTTGCACTTATGGATGTAGCGCCGAACTGTATTTACTGACATTGGTTTTCTGAAGTGTTCCTGAGCCCATGTGGTGATATCCTTTACACATTGTTGTCAGTTTTTGATGCAGTGCCGCCTGAAGGATCGAAGGTCACGGGCATTCAATGTTGGTTTTCGGTGTTGCCGCTTACATGCAGTGATTTCTCCAGATTCTCTGAACCTTTTGATGATATTATGGACCGTAGATGATGAAATCCCTAAATTCCTTGCAATTGTACGTTGAGGAACATTGCCCTTAAAATGTTCGACTATTTTCTCACGCACTTGTTCACAAAGAGGTGAACCATGCCCCATCTTTGCTTGTGAATTCAGGGAAGCTCCTTTTATACCCAATCATGGCACCCACCTGTTCCCAATTAGCCTGTTCACCTGTGGGATGTTCCAAACAGGTGTTTGATGAGCATTCCTCGACTTTCTCAGTCTTTTTTGCCACCTGTCCCAGCTTTTTTGGAACGTGTTGCAGCCATAATATTCTAAGTTAATGATTATTTGCTAAAAACAATAAAGTTTGAACATTAAATATATTATCTTTGTAGTGTATTCAATTAAATATAGGTTGAACATGATTCGCAAGTCATTGTATTCTGTTTTTATTTATGTTTAACACACATCCAACTTCATTGGAATTGGGGTTGTATGTTACTAATGGTTTGCTCCTCCCCCATACGTGCAATCCCTCCACGCAGCTAGCTGCTACATTCTCTACGGGGAGCGCATCGGCCTTTTCTCATCAAAGCCTCCCATGGAGTCTCAGAAGTTCATCTGGGCAGTGGAAAGAATGCTGACCACCACGGTGCCCCTCTTATACCTGCCTTCCCCCCTGCTGGTCCGCCTCGGGACCTCCTTGTGGACCCAGCACGCCACTGCATGGGACCACATCTTCAGCCACGGTAGTGTTGGGGGAATGTTTTTTTTTGTTTTCTAACCTTGGGCTGTTGTCTTACACAGTGGTGGGGAGGAATGAAATTTTGATAAAATAATATAAGCCTTAGCCTACGCAAGCTAGCTCTTGGTCTGAAAAGGTGACAACCGCCATGTGACATGTAACGCTACTCTTGAGGGCTAGGTATCACAGCTACCAAACCCGACCCCTCCCATTGGGTAGGTTTAGGGACTGAATGCTGGTTTGGGCTCCAATAATTTTCTGACAGTAACGGCTTTCACGCTAATGTCCCCTGTGGGCAAGTAATAATTAGTAAGTTTTTTTTTTTCCCCCTGTTGTTTTCAAAGTGGGTAAAGTAAACCAGGACCAAGACCAAAATTCTGCAAGTTCATGCCCCCTTGAAAGGGTTTATAATTGCCTATAGATGCCACAAGATGGTGACAAAGCACTACGTTTGTCTAAATGAAGCTCCTCAACTCACTTCAACCCAGTTCCTTGGCAGCAAGATAGCAGCAAAACTAGTTTTATTGTTCTGGCCTGAGCACAAAAACTGCAAATGCTAGAGTTTTTCAGCTGATAACAAAGAATAGGTCCCCACCAAAGAGAAAAAAAAAGAAACAATTTGAATGTGAATTTGTGAACGCGAACTGCAAATATGTGGTGACAGTGGGGGGTGTGGGGATGGTGGAGCGTCGCCCGCCCACCCTCGGATCCGCCGGGGTGTGCTGGTTTAAGAAATTACAAAGATTGGTCTAACCCACCTGTGCTGGAGTTAAACAAATACTTTTACCATTCTTTGTTTTTTTTTCTTCTCAAGTACAGTATCTGTACTTCTTCTTAAGTACAGTGCAAGTACTTCTCCAACCTCTGTCTTTCAGCCGAGGCGAGGATGAAAAGGGGCTTCCAGCACCTGTCTTCCAGACCCGCTCCCAGCTCCGATGTAGGCAAGTCCACTGGAGTCCTGGGGAAGCTCCTGGAGAAAGGACAGTTATCTGGCGAGGCCATCAAAGCCAACATCACTGAACTGATGGCCGGAGCGGTGGACACGGTGTGTGAATGTCACTACCAGTCTGCTTATATTTGTATATTGATTGTGTGTTTCTGTTCAGACGGCTGTACCATTGCAGTTTGGTCTGTTTGAGCTGGCTCGTAACCCCGCGGTGCAGGAGAGCGTCAGGCGTCAGGTGACAGAGTCTATGGGCCAGGCTGGTGGTGACCCTCAGAAAGCCCTGGATGGGGCGCCGCTACTTAAAGGCACTGTGAAGGAGATTCTCAGGTAAGCCACTAACAAATAAATAATAATAATGATAACAATACTTGTTTTTGTTTGTTATTTTACATTTTTGCCTTTAAGTGATAGTCATGTAAAAATAATTACTACAAAAAACACTTTAAGATACATACATTCATTAAATCCCTTCCCATGGGCTCACCACCTGTGGGAGGGGGCATAGGGGTCGGGTGCAATGTGAGCTGGGCGGTGGCCGGAGGCGGGGACATTGGCGATCCGATCCCCGGCTACAGAAGCTGGCTCTAGGGACGTGGAACGTCACCTCTCTGGCAGGGAAGGAGCCTGAGCTGGTGTGTGAGGTCGAGAGGTTCTGACTAGATATAGTCAGGCTCGCCTCCACACACGGCTTGGGCTCTGGTACCAGTCCTTTCGAGAGGGGTTGGACTTGGAAGGGGTGCTGGAGAGCGCTCCCGCTGGGGACTCCATCGTTCTGTTGGGGGACTTCAATGCTCACGTGGGCAATGACAGTGAGACCTGGAAGGGCGTGATTCGGAGGAACGGCCCCCTCAATCAGAACCCGAGCTGTGTTCTGTTTTTGGACTTCTGTGCTCATCACGGATTGTCTATAACGAACACCATGTGCAAGCATGAGGGTGTCCACACGTGCACTTGGCACCAGGACACCCTAGGTCGCAGTTCGATGATCGACTTTGTGGTCGTGTCATCGGACTTGCGGCCGCATGTCTTGGACACTCGGGTGAAGACAGGCAGAGCCGTCAACTGAGGCGTGGCCCAATGGTTAAGATCATCGCCTGCCACTGTGGGGGAACTAGGTTCAAGACCCCGACTGGGCCATCCGCCAACATCCCCCGGACTCATCCGCTGTTGTGCCCTTGAGCAAGACACTGATACCCGGAAATGCTCCCCGGGCGCTTCAGCTGCCCCCTGCTCCAGTGTGTTCCACTAACATGTGAATGTGTTCACTGTGATGGGTAAAATGCAGAGAACAAATTTCGTGTGCATGCATGCATGTTCATGACAATAAAGGTGATTCTTCTTCTTCTGATCACCACCTGGTGGTGTGTTTGCTCCAATGGTGGGGCAAGATGCCGGTCCGACGTGGCAGACCCAAACATATTGTGAGGGTCTGCTGGGAACGTCTGACAGAACCCCCTGTCCGAAGGAGTTTCAACTCCCACCTCCGGCAGAACTTCACCCACGTCTCGGGGGAGGCGGGGGACATTGAGTCCTAGCGGACCATGTTCTGCGCCTCTATTGCCGAGGCGGCCGACCGGAGCTGTGGCCGTACTGTAGTCTGTGCCTGTCATGGCGGCAATCCCCGAACCCGTTGGTGGACACCAACGGTGAGGGATGCCGTCAAGCTGAAGAAGGAGTCCTATCGGGCGTTTTTGGCCTGTGGGACTCCTGAGTGAGTCTAAGTGAGTGTTTAAGAGGCATGGCTCCTGCAGGTCGGGCCCATCAGGCCGGACAACCACCGACGAAGAGGGCTGCCCCACCCAGACCCGCAGCACCAATCCCGGGACCCCCCGACAGCCCGCAGGGGACCACCCAGCTCCCCCACGGGAAGAGGAAGAGGCAACCGCAGTGGGACGCAAGGAACGCAGAGAAGAGGAGGAATCAGGCCTGAGAAGCGACAGAGGGGCCCCGCCGCCCCCACCAGCAGCCAGAGCGGGGGACCCAGGTGGGCGCCAGCACCCACGGAACATGGCCGGGTCCCCATCACACCACCAACACTCCCCGGGAGGTCACCCCAGTGGTTCCTCCCCACCCCCGAGATCGGGAAGGAGTGAAGAAAGTCCCACCTCCACAGACACTGGAACCGCAAATACAGGGAGAAGAGAAGAAGATCCCCACTCCATGCATGTGTCCTCTCACCATGCAAACCGATCTAAAATGTGTGGGAAAATAAAAATAAAAAATAAATAGAATAATAATAAAACAACAACCTCGACAACAAAGAATACAAAATTCTAAAGTTTACTTTCACACTTACAAAGATATTCTTATTGTCAGATGGCACACTACCCAGGCAAAGGAATCAATAAACTAGATTTAGCATGTTGAGAAAAGGTGACCAGCTATCTACGTATATATATCTTTGATTTTTTTCCTTCTGCTGATATTTTTTCTAACGCAATATATTCTATGATGTTATTTATTTTCATTTGTATTGTAGCTATTCTTCCCAGTGGTTATTCCAGCGTCTTAAGTCAGCTGAGGATTTTTTAGTTCTGTGAGTTTTGACGAAATATTAATACCGAAATACTTAATGTTTCCTATCGGAATAGGGTAATCTAGGATTGGATCTGTAGGAGTCCATGAGTTTGCTGTTAATTAAAATAATTAATTTGTATAAAATATGTCAAACGCGACTGAATCTTAGTAAAAACTATTTTTTATCTTCATTATTATTGGTACCATCATGATTATAATGATTATTAGTAGTATTCTCAAATACTGTCGTCTTGAGTATAGAGTACAAATAATAGTTTATATTATTATTTTGTCTGTGATCAGTGTATAAATGTAAACTGTCAGCATATTTAGGTATCCTTAGTGTCTTGAAACAGTGCACTTCAATTAACGTTGACATTATGTTATTATATGTCTCTACTTATTATGCGCTCTGTTGGTGGACAAGTACATATAGTACACGGTACCCTTAAGAAGACAACTGTTATGTGATTTTTTTTTTCTTCTTCAGAAGTTTGAAAAAAAAAAAGCCCCCAACAATTTCAGACTTTCATCCCCTAAGTGAGGAGAAACTCCATTCTAAAATGTTGTTGTGTTGTTGCAGGCTGTACCCAGTAGGTATCACAGTTCAGCGTTACCCGGTAAAAGACATTGTTCTTCAGAATTACAACATTCCAGCAGGGGTGAGTGAGTCATGTCAACAAAGTTAAAGTATATTAAGTACAGCATGTGCTTTATTCTGGGCATCTTACCCCCCTCAGACCTTGGTCCAGGTGTGTCTGTACCCCATGGGGAGGAGTGCGGACGTCTTCGATGACCCGCTTAACTTTGACCCGGGTCGGTGGGCCCGCATGCGAAAGGAGGGGGGCCAGCGCAGGGCCACGTTCCGCTCGCTGGCGTTCGGCTTCGGGCCCAGACAGTGCATCGGCCGCAGGATCGCTGAGAATGAGATTCAACTGTTGCTCATGCACGTGAGTGACGCCAGGCAGCATCACCAACAAACTTGAAATCATTTGTTCACATTTAAAATCCATTATACCCAATAGGAAATAATAGAGAAAAAAAATTAGCTATTCAGGACTGGTTAGCACATCAGCCTCACAGTTCTGAGGAGCGGGGTTGAAATCTGGCCTCGCTTGTGTGGAGTCTGTATTTTCTCCCCATGCCGGTATGGGTTTTCTCCGGGTACTCCGGTTTCCTCCCACATCCCCAAAACATGCATGGTAGGTTGATTGAAGACTCTAAATTGTCCGTAGGTGTGAATGTGAGTACGAATGGTTATTTTTTTTTTACATATGTGCCCTGCGATTGGCTAGCGACTAGTTCTGGGTGTAGCCCACCTCTCGCCCGGAGATAGCTGGGCTAGGTTCCAGCACGCCTGCGACTGTAGTGAGGATAAGTGGAATGGAAGGTGAATGAATGAATGAAAGTTTGCGGGAGGTCTGTGTCACGGAGGGACATAGCACAGTGGGAGCACGGCGAGAACGACTTTTTAAAGAAGCTTGATAAGGATAACAGGATCAAGAATCCGTGGAATTGGCACTGGCTGGAATTAAAAGTCGGAAAGGAATACCTTCGCGAAAATATTAGAAAGATTAAAGAACCTGGGAAGGCATACTGCATCTTGTGTCATCAGGATGTGAAGTATGGATATGGAGGAAGAATGCGCTTGGTCGATCGCTTCAACTGAAAGAAGCACGCACCGCTGGTTAAAACGAAGCAATCTAATTATAGATTAGCAGGTATTTTGCTGTCACAGTTCTATGAATTTGCTACATACTTACTAACGTAGTTAACGTTAGTTGTTTAACTTATATTGTTCATTTATGTAATGCATTATATATATATATATATATATATATATATATATATATGTGTGTGTGTGTATGTATGTATGTATGTATGTATGTATGTATTCTTCGATCGTCCTGTCCCTGCAGCATAAAAAACACCCCCACAGCATGATGCTGCCACCACCATGCTTCACTGTTGGGACTGTGTTGGACAGGTGATGAGCAGTGCCTGGTTTTCTCCACACATACCACTTAGAATTAAGGCCAACAATTTCTATCTTGGTCTCATCAGACCAGAGAATATTATATCTCACCATCTTCGAGTCCTTCAGGTGTTTTTTAGCAAACTCCATGCAGGCGTTCATGTGTCTTGCACTGAGGAGAGGCTTCCGTTGGGCCACTCTGCCATAAAGTCCCGACTGGTGGAAGGCTGCAGTGATGTTGACTTTCTAGAACTTTCTCCCATCTCCCGACTACATCTCTGGAGCTCAGCCACAGTGATCTTTGGGTCCTTCTTTACCTCTCTCACCAAGGCTCTTCTCCCCCAAATTGGCCGGACGGCCAGCTCTTCGAAGGATTCTGGTCGTCCCAAACGTCTTCCATTTAAGGATTATGGAGCCCACTGTGCTCTTAGGAACCTTAAGTGCAGCAGAATTTGTTTTTGTAACCTTGGCCAGTTCTGTGCCTTGCCACAATTCTGTCTCTGAGCTCTTCAGGCAGTTCCTTTAACCTCATGATTCTCATTTGCTCTGACATGAACCGTGAGCTGTAAGGTCTTATATAGACAGGGGTGTGGCTTTCCTAATCAAGTCCAATCAGTATATTCAAACACAGTTGGACTCCAATGAAGGTGTAGAACCATCTCAAGGATGATCAGAAGAAATGAACAGCACCCGAGTTAAAGTCACAGCAAAGGGTCTGTATACTTATGACTGTGTGATATTTTTTTCTGTCAATATGGGGTGCTGTGTGTACGTTAATGAGGGAAAAAATGCGTGTGTGTGTGTTTGTGTGTGTGAGAGACACCCATCTGATATATATATATATATATATATATATATATATATATAATATATTTAATGAGAAAAATGGTGACATGTTAAATACTTATTTCAGCCGCTGTTTGTAATATACCTGTAATATATGATATATAATATATGGCTGGCATTCTGTCAGGGCACCACATAGCTCCGCCCCTGGATATGCAACAATAAACGGTAATATTTCATACATACCTGAACATTAATTAGAAATAATAACACTTAAAAATGAGAATGATTGAGTGTTTTACGTATACACACATAATATAAACATCCATCCATTTTCTGTACCGTTTCTCCTCTCTAGGATCGTGGGCGTGCTGGAGCCTATCCTAGCTATCTTCGGGCAAGAGGCGGGGTACACCCTGAACTGGTTGCCAGCCAATCGCAGGGCACATATAAACAAACAACCATTCGCACTCACATTCACCCCTTTGGGCAACTTAGAATCTTCACTCAACCTACCACGCATGTTTTTGGGATGTGGGAGAAAACCGGAGTGCCCGGAGAAAACCCATGCAGGCACGGGGAGAACGTGCTAACTCCACACAGGAGAGCCCGGGATTTGAACCCCGGTCCTCAGAACTGTGAGCCAGACGTGCTAACCAGTCTTCCACCGTGCGGCCTAATGTATACATTGTAACGGTTATTTTTAAAACCTCATCTACAAATAATTAGTCAGTGTGAGAACTCAAATGTGGCCTTTGACCACAAACGTTTGCCCACCCTTGCTTTAGATGTCCCGTGAGCTGAAATTTAAAGAAACATGTTGAACCCCCCCCTTTTTATTTTTATTTATTTATTTTTTTACTACATTTTAGGCCCGGAACCTGAATTGTTTTACTGAAGAGGTTCGTTCCACTGCAGTTAGGATAAGATACACGACATCAATAAAATGAGAAATTATTGAGGTAGTCTTGCCTTTGTTTTCCTGTTTAGATCCTGCTTAACTTCCACCTCAGTGTGTCATCTCCAAAAGACATCGACACCAAGTTTGCACTCATCCTGCAGCCCGAATCACCACCTAGCATCACCTTCAGGAAGCTCTGACACACACGTACACACACACACACTCTCGACAAGAAGTGTTGTTTTGGAATAAAACAACAATTTAATCAACTCCAAGTAAAGTGTGCCTTCCTTTCCCGGTGGTTTTCATTGTGACAAAATGTCTGTCAGAGGTGTCCTATAGGTGACGCTAAAGATGAGACAGCCTGCTCATTCTTTCCTGCTCGTGCCGCTCGTCAGCTTTCATTTATGGCCTGCGACTGCCTGCGTCCTACAGGTTGGTGGTTCCCTTTCAATTGCTCCGCATTTTACAACTTACTTTCATCTCATCTTCTGCTGCTTCGATTGCTTCTAAGCTTTGCATCTTAACCACTTTAATTCTGCAAGTTTATGGTCACATTTGATTTCTCATGAGCTGTGTGTGGTGCAACTAGGAACCTAGTACTGGACACCATGTCCGTCTCTTGGAAAGGTAATCTTGATTCTAAAATGAGGATCATATGTGCGATTACAGTTTTGATCATCAGTCTGCTTGAATTATTATATGACATTACAATAAGTATTTAATCCAAGGAATGTATTGTTGGATTGTGCTTCTACAGCAAAGGTGCAAAGGTCTGTTTGTTCTGTAGCTAAAGATTTACGACTTCTGCTTCAATCAGTCAAACTGAGACACAACTTGGATTAAAAAAAAGAAAAAATGTCATCAGCACACAGCGTATCCAAGACGTTTGAGGCAGTTGTGATTAAGGTTGCAAACTTTTCATGAATATCAAAGCACTTCAGAAATGTGTTTTTCAAGGTGATATACCAATTATTATTATTGTCCATCTGCCCATTCTTTTAACCGCTTATCCTCACTAGGGTCGCGTGCGTGCTGGAGGCTATTCCAGCTGACTCTGGGCGAGAGGCGGGGTACACCCTGAACTAGTCGCCAGCCAATTGCAGGGCACATATAAACAACCATTCGCACTCACATTCAAGCCTACGGACAATTTAGAGTCTTCAATTAACCTGCAATGCATATTTTTGGGATGTGGGAGGAAACCGGAGTACCTGGGGAAAACCGACGCAGGCACGGGGATAACATGCAAACTCCAGACAGGCGAGGCTGGATTCGAACCCCGGTCCTCAGAACTGTGAGGCAGATGTGCTTACCAGTCGTCCGTTCCACCATTATTATTATCATCATCATTAATAATGATGATGATAATAATACAACCCCAATTCCAATGAAGTTGGGACATTGTGTTAAACATAAATAAAAACAGAATACAATGATTTGCAAATCACGTTCAACCTATATTTAATTGAATACACTACAAAGACAAGATATTTAATGTTCAAACTGATACACTTTATTGTTTTTAGCAAATAATCATTAACTTAGAATTTTATGGCTGCAACAAAGGCCACAGGCTAATTGGGAACAGGTGGGTGCCATGATTGGGTATAAAATGAGCTTCCCTGAATTGCTCAGTCATTCACAAACAAAGATGGGGCGATGTTCACCTCTTTGTGAACAAGTGGGTGAGAAAATAGTCTAACAGTTTAAGGACAATGTTCCTCAACGTACAATTGCAAGGAATTTAGGAATTTCATCATCTACGGTCCATAATATCATCAAAAGGTTCAGAGAATCTGGAGAAATCACTGCATGTAAGCGGCAAGGCCGAAAACGAACATTGAATGCCCGTGACCTTCATCCCGCAGGCGGCACTGCATCAAAAACCGACATCAATGTATAAAGGATATCACCACATGGGCTCAGGAACACTTCAGAAAACCAATGTCAGTAAATACAGTTCGGCGCTACATATGTAAGTGCAACTTGAAACTCTACTATGCAAAGCAAAAGCCATTTATCAACAACACCCAGAAACGCCGCTGGCTTCTCTGTGCCCGAGCTCATCTAAGAAGGACTGACACAAAGTGAAAAAGTCTTCTGTGGTCCGACGAGTCCACATTTCAAATTTTTGAGGAAATTGTGGACGTCGTGTCCTCCGGGCCAAAGAGGAAAAGAACCATCCGGACTGTTATGGTCGCAAAGTTCAAAAGCCAGCATCTGTGATGGTATAGGGCTGTGTTAGTGCCAATGGCATGGGTAATTTACACATCTTTGAAGGCACCATTAATGCTGAAAGGTACATAGAAGTTTTGAAGAAACATATGCTGCCATCCAAGCAATGTCTTTTTCATGGACACCCCTGCTTATTTCAGCAAGACAATGCCAAAACACATTCTGCACGTGTTTCAACAGCGTGGCTTCGTAGTAAAAGAGTGCAGGTACTAGACTGGCCTGCCTGCAGTCCAGACCTGTCTCCCATTGAAAATGTGTGGCGCATTATGAAGTGTAAAATACGACAATGGAGACCCCGGACTGTTGAACAGCTGAAGGTGTACATCAAGCAAGAATGGGAAAGAGTTCCACCTACAAAACTTCAACAATTAGTGTCCTCAGTTCCCAAACGTTTATTGAATGTTGTTAAAAGAAAAGTTGATGTAACACAGTGGTAAACGTGACCCTGTCCCAGCTTTTTTGGAACGTGTTGCAGCCATAAAATTTCAAGTTAATGATTATTTGCTAAAAACAATAAAGTTTATCGGTTTGAACATTAAATATCTTGCTTCACAAATATTTTCATTTAATGCTTATTTGATTTTACTTTATTTTTATGTAATTTTATTTCATAATCTCCTGTCGTTCATATAAATTGTTTCAGATTAATTGTACTTATTTTACAACAATTGTATTTATTGCATATTAATTTTATTTATGTCGTATTAATTACATGTATTTACAAATATTTGTGTATTTATTGAATTTGAAAGAAAATTAGCATTTTTTTAAAAACTATTTCTTTTTTCATGTTTATCACTGTGAGACATTTCATAAGGTTTTAACATTACATAGGAACGTAAGTGACATACTGGCAACACTGTTGATTAGCTTGAATCAGGTGACACACTGAAAGCAGCAATTGGCTCCTGTCTATTGATCTCTCCAATGACCTTCTTCCAGTGGGAATGTACTGCTACTACCAAACCCAGATGTATATAATAGAAGCATGTACATCAATGCTTTTCTGCAATGATGCTACATTGTTAGTGTTCAGCATTTTTGCATGTGTCTCTTGTTGTATACGCATCTTATTTACACCGAAATCCTAAAAGACTGTGGCGCCATGAATGTTACAGTGCATTGGGAACATAGATAGAGTACACTAAGACGTTGCTGTAAATTCTAGTTATTTACCACATACCATGCAGTGAAATACTTTAAAGTGATTACACTTTAATTAAGTATAGTTGCCACTGCATCATGGGATTTTGGTTGACGTCTCACACACTATAAACAGAGAGTTTCTGTATAGTTTTTAAAAATGTTTTTATACATTGTGGTGCCAATCACACAAGGAAAATGGGAGCTCCTTTGGTCGGCCAAATTGAATAATCACAAGAAAGTTCACACTTGTTTCTAATACAGTTAGTAAGTCACCAGATAACAGTGACCTATGCGTCCCTTAGCATAGAGCTGAACTGACCGGGATGTCACTCTATCACACACAACCCACAGTCAGGGTTTCATGAAAACAAAGTGCAATATAAAATGTAAAGGGAGAGTTAAATAAGACACACATTCAACAAACTACAGGTCACATAAACACACTTATTCATGTTACAATAATCCTGATCGTTCAGGAACATTAAGGTTTAATGTCTTTATTACGGCAAAGGTTCAACATTTCATGGTGCAATTCATGCTGGGAGCCATGCAGCTTCTGCTACAAAATACACACTCCCTGTGTGACGTCAAACAAAATCCCATGATGCAGTGGAAACTACTGTAATTACTGAATAATCACTTTAAAATATTTTACTCTATGGTATGTGGTAAATAACTGTAGAATTTACAGAAGTGTCTAACAGTGATTGTTTTTTTTTTGTATATAATAAAAAAGAGCAAATTTTCAATTAAAAATAATATTGTATAATATTGAATATTACCCAGCATGGAAAGTTACTAGAGAAATTCCTCATAATTTTGAGAAGTTTTCCTCCCCTTTGGAACCCTTGTCATGATTGCTTGACAACCATACATACCAACTGTATTATATGCTGGGACACCAATTATAAAACTTTTTTCAAGAACTAAAGTTAATCTTGAAGATGTTTCAAATGTTTAGAAAGAAAAATAATCTGTCATTATACACTTGACAAAGGTTCTTACGTCAAGTATATCATTATACACATGACAAAGGCTCTTACTTTATAAGCTATTAAGCTATTACTGTAGAGGTTTACCCACTCACCTTTGAATGGGAGGGTTACACATTATCTCACAGATCTTTTGCGTGTCACCTTCAGTGTATGTGTGCCAGGTTACGTGTTAGTTGCGTAATACCGCAGTGATGCCTCAAATAGACAAATGTCACATTGAACTTCACCACACTTAATTTTTTAAATCAATGTATTAGCTAAGGTTTTTTTTTTTATTTTTTTTTTTTAACCATTTTTACAGTCTTCACACCCAGAACCAGCTGGCCTTTCTTGACGTGTGTGTGTCTGTGTGTGTGTGTGTGCGCAGTGGAGGTTCAGAGGGTCAATGAAAGAGGCAGGTGGAGGCGTGGTCATATGACTTCCATTATGACAAGTGTGTGAGCTGAGTAGACGCAAGCATTAAGGCAGAGGAGACGTTTAGAAAACATCCACACTACAATCATATTTAGATTTGAAAAATCAACTAAAGCCATAAGAGGCTTGGTGGTGTAAAATGGGTGAGTGATTCAGATTTTTTTTGTATCATGGCTTTTATATATACTATCATGCGGACGTGGCTATGAACCCAACGATAGCTGCAATATATCATATATATGTTTTTTTACGCATTGGTGCCTTGTGATACGAGTTTAATTTGTTCGGTGACCAGGCTTGTAAGTCAAAACACTCAGCGTGGAAATGCCATTAATGCGTTCCAGCAGACTCGTGCTGGTGTGTGCGACTTGTCCACTGGGGGCAGTATAATATTCATTCACATGCATGAATGAAGAAGAGTTTAAATATACTGTAAGTGAATAAGTAAGCTGCCGCATTGTTAGTTGTTTTTCACAGAAGATAAAGAATATAGGCCTGTGAGTATTCTTATGTCGTCTGTATACATGTGTCCGTTGCCTAAAACGTTATAATACCACTACATACAGTAGATGCAATTCGTTAGCCTGTCTATGCTGTTTTGAATTGTGTGTTAGCATTAAGCTAGTGGATTTATCTGGCTTGTTTTAAATACACAAGGTGCAGTTCACTTTGTCTTATGTGTAGTTTGACTGTAATCTTCAACTGGGAGTGGCATTAAACACCTCAAAAACTGATGAGTTCACTGCCGCCATACTGCGCTCGTACCTCAAGTTTTTGCTAGCAAGTCAAAGCAAAAAATCGGCCCTCTTATCTCGAAAAAGTTGTAATTCAGGTAACTCGTGTCCCAAAGCACCACTGTATTTGTGTGATCTTAATTTTCTGGAACGCTGGTCGGCCTCTGAATCATTTTTTCACATTGGGAAATAATCAGTTCTATGATCAAGCTGTTAACTTTCACATAAGTGTAAAAAAAATGTTATGCACTGTAAAATAAAACTACAATAAAACAACTCCTTGGTTATGCATTTAGAGAAGTGAAAACGGAAAAGGTGTTAAAGGTGATTTGATGATCTATGATTTGATGATCACTTTTTTTAAACATAATTAACTGTCAAACTAATGTAAAAAGAAGTTGAGCTTTGGATAATAAAACTATAATAAAGTAAAAATAGTCACTTTATGATGCGGTCAGATGTGTAGAGTTTCGTTTAGTGAAGAAAGAAAGTTGTTAAAGGTGAGTCGTATGCCGATGATGCGTGTCTTCGTTAGGGTCACGGGTGAGCTGGAGTCTATCCTCATCCATTCCAGAAGTTCTCAAACTTTTTACACGAAGTACCACCTACACCTAGCTCTCCATGCACCACTGTCATGCACAACATTAAAATATAGTACCGTGACAATTGTAAGCAACTTTAACATTATGCAGAGTTTGAACTTTAAAACTGCACTGATGTATCAGAAACTGTACTTAAATGAGTCAGTCAAAATGTATTGCACATCAAATTTAAACAAAACAATTTCCCAAATAAGTTAATAAAAACAGTTCTCCTACAACCCCAATTCCAATGAAGTTGGGACGTTGTGTTAAACATAAATAAAAACAGAATACAATGATTTGCAAATCATGTTCAACCTATATTTAATTGAATACACTACAAAGACGAGATATTTAATGTTCAAACTGATCAACTTTCTTAATCAAATCAAATAATCATTAACTTAGAATTTTATGGCTGCAACACATTCTAAAAAAGCTGGGACAGGGTCATGTTTACCACTGTGTTCCATTACCTTTTAACAACATTCAATAAACGTTTGGGAATATATGTTCAAATGAGAGATAATGACATTTTATATATATATATATATATATATATATATATATATATATATATATATATATATATTTGGTGCTTAAAGTTTTCACTTGTGATCTTTTTCTCTATTTATTTGGTATTCATGTATTTTCCCCACCATGACCCTGTACAGGATCAGGAGAACTTGGTTGATGAATAGAGGGATTTGTTATTTTATTTATGGCTAATGTATTTACAGTATATATACCCATTTTACTTATTAATTTTATGTCATTTATTTATGGCGATCTTACTAATGTACTTTCCCCCGTGGTGCTAAACAGGATCGGTTGATTGATCATTGATTAATAAATGGAAGAAAATATGTTTATTATTTTATTTGTGGTTGATTTAATTTATTTGGTGGCTTTTTTTTTTATAACTTGTCAAAGTTTTATTTCTGTAATTGTTGTGGGACATTAACAGGCCCATCAGATTGAAAATTGATGAATTAAATTGCTAATTACATTATATATTTCTATGTATTTCATATTTATTTATTTATTTATTTTTTTACCTCAAGCAGTCCAGTAAGTAGGGCCAAGCCAATGCTTAACAAGGGCATGGGCAGATGTCAGATATTTAATCTTCAAATTGATAGTTTTTAGCAAATAATCATTAACTTCGAATTTTATGGCTGCAACACGTTCCAAAAAAGCTGGGACAGGTGGCAAAAAAGACTGAGAAAGTTGAGGAATGCTCATCAAACACCTGTTTGGAACATCCCACAGGTGAACAGGCTAATTGGGAACAGGTGGGTGACATGATTGGGTATAAAAGGAGCTTCCCTGAATTGCTCAGTCATTCACAAGCAAAGATGGGGCGAGGTTCATCTCTTTGTGAACAAGTGCGTGAGAAAATAGTACAATTGCAAGGAATTTAGGGATTTCATCATCTACGGTCCATAATATCATCAAAAGGTTCAGAGAATCTGGAGAAATCACTGCTTGTAAGCGGCAAGGCCGAAAACCAACATTGAATGCCCGTGACCTTCGATCCCTCAGGTGGCACTGCATCAAAAACCAACATCAATGTGTAAAGGATATCAACACATGGGCTCAGGAACACTTCTGAAAACCAATGACAGTAAATACAGTTCGGTGCTACATCCGTAAGTGCAACTTGAAACTCTACGATACAAAGCAAAAGCCATTTATCAACAACACCCAGAAACGCCGGCGGCTTCTCTGGGCCTGAGCTCATCAAAGATGGACTGATGAAAAGTGGAAAAGTGTTCTGTGGTCCGATGAGTTCACATTTCAAATTGTTTTTGGAAATTGTGGACGTTGTGTTCTCCGGGCCAAAGAGGAAAAGAACCATCCGGACTGTTATGGTCGCAAAGTTCAAAAGCCAGCATCTGTGATGGTATAGGGTATATTTTTCTCACTAAATATATTTCCAAAGGTGCTATTGACATGAAATTTTCACCAGATGTTGGGAACAACCCGAGTAATCCATACATACAAAGAAAGTAGAACAAATAAGATCAGAAATTAAGTTGAGTGATAATGTGAAATGACACAAGGGAAAGGTATTGAACACACCAACTGGTATTTATTTCATACATTGAACAAAAGCCCTTGTTTTCAAGACTCCTCCTGTTTGGGGATAGTAGTCGGATGCATTGTTCTGGTGTGAGTTTGCGCCGTTTCTCCACACAAGCAGTCTTCAAATCTTGTAAGGTTTTTCTATTATGGACCTTGAGTTTCAGTTCTTTCCATACATTTTCGATTGGATTCAAGTCAGGTGATTGGCTGGGCCATTCTAGCAGCTTTACTTTTTTTTTTCTTTGAAACCGATTGAGAGTTTCCTTGGCACGATGTTTTGGATCATTATCCTGCTGAAATGTCCACCCTTGTTTCATTTTCATCCTCCTCCTAGATGGCATCAGATTTTTGTCAAGAATGTCTCGGTACATTTGCCTATTCATCCTTCAATAATGTGACGTTTACCAGTACCATTTACTGAAAGGCAGCCCCACACCATCATGTTCCCACCTGCGAACTTCACTGTTGGCATGGTGTTTTTAGGTTGATGTGCAGTGCCATTTCTCCTCCAAACGTGGTGTGCATTATGGCATCCAAAGAGTTAAATTTTGCTCTCATCAGACCAAACTATATTCTCCCAGTATTTAACTGGCTTGTCCAAACGTTGTTCAGCAAACTTTAAGCAAGCTTTGACATAATTTTGTTTTCAGCAATGGGGTCTTGCGTGGTGAGCGTGCATACAGGCCATGGCGGCAGAGTGCATTACTCAATGTTTTTCTTGTAAAAACATCCATCCATCTATTTTCTGAGCCGCTTCTCCTCACTAGGGTCGTGGGCGTGCTGGAGCCTCACAGTCACACCTACGGGCAATTTAGAGTCTCCAATTAATGCATGTTTTTGGGATGTGGGAGGAAACCGGAGTGCCCGGAGAAAACCCACGCAGGCACGGGGAGAACATGCAAACTCCACACAGGCGGGGCCAGGGATTGAACACGGATCCTCAGAACTGTGAGGCTGACGCTCTAACCAGTCGTCCACCGTGCCGCCACTTGTAAAAACAGTACCTGCTAATTCCAGGTCTTTTTGAAGCTCCCCACAGGTGCTCCTTAGCTCTTGGACAACTCTTATGATTATTCTTTGCACTCCTCCGTCACAAATCTGCACCTGAACGAGGCAAATTTATGGTGGTATGATAGGCCAATTATATATTACTCGTGCACTCACTGTAGTAGTCTCACCACGCTGCACTATTTGCATATATGTTGTTGACCAATACTGGCCACTCATGCCAGAGTAGCATCTGCTCCATTTGCACACTGACTGAGGAGTATCTGCAACATTTGCACAATCAACATTGTCCCAGATTATCGCACCACTCGTCACTTTAAACTGCATACACTCCTTCAAGTCTCGGCGGTCATTGCACCGGACTATTGCGAGATTAGTCATTCGAACTGCTCTAAGTGCTAGAGGACTCTGCATCTTTTTGCACAATTGTCCAAAAAAATAAAATAAATTGTACCGGCATTACCAGATAACTAGCAACGCTTTATTGCTCAGTGACTGTTTTTGTCAATGTCTTTATGTCTCAAAAGTGTTCTCTGTCAATTGACTGTCTGTTGTCGTACTAGAGCGGCTCCAACTACCGGAGACAAATTCCTTGTGTGCTTTTTAGACATACTTGGCAAATAAAGATTATTCTGATTCTGATTCCACTTAGGTATTATGGCCACAACCGTGCTCACTGGAACATTCAGAAGCTTAGATATGCGCCAACTCTCTGCTCTTACCCATCATGAGATGTGTCTTGACTCACACCTTGGCAATGAGACCTTTTTGTAGGCCATCAATTTGGACTGAACCAGCTGATATTCATTTGCACCAAAAAGGGCCTGGATTGCTGTTTGATTATTGATAGATTTTAGGTGTTTTCTTGGCTTTCCATGCCTTTTTGCACCTCCCTTTCTTCATGTGTTCAATGCTTTTTCCCTGTGTCATTTCACGTTATTACACACAACTTAATTTCTGATCTTATGTGTTCTACTTTCTTTCAAGTATGGATTACTTGGGTTGTTCCCAACATCTGGTGAACATTTAATGTCAATAGCACCTTTGGAAATATATATTTAGTGAGAAAAATGGTGACGTGTTAAATACTTATTTCAGGGACTGTATGTACACTTCAAGCGCACGCGCACACATATGTACACTTGAAGCACACACATACCTGCATTGATTTAAGAATGGGACCCGTTGCAACACACCCGTTCTTAGTACGTTCTTAGTTGGTCTTAGTTCTTAGTTTGACCTCTTATCTGCTCCAAAGCATGTGCTCTTCTCTTAGGACTGGGTCATTGACCTCGTGTACAGTGCGTCTCAGGTAAAGAAAGTGTGTGTGTGTGTGTGTGTGTGTACAACTGGATATGTCAGCGGGACACGGAGTGATGTGTGTGTGTGTGTGTGTGTGTGTGTGTGTGTACAACTGGATATGTCAGCGGGACACGGAGTGATGTGTGCAGCGGTGTGGCAAAACTGGGTCACGTGGAGGTTTTGGGGAAAAGAGATGAGCTGGAGGGAAGAGAGTAAAGAGAGTTCAGTCCACTCACTTCTGCTTCCTCGTTTTCTTCCTCCTCTTCCGTCATTCACAGAGGTGCAAATTTCAAACTTGACTGACTGTGAAAGCCTTTCCAGTGGATGTCATGGCGCTGCCACTCAATTCTATTCCTTGCGTGACAGAGCTCATCTATCCAACCATTTTCTATACCACTTGTCCTCATGAGGGAATGAAAAATCCATTTGTAATTCGAAGATATTTTGCTATTAAAGTCATGCCTTGAGATACGAGTGACCTGGCTTCTGAGTTTTGGAGATACAAACCGTTGTTTGGCCGATATTTCGCTTTGAATTGCAGCTAAACTCATTTCATGTCTTGCTGTTGGGTGGCTCCAGTTTGTCAGTAGTGTTAAAGCAGCACGCCCTTCCCGATGCCAATTACAAATCTTCCAGCAGAGATATAATTTCTTATCACCTTAAGTACTCATAAAACTTCTTTTGTTCTTAGTCACCGACCTCATTGGAAAATGTCAGTGCAGCATTAGGAACATTTAGTAAGTTACAGGTCCATCTTTGCTGTTGAACTTTGTTAAATGCAAAAAAGAATTTTTTTTTTGTCACAATATTTTGAATTTTCCTCAATATTACAAATGTATTCCCCTAACATTACTTCACCCACTTCATGAAACTTCATGAATATTATAAGTGTATTCTTGTAATAATGCATCTCTATTCTCCTCATGTTATGACTTTATTCTTGCAAACTTAAGAGATATTATAGACGCATATTATATATACATTAAAATATGCGTATATATTATTTTATTCATATGTGTTGAATCTTATGACTATTCTCGTAAAACGACTTTTCCCTCACAATATCACAAATGTATTCTCCTAAAAGTCAGACTTTATTCATTAAAAAAAAATGTTGTTCTTGTAATGTTATGGCTTAATTCTCATGAAATAATTTTTTATCACAACATTACAAATCTCTTGAAAAATAGCTACTTTAATCTTGCAGTATTACGACTTGATTCTCATAAAAAACTTTTTCTTCTTCTTGGAAAATAGTGACCTTTTGACAATTTATTTCCTCATATTATTACAAATCAGTTCTTGGAAAAATTACGTTTGAACAACTTTATTACCATCAAATAATTTTAATTCTTATAAAATTGTGAATCTATTCTTGCCAAATTCCAACTTTATTATATTATATATTAAATAACATAAAACAAATAAATAAAATAAAATAAAATAATGTATTTTATAATAATAATATGACTTTATTTTCATGTTGTTCTTTCTTGTCATTCCGACATGGTTCTTCTAAAGTTGCGATATTATCCTGGTAAAATTATGACTTAATTCTTGTGAAAGTACAACTTTTTTTTCCTCATAAAATGGTGCATTTTCTTGTAATATTCTGACTTTATTTTCATGTCTTTCTTTATTGTCATTACAACTTTATCTTTTTTATTTAAATTGTGATCTTATCCTTGTAAAATTACTACGTTATTCTCATAAAACTGACTTTTCCTCGTCACAGTATTGCATATATATATGAATATAATAGTCTGCCCCTATCCTACTAAATTTTCTTCCCATAAAATTGTCTTTATATGTTGTCACCTTTGTGTAGTGTTATGTCACTCCCAGAGATGTAAACTTTAGCACTTGAGTGGCAAGTATCAGTGGTGCATTCGTTTCCTTTCCTTTGAGCATAAACATCATGTAAATGTCTTTACAGTTAAATGTCAATCCCCCTCAGGGTGCTTCTGTTCATGTGCAAAACCTCGCTGCTGCTCTCGGAACAGGCTATTGATTTAGAACATCTTACATTTGTAACTACCTGGGGGGTTGCTCCATTTATAGGCTACAACAGGTACGGGCAACCTACGGTTTGTGGCCCGTACGTGGGCAGCATTTGATCGGGTCCCAGTATCAGATAAAAATAAAATAAATAAAGAAAAAAATACAAATAACCTTTAACCCACAAAATATAACTCACCACTGCCAAATTAGATTTTTTTTTGTGTCTTTTCCATTTTTTATCAAATTATATGAAAATGACCCACATGAAAAAAAAAATCCACATTAAATAAAGTATGACCCTCAGATAAATTCAAAATGGCCTCTGATAGAAAAGAGTTTTTAAAGCGTGCCTCCAGCTTGTTTCATTGCCCCCACGTGGCCAACAATCCATTAAAGAACAGATACAGTATTAACATGATGACACGCTCATGAATGCTAATTATGATTTTCACATTCACTTGACATTTACGAATGAACGTGTCGCATGTCCTTTCCAGCTATGAAATGCAAGCTAAATGCATAAATGTAATTCAATTGGTCTGACTGACACGTCAGCCAATATGGTGGACATATACTTAGGGCAAATAATAATAATAATGATAATAACAACAATTTTTTATCTGCAATGAAAATTCAAATGATATATTTTCACATTCAGATTGATCATTTCAGATTCAGTTCTACAAATTCAATTTCAAATTAGCTGTGACAGACATCTGGGGACTCAAAGGAATAGAAATCGATAGCCGATACACAGATCTTGTCTTCGGCGAATCATCGCCTTCGTTTTTTATCACATGACATAGGGACTCTCTGGAAAGTCAGATCTTCTAACCAGCTACAGTATTTTAACCTTGTTTTGGAAATTAAATCAGAAAAAAAATCTTGTCTTTTGTGTGTTTTTATTACAAAAAAGAAGAAATCTTTGCAAAGAGAGAGTCAAGACCGGTTATAGGTGCCCGCGTCTCTGCCCGTCTCTGAGACACATATGGGAAAGCAACGCCTAATTAAACAGAAAAAAATGGGAGGGGAATGAGGAAAGAAGAAAGAAAGACCTATTCATACAGTTATCTTATCTTGTCCTTGAAAGAAAAGGGAGGTTGGTACAGCCACCGAGACAGTATGACGGAAAGTACCAGGAAACAATTTAGCTAAAAAGTCACACAACAACAAAGAACTATTAAAGTAAACTATGGGACAATACAATAAAAGAGTATATAGACTATGTTTTGTAATTTTGGCATAACACCTTTATGCCAACTCTCCTTAACCTTTGTGGAATGCATCATACGGTCAGAAATAAATAAAAAGGTGCTTTCTTTCGAACATAGGAAAGGACATATCACACCGTCGTGACTAAGTCGTCTTTCCATTTTCTTTCCCCACCATAACGTCATCCAGACATTGAACTCCATGCCTTTTAGGCTTTACTGACACCTAGGGCTAGAAACAGCTCACACCACATCCCGATACAGACAACACTGTTTCAAATAAACTTAGGGGGTTTAAATGAATGAATTGTAGTCCAGCCCTTATACATCCCTTGTCCATTTTCTTTTGGACATTTTTTGGACTTTGATGTTTTCCATCAAAGACAAAACTGTTAAGTCAAAGGTTAGAGGGCTGAAATTTGGCCTCACAGGTTTGAACAAGTTAAACTTTAAAACCATGGCACAATTTCCAAATTAATAAATTCAATTTCAAATTATACTATTCAGATTCAGTTTTTAACTGCAATGTTTAAAATTAAACAATACAAATTCAAATTATGTTTTTCAAATTCAGTTTTTGAATGCAATTATTCAGGTGTAGAAATTCAAATATAAAGGATTCAAATACAGTTCCTGGCACATATTTCATCCCATAGGTTTCGGTACGTGACCAACCCTAATAATAATAATAATAAGAAGAAGAATTAATAATAATAATAATAAGGGGCCACTGGTTAGCACGTCTGCCTCACAGTTCTGAGGACCCGGGTTCAAATCCCTGACTCGCCTGTGTCGGGTTTGCATGTTCTCCCCGTGCCTGCGTGAGTTGTGGGTTTTCTCTGGGTGCTCCACATCCCAAAAACATGCGTGGTAGATCAGTTGGAGACTCTAAATTGCCCGTAGGTGTGAATGTGAGTGCATGCACTTTTTTCCTTACCATTGTAAAAAGAAGTGTTTTTTAAAGGCCCACCATCATTTGCTCTCTCGGTAAGGATTGCCTTTACTATGAATGCCTAAAATATTAAGTCATCCATAACTTTTTTAACATAGGCTTTAAACGTGGCTGTTTAAACAAAGGAGACAGTTACACGTATACATTTTAAAATAAGATTGTTTTTTATTTATTAATTTTTTTTTACAGGCGTCTTTACTGTTATTGATCGAATTATATGAAAATGACCCATATACTTTTTGTGACATTTTTTGTTTAATGGTGTGCGCCTTGGCTCGATAAAGGTCAGGAAACACTTTCTGTTTGATTTATAGTCATAGGTGGGGCTCTCATGTCTGCCCTCAGCCCGTCACTGACTATATTTCCCTGTTCTGTACATCTCCAGCTCGCATCCGACGCTACTCGGAGGCCATGACGCTGCCCGACTCTTTTATCCAGCACCAGCAGCTGGACGCCAGCATGGCCGACACCTTCCTGGAGCACCTGTGTCTTCTGGACATCGACCAGGAGCCCATCACGGCGCGCAACACCAGCATCGTCTGCACCATCGGTTAGTTCCGCAGCACCTGCTCGCTGTCAATAACTGGCTCTCTCGCTTTTCGCTGTCTTCCGTTAGCCTGTGTTCACTGACGAGTGAGCAGCAGCTTGTCAGACAAACCTCGCACGCCGCTCCTGTTGGAGTCCGCCAACTGTCACAGCTTCGACTTGTTGACAGATGGACCCTGATTCAGCCAATAACAATGACATCACATTGAATAATGTCATGTCCCCCGCACAGCCTCTTCTGGATGTTTTCGTCATGCATACAGAAAAAAGGATGAAATTAAATATATTAAAGATGGTGTACCAGGGGTAGGCAAAGTATGGTCCAGGGGCACCATACAGCCCGCTCTTTTTTTTTTTTCATCTTTTCTTCTTTTTTTGTTTACATTCGCAAGTGTCCTGTAACGTGTTGCATTTCTTAGTTTTGGGCTAAAATTTGGTTAGTTAAAATATGTATATATTCATTTATTACATATTTACATACACATTTTATTTTATTTATCCATCCATCCATTTTCTGAGCCGCTTCTCCTCACAAGGGTCACGGGGGTGCTGGAGCCTATCCCAGCTATCATCGGGCAGGAGGCGGGGTACACCCTGAACTGGTTGCCAGCCAATCGCAGGCCACATACAAACAAACAACCATTCGCACTCACATGCACACCTACGGGCAACTTAGAGTCTCCAATGAATGCATGTTTTTGGGATGTGGGAGGAAACCGGAGTGCCCGGAGAAAACCCACGCAGGCACGGGGAGAACATGCAAACTGCACACAGGCGGGGCCGGGGATTGAACCCGTATCCTCAGAACTGTGAGGCAGGCGCTCTAACCAGTCACCCACCGTGCCGCCTTATTTTATTCAATGATTGGTTAAGTAAATTAATTATACATAATTAAAACGACCCTTGTGAGGAGAAGCGGCTCAGAAAATGGATGGATGGATAAATTCAAACATGAGACTGAGTTTTTGTCCAATTTAAAAAGCAGTTACATTTGCTTAAGCAAGCATTGCAGCCAGACCAGATTGTTTTTCATTTGTTTTGATTTTTATTTACAGCGGTGCTTTGAGATACAAGTTTAATTTGCTCTGTGACCAGGGCCGTAAAAATAATTGTGGTAATTTGTTCTCTACTAAGGAAAATACCACTCTATAATTTTGTAATTTATACAAGCATAGAGTAATAACAATGAAAGTTAAAGACTAGAACATTTTGTGTATCATAATTAATTCATTGTGATTGTGCATTTCCTTTTGTTGCATGCACCTTGGCCACTTGGCGGCAGTATAATACAGCCATACGATTTACATGGAGACAGTCACAATGTTGCAAGTCACAAGTTGTTTTTCCCAGAGGATAAATAATATGCTCCTGAATATTGTTATAGTGTCTCTCTATATGTGTTGCTCCACCGTTTGTGTTCAAATATCTGTTGCTTAAAAGTTAGAACACAGCAACACCAATGCTATTCCTTAGCTCGTCTATAGCCTTTTCCTTGTTTGCTAGCATTAGGCTAAGTAGCTTTCCTATCTGGTTGTTTTAAATATGAGTGTAATTCTCTCTTCTCTTTTTTTTTCTTTTTTTTTAATTGGCCGAAAAAAGGCTTGTAGGTCGAAAAACAAATCGAGTCACTTGTATTTTAAGGCACCGATGTGTTATGATTTGATTTATTGTTTTTATTGTTTTTTGTTTTATTATTAGTAAAATGTAACCAGTCTGGATAATGTATTTGATATATTGTATGTTTATTATGTGACACACTTTTTTAGTTGTCTTTGTGGAAATTGCTGTAAAAATAAGATGTACTTCCTGACTTACTAAGGTCCTGCTTCCCGATCCATTCCCAAACTCCAGGAGATGGTGAAAGCCGGGATGAACATCGCACGGTTGAATTTCTCTCATGGTTCACACGAGGTGTGTGTGTGTCCATGCAATGTTCACTCACAATGTACTTGTGTACTCATAATGCTCATAACGTATATTGATTGTCTGTCAGTACCACGGCGAAACCATCAAGAACGTCCGCGAGGCCGTGGAGACGATCACGTCTGACCCATTGTACTATCGTCCCGTGGCCATCGCTTTGGATACCAAAGGACCAGAGATCCGCACTGGATTAGTGAACGGGGTAAACATACGACACAGTAGATGTAGTATGCATTTTAACACAATTTCAAAATGTCTTCATGTCGTGTATGTGGCATGCTTTTGTCAAAATACGATCAAGGAATCAAGATTAAGGAATATAGAACACTTTGCCATAGTTCTTGGTGAAATTACAGTGGACCCCCGCTATTTACGGAGATAAGGATTGGGCTAGACCGGGAATGGCGAAAATTGGCGGATAATTGACGGCCATTATAATTGGACTGAAAAAAGAAAAACAATCTGCGAATAGTACAATCCACGAGTGCCGAACTGCAAGTCAAGGGGGTCCACTGCAGATCGTGTTTAGCTGCTCGGCCAATGGCAAATACGGATTCCGTTACCATGACAACTGGGTGTGGAGCTAGGGGATTGAACAGCCAAGGAAGCAGCTTTTCCCAGTGTGTAAAAAAATGGAGTGCCCCCAAAGATAATGAAAGCTTTTTCAGGCAGCACTTCATACACTACACTATGTGTATGTGGCGCACGGACACATCACTAAACACCTCCTATACGTCTGGGCTGTGGGTCTAACAAAGCTCTATGCAGCTCTGCTTACCTTTTGGGTTTGCCATTATGGCGGGGACGTCGCACCCGTGGGGGTCAGGGGATTTCTGAGTGATAGCGACTCTGCATGAGAGTGTTTCAGACAGTCTAATCCAGCCATTACTTGAAAGTGGCTCTGGATCTTCGTCTAGTCTAGCTGGTCATCTCACTGATACATAATTCAGAGGTGGAAGTCCAGAGACAATCAATTAAAAAGTCAATTTTACATTAGATGTTCCCTTTAATGCATCCATTAGTGAAATTCATCTTTCTGGTAATAGCAACAGGTGGTGTTGTTTTGTGCTATTTTGGGCCATCTTATGTTCTTGTGTGTTATATTGCACGTCGCCTACTTTGTGCGCTAAATTACTGCAACCTGTTGGAAACCTTTTCATGTCTTGATTGGATTACTGGATGCACTGCACACGGCTTCTTTCCTATCTTAGTTATATCGCCATGGAGAAAGAATATAAGTATTAACACATGGGATTTGTGGCCACGAGCGAGTCACCATCTGACTACAACTTTAAATCGAGCAGTTGGTTTTTTTACCTCATCGTAAACACGATGCATCATTTGAACCACAAATAAAGAAACTACAATAAACACATACAACTCCACTGAGGATTTTTTGAGGGGGATAAATTAAAGCGCAAGGAACCAGATACGGTTTGAAAATTTATCCCATAAGCTTTATGTGGAACGCAGTAAAACCCTGTGACTTCTACTAGCCAACTGGCAAGGGAATATGATTATTATGAAAGAGTAATTATTTTTGTGCCTTTATCTATTATTTTTATGTCTATATTTTTTAATTCATTGGTGGTGCAACATCTTGTTGAAAGAAAAATTCATCATATCACGCTATGCCACACTACCACCGAGACGTGCGAGCTTATCTGGATGAGAATTTGCAAGGACACTGGCTAGGACAAAGAGGTGCAGTCGAGTTCCCCACACGCTCTCCTGATTTAACACCTGCAGACTTTTCCCTAGAGAGTAACCCAAAGGGATGCTTTGTGTATTGCAGGAAACTGACTACATTGGTGGCCCTTAGACAAGAAATTGAAAATGCATGTGGATCAATCCCATTGGGCACTCTAACCAACGTTACCCAAGCAGGAGCTCGCCATACACATAAATGTATGGAAGCTAATGGCCAGCACTTTGAGTACCTTTGTAATTGTAGAGGCCAAAGGTAACTTGTATTGTATTCATCTCGTGTAGTCTGAATACATTTGGTATTATTAGTATTAATTTATATATATATATATATATATATATATATATATATATATATATATTTTTTTTTTTCAATTGTGATTATAATTATGTTTATAATAATGAAAATAATTTTAATGTGTCCTACATTGATAAGAGCTATAAGTAAATATAATTAATCAAAAGTATGAAAATACTGTAGTGAGCATAACTAAATTCATTGACCTCCACCAATAATTTAAGTAAGACCCCCCCACCCCTCCACATTGTAGAGATTTGGTACAGTCCAATCAGCACTCATGAATTTAAGCACACTGCTTTCTCCTGAGACTCTTTCGTCACTCATGCTAGCAACTGAGTGTAAGTGTGAGTAAAAATGTCCATCCTTTCACCCCAGTCAAAGGAAAACTAAAGTTTTACAAATCCATATGTCATTTCAACACGTACACACACACACCAAATGAACTGACCATGAAAATTCTCAGTCTAATGAGTTAGCTTCATAGCTAGCTGTTAGCGGCTAACAAGAGCTTTAGCAAAGCTTTTCGGTTTGAATTGACACTCTCAGAATGGTGTTACTGTAATCGATGCGTGTAAGTGATACAGCATGTGTGTTTGTTTGTGAAGAAAGTGGAGGAGGAGGTGAAGCTGGAAAAGGGCAGCCATGTCCGTGTGGTGACGGCACAGAGTGACAAGGATGCCACAGATGGGAAGACCATCTGGGTGGACTATCCCAGCCTACCGCAGGTCCTGAAGAGGGGTGGCAAAATCTACATCGATGACGGCCTCATTGGACTTAAAGTTGTGGAAACGGGTACGAAAAAATCCTTGCCACTGGCCGAAATATTAGGCCCACCTGAGCAATCTAATGTGATCCATTGCAAGAGCGAAGTAAGAAAGCATCTAATTTGATCGAAAACCACTTCTATGGCTAAACAACCCGAACGGTTTTGAGAGGTTTGATTGAACGACAGGATTTGCTGGACAGTTCTACTCGACCACACGTCAAGTTTTGTTTTCACTGCAAGGCCATCTGCTGGATTTGATGGGTCACTGAACCACTTGTCCTTCAAAAGTCAAATGTTTTTGACTTTCTAACATGTTTTATATTTAATACAGAGTATAAATAACACATAAGCCTTATAATATAGTGATGTCTTTTTAAAGTAATTTCCTAAGTGTGCGTGTGTGCCTGTGAGTGCGTGTGTATATGTGTGTGTGTGAGAGAGAGAGAGTGTGTGTGAATGTGCTTGTGTGTCAGTCACTTCCTGTTTTTGCCAACTCTCCTTGCCCTTTCTCGGCTCTGTCGCCAAGGAAACAGGCACAATGAGCATGGCTGGCATATGCCTGCGAAGTCTGCCTAGCAACAAGTGACAACTCGACAATGCAAATAATTCAGCAATTCTACAAACGCAAATAAATACATGTATACATTATGCATTATATATTATAATGCATAATTAAAATGAAGACAAATGCTTTTAAAGCTACTTTCTCAAAAGAAATTTGAAAATGAATAAATATTGCGCAATATCCACCCATCCATCTATTTTCTGAACTGCTTATCCTCACTTGGGATGCGGGTGTTGTGCATTATATAAGAAATAATTCAATATAATAAACAATAATATTCATTTCAAGCTCATTTCTTGTTAGAAAAAAAATAGATGAGTTGATAATGTAAAGCATAAAACAAAGAGAATGACCTGTTGTATATTTGAAACAACCACATAGCCTCCATCAAACATATGATGGAAAACACCACAACCAGCCACATGGGCTAACAATTAACATAAAACAAAAATAAAATACAATAATGCCAGCCAGGTGTTTAAAACAATTTGAAGTCGTGGACGTAATTACATTTTACGGCAGAGACGTTATGGAGATATGTCTGCAGAAGACGCGAGACATTGATGTGGGGGATTCATACAAAAGCAGATCGTCTCGCATAACGTTATTAAAGCAGAACTGAATGTCATGTGAGGTACAAATGTTATTATTGTGTGTTTATACACAATGCCGTACTGTTGAGTGCAGGTTTTCTAATTAAAAGACATGTAAAACAGAAGTTTTTGGAATGAAACCGCTAACGAGAGACGTGTGTGTGTGTGTGTGTGTGTAAGTGAGTGAGAGAGAGAGAGAGAGAGAGAGAGAGTTTATATTGCCTTCTATTTTTCTTTTTGTATGTTTTGATGACTATATTTGACAATAGACTGCTACTTGTCTTTTTTTAAAAAACGTTTGAATTTTTTGGTGTGTTTTTTGGGGGACTGGAATGGATTAATTGCATTTCCATTCATTTTAATAGGGAAATATGTTTTGAAATATGAGTGTTTTGAGATAAAAGCATGGTCACGGAACGAATATAACTCCTATCACAAGGGACCACTGTACATTTAATTCTCAGTTCTTATTAGAAGAAATAAATAATCTATATACTATGCAATATATCTTATATCTTAAATCTGGAAAATAATAATGACTAAATACAATGTGTTCAAAGCTAATGTCTCGGTAGAGTAAATTTGATAATGAATAAAAAAAAAAAAAGTGATGTACTCTATGTATTATGCATTATTTATTACAATACATAATGGAAAACAAAAATAAATGTTGAAAGCTCATTTCTCATCACAAGATATTTGTTAATAGATAGCTAGATGGACGGACAGACAGCTTGCTAGATATAAAGCTGATTTCTTGTTCGACTGTGCAGAGGTACCCAGCATATCGTACCCGGTCTTGTGCAGGTCCAGACTGGGTGGACACGGTGGTGGAGGCCAACGGCGTGCTCTGCAGCCGCAAAGGCGTCAACTTGCCCGACTGCGACCTGATCGGCATGAAGGCGGTCAGCGAGCAGGACGAGGCCGACTTGAGGTTCGGCGTGGCGCAGGGCGTGGACATAGTGTTCGCCAGCTTCATCCGTTCGGCGCAGGATGTCCGGGACGTGAGGCGAGCCTTGGGGCTGCAGGGGAGGGATATCAAGGTGATCAGCAAGGTGGAGAGTCGCCAAGGAGTCCAGAAGTGAGTCAACAGATTCGACACTACTGTATATACTTTGCTATAAGATATCCACGCTTCAATTAATCACTGGATAAGAGACTATGTAAATGCTGAAAAAAATAACACTTGTTGGTGCCACTTGGTACAGTGGCTACAAAAATTCCACACACTCCTGTTCAAATGCAAGATTTTGGTGATATGGACCAAGGTGACCTATAACCTGTACAACGCAATGGGGGAGGGGGGGGGGGGGAGGAAATATCTTTTTGAGAGTGATAATAAAAACTAACAGGTGAGATAAAGTGGTTCCACAAGTGTGCACACTATTTTGAAACTGGTACTCGAGCAAATTTTAACCCCCATATAAACTTCAACTGTTCTATTGATCTTGTGATTATCTGTTCAACGGTGGTGAGCCAGGAGGAAAGAATCTGTAATAGACAGAGAATGTTTGGGATCATGTCACACTTAAGACAAAGTGCAACCACAACAGCACGTCTACGATCACTGACACATTAGTTACAACTCTACGCTCATTCGCTGGCCTCTTAAAGCCATACATCCTCAGTCACAGATACTACAGTAGAACTTGAGGATGGTGACCACAAATGGACAAAAAATATACCTGCACCTCACATGCACATTAATTCGAAATCAATTATTATCTGATTACTCGCTTAATTGATGTGATAAACGGTAGATTACTCGATTCTAAAACTATTCGATAGCTGCGGCCCTATGGACATCCATGGAAATTTTCAGCGATCAAACACCTGGTGTGAATTTTTCTGTTCATCAGTGTTTGTCAGAGGTCAGCAAGGTGTGCAAAAAGTACTGAAACATTGAACGGTTGGACATGTGCCTTCAAAAGTTTTTTTAAATGTTCACCCGTGAGGGTTTTTGTGCCTTCTTTGAAATCCTGAAATTTCACCAAAAATCCGAACTTCCCTAAATGTTTGTGACAAAGACGAAGAAACAACTAATGTTAGGCTATTAAACATTGTCGACAAAAAGACACAAAAAAAACAGCCTGCAGTTGAGTAAATGATGAGCACCATATGGGGAAATGGGCTATTTACTGAAGTGTATGCCACTAGCCGAGGGCGTGAGTGTTCATGACAACAGCGTTGATGGCTGCCTGCTAGCTGCCATCGAGGTGACGGCATCTGTCAGCTCGCACTTTCTCTCACTACTCACAGTCTGTCCACGTGACGTATGGCGACCACTTAGTGTTTCTTGACAAAATTTACGAGAAAGCTCTGACGTCCACCATTACTTATCCGCTGACTTCACCGACAGGCGTTTACGATAATCGATCACTCCTGGAGGCCTCATAAATATTTGACTCTATGCAATTATGTTGGTATATTTCACTTAACTATCTAATCTGCGGCACGCTCATTTTGGATGATCGCCATGTGAGTCAGAGAGGACGTTATGTTCACATATTCTATTTTTGGTATGATCCCAAACATTAAGCCCTTTCTCCCGCTCCTCACTCGTATGTGTGTCAGCATTGAGGAGATCTTGGCGGAAAGCGACGGCGTCATGGTCGCCAGGGGTGACCTGGGCATCGAGATCCCCGCCGAGAAAGTCTTCATCGCCCAGAAGATGATGATTGGCCGCTGCAACTCGGCTGGCAAGCCTGTCATCTGTGCCACGCAGGTCAGAGTGGGACTACTGTATACATGCAGTATTGTATTTAAATATCATGAACACACACACATTCTGTGACTTTATTGTAATTACCGTCACACACAACTATGGAATTAGGATTTGGATAAATTAATGTTTAATAAAAACTCAAATCAACATTTGTATTGACCATACACACATTCTGTTGGTTAATTTGTATTTCGACTCTCATATTACTGTATAAATTAGATTTTAGATTAGTCTAAATTAGATTAGAAATGTCAGATAAGACTAAAAAATATATATATACACATTATGTTGAAGTACACCCTTTGTAATTCATTCACAAACAAGGTTTTCAGGCCAATTACAGGTATCATATTACTAAAATAATCAACATTTGTATTACATTTTAAAAAACACGCTGTGAATTATTTTTTATTTTCACTCATACACCCGCAGAAATATTTTTTTAGGCCGATTACTGTCCAATGACACTACAATAACGTACCTCCTCTGTGAATTTATTCACATTTATTTACACAGCTGCAAAAATATATTTTAAGGGCCAATTTAACATTCCATATTTAGAATAAAAAATATATAATTTTTAAGAATTTATTTTTAGAATTCTATTTATCAATGTATTCTCTTTTTCACAATTAAAAAATAATTCACATTAATCAAAATAAATTGTTTTTTTATTTATTTGAAAATTATTGTATTAAATTCTCATTTTAATTACACTAGATTTTGACTAATTGAATGTCCAATAAAATGAAATAAAAACAATGTTTGAATGGGAAAGAAATAGAACATACTGTACATGATATAGGGGTTGACTAGTCGACTAGTCGATAACTCGACTTCACCACCCTGCATCGACATTTAAAATTTGAAGTTGACTAATTGCTAATCACCTGTTTTTGGCATCTCGTCTTTCAGTCGGGCAATTTACAGAGGACTTTAGATTCGTCTATCTGCTACCGTCTACAGACTACGTTGCATACTGTGGAGCAATGAAAAGTCCAGCCAACAAGGCAACGTCTTTGTACATCTGTGCACGTCTGAGAGTACGAGAATGAAAAAATGGTGATAGATTACAATAGTGGTTAGCCTCGCGAGCTTCAACTATTCCGATCGTTGCGAGCCTTTAAATATTCATACCAGTGGGACCACCGGACTGGTGTAAACCATGTCCAGGGCTCCCTCTAATTACAACTACTACATTCAGCATAATAGTGAATAGTTTTATTTGTAATCATTTGTTTCTATGATGGTCCATCAAAATACTGTATGTCTGTAGGCGAAACCAGTCCAATGCGAAAAAAAGGTCGGGGGCCGCTGTACTGTGCTGAAAAAAATATTGACAATGACGTCATCGATTAATTGACTTTGAATTAATTTTCACCATATTACAGTCGAGTACAAAAATTCTTTAGCCATTCAATCCTTAACATGAGATATCTTCTTTTCCACACACATACCTACGCACACACATGTATAAATGAGCATTTTGGCCAGTTAAATGTAAAAAACAAATTTGAATAGACACACACGTTGTGAATTTTACACATGCATTCAAACATATTTTCCAAGAAAATGTCAAATAACCCTAACAACAACCAAACAAAATCATGGCATTCTCATCTAGGGGACACACTGCTTCCTCACGTTCCTCTACTACACACACTCACACGCACGCACGTCCACACATCCTCTCCCCTGCAGCCATGTTGAGTCACAGGGCTATACATGTTTATGCTACATCTGCTGACTCTTGGCGACAGTGTTACACAGCAGCTTAGCCACACATAACTTGAAGTCACAAATTAGGCCAATTAGCATCGGCAGCTTGAATTCCAGCAAAATTATCGTCTGTCAGGCTACAGCGGGAGACATCTCGTTTTACTGGCTGCGTCCCATCAATCCACAAAGACGTTACTACATATTCCGCATTGGATGAAAACACATTAGAATTAATGTATCTACACTAATCCGTCGTTTATTGTGGGGTACGTTCCAGACTACCCTCGCAATAGACGAAATCTGCAAAGTAGCAACCAAGTATTTACGTTATTATTTATATATATTTTCAATCATCATGCATACTCTTCATCACCAACACATGATATGCGTGTAACGCCCAGCAGGAGTCAGATTGTTATTATTTAGTTGAGTGTACCTGTGGGCTCCTGGTGACCGCAATGATTGGACCCTGGATTATTTTTGTCCACTTGGGCTCACCGGCAACACATTTTTCACCATAGTAACAGTGACTGTGGAAGTGGACATATGAGAATGTACTGTTGGCTGGCTATTTCCTGGTTATAGCGTTAGCCACCGTGGTTTACCGTGACAGATGTGCTGAGAATGTGCATTTGATTACTGTAGTTTGTTACTGTTGGTTTAATAAAGCGATTGAAAGAGCACCATGTTGTGGATTACAATTTGTTCTAACTAGCAGTGGTAGTTTATATTCAATTAGTTAACAATGTTTACTTAACCTGAGATGTGTAGTTGAGTAACTGTACTATACAATAAAAAACAAATTAAAATCAGCGATGCACTGAACCTGCAATAATTGAACTGCGATATAGTTATGGATGACTGCATTCACGTAGCAGTGCCGACCTCATGGCCCTCTAGGCCAGATCCAGGCTTCCATGTCATTGTATGCGGCCAGTGAAAGCTTACCACAAATTTTCCTGTTTAAATCTAGCCATCAAAAAAGTAAAAACAGTGTATAACATGGTTACGGGACAAGAAGTGTAACTGCCTCGCATTCTGGCCACTTGCCTAGTCCATAAACAAACTCAGTGCAGCTCAGCTTCTCGCTACCAGATGTCATGGGTAGCCATATGTAAAATAATAATAAAAAGCAAGCAATGCAATAACTAATGCCATTTTTAAGTATTTTTATAACATAATTATTGACACGGTTCAAAGTGCTACTGTTGCACTTGACTGCACCCTTTAATTTCTTAAAAAGTTGACAAATTAGTACTGTTGCACTTTCCATGAAAGACTTTCCTATTTAAATGCCATTAAATCTGACCCCGTTTACCAAATGAGAAGCACTTTTTTGTTCCGTTACTGTACAGAATGTGAACCGAACACTAAAATCAAGGTGCGTACAAAAGAGCAATGTTTGGAGTAGTTACACATCCTAGTGATTATACATTTATGTGGTCTCACCATTATAAACGGCCCCATCTATGACTAAGTTGTGACCCCGATGGAAACATGTTTGACACCATATTCAGGAACTTTTTTTGTCAAGCTAATATATTGTGTGTGTGTGTGTTTGTGTGTGCGTGTGTGTGTGTGTGTGTGTGTGCGTGCAGATGCTGGAGAGCATGGTGTCCCACCCGCGGCCCACCCGAGCAGAGAGCAGTGACGTTGCCAACGCCGTGCTGGACGGAGCCGACTGCGTTATGTTATCTGGAGAGACCGCCAAGGGCCTGTTTCCCGTGAAGGCAGTCGCCATGATGCACTCGGTGTGTGTGTGTGTGTGTGTGTGTACTTGTGTTTGTTTGTGTTACACTTCAAGCCCACCGCTGACTCTCTTTCTCTCCTGCTCCGTCACATGCTGTCAGATCTGCAGAGAGGCAGAGGCGGCCATTTTCCACCAACAGCTATTTGAGGAGTTGCGCCGCCTGACTCCTCTGTCCTCCGACCCCACAGAGGTCACGGCCATCGGGGCCGTGGAGTCCTCCTTTAAGTGCTGCGCTGGTGCCATCATAGTCCTCACCACTAGTGGCAGGTGTGCACTGCAACCCTATCAGTACAAACCCTCAAATCAAGTAAATCTCAAATTCAGCCCCAGAGGCCAGTTTTAAAAAAGCAACATGGAATTTGGTAGTTATGTCTATCATCAGTAGGCCTACAAAAAAAGAACTCATTCCCAAAAATGCGAAGGAAGTAAGCCATTTTGGTTTAAAGCTACCATTTTAGGGTCATTATGGCTATTTCCCGAGGTGTCCTTCAAAGATGGACTCAAATTTCTACCAAATGAGAACCATATAGACTAGCAGTCCTCAATCTTTTTTGTGCCACAGACCGGTTTCACGTGAAAACACATTTTGACCCACTGCCATATAAACAAATAAAAACAACTGATTAAATATACAGTGAACCACTTTGCTAAATGTAGTTGTTGTATTTAGTGGCTTGTTTCTTTTCAATGAGCCCGTCCCATCTCACTCAATGAGAATCGATAAGAGAATCGATAAGAGAATCGATAATGGATTGGGAATTGCAAAATTCTCATCAAGTCCCATCTCTATCTACATGTGAGCAAATAATACCAGCTTTGTCTTCAAACATAGTGAAGCCGCATGCGCCTCATTGTTACTAAGGTTAGTTTGCGCGTCTTGTTAAAGTAACCAAACAATTGTATGTGTATGATCACAAGATGGCTCATACTGTATGTATTATCAGTGGGAGAGTAGCTGCCTTGTTAGTCAAAAGACCTAAAACAGTACACGCGTGTGTGCGTTTGCTCGATACGATCTCTCCTCTTCCATAGTTTAGGTTCATACTCGATACTTAATCATACATTTCTGAACAACAATCAGTCTGTAGATAATATGTTAATTTATTCAAGGTTCCGCGATTTGCAGGCTGATGATGTTATAACGACTACTCACATAGTCCATGAAACTTAATGACTTTCCTGTCCTTTTACAATAGACAGGTTTAAAAAAAAAAATGTGAGTCATTTCTCTGTAAGGAAATCTACAGACGGTACAAGTGCAGTTTTCTGCTTTAAAACCCCACTGGATTATTGTGTTTGTGTTTTGCCTTATGTTTTGTATATGCAAATGGATCACTGGCACGACCTCCGCTATCAGGCACAATAAACTTGACACGAATGCGCTTTTGGTCATGATTATTAATCGTTTGTGTATTCCGTGTGTGTGTGTGTGTGTATGTACGTGTAGGTCGGCACACCTCCTGTCCAGGTACCGGCCCCGTTGTCCAATCATTGCAGTCACCAGGAGCCCACAGGTACACTCAACTAAATAATAACAATCCGACTCCTGCTAGTGACTGATGGCTTTGTCAGGTTCTAACAGACAGAACCTTACAATCTTGTTTCCATCCACAATACACATTTACAAGCAGAGTTGCCGTTTAGGCAAAATGGGAAAATGCTAAGGGAGCCGTAGCCTTAGGGGGACGCCCAAAATTGAACCCCCCACCCGCTCCCGCAAAAACCACCTTCGATAAACAGTACAGTGGCGCCATCCCGAGTGACCCGAGTTTTTCGAGATACGAGGGTCATTCGGCAAATGTTTTGCTTTGACTTACGAGCATACACTTATACGAGCGCTGTATGGTGGCAGCAAACTAAATTCAACTCGCTCCACAATAAGCAGCAGTTTGGCAAATAGTGAACCATTCATCCAAAAAAGAGGGCTTAATATGTTTAATGTCAGTCCTAATTGAAGTTTACTGTCAAACTAAACAAAACAAAGACAATTACACGTAGTGTATTTAAAACAACCAAACATTGTTGCCCTAAGAATGGCCCTTTAGCTTAATGCTAACATTTAATGGAAAGTGCAATTGACATGCTAATGGTTAGCATTGATAGTCCCAGTTTTAGAACCCTTAATGTAACGGATATTTGAACATAAATGGTTGATCAACAACTGAGGACAGCTAATATAACAATACTCACAGGCATATATGTAACCCTCAAGCACGAAACAGATCAGAAGTCGCACGGCTGTGTTTTGAGCTATATGGATTTTCTGAAAAGGCATTAAAAATGCTTTCCAGTGATGTATAGATTGTGGTAATCGGGTAACATTTGGTGAAGATGTTTTCCATCCACAATACACATTTACAAGATGTACGTTAAAAGATCGGAAGCGGCGTTTCACCATCAGTCTAGCAACAAGGATGATTTGTTTACACCACGAGGGACTGCATTACGGCCTCTTGTTGGTTCATACGTATAATGACGTCCATCCATCCATCCATCCATCTATCCATCCATTTTCTTTACCGCTTATCCTCAATAGGGTCGCGGGCTGCTGGAGCCTATCCCAGCTATCTTCGGGCGGGAGGCGGGGTACACCCTGAACCGGTTGCCAGCCAATCGCAGGGCACATATAAACAAACAACCATTCACACTCACATCACACCTACGGGGAATTTAGAGTCTTCAATCAACCTACCACGCCTATTTTTGGGATGTGGGAGGAAACCGGAGTGCCCGGAGAAAACCCACGCAGGCACGGGGAGAACATGCAAACTCCACACAGGCGGGGCCGGGGATTGAACCCCGGTCCTCAGAACTGTGAGGCAGTTGCTCTATGTTTTTATAAAATACAATATTATCAAGTGCAAGTTTTCCCTTTTTTGGGGGGTGGGGTGGGGACTGGGGACTGGAACGGATTAATGGCATTCACATGTATTTATTTCAATGGGTAAAGATGATTTGACATACAAGTGTTTAGTGTTACATGAATGGTCACAGAACAAATCAAAGTCATATATCTCGAGCCACTATTTTAGTATATGTTGAAATTAGTTATTACTACAAGTGGAAAAGCTAACATAGATTCAAATGTAAATCAATGCCCAATTAATATTACTACAAATGATGTCGTCATAGTAACAATTCTGTTATTAGTTTCACATCTGGGTAGTTAATGTTTTTTCTTCTTTTAATCTTCATCATTTATTTTGTATTTGAAATTAAATTGGGTGACATAAAATGCTACATGGCGTCTTTTGTGAGTGTCTATACAGTAAATCACAGTTGGAGGGGGCTCGCCGTATAAAATCTCACCTAGGGTGCCACTGGTTTGGGCCAGCTTAGTTAACAGCTGTTTATCTTACTCTACATTCTTGTCCATCATGCTCATTTTTGCGAGAACTAGATGGTGTCAAAAAGTGTTTAAATGTAGGCCATAACTGGATTATAAATGTGTGCACACTTGTGAGTCATGCGGCGTAAATCCACACGGGCGCCTTCTCTGCACGCTCGGCACCGCCACCTGAAGGTCAGCGGTCAGGTGAGTCATCCGTAGCGTCACATCTGGGCCTGGTGTGGCTGCACTGAAAGCCGCTGGCGGGACTCCTTCAACTCACGAAGCTGCCTCGGAGGGCACTAATGGGGTCAAGCAGGCCGTCTCAAGCATTCTGGAGGTTCAAAGTGCTAGGATCTTGCTTTCAGAGATATTTTTAACCATCTTGAAATGTCACACCAGATGACTAATACAGTCGTCCCTCGCTATATCACGGTTCACTTATCGTGGGTTTAGTGCATTGCATTTATTTTGTTTTTTGTTTGTACAGTACAGTTAAGTACAGTTACTGACTGTACTCAGCTGCACGTTGCAGGTAAAGTAAACATTTGTTAGCTCCTTGAATATAGCCTGGCACTGCTAGTTAGAATGAATAGTAATCCACAACAGCTGGCACACGTGCCAGTAGCCTCAGCTGACACCGTCACTGTAGACCATAGTGGCTAATGCTTTCAGGAAATAGCCAGCCAAAAGTGGGTTCTCATATGTTCTCTTCTACGTCACTCAGAACCGAGTCGACCCACCTTCAAAAGGCATACTCACATTCATAGTCATCGTGAGTATGGTGAAGAATGTGTAGACTGTGACCCCGAATGGACATAATTAATACCTGCACCTCACATGCATATAGTGTATTGTTTATTGGTGATGAAGAGTATGCATGAAACCTTAAAATATATATATAATTGATATCATAAATACTTGGCCGCTACTTCACAGATTTTATTGATTGCAATGTGGTCTGGAATGTAACGCCCTCGATAAATGAGAGATTACTGTACAGTCTAATCATAGACAGTATACTATGACTTATTTTATTATAGGAATTTCCCTACAAAATGATCTGTTCATCTATACTGTTTTGGGTGCAAATCATGTTAAATGAGTATTATGAAAGCGTTTGGTTGATAAATAGCTCAACTTTAGTTTTCCACTGACCGCAATACTTTCCCAAGGCTTCTCTGACTTATTTAGATGTTGACTGGCAAACTTAAGATGGCCTGCACATGTGCAATCTCGAACAGGTTAATAATTTCAGTCCATTATGTACGGCGGTGTTACCAGCCGTTTTCTTTGTGACTAAAGTCCCACTTGCCTTCACATTAAAACTAAATTCCTGCCATGTACTGTAATTTGAGGCTGTTCTTTTACCTTTGACTAATCTTCTACCCTGTTTTTAACTAAGTAAAGTCAAAACAAACCCAATTCTTAACATTTTCTTCACTTAGTCACTCCTCAGGACTTTTGTGTGTAGCTTCACTAGAAGTTTGAAGATTATTTTAGTATAGTATAACTCTGGTAACGCCTTAAGCTTTCTCTGAGTCATTTAGATTGCAAATTTAAGGCGGGTCTGCACATGTACATTCTTGAGCAGGGAGACCTTGTGAGCACTGCAGTACAGTACATTACGGCATAAAGATTAGTGACTTGGATGTACGAAAATGATTAGAGAACAGGCGCGCTGTCTGTACATCCGGCCATCAACCCATTCACTTCATATTCACCGTCCATCTAACCAAAATTGTGCTTTTTGGTTTCTTCCTATCCCGGTATTGTAAAATGTCCACCATGTGTGTCAAGCATACCAATATGAATTGGCACTTCAGTGAAATGGTGTTTCTGAACCTTTTCTGCTGGGAAAAAAACAATTTGTTTAATCTGTACTTTTTAGTGGAAATAGGGATGTTTTCACCATGTTTTCCATTTCTTGATGAGGCAAAAATGTGGCAACTCTTACAATGAATATTATAGCTTTGTGGCCAATAAGTGAAGGTCTGTTGTTGTTGTTCAGGTGGCACGCCAGTCACAGCTGCTCCGAGGAGTCTTTCCTGTCATCTTCCACCCTCTGCCTGCGCCCGTCTGGGCGGACGATGTCGACAACCGGGTGAACTTTGGCATGGACATAGGTGAGGGTTTGATTTTTTATTTTATTTTTTTTGCAGTGTCAAGAATACTCCTGGGGGTCCTTCTGTTTACGTAGTTGACGACATACGAGTTTTTGAGGTTACGAATAGTGCGCTGTCATACTTATTATTTTTCATTAGATTGTTTTACATTTATGGCCTACAAATGTTTTTCATACAAATATTTACTGATATGACTACCATATTAGGGTAAATTAGTGATGGACTACGACGTGTTTTGACTTTACTAACAAGTTATTTACATATGACTTTGTGTAGTAGTAAAGAATAGACTAAGAAGACACCTATTATTTTTGAATCTGTATCCACCACATTCTTTTTGGTGTTTGTTTAGCAAGATTTGAATAATAAAAAAAGAATCAGAATAATCTTTATTTGCCAAGTATGTCAAAAACACACAAGGAATTTGTCTCCGGTAGTTGGAGCCGCTCTAGTACGACAACAGACAGTCAATTGACAGTGAATACTTTTGAGACATAAAAACATAGTCACTGATCAATAAATGGTTACCAGTAATGCTGTAATGGCGATACATTATTATTATTATTTTGACAATTTATGGAAATGATGCTGAGTCCTAGCAATTTAGAGCAGTTTGAAATGACTAATAGAACAATAGTCTGGTACAGTGACCATTGTGCAAATGGTGCAGATACTTCTCAAGATCATGAGTGGCCAGATGCTACTCTGGCATGAGTGCCCAGTATTGGTCAACAACAGTGGCGAGGCTACTGCAGTGAGTGCACGAATAACGTATAAGTGGCCCGACAGAGATGTGACAACAATCTCAAGACCAAATTGGCAGCATGTTACAATGGAATTGTAAGTTAACTGTTTAAGAAGTTAATGGCAAGAGGTTAGAAGCTGTTGGAATGTCTGCTAGTTCTAGTTTGCATTGTTCGATAGTGCCTACCTGAGGGAAGGAGATGGAAGAGGTGGCATTGTATTGCATTGCTTATGTAGGCATTTTGACTACCTCGAAATGGTGAAAATTCACAGATCAATTAAGTGCTTTTATATAGAATCTCTCGGTGAATGTTCTGAACATCTGTTTCCATGCTGGTGTCCTATTTGGTAGAACAGTCTTGCCTGGAGAAGTAAGTTGTAATACAATATTTTCACAAAATTCTTCAGACGATAACCATATTATTACCATACAGCGATTGTGCGTTACAAGGGGGCCTTTGTTCAGGACAGTCCTCCCATACAAGTTTTTGAATGGCGCCCAGTGACACAGTGTGATTATTTTATGTTTATGGGCTAGAAGTGTTTTTAATATATATATATTTACTGTAAATATGACTTTATTTCTAACGTAGCTTAGGTTGGATTAATCTTTTCCCATAGCAAATGATGGAAATAGAATTAATTAATTCCAGCGTCACATGTTTCCATCATGACTATCAGAATCATCTTTATTTGACAAGTATGTCCAAAAAACACACAAGGAATTTGTCTCCGGTAATTGTAGCCGCTCTAGTACGACAACAGACAGTCAATTGACAGAGAACACCTTTGAGACATAAAGACATTGAGAAAAACAGTCACTGAGCAATAAAGGGTTGCTAGTTATCTGGTAAAGCCGCTACATTATTTATTTTTTTTGACAATTGTGCAAAAAGATGCAGAGTCCTCTAGCACTTAGAGCAGTTCGAATCATTAATATTGCAATAGGCCGGTGCAATGACCATTGTGCAAAGGGCGCCGAGACTTCAAGCGAGTAGTACGATAGTCTGGGACAATGTTGATTGTGCAAATGTTGCAGATACTCCTCAGTAAGTACAGTGACCATTGTGCAAATGGTGCAGATACTTCTCAAGATCATGAGTGGCCAGATGCTACTCTGGCATGAGGGAACACGGAGTGGAGTGAAATTCTATACTCATCATTAACTGCGATGTTGAATATCAAATGTGTGCCTGGGAGGGAAGTGTGTTCACATGAAAAGAGTACACATCAAGCATTGCCACTTGCATCCAAATCTGGGTCACGACGCCACCATAGGAACAGAACTTCATCGTAAACCGAGGACCCCCTGTAATAGCTTTTGGTCATGCGCTCACACCGGGTTTTGAATGTTGTGCCCCAGGGAAGGCGAGAGGATTCTTCAAAGAGGGGGACATGGTAATTGTGGTGACCGGCTGGATCCCGGGCTCTGGTCACACCAACATCATGAGGGCCGTCAACGTCACATAACCATCAACAGCTCACCTAAATACTTACTGTCTTCAGTGAGCACCTGTTTAACATCACTCTCTGAACACGATTACATTTCACACCAGTGTCACGTGTTAAGGTTGGTAACATATTGCCACTCATACATATGTAACATCTATGTTTTAATAGCAATGACTCCCTATCAAACAAATAAAACTTGAAACAGTCATAAGGTAACTTCTCCTCTTGTGCTCGTGATGGGAATGAAACTCCTCCTTTTGGCTGTCCACTCTCACATTCTCAGTTACATGTGAATGATGAATATGAATACAGCCGGCGCATATTATTATAGATGCTCTTTATGGACTTTGCCTTTTTATTCCAGTCACATAGGCTTCCTCTCCGGTGGAGCAATTCTTTTGTTTAATTTTTACGAGTGCAGACAGGAGCGATGACTTGTGGTCTCTTGTCCAATGAGATGACCCAGATGCCCGCAACTGCACACTCTTCTGCCATAAAGTCATTACACAGTCCTTCCATTCACTCCTCCTTAGACTGCCTTCTCAGACATTTATATGTGAGTCCGGGGACATTGGGTGGATTGTACATCTGTCAAAGACACTTAAATCACTGAAGTAGTCGACCATTTAAGAAAAAAAGAATAATAATTAACAATACTTGTTCTAACAAGACCTCATTTGACGTAATTAATATCACAAAATGTTGGGCCAGGTGAACGAATACCTAAAAAGCCACTCAATCAAATTGCTCTGATGTCATCATAGCATGTTTGCATGGCACCTGGAAATTGATTTGACATGCTGTGATGTTTTGACTTGCCTTTTGATAGCTTTTTTTTTTTTTTTTTTTTTCATTCACACAAATGTATTATTTTTTTCTTAGTCACTGGGTGCATCATCCAATTTAAAGAGACATACTTGTATTATGTAATTTTGTCACAATTAAATAGAGTTACCCTGTGCCTTAATAAAAGGTATTTTATTTATTTTATTTTTTTTCAAAATTCACCCAGGCTAAGGAATTACAGCACTTAATATTCATTTGTCACACTGTGGTTCAAATCAAGATGGTGTTGTACCATGCAAATGCTGAGTCCGGAAAAGCAAGAAATCCAGCCACTTTTTGTCTTGTGGAGACACAGAATCTCCAGAGTCCAAACTGGAAATGGCAAATCACTGGCTAAGTTACACTCTCCCCAGTATTTACTTGGTTGTCTAATTTCACACTTGATGAATGGGCATCACAGGACAGGCACTGCAGAGACTCTTTACAGCTATTTGTAGACAAGATAAAATATAATATAGAACATTCCATCCTTTTTCTACTACCTACCCAGTTTCAGGTCTTAGGGAGCTGGAGCTTCTCCCAGCTGACTTGGGGTGAAACCGGTCCCCAGTCAATCAGAAGACAACCATTCACAATCGCATTGTCACTGATTGGGAACTGAACCCACACTGTCTGCACAGAAGTCATATAAAGAAACCACTACACCACCATGACCAATTAAGAAGTCCATTTTCCATATTACTATATGTTCCCTTTTAAGAATTTAAGAATATTTTTTTTTTTTTACCAAATCCCAAAAACAGTTAGTGTAGTTACCTCAATTGATAGACATTATGCTTCACAAATGGACAATGAACTGTGACCTTGAGATGAGCCCATTTGAACTCTGTTGCTAACCAAAACAGCAGCACCTACTGGCACGCATAAACGGTCTCTGAATGAAATTAGGGAGTAAGAATGCAACTAACGATTATTTTAATAATTGATTAATCAGCCAATTCAAGTTTCTATTCCTAGATGAACCGGACTATAAAAAAAATTTCCATCCTTTTATTAAAAAACAGGACATTATTTCAAATTGACAGTTTATGTGTGTGCAGAAAATGCACACAGACAAACTGGCTGGGACTCAGTTACTGTTTTGGTCTCTAGCATGTCTGAAATGCTGATCATTGTTTTAAGTCGTCCAATCAGATGTTTTTAAATGTCTTTATTTTGATTCAACACAAAGATAATCAGTGTACTTTCATGGAGGAACATAGAAATCTGAGAATATTTACTGTTGAGAGGCTGAAATTCTGAGGATTTGGACAACTTTAAGTTAAACAATGTTGTGAAACAATTAATCCATTATCAAAATAGTAATTGTTGCACGTCAAGTGTGGAGTCTTGTGTGCCTGTGCAGTATCAAATATGATATTGCGCGTATCTTGAAGCACCATTTGTGTTCCAGTAGACACACAATTTTGTGCGCGCCCCGTGCTCCCCATCCCCCCAACGGACCACCCCCCTGCCCCCATTTGCAGTTGAGTAATTTGCGGACCGACGTGGCCATGCTGGCTCAGGGCACGCGCCCCCTCGGATGGGCGCGCGGGGATGACGCACCACCGGCCAGGGAGCGCGTGCGTGCCTCTGGACGATGTCGGGGAGGTTTAAGGACGTCATGACCACGGTCCATTCGGTTTATCCGCACCTTCACAAAATAAAATAAAATAAAATAAATAAATACATAAACAGGCGTCCGGATGTGTTCATGTAGGTGAATGTACAGTACTTAATTTGGGCTGCGACCTCGTGGGGAGAAGTGAAATCCTCACGTGACGTCACACGGTCGGCCGTCTTCGGGAAGGAGAGCCGACACTTGCACCGCTCAACAAGTTGTTTATTTTTCTTGTTTGGCGCGAGATCAAAGAGCCACAAAGAGGAGGAGTACGCCGTCATTATCATAAGCGCGCGTGCTTGCGGACGCATGTCACGGACGGTGCGCGCGCGTGGATGATGCTGAGGAGAAGGTGACCGTGTTCCGGTACCACGGAGACCGGCTGGAGCAGGAGCGGTCCGGTCGTTTTTTGTTTTTGTTTTTGTTTTTTTAATCGGGGGGTGAGCGAGGTTGCAGGAAGGAGCCTTCCCGCCTCCGTCACCGTCATCCTTTTTATTATTATTATTTTTTTTCTTCTCGCTTTACCCCACCCGTGAACGTCACTACGCCTTCCATGGCGACTCAATTCGGGCTGGCGCGCCTCCGAGTGGGAGCCTAATTTAGTGCGCCCACCGACGAACCCCGTGACAGCGGATCAAACGCCCTTGTCACTCGTCTTCATGTCCACCCGATTCCCCACCGTCACGCGTGGGGAAATGGATCCCATTCTGTGAGCGGGAGTGACAGCCATCAGCATCATCATCACCACCACCGACTCTGAATTGCGGGATCCGGTGCCAATGTGACCAGCGTCGGAACGATGAGGGCGGCTGTGGAGAGGCGAGCGTGGGCCTCTGGCGGAGCTTTCAAGGACGAGGAAGAAGAGCAAAAACATCTTTGAGGACAAACGTCACACGCTGCAAAGACTGGAAAGGGAGATTTAGTGTGCCCCCCAAGGGCACTCAGCCTTCACAATGACTTTCTAAATATTTATACTATTTTATGTATTATATTCATCATTATCTCTCAAAGGGAAATTCAAATCACGTGTTGTACACCACAAGAAGAGAACCACATCACACATGCAAGCATGCAAGGAGAGATGTCGGAGTGAAAGGGGTGCACAAACGGTGCTTCACTTCTTCAGTCTGGGGGGGGGGACAGTGCCGTGCTCAAGGGCATTTCAACAGAAGTCAGGAAGCTGACTAGCATCTCTCCAACAACTAGTTGCTATTTTACATTTGTCCTCAACGGAACTCAAACCGTGACCCTCTGGTTCCTAAGTCCAAGTCCTTATAGATGAGCTCCTGCCGCCCCCAATATTGTCATTTATACATATAGTTTGAAAAGGTATTGATCCTCCTCACTGATGGATGGGGTGGTGGGAGGTGTGGGGACGCCCAGTAGTGCAGGAGGGTCCGGAGGTGACAGTCTCCCCCGACGTAATGGAGGGGAGTCAAAGAGGCGCAGTAAGGGCAGCATCCCCTCGCCAGGCTACAGGCTGTCCCAGGCGTCCCTGGAGGGGGAGAAGGCTTCTTTTGGGGGGGACGCGGCCCCCTCGGGGGGACGCGGCCGGCGCCTCTCCATCGTCAGCTCCGGCCTCCCTTTCCGCACGGCTGGCACGCCGACCACTCCGGTGCCCCTCGTTCACCCTGCGCCCCGCTCGGTGGGTTTCGCCACCTCCCGCGCCGCCATCGCCTCCACCTCCTCGTCCACGGGCACAGGGGTTATGGTGGTGGCCACCGGCCCGGAGACCACCACCACCACCGCGTGCAACTCTACGGCGGCGGGGACACCCGAGACGTTAGGACCGTCAGCACTAATGGGCGGGTTTGGCATGGGGCTGGACGGGGAGGACTACAGCCAGTCCAACCAGAGCACCTTCATCCAGAGGCAGTTCGGAGCCATGCTGCAGCCCGGGGTCAACAAATTTAGCCTGCGCATGTTCGGATCCCACAAGGCTGTGGCTCTGGAACAGGAACGACTCAAGTCAGCCGGCTCGTGGATCATACACCCCTACAGCGACTTCAGGTATGGAAACACTCAAACTAGCGGTGGGAAGTAACAAAGTAGACGACAAATACTTCAGTCAGGTTTTTAAGTTGATTTTCAGGTATCTGTACTGTACATTAGAATTCATTGTTCTGAGGACTTAATTTTTATCACTACATTTGAACACAGATAGCTCTACTTTCTACGCTTGTTTCAAGCAAAATAGGCCGGTTACTTTTTTCAACCTCTGCAGATGACGACACGACATAAAAAATACGTAAATAGAGAGTGGTAAAGTCAACCGCGGTCGAGACTTTCATTGATTTATTGAGATGTTGGGCAGAGGCGGCAGAACAACTGGGGCGGGGGGAGGGGGGGGGCCGCAGTGCTCAGGTTGCACTTCCAACAAAGAGGGCAATCATGCTAAAAAATTAAATCCACTTCACTTTGTTAGGTTACGACATGTAATTATGCTACTTATGAGCAACATATGCTCAGATAGGCACCACCTAGTGCAATAAATAAGGGGTTTGAAAACATCTGTGAAAATGTCAAAAGCAGGCCAAAAAATGGGGGGATCATGCCCCCCCCCGGTGGTTCCGCTGGCTCATTAGGTGTAAAAAAAAAAAAAAAAAAAAAACAGGGATGGCAGCGACATGGACGTCACGACAGGAACATAAACCAGAGAGCATTTACAAAGCTGGCAACAGATTCGGAGGAGCAAGATATTCCTCATCCAAGGCCTTATTTAAAAGAATTGTTCGATGTTGTCTGCTCCCAGAATGAGTCGTGCCAAATGTGTTACGACTCGCTTCTGACTTTAAATTTTGTTTTCAGTCGAACCGGAAAAAAAGAAAAAGAAAAACACAAGTAAGGTGTATTTTTTTCAATGAACAATGTGCTTTGTATGAGCACTACTTAGGTTACGTAAAAGGGAAACTATTATGAAGTTTTTCATGCTCCTCCCGTGCTTGTGTGGACTTTCTGCGGGTACTCCAGCTTCTTCGCGCGTTCCAAAAACATGCCTGTTCGGGTCCTTGAAGCCCCCTGATGGGTGTCAACATGTGTTCTGCACAGTAAGGAAACAAAATGCTTATCTTTTGTGGAAACAAGGGGCAGAATTAAGCCATTTCAAATCTTTTCTTTTTAGGAAAGTGCACCATTAATAGTTTGTTTTATGTCTTTTAGGAAATGAACAATGCAGAAAAGTGCAACAGTAACAATATGAACAGTGAATTGTTATGCGATAAAAACAGGTTATTTATTTATGAATTTTTTCAATTATTGTTTTTATTTTAAGCTTATGGCTAGCCTGACGTCTGCTATCCTAAAGCTTAGCTGCACAGAGTTTGTTTACAGACTAGGCATGTGGCTAGTTATACTTGTACTTTTCACCTATGCTGCTATATATGTTTCACGTGAGAAACCTAATAATCACTCATATCACATAAATGGTTAATTGGCAATTGGTTGTTGTTATTTTTATGGAAAATTTAAGGAAAAAATTGTACCAAGCTTTCGCAGGCCACATCTAGCATGGGGGCTGATGTCTGATGTTATTTCTGTCTGGTTGCCTCCATGTTTCTTGTAATTGGCTAGCGACCACTCGTGGGTGTTCCCACCCTCTCACCCAAAGATAGCTGGGATAGGCTCCAGCTCAATGAGGATGCGGGGTATAGAAAATGCATGGATGGGAGATCTCAGCACACTTGGAGCATCATGAAAGTCAAGAGTATCTGGTGGAGGGATTCACATATTGTGCATTGAAGTGAAAGAGAACACTCCGGAGGCCACATAGGACCCAGCAGTGGATGTATGAAGGCAGCACAAGAATAGGTGTCGTGAGGGGTGGGGGGTGTTTCTATAGAAGACAAAGTGCAGGTGACAAGTCGTCCAATTTAGACAGCAACATCGCCACTTGTTAGATAGTGAGAGTAAAAATACTCCGCTGGAGTCTGGTGCCACTCAGACAGATGTGCAAATGAGCCGGGGCGTTCGGACAAGAGATTGTCGGGCTGACTGACCAGAAATGTGATGAAAAATGTGTTACTATGATAAATTACACATAACTGTGGCTTTATCACACTGCAGGTGCAAGAGCCCTATTCCAATGTAATGCGTATATCACATTTTCTATGTATATGCATGTATATTTCAAGTAACACATATCTAATATGAGTCATCTCTGGGCAGTGACAACGTCGACTTAATAATGTAGGGCTGCGACTGACGATTATTTTAATAATCAGTTTTTTTTTCCCCCTGATCAATGGATGAATCGGATTAAAAAACATTTTTATAATTTCTATCCCTTTATTCAAAAACAGGACATTATTTTCAATTGACAGTGCAGAAAATGCACAAACAAAGTGATTATGATTGAGCTGCTGGTTTGGTCTGTGTGAGGACATTGAGAAAAATGTGGATCATTGTTTTTCAAAGTAAAAGCAGACATTGGAAAATGTCTTATTTTCATTCAAAAGAAAGATCATCAGTCTGCTTTCATGGAGGACTACAGAAATCAGAGAACATTTACAGGTGGGAGGCTGAAATTCCGGAGATTTGCACAATGAACTTAAACAATGTGTCTAATTTATTAATCACTTACCCAAATAGTTATCCAAATTAATTTGATAATTGATTAGTTGTCGATTAATTGTTGCACCTTTACAATACTGCCTAAATAATACAAATGTTGACGGTTACATACATAAGTGTTTAGCTGGCCTGGGCTGACTCTTCCTCCCATTGATTTAAACAAAAGTAACATTGGCATTACTCCACTGACTGCTGTGGGCAATTATTTCACTTATTTAATGGACACACTTTGAATGCAGCATATATTCCACTGTCTATGCATTCGCTGTAGTTCCGATGTACCACAGGTGCGTTTTTTTTCTTTTTTTTTTTTCTATTTCCGCTGCAATGATGCATATCCCAATTGGGCCACTTGTAAGCATAAAACAAGTATAGCGGATGTAGAATGGACGAAAGAAGCATCTATTTTATTTAAATGAGTGTCCAGCTTTCTTTTTTTGTTTTTCCATTGCAAGATTTGAATGAAAAGTAAATCTATATGGGTTGGGCGTTTTGGCTACCTGGGACTTATATTGGGGGGAAATCTCGATTGTTTGATTGTCACTACATGTAGCTGTCATAGATAAATGATATACATCCTTTGTTGAAATTTTTCAAATTTTCAGATCAATTAAGTGAAACTGGATAATTTCCCCCCAGAACACTTGATGATCTCTCGCAGCACAGTGATTGGGAATCATTTCCATAGGAAGAAGAGCAATCCAGCTGTGACAAGTAAATCGCTGCCAAATTTTGCAGACAATTACTCTAGTATTGCCATACAGCAGCCGGCACGTTGGACGACTGGTTAGCACATCTGCCTCACAGTTTTGAGGACCGGGGTTCAAATCCCGGCCCCGCCTGTGTGGAGTTTGCATGTTCTCCCCGTGCCTGCGTGGGTTTTCTCCGGGTACTCCGGTTTCCTCTCACATCCCAAAAACATGCATGGTCGGTTGATTGAAGACTCTAAATTGCCCGAAGGTGTGAATGTGAGTGCAAATGGTTGGGATAGGCCCTAGTGGGGATAAGCGGTAAAGAGAATGGATGGATGGATGGATGGATGGATGGATGGCATACAGCAATTGAGCAGTAGGCGGTTTACAACATATTTACGACATATGAGGTTTCGAGGTTAGAAACTGCATGCAACAAACATGCATTTTGTGAAACAGCGAAAGAATACATGGTCACGCAGCACAGGAAAGGAGGCTCCGATATCACCGTACTTAGTGATTTTCATCTTTAATATTTTGTATTTTGGGATGAGAAGTGTTTGTCATACAAATATTTACTCTAATTATGGTTTTACCTCTGCGCTCGCATAGGTGAGTAATAGACTACAATTATGCCCATCCATAATATCAAGTAAGGCAAGCCAAAACTGCATTGTGCTTTCATTTAGCTCACACTATTTCAATACAATCCATTGCTTCTTGGGCAATTTTGACGACGCATTGACGCGTATCGGTAATTTCTCTCTAGCATCTATGAAGGCTGTAATCTAAATGATCATGGTCGGACCCCGTGGCAAAGCTCCCACGCTCCATCGAGTGTCACTTTAGCTCCTCAATGTTTTCATGTGGAGACTAAAGCAAACAACCAGCGGTCCGTGTCGACGACAACATGCGAGGATTAGGATGTGGCTGTTTCGTGAGTCAACGGCGCCTGAGGAGAAAATGACTCGCCAGGCTGTTAATTTCGGGTTGCCCCTCAGGGAGACTCTCTCACAAGACAAAACAAGCCTTGTTTTTCAAAGGATGTCAACACTAGAACCTGTAAAGTCCAACACTGTAAAGCTTGTCAAATCTGCTTCACCAATATCCATCCATCTATTTTCTATAGAGCTTGTCCTCATTAGGGTCACTACTGGGTGAATTGAAATGCTTTTAATTTTGTTTTTGAAATCTGAACTAATTAGAAGGTTAAACAATGTCATGGATCGGATTGTGTTCCACTTTGGAAGTTCCACTGTCTACTGTACTCTGACAGTACATTCATTTGTGGACTCGCCAGTGTGTCCAGTGTCCAGTATGTGATATCGCCTTCCTTAAAATGACAAGTGCTCCTAATCTCGAGACAGACTGATGCAACAATGGATGACTTGATCCCCAAGGATCCTCGTGGCCCACATTTTGCTTCATCTCTCTCTGACACACACACACACACACACACGCGCACTCACACAAACACAGTGACTTGTATTGTGTGTCCGTCATTTTGAAGTACACCGTTGTTGCGTGTGGAGTGTGCGCAGGTAATCGCAGCCCTCATTGAAATCCACGCAAACCTGTCTCAGGATGTTAATAATTCCAATTACCGCCAGCAGACGATTACAATTGAATATGGTTTAATTATGTATGCCTTTGTAAATTATGCACTTTGAGTCTGCATTATGCATAATTCACTCATCTAACTTTTCAGTTAAGTACCTGTAGTTTGAAGACAGATTACATCCCGAAGCCCCTTTACCACTCCTTGTCCAACACTGACCATGAACACAAGAGTGTGTGCTGATATGCATACTAAAACCACATACACATGCCAGCGCGTGTCTGCCTTTCATGAAAGGAGTTTGCTGATAAGCTTTCGCCTCTTTAAGTCACACTGATGCCGAAAGGAAGAAGACGGAAGGAAAAGTCAGCCCTGCCAGAAGGAAGCCATAATCCGCGACGCCATGCATAATGTCACTCAAGACTTAAAGGAGATATTTTATCTCCCCCCCCCCCCCCCCCCCCCCCCCCCCCCGCCCCCACGACCCTTTCAATTTAAAACTGTTTCCAGGTGTCTGGAAATTTCTGGGGCGTGCTTTTGTTAAAATGGCCCAAAGATCAAGAACAAAAGTACATTTTACACACGGCATTTTTTTGTCCTGCCGAAATTAGCCTGAAATTAGTTTTTGAGAGGCCGCTGCTTGTCTTACCACTGGTGAAGACAGCTTTCGTTACCATGACGACTAGTGCGGAGCTAGCGGTGGCTGCAATTTGAGTCCCAAATCGAACCAAAAAAAATGGTTTCAGACACACTTGCTACAGGGGAAAATCGGCGATATCGAGACCACATAACTTTTCCAAATTAGTTTTACCCCCTCCCAGATGATTTAAACACATTTACATTGATTCAAACACAAAAATGGCAAGTCGATGCATCGAAAATTGTGTACGTATTCTAATGTACATTCATTTAGCTTTAAGAGGCGGGGCCTGGTGGGGTGTCATACACTTGTCTGTGTGTGTGTGTCTGTGCGAGAGCTGTGGCCAACAGAAACTCCAGCGTGAGTGTGCATTGTGTTTACCTATTGGCTTTGATGTAATGTTTCAGGCACTGTAATCTGGACAGTGGCCATTGATTGAAAATCGTTCTGGATCCTCAGCCAGCCTTGCTTCCAAGTCATTGACAGAGAAATAGGGATGGTTATGATGTAAATTATCAGAATTATGACATCACATTTTGTGGGGCTTTTTTTTTTTTTAAGATACCACTTTCAAAAGAGAAAAGAGCTTCAGTAAGGGGTTGTTAGTAAAAGAAGTTAGCTGACGTGCATCCAAAGCAGTAAGACTGGCGGTGTCTCAATACTTTCGTCCATGGCCAACCATGCTTATCATATTACTTGTTATGGAAGAGTGTCTGCCGGGACTTTACTGCATTTATTTCCATCAATTAATTACAGTTCAATGTGATCAGCACTCTCGCTGGCTGAAATAAATAGCTTTTTTAAAAATTGCTCTGTCCCAATGTCCCAATGGCTTTGTCTTCCATCCTTCCATCCATCCATTTTCTGATCCCCTTCTCCTCACCCGGGTCACGGGAGTGCTGGAGCCTATCCCAGCTATCATCGGGCAGGAGGCGGGGTACACCCTGAACTGATTGCCAGCCAATCACAGGGCACATAGAAACAAACAACCATTCGCACTCACATTCACACCTACGGGCAATTTAGAGTCTTCAATTGACCTACCACGCATGTTTTGGGGATGTGGGAGGAAATCGGAGTACCTGGAGAAAACCCACGCAGACACGGGGAGAACTTGCAAACTCCACACATGCGGGGCCGGGGATTGAACTAAATTGGTCCTCAGAACTGTGAGGTAGTCGCCCACTGTGCCCCTCTTTTTACTAATTTTACTTTAATTGCACAAATTGTAGTAATCTGTGTATTTGGTAGGCTGATGGAAAATGTAAATGTTTGACTGAATTATGTTGTTTAAGTTTACAAGTATGTGTATTTAACGCCCACAATCAATTCAGTTCAGATTCAGAGGTAATAGCAGTCGTAAATGTGAGGGCGTCTTGACATCTAAAATTGATCTGTTTTAGACCAAAAGTGTCATCGTACACTTTTATTCGGGCTGATGGTAGAAACGTCTCTCCTCTTTTCATCATGGCAGACAAGTTAGCAATCACAGGAGACGCAGTCGGCAAAATGAGCGTGGAGTGGGACACCAGCTGAGCAGCTCCATGCAGGTCACTATTTCCCGCCCAGCACCTGCTCACGTTCATCATAGGACTAGCGAGAGCGCCCGCTGAGCAACTTTAATTGCATTTGCAATTCTGATGTGCACGCTAGCAACAGTGTCCACTTCAATAACTTTGTATACACACACACACACATCTAATCAAGTCATTGCATTGGTTGGCTCTTTTGACATCAGAAAGCCATCTACAGTACGTCCAGAAAGTATTGACAGTGCTTCTTTTTTTCTGACAGTGCTTCTTTTTTCCCCACATTTTGATTCCAAAATGGATGGAATGGGCAAAACTGCCCAAAGATACGTGTGCCAAGTTTGTGGCATCAGATTAGAAAAGACTTGAGGCTGTAATTGCTTTAAGAAAGTATTGAGCAAAGATTTCTCAGTTTCTTATTTTAAATAAAGCTAAAAAGAAAAACAAATGCTGTTATTTTGGGACTGCTGTTATTTTGTAGACTCTCGAACTTTTCCCACTCCTCATCCAAGCCTTCCTCTTGCATCATAGTTGCGTGTTTGAAGACAAGAAATTCATTGTTATAAAAGATCGTCATGTACCCCACTGGACAGAATCTGGATCTTTATGTTACATCACAAATCATCATCGTTATTATTATTATATAATTACCTATGCCATTGGATCACATAATGCCATAAAATTGTTCGCCGTAATCACAGTTAACAAAGGGAGTCCTCAAGGTCACAATTCATCTTCATGCATCGCTATGACTACAGTGTCCCTGTTGCATCGCTCTAGTAAAATTGTGTGTATGTGCATGTGTGTGCGTGTGTAATTGTGTGTGTGCACGGCGTGATGAGTCATACTTCATCTTCATCAGTCTATTGGTCCCACCGTGTGGTTTTGTTACCAAATTAGAGCTCAATAGGGATCGACCACAGCACTCGAGCGTACTCTCGGAAAGGGAGCGTGTGTTGTTTGTGTGTAATTGTGTGCGTGTGTGTATTGTGAGGGAAGGGAGGCAAGTCATTGATATGGGTTAGGGTGATGGATGAGCGGGGGATCGGTGGCGAGAGAGATGGAAGGAGGACACAAGTGGTCTGCACACGATCGGGTCGTCTCGTCTCGTCTCGTCTGTCACCCGTTAATCACATTCAACGTTGCCGCGTCCCCGTAGTTTTAGGAGTGGGCCTTACGTCACCCCCTAATAAGCCCTCGGTCCCCCACTCCCACCCACCCAAACACACGCATGCAATGCAGATTGATGAGGCTCCTCAAGGTTACTGATAAGCTCTCTTTGTCCTCTACAGTTTACTTTAAGTGTCACTGACATGACATTTGAAATGTTTCTCGAAAGCCTAAATTCCACATTACCCCAATGAGTACAAGACGTATAGCAAATGGATTGAAGCTATCAAGGAGTATTAGAACCACACTGAAAAGAAATAAATGATACGACCGTAATATTATGGGAGAAAAGTTGTAAAGTTATGATGACACAGTCAAATCTCGCAGGAATATTTCATTCATGTCATTCTAACAAGTTACAATTTCCAAACTACATCATTCTTATGAAAGGATGCCATTTTTTGTCATTTGATTATGTTGCTTTTTGCATAATATTACTATTATAGGTTTCTCATATTTTTTTTGTAATTCGGTGACGGATGATTTCCGATGGTGTTCATAGCACTTGTGCTCTTGTTATATTTGAGGTTAGACTTGCATATTTTGCAAATGACCGTGCTACCATTCTTATTTTTAGTCAAACGCTTGAGGCACCGCTGCTAGTTTGCTGCGACGACTGCCCACCTGCTGATTTCAGCGAGGTGTCCATGTTACCCATGACAAAACACTTGACTTGTGATTAATCGACTTTAAGCTCTAACCGTCATTGCGGAGTGCTAAAGTCGATTTGTCGACTGATCAACTCATCAGTACAACCCCAAATACTTGATTTTCTACAGTGTATATGTGCCCTGCGATAGGTTGGCAACCAGACCAGGGTATAGTGTACCTCACTTCTCCATTACATAGCAACGAAGGTGAAAACAAAGCAACTGTTTTCCTACTGTGAAAATGTCTTACCGCAGGCAATACCATAAATTATATATGACAGAGGTGAAAGCTCTCATTAACAGGGCTGTCCTCGTTTTCAGCACTGGGAAATAAACACTCGTCTGCAGTGTCACCACACTGCACAAGTTGCCAATTGTTTTGCAGGATTATATCCATTTTCCATATCTCTTTTTTTTAAATCAGTTTTAGGGTCACACTGAAAAAAATAACAATGACACTAGGTCATAAATTCCAGAAGGAAAAAGATTAGAAAAAAGTTGTAATATTATGAGAATAAAGTTGTAATATTATGAGGGGGGGGGGGGGGGGGGGGGAGTAATTTTGCAAAAATGAATTCTGAATATTATGGGAAAGTCTTCATTTGCAAAAACTAAGAAATATTCGTAGGAAAAAACTGCTCAAAAATGTATTTTTACAATTACACTTAGTTACTTAGTTAATAAATCAGTTTTGGGTAATCCCATACAAAATAGAATCCAAAATATTTTAGATTATTTATAAATTGTTAATTACTATGTTGGACACTAAGCTGACTAAACACATATTTAATTGGGACCTATCTAATAAGTACACTTTGAGTGTGCAGATGGAAATTTAATTTGTTGATGTTGATGTCCAGTTTATCTATGGGAATAAATTGAGATGTAATGTTGGAGAAATTGAAGAACTTTATTTTGAAAAGTATAAGCTCAAATGGTCAAATGAAGTTATGGTCGAAGATCCTTTTGGGCCTGAGCCCGATGTCACACTGAACCTGACCAGAACTCAGAGATCAGTGTGCGCTCAGTTGAGGTCTCTGGAGACAGGACGTTTCCACTCCGTCCCAGAGGAGGAGGGGACATGTTGTTTGTGTCAGCTAAATGGTGTCGGAAATGAAATGCACGTTTTGTTTTATTGTCCTTTTGTATCATGATTTGAGGATGCAGTTATTCTGTCATTTGTCTAATGTAGCTGTATCTTCATTTTTTAATGTCAGATGAAGAAAGACTGAAGTATTTTGTTTAAGCATAAGCCATTTTATTTGGCTCAGTTTTTGTTAAGAGCTTGGCTGCAACGCAAGAGGACACTCTTTGTTTCATATATTTGTGGATGTCATTTTTGCGCCTTACAAGCCCATTTTGCTGCATGACACCAAATAAGTAAATAACATAAACTAAATATATTGTTTCTTTTTTACAACTAAAATTGAAAAAAATCAAATCAAATTGTATTTTTAACATAACGGTCCTGCTAACTCCTTACGTCTACATTGGACCACTATTTCTGCTGCTGTTGTTGTCCCTGTGCAGGTTCTACTGGGATCTGCTAATGCTGGTTCTGATGATGGGCAACCTGATCGTACTGCCGGTGGGCATCACATTCTTTCGAGATGAGAACACAGCATCGTGGATCATCTTTAACGTGGTGTCTGACACGCTCTTCATGGTCGACCTGGTCCTCAACTTCCGCACGGGGATCGTCAAGGACGATAGCACTGAAATACTGCTGGACCCCCGGTCGGTGTGTGTGTGTGTGTGTGTGCATATCAGTGGTGGGAAGTAACAAAGTTTTTGTCTTTTACTTGACTATTTTTCTGACAGTTATTTACTTTTACTCCCTACAATTGAAAACAGTACATTCAACTTCTTACTTTGTCAAAATAGGCTTGTAGCTTTTTTCAACCTCTGCAGACTCGACTTCAATCAAATCCCTGTGGGGAGAATGAATACACCCTCCCGGCATGGTTGTTCCCGTGAGGAGACACTGGAGTTATACTTAAAAAGTTGGAAAGACTAAAAGACAGAAGGACAGGATAAAATACCGAAGGACAATAAGAAATACAACAAAACACGACGAGAAATAATGAAGAGATAAATGAAAAAATAAGTAATTAATAAATACATTTCTTAATAAATTAAGAAATCAGTTTAAAGCTTAACCAAACGGGTGAGTCTTGAGCGTCCAGTTTCTGCGGTCCTGATGCCCTCTGTCAGGCTGTTCTAAAGGCGCAGGCCATAGTGGCTGAATGCAGCATCTGTACGTTTTTGTTCTAGCTATGGGAATAATTAAAATGCCAGGGCCAGAGGAACTCAGGAATCGCCAGGTTTGATATGATAAAAGCATATCAGATGGATAAAGACCGTTAAAACATTTAAAAATTGGTAAAAGGACCGTAAAATCAATCCTAAAACATACAGGGAGCCAATGCAGTGATCTTCAAACCAGTGTCATGTGTTCTCGCCCTCTAGTTTAAAGCTTTAAATGTCGATGCGGACTAGTAAAGTTGATTAATGGACTAGTCGACTAATCGGTTCAACCCCCTAGTCCAAACACTTGTTTATGAATGAGGGGAAATTATTTTGTAATTACAGAAGGTTTTTTTTTCCCATTCTGCCAAGTTATCAAAATAGGTATTGCACATCTTCTTGTTTGCCTTTCGGCTTGTCCCGTTAGGGCTCGCAACAGTGCGTCATCCTTTTTCATGTAAGCCTATCTTGTGCATCCTCCTTTCGAACCACAACTGCCCTCGTGTCTTCCTTCACTTCATCCATCAACCTTCTCTTTGGTCTTCCTCTAGCTCTCTTGCCTGGCAGCTCCGTCCTCATCACCCTTCTACCAATAAACTCACTATCTCTCCCCTGGACGTGTCCAAACCATCGACGTCTGCTCTCTCTAACTTTGTCTCCAAAACATCGAACCTTGGCTGTCCCTCTGATGAGCCATTTCTAATTTTATCCAACCTGGTCGCTCCTAAAGAGAACCTCAACATCTTCATTTCCGCCACCTCCAGCTCTGCTTCCTGTTTTCTCTTCAGTTCCACTACCTCTAATACGTACATCATGGCTGGCCTCACCACTGTCTTATGAACTTTATATAGTTCCCACAGCTCTGCACATCACCCTTGTTCATAAAAAATGGGCACCAGCACACATTTCCTCCTTTCCTGCGGCATCTTCTCACCTGCTGGAATTCTGTTGAACAAGCTGGTCAAAAACTGCACAGCCACCTCTACTAGATGCTTCTATACCGCCACAGAAATGTCATCAGTACCATCTGCCTTTCCATTTTTCATCCTCTTTAGTGCTTTTCTAACTTCCCCCTTACTAATCATTGCTACTTCCTGGTCCACCACTTCCACTCTTTCTTCTCTTTCATTTTCCTCATTCATAAACTCCTCAAAGTATTCTATCTATCCAGCACACTACTGGCATCAGTTAACACATTTCCATCTCTAACCTTAATCACCCTAACCTGCTGCACATCCTCCCCATCTCTAGTCCTCTGTCTGGCCAACCTGTATAGATCTTTTTCCATCATCATATGCCTCTTTTTTGGCCTTATCGACTTCTATCTTCGCCCTACGTCGAATCTCTAAGTATTCTTGTCTCCTCTCCTTAGTCCTATCAGTGTCCCACTTCTTCTTTTTACTTAAGTACAGGAGTTTCATTTGTACTTCAACATTTGCCAGTCTTTTTTACACAAGAATCTGTAATTCTACCCAAGTACAGTGTGTGACTTCTTTTGCCACCTCTGTGTAATACTGTATCAATAGAGCAAGCCAGCAGCCGTAAATGTAAATGTGCTCTTCTGGCCTTCAAACGCATGAGCGATACAAAAAGGTGATGAGGCACCAGTGGAAGAAGACCTTTGTTCACGCTCTAGCTTTCTCCTGATGAATATGAATGCGCTGCCAGGCTAAAATTACAAGCGCATTCACAAAGCTTAGTGTGCCAAATATGGACTGACACTGACTGATTGCGCTGCAGGGCCATCCGCCAGAAGTACCTGAAGACCTGGTTCCTGGTGGACTTTGTGTCCTCCATCCCCGTGGACTACATCTTCCTGATGGTGGACAGTCTGGACTCTGAGGTGTACCGGACAGCCCGGGCCCTGCGCATCGTCCGCTTCACCAAAATCCTCAGCCTGCTGCGGCTGCTGCGCCTCTCTAGACTCATACGCTACATCCACCAGTGGGAGGAGGTGAGAGCCTCACAGTGGACGGAAACCATATTTGGTAACTTGATGGACCGTGTTTCCCTTATGAGGAGGCAGGACAACATTTTAATCGCTCCCAACTAATCAGTGAAGAAATTATAATAAAGAGTAAAAGTAAAAAATATGTACCGTATTTACCCTGGGAAAATATAGCTTCAAAACTTGTTTTTGTAAGATGGGTCAAATACAGTTCAATAAATAAATAAATAAAATACAAGCTATTTAGTGAGAATGGCCAAATTTGGGGTTTCCAACACAGCTTTTTAAAAGCTTTAAAAAAGTAGTTTTTATAATTGGTAAAAAATAGTAAAGTAATATTTTTTTTATATACTAGGTAAAATAGTTTCTAATCTAACCTAAAAAGAAGTCACAATATGTCTCACGAGTTCCGCTGCACTGAATTCTGCCAAAAACTGCTTTCTCCCAAATAATCACTAAAAACATGATGATGAAAAAAAAAATGGCAACAATCAACTAGAATGTGACTCAGTAGAGAATAAACTTCCATCAAGGCCAAACTGTTTAAAAAAGCGATGGAAAATAAGTTGTGGCGCTCCATATTAGGGTTTGTTAGTTAGTGGACTACTTTCTGCTTCATAGAGGATAACAAACAGGTGGGCAGTAACATTATGATTCTAAAGGGAGGACAGGACTACAGTGTTCCCTTCCTATATTGCGGTTCACCAATTGCGGATTTCTTTTCCATTCATATCGTGCATAATTTGCCATATCGCGGAATTGTGAGTGTATGCTGTTATTTTTTGGGGTAAAACAAACGCTTCCTAGCCTAAAAGATTAAAACTATACTTAAGTACATTCATTCAAAGACATATTGCAAGGAATACAATGTACATAGTGTAGAGTACTGATGTGCATTACTGTATGGTTGAGAGTTTAAACGTTTTTTTTTTTATGAGTATAGAAGGTGTTTATAAGAGTGTGGTAGAGGTTAATAAGAGTGTGGTGAAGATAAATAAAAGACTGGGGAGGTTCATGCAGCTTGAAAATATGTATAAATAATCCGAGAAATAAGTGGTTGCTTCTTCGCGGATTTCACCTTTTGATAAACAAGGGCTCACTGTATACCCTTCTATTTGATTAGTATAAAAAATGGTGTCTTGATAAAATTATGATACAACTTCATTCATCTTAAAGAATTGTTTAAACCTTTTACCAGTTATTTGTGAAGTCAAACATCACACGCTACTGCTCAGATCTTCCACATGACGTACGACCTGGCCAGCGCCATGGTGAGGATCGTCAATCTGATCGGGATGATGTTGCTTCTGTGCCACTGGGACGGCTGCCTGCAGTTCCTAGTGCCCATGCTGCAGGACTTCCCGCCAGACTGCTGGGTCTCCAAGAACCTGATGGTGGTGAGGAAAAGAACAGAAAGAAATAGAACACACAGAGAGATCTCTCACTTTGTTTGAACAGTCCACACTCTGTATATTTCCCATTGCGGCCACCAAGGCCTGCTTTTCGGGTTATCTCTCTCTCTCGCTCTCTCTCTCTCTCTCTCTCTCGCTCTCTCTCTCTGTGTGTGTGTGCGTGTACACGTGTGTGCGCTCTGTTTGCTGTTAACTGGCTCATGCAGCAATATGGCCGACTGGAATAAAACCATCACTACCGTCACGTATCCACAGAGAGAGGGGAAAATACAACACAAATCCTCCAGAGTGATGATGTGGAAGTGTATTTGTGAATGGGCGTTTATTTATTTATTTAAAAAATTGTTTTTAATGCAATTCGCACGGACACAAATGAATGAAGTGCTGAGTCATGTCACTTCCATTTCCCAGGCAACCGTTGCCTGGCAGGCGGATGCTGGGATTGTCCCTGGAGAAAATCTCCTCATGTTGGGCCATCCACAATACTCACGTACTCACACATGCACATTATTACACATGGGTCCAATTTGCATTTAATTTTACCTTCATAATTGCATAAGTCTCGTTTTATAGCCGATGTGGTTTTTGTTGTTGTTGTAAACTCTTAAGTGGTACTTTTAAGTTTAAAAAAGTGCTATGAGACAGATTCCCCCAAATGCCCCTTTGCTCCGTGTTCTGAAATCATGCTCTTAAATGAAGTAAATGTATACCAATTTTAAATCTTTACCAATTTTTCAAATGTAACAGACCCCAAACACTCCATATGCCAAACACAGCACACACAATAAGAATCTCTCCACCGGCAATCGTGAGTCTTGTCCACAAAACCACACATCTGTCGTAGTAAAAAGACAAACCTGTCAGAGGCAGCATGGTACCACAGGGTGACAAGACTGCTGGAAAATGAAAATGAAAATAGTAGAAGTAGAAAATACAAGAAGCAAGGCAAACTCCGTGTTGTTGACCACACATAAACATTTGCGATCGTAAATATTGCACAGGTTCAACAATTAGGACAGTCGGCCTTGACTTTTTTTGGAGAAGATCGGGGAGGATAAATTACTCTTAACACACCCCACACCACAGTATAATCACTGAGGATAACCGGTTAGCGAAAGGGAGTAGAAATGCTAAAATTTAGACCGATTGTTGGGATGTGTGTACCCCACTTACCTAACTTCTAGAGATGGGAATCGAAATGTGATTCGTTCCGAAAACTAGTACCCGGTCATTCGATTCCAAGAAACCGTTTGTTTGCTTGTCTGACAATTCCTCTTTTCAAGTACTCATTCGCTGCAAATGAGTGATAACGTCACACGCAAGAATATACAAACGTCTACCCTACGGTATAACCACCACTGGTGGTATGCAGACTCCCTCTAGTGGTACGCAAAATACTTTTTTTTTTTTTTTTTTTTTTTCTCCAGTACACATTTGTTAAGTACAGATCAGCTGTGTTTAACGTTTAAGTACAATAATTTTGCAGTTAATCATTTAGAAATGTATTTAGGTGCCATTTTTACTTAACTTTTATGTGCAATACGTTTTAATTGAATCATTATTTATTTATTCCCCCCCACATTTAATTTGAGTGTTAATGTTCAAAATTGGCATAATGTTCCAGTGGCTAACAAAGATTTTTAGGAATAAAACCTCTGCCTCTTTTTTAATGAAAAATTGGGCCAACTATGTTACTGTATTTTAATGTTGGTCGTCTTGGTGGTACTTGAAGAGCTAAATACTTTTGGAGGTGGTACATTGTGTACAACGTTTGAGAACCACTGCTTTATCGTTTATGTTGTTATTTTGTTGTGTGTTGGGTATGGGCACGGTGGACAACTGCCTCACAGTTCTGAGGACCGGGGTTCAATCCCCGACCTCGCCTATGCGGAGTTTGCATGTTCTCCTCGTGCCTGCGAAGGTTTTCTCCGGGCACTCCGGTTGCCTCCCACATCCCAAAAACATGCGTGGTAGGTTGATTGAAGAATCTCAATTGCCCGTAGGTGTGAATGTGAGTGTGAATGGTTGTTTGTTTATATGTGCCTTGCGATTGGCTGGTGACCGCCTCCCGCCTGAAGATAGCTGAGATAGGCTCCAGCACGCCCGCAACCCTTGTGAGGATAAGCCGTACAGAAAATGGATGGATGGATGGATGGATGGATGGATGGATGGATGGGTATGGGCTTAGCTCCATTCCTACACAACAATAGTCGCTCTCCAGGCATGACCATCAAGCCATGCTTCTTCCATTAGTGTAATTTTTGGATTGAGCATAAATCAAATCATCATGCCTGAAGAGTCGCGCACGGGGATGACAGCTAAGAGGTGACTGTTACTGTTATGCTGGTCACTTGTGAGATGAGTTAGGTAAATGTCTGTGCAGTGTGCATGTTTAATGGATCCCAGATCGCACTTACGTATACAAAAGTACGTTAGTCAAACCTAACTCCTCCAGAGCCTTAAGATTAGTGCTAGCTGGTGTGTTAGCAGCATGGGTTCGTAGTCTGCTGGTTAGCGCACTTGACTCTCTGTTATTTCTTTCCCTTTGAGAATCGATAAACCGTATCCATAATGGAATTGGAACATCTGACAATCGGCCCGTTGCTGACCTTTGGGCAATGTAGGGAAAATGCTCAAATGTGGCCTGATTGTCGGTATGCGTGTACCCCGCTTTTGCTCACTGGAAATGGAAAGAATTTGCATTAATATAGCGCTCCTTTTTCGTTCCACAGAATGACACGTGGGGCGTGCAGTACTCGTACGCCCTCTTCAAAGCCATGAGCCACATGTTGTGCATAGGTTACGGCGCCCAGGCCCCAGAGGGAATGACTGATGTGTGGCTCACCATGCTTAGTATGATTGTAGGCGCCACCTGCTACGCCATGTTCATCGGCCATGCCACCGCACTTATTCAATCGCTGGACTCATCGCGGCGCCAGTACCAGGAAAAGGTGACGTGACACATTTCTGTCCCATCAATACATTTTGGACTATCGTATGCTTCTAAAGGCCGTATATACGCATGCTTTGGTGAGTTTGGTGTGGAAGAATCCCATCTGAACTACAATAGACATGGATGAGAATTCCCACAGACATTCTCCAACCTCTTGTAGAAAGTCTTTCCAGAAGTGTGGAAGTTGCAAAGGGTGACCGACGCTACAGTATATCGTCTTCCTTATGCGTAATGGCCATGTGTCCCAACACTTGTGTCAATTTTCTTCATATTCCGTCCCATATACAGTACAGTAGTCTAGCTTTGATGCCTGCCTTTAATGAAACTATTTGTCTCAGTTTTCGAGCAAAAAAATAATAATAATGCATTGCACTTACACATTTTGAGTTTTAAAATTGAATTTGGAATTCATATTTTATTTAAACACTTTAAATGCTAATTTGATTTGATTTGAACATTTTCTTTAATGTACTCTAGTTTGACATTAAAATGTAACACAATTTTTCATGTAATTAATTTTGTTAATTTAATAAGTTACTGCAATGTAACTAACCTTCAAATTAAACTTTTACTGAACTTTAAATTTTAATTTATGACTCACAGCTGTAATTGCTTTATTTTAAATATTAGATTTTAACATTGCTGAGAATTTATTCTACTCTTACATTTAAACAATAAACATGTAAAGTAATTTAATTGAATTCATTTTTTTACAAAAAAATGAATCAATAACATTTTTACAAAATAAACCAAATCTTGTGATGTAAATGTCTAGAATTTATATTTCGATCCCCCAATTATTTAATTGAGTGCCTTTAAATGAAATTTTGAAACTATTCCTGGGCAGAAAAAAGAAAGTCTGAGTGCATTTAACGAACAAACAAAAAACATTAATAGGCTTCAAATGGAGAATAAAGAACTCCGTACAACAAGTATGAAGAAGTGTTAGTGTGCTGACGTGTGAGCGTGTGTTTGTGTGTGGCTACAGTACAAGCAGGTGGAACAGTACATGTCCTTCCACAAGCTTCCTGCAGACGTGCGTCAAAAGATCCACGAGTACTACGAGCACCGCTTCCAAGGGAAGATGTTTGACGAGGAGAATATTCTGGGAGAACTCAGCGAGCCGCTTAAAGAGGTAATACATTTACACACAAATGCACACGCACACACGCTCAAAACAAAATATTGTGGAGAGCATGCCGTGGATAAGTGCCTCGTTTAAGTTCTTAGGTGAATGTCCTCCCCTTACATACATGTAAATTTCATTGAAGACTCTAAATTGTCCATATGTGTAAATGTAAGTGTGAATGGATGTTTACCTATACATGCCTTGTGATTGGCTGGCGACCAGTCCAGGGCCGAGTTGACAAAAGAACTCATAATCTGTACTTAAGTAGAGGATAAGCGCTACGGAAAATGAATGAATGAAATGCTAAATTAAGTAATGATAACAACTGAATGAATGGTAAAAGTGGAAGTACTTATTCAATTCCCGTAATAAAGTAAAAAAAAAAAAAAAAGCACACTCTGAAATGTACTGAAGTACAAATGTAAAAAGGAATTTCTACTGACAGTCATATACAATACCCACTTAGAAAACATATCTGCAAACAACATAGTTTCCGTCTTGTTAACTTACATGATACATTCTAAAGAAAAGAAAAATCACATTACATGTTGCATGTCGTTTAAGACTGGTTCTCAGCTGTTGTCACCCTGTGACCTGCCTTTTTTATTGTTGCCAAGTCGTGACCCACCTGCACAGAAGTTGAGAGCAATAAAGATTTGCTTTTTTTTTGGGTTGAAAAATAGCCTCTTAGCACACATGTACAATATATTTGATTTTTAAATCAAATGAATTGCTGGACCACCGAAGGTTTATTGCTTGACATGACGTCCCCCAAACAAAGGCTGAGCTGCACTGAATTTGTTTACAGAGTAAACGAGTGGCTAGAGAAAAAGGAGCTAACATTTCTTATCGCTTTCCTATTCCCACACTATGCCCGTGTGGGAATTTGGTAGCCTACGCCTCTGTACTGTAGCGGAATAATCAGAGGAGGAATCCATGTAATTTTTTTACTAGCTGTCCGTGACCCACCCAAAATGGTTTTGTGACCCACTTTTGGGTCTCGACCCACCAGTTGAGAATCGCTGGTTTAAGACCTAGCGTGTATTGGCTCTACGTTTCTTTGCTATTAAAACAATGTGTTCGCTTAGCTTTGCTGATGTTGTGGACTGAGTAATAAAACAATGCTAAATTAAGTAATGATATCAACGGAAAAATACACCTTACTTGAATGTGATTTTTCAAGTTTACAACAGTAAACAATTCTCTTAAATAAGCCCATGAATGGGCAGTGTTGTGAAGATTACTTTGGAAATTAGTTGGTTAGTTACCATTACAAGTCACTGTGTTGAAATTGGAACTGTAGTGTAACTATTTCAATTACTTTGTCAATGTATCTCATTACATTTGATCACATTTTGATTCCTTTCTTAATTTTGAATGAATGCATTAACAGGACCCTTGGTTTAATTCCTTGAAAAAAGTTGATTCAAAACGATCCACAGATCATTATTTTGGAATTAACCACATTTGTTCTTTACACAAATAATAAACTGATAACAAAACATGATAAAATGGAAGTACATAATAAAAATGCATTTGTTGCACTATATGTGTACAGCATTTGGAAAAAATGATACCATATTGACCCAATGACAAATGTGCATAATTTAGACAATAGGGCTTCATAATAGTATTCCATAAAAAAAGTTCAACATTTTAAAGATTAAACTTTTTAGAAGTCTTTTTTTTATGTGTTCAAAGCTTTAACTATACATAATGTGTCCAAACCTGGTTTCCAAATCTCAGATGAATGAATACAGATTGCAAAGATGGCATTTCAAGGTCAATCACAAGCGTCACTTAAGAAGGAGGAAGTAAAATCAGAGCTTGTGCAGATATTTTTCAAATGTAACCAAAATTGTAATCAGGGAAATTTCCAAAAGCAACTGTAATTTAATTACACAGCTCCTCCCAATAATGTAATGGACGACAGTTACATAAATTTGGTCTCTCTCGTTACATGTAATTATTTACTCCCCAACACTGCGGAGAGCATCGGGAAATCCGTGCGTTATCTTCATTAATGCTCTTTGGTTCACATTTCTGCATGTCGCTTGTGTCCGTTTTTTTCTGCCTTATACTGTATATAACCCTTAATGTCAATCAATCAAGACTTCAGCCGTGGTCTCAGTATTTAACATCTTTTTCACGTCGTGTCGTCATCCGTGGTAGAAGAAAAAAGTAACACCTGTTCTGACCGAGTAAGGAGTAAAAAGTACAGAATATCTGGTTTCAAATGTAGGGAGTAAAAGTAAAAAAGTCATCAGAAAAAGAAATACTCCAATGAAATACAGATACCTTAAAAATCGACTTTTATATTAACAAAGTATTTTCTACTTTGTTAATTCCTACCACTGTCTAAAACGCTATTTTTAGCCGGTGACTCGACAAGAGCGATAGAAAATGAATGGATGGACAGAATGTTGTGTTGCATTAAATGTCTGTGTGTGTGCAGGAGATTGTGAGCTTTAACTGCCGCAGCCTGGTGGCCAACATGCCGCTGTTCGCCAACGCCGACCCCAACTTTGTGACCGCCATGCTGACCAAACTTCGCTTCGAGGTCTTTCAGCCAGCTGACTTCATCATCCGAGAGGGAACCGTGGGGAGGAAGATGTACTTCATCCAGCATGGACGCGTCAGCGTGCTCGCCCGAGGCAACAAGGAGACAAAACTAAGCGACGGCTCTTATTTTGGAGGTGACAATGTTATCCTGGGAAGATGCTAGCGTTTCTGTTTGCTTCTTGATCTTCTATTGCTTGTTCTCTCATATTACAGAAATCTGTTTGTTGACTCGAGGGCGGAGGACGGCCAGCGTGCGTGCAGATACATATTGTCGTTTGTACTCTCTCAGTGTGGACAGCTTTAATGAGGTGCTTGAGGAGCACCCGATGATGCGGCGGGCTTTCGAGACCGTCGCCGTCGACCGATTGGACCGTATAGGTAATTTCTGACTTGTCTGCTTTTCCCAACCTGTAAAGTGGATGGACTTCTTTCTCCCATCTTAATCCTGCAATTATGGGTCCACATTTTTCAAGTTTTAAGGCCCTTTGGTGAAGCATGTCCTTGGTAGAAAGGTCAGAGCACATTTTTAAATAAGAAGAGAAAACATTTGAAATACCAAAAGCTGGAAGCTAACATTTTATAGGGCTCTTAGCAATTACAATCCATTACGAAACCTTTGATTTGTTTTCATTTAGAAACTGTTTTTGCGATGGAAATGATGTGACTTGTAAAAAAAAAAATCCGTTTCGTGGTTAAACTGTCGCAATCATAAAACCTTTATGGGAGGTCCTCAGTGTTAGTGCAGTTTTCTGTCAGTCATGGCCTACATGCATCTAATCCAGGTTGTTAGAGACCTACTTAATTCCAGCCATGCTCAACACTTCTTTCTTTGCAAACAAAAAATATAAACACACAGTCAGAAGCAGTAAGAAACCCGTGTTTCCACAGTTAAAAACTAGGCTTTACACCATCAGGATTTTTGGGGCCAATCAGCGAGTTAAAAAAAAAAAAACGATAACTGATCACCGATCCGACCACAATATGGAGCAATGTGTATTTAAATGGCTTGTTCATTTACTGTATATGCTGTACTTGTATACTGAGTATCTTCAAAAATATTCTTGTCAGGTCACGTATTCTAATCAGTCAGGTCAAACCAACATTACAACATGCAGAAATAACGGGTGCTAACTTACTGTAATTAAATTATTGTAATTAAATTACTTCACACACACCGAAACTTGAGAGCACGATTCGACAGAATGCGGGCATGTTTACGTACAAGCGTTAGTGGTAGCACTAGCTTGCTAGGCTACATAACGTTTTGTTGCCTGCTTGCAAGCCGCATCGTATTAAAAGTACGTGAATATACCTCAGGCAATCCTTGAATGAACATCTTCTCCCGAGCACCGGTGACCACCACCACGCGTTTTTCCCCATTTTGTTCTTTTTTGACCAACACAATAGACGAGCAATTGATTGTTGTTGTTGTGGGCATTGTAACGATTGTATGTGGTCGTGTTTGATTTGACGAGATAAAGCCCAGTGTTCGTAAAAGATGGGATGTGGTGGTATCGGAAAACAAGATTTTATTGCAGTAGTCTGACAAAGACCAAATTTGTCTTGTAGTCTGATCCAGCCACACCGCCGACGTTTAAAAAAAAAAAAAAAAACTTTATTGGCGGTCAGATATTTACAGTACTGTGTAAAAAGACATGCGACAAGGCTAAAAATAAACCAGCTTTTGGATTAAAATATAAGATACACAATGGCGACGCGGAGTAAATGTCATTTGCGGAAGCGATCAATGACGTCATTGATCACGCGGCACAAGAGGGCATGCTCAGTTATTGCTGTACTTACTGACTTTCATATGTTTTATGTTTATGACCTAGACGTGTTTTCATACAAAGGTTACCCATAACTGTGAGCGGCGTGGCACAGAGGGTAAGAGTACACCCTGCAACCGAAATGTCACCAGTTCGTACGCCCGACCGAGTGCATGTCGTCGTTGTGTTCCTCAGCAAGACACGTAATCCACACTGCCAACGAATGTATGTGGTTTGATGCGGTTGGATGTTTGGTGGTGATCGGAGGGGCCGTAGGCGCAGAATGGCAGCCACGCTTCCGTCAGAATGCCCCAGGGCAGCTGCGGCTACACAAGTACCTTACTACCACCAGGTGTGACTAAGGTGTGAATGAATAATGCATGAAATTGTAAAGCGTCTTTGAGTGTCCAGAAAAGCGCTATATAACTGTGATGCGTTATTATTGTAACTGTCAATATGGCATTACTATTGCATTAGCGTAGGATAATGATAGACTACCCCACTGTCTGATTCATGCATAAATGCGGTGCTGCTGTAGGAACAGAACTCCATCGTAAATGGAGGACCTCCTGTATTAACTCTATCGGTATCATTTATAGTACGTAAAATAATACAATTTGTAACGGTTTCTAATGCATGTAAAAACAAGTTAACCACTGTTGAGAGTAAAACAAAAAAAATTGCAATTACAGCTTGAGGTCCACATACTGTATCTTACTGTGTATATTCTTCATCTTTTCTCACATTCTTCTCTTAACACTCCTTGTTGAGACTGCTTTCTCTGAGAATAAATCAAACAGGCCACAAAAAGCCAAACACATACAGTGCTAAACTGAGCTCTGTGTTGAATGGTTTGTTGATGTCATCCATGCTGGTGATTATCACATATTTTTCCCAAAACATTTGGTCGAGTTCTGAATCGTAGTACAAACTGTTCCCTGCACAAGTGTTTTACAAGCCAAGGAACATATATTACATGCGCATTTTTTTTAACAGGACACCACCAGAATTTTTTTTTACAAAAAGTATACATACCGAAATAATGATGTTCTTGTCTCAATTTACTCACAAATTGACCTTGAGTGTAATGCGGGCCTGTTTAGTTGAACACAAAGCTGATATGCTCGCAGGAAGCCATGATTTATTCTGTTGTCTAAATGGCAATTGTTGGATTCACAGTTTAATTGTATCGCCTGGGTGGCACGGTGGACGACTGGATAGCACATCTGCCTCACAGTTCTGAGGACTGTTCAAATCCCGGCCTCGCCTGTGTTTGCATGTTCTCCCCGTGACTGCGTGGGTTTCTCCGGTTTCCTCCCACATACAAAAAACATGCATGGTAGGTTAATTGAAGACTCTAAATTGCCCGTAGGTGCGAATGTGAGTGCGAATGGTTGTTTGTTTCTATGTGCCCTGCGATTGGCTGGCGACCAGTTCAGGGTGTACCCCGCCTCTTGCCCGAAGATAGCTGGGATAGAAGATAGCCCGCGACCCTAGTGAGGATAAGCGGTACAGAAAACGGATGGATGGTATGGATGGATCGTCAGTATATGCTGTCAGTATATGCTGCTGGCGTAGATCGATGAACGATGATACATTTGTAATGAATAAATAATTATTTTCATACCGATTAAGTGAAATTGGATAGTTTCCCGTGGCACACCTGTTGATCTCTTAGGCCACCGCGACACAGTAGTTGAGAATCACTCTCCTAAAGATTTATTGCAGAGCAATGTTTCTTTGTGTTGTTCCCCTACAGGCAGGAAGAACTCTGTGCTGCTGAGGAAGTCATCTCAAGGCGGTTCACTCGGAGGCAGTTTGGGCCGTGGCGGGGGTCGGGGTGGAGGAGGTCCGGGAGCAGGCGGTGGCCTGGCAGCGGGTAGTCTGGGCTCCTGTGACAGCATACTGGTGCAGCAGATTGTCAAGCACGACAGCATGCCAGCCATGCAGGATGCCATCGCAGCAGCTGCAGCAGGAAGAAGCGGCGTCATGGGAGGGAGTGGCGCAATGTCCCCCAGGCCTTGCCCCGTCATCTGGGCGCCACTGGTGCACGCCCCCCTGCAGACGGCCGCTGCCACCAGTAATGTGGCCATCGCCCTCATGCACCACCAGCAGCAGCAGCAGCAGCAACAGCTCCAGCAGTTGCAGCAGCAGCATGCACAAGGGGGCACTTTCTTCCTGCCCTCCCCTCTTATCTCGCCATCACCCTCCTCTTCGTTTCCTCTCTCGTCTCCTCGTGCTCCTACCTTGCAACCCCTGCGCCCCTCTGTCAGCTCTCTCATCGGAATGATGGCAATGAGTGGGATGGGAGGTTTTTCCCCCAGAGCCTTCCCTTCCTCACCTTCCAACATGGGCTCACTCGGTGGGTTGACGTCCCCACCTGTGGCCAAAACTCCACCCGCTGCAGCCTCCTCTGTGTCAGTCCAACAAGGAAGGACTCTTCATTACAACCTGCGCCTCCAGGCTGATCATCCCTCAGTCCTTGATGGCTCTCTTGTCATCCCAACCGTTGGAGGAGCATCAACTCCACCCGTACCCAAGATGCAGACCACCAGCCCTTCTCCCGCCTCTGTTGGTCCATTAGACAGCAGCACTACTGTGACTAACCAGAAGGGTGCAAAAGAAGCTCTGCTGCGCCATGGGGGAAACAGTTGTCAAGGCCTGCCTGCATTAGGCAGACTCACCCAGGAGGCTAGGCTGCTTTCTGCATCACAGCCCACTCTGCCTCACCGCTCCTGGGCTGGATTGCAGCCTCACCCCCCTCTCCATCGGAAGGCCTCTGGGGGGAATTTGCTGGCAGCTCCTTTCCTGGCAGGGCAGTTAGCTAGAGGTGGGAGTGCGGGAATACTGACCTCCAACCCTCCAGTGCAGCCTGTGGCAAATCTTACATCCAATCCACAAATACAACCGCCTATTCAGCCCACTATGTATGCAAAATGTGCCCCTCACACTGCCCCCTTGCCCATCTCCTCATCTCCATATATGCCTTCTGCAGCTTCCTCTCCAAAGCAAACACCATCTGCCACCCCTTCACCTGTGCCCACTCCCTCATCCCCAACACCCATGCCCTTGCAGACACCCCGCCCAAAACCAACTCTAACCGCACCTTCCCGCTCGTCTTCGCCGCCTCCCTGCCCCACACCTCCCTTGACAGGAACCACCCCACTATCACTCACTTCAACTCCACGCCCCAAACCAATTGCCACCCCTTCTCCCCACTCTTCATCTTCCTCACCCTCCTCCACTCCTCCTCAATCGTCTGTTTCAACTCCAGTTCCACTGCCTCAAACATTTGGTCATAAGTCATCTCTTAGTTCCTCACCCCCATCGCCTGTGGTTGCTATGTCCACGACAACCTCCCAAGGTGCCCGGGTCCAAGCATCCAATACGCTGCCCACTGCTTCACCATTGTCTGGTCCCGGCCCAGAACCAACCCCAATCACCTCGCCAATTCTCACACAGGGGCTGCGCACACATCCATCAACCACTTCTCAAACACCAACTCAAACACTAACACCTGTTTTCTCCCAAACTCCTACCCAGACACTCGCCCCACCTTCGCCACCTACATCCAACCCTTCCATAAGTAAATCCCCAAGTCCAACCTCATTTATGCAGCCTTCCATCTTTAGTTCCGCCAGGACCCTGTCCTCCAGCCAGATTCCCAAATCTGTGTCATCTCTTACTTCAAACCCTGCCCCAGCGAGCACAAGCTCTCCCACCAAAGTTCGGTTCACGGTTCACCCCGTAAAGCAAACCCATCCCATGCTCACCCCTAGCACCACATCAGGTTTGAATCGTCCTTCAAAGTCAAGCCCAGTCTCAACAAAGCCCCCCTCTCAAGCCACCACATCTCAGAGTGACTCTGCTGCATCCACTCACCCCCCAAAACTAAATGCAGTCACCACAGTCGCACCAAGCTATCCCTCCAAACTCAATTCACCCTCGCAGCCTTCCACCGTTCCATCACCACATACCACTACCCCAGCTAACAACACCTCCCCTAAAATGGACAAAAATGACCCCCAGCTGCCAGTGACCAGAAAAGACTCAGAGGGGCTGAGACACAAACTGCCTGCCAACATGTAAAAGAAAAACGAAGAGGAAGAAGCTCTTGCTGGCTGGCAGAACACTGACATACTGACAGATATCCAGTCTCATGTGGACAGCTTCATGGTGTTTGCATTCATGCTAGGATGTGATAGACTTAGAACATCACGTGCTTGTGTGAGTCAACCAGACCACCCATCAAGAAAACAGGCAATATGTGTACATGCATAAATATGTCAAGCAAGCTCGGGGCAGGGATGCAGATGCAAAAAGCCGACATTTCCATTCCCTGGTGGATGAAAACAGCAATACGTTTGAGATGGCTCCAAACACTGTGCATAAGTGTTGGGACCCCTCGAGCTTGGATGTTTTAGTGACCATTTGTTTAACAGGACAAATTGTTTTTATTCGGCCTTGGCACTGACAATCCTTGCTACGTTATCTGCTCAGACATTATACAAGGTCTAAACGAACAAATCGAATGCTGACCCAAGACTTATGCACAGTACTGTACGTCACAGGAAGTGTGAGTATATGATAATGGGTTTTTTTCTATTGTTTGTAAAAGATGCGAGTTACAAATGCATACAGGCAATAGACAATGCTTCCTCTTGCTTCCCATCTCCACCAAAGTGTAAAGATAAGAATGACAAGATTGGTACATGTGAATAACTAGGAGCAGTACACAAACAGTAGTTTGGTTTTGTCGCAGGTGTGTGTGTGTTTACCTTTTTTTCCACATGCAGCAAACTTTTAAACTTCCCTCCGGACAACTTGTGTGACTTGTAGTTTTTCTAAACTGTATTGCTCACTGCTCTGCTGTGCACTCTTGCTCACTTTAGTTTGGCTGGTTGTAAATAGTGCCTCCTAGCCCGCCTTCCCTCCCTGGCTTTCACTCTGTCTGTGCTTTCATGTGACTTCACAGCTCTGCACGCAAACGCTTCCCTTTGACGCCTCTCTCGGTTTCCTTAACACTCCTTCACCTCTTGCTCACATGGCTGTGTCCTCCTTGTGTTGCTGTGTCTCTTTCCCTCCATTTCACTCATGTTTGATGTTATGTGTGGGTAGCAACAAGGATACCATGATGCCTAGACTATATCTATATTTAAGGACCAAATGTTTTATTTTCTATTTATCACAGCTTTAGCTTTTGAATGGAGTAAAAACAAAAACGAAAGAGCAATTCTTGTCAGAGTGGCAGAAGGAGCAGATGACAGTGATTGTCATGATAATGATGTTGTATGTGTGACTGTATAATAAGAATAAAGCTGCTTTAGATATCATCTTGTAGAGTGTGTTGAGGCAAGTGCTTATTTGTGTATGTTTGTGCCTCCTCCTTCTCCTTGCATGCGTAATTAACGTGACAACAATGGCTACCAGCACCACCAGACAGGACGTAACAGTACTGTGTGGACCGTCTGTAATTTTTTGACCAGGGGGAGGGAAGTACCACAACAGCACATCCACAATCGCCGACACAACGTAATGTAAACATCATTAACACATTCACTCCCATTGACGGCTTTAGAAGTCAAATATCCATGTTAACTGGGAAGGCTGGCATTGAACACCATTAGTTAAAATGTAATTCTGAAGGATAGACAGAACCGCCGGTGCACTTTCCAACTCTTTACTGAACAAAATAAACATTCATACAACAGCTGGTATGGCCATAATTAACACCCAGTCAATATGCAGACTATCTGAGCTAAAAAAAAAAAATTATTGGGTGGTTTAAAACAAAAGGTGCTCTGTCCTGGCTTGTTTAACACATCTAGATTTAAATACCATGAAATAAATGCTGGAATTCTGAACTTTTGTCTCATATTCATCTTTTGATCTGAAATCCAAATGTCTTCAGTATACAACAAAAACAAAGGAATTGATCTTGCCGTTCCAATACATTTGGAAGGGACTGTAAACCCTCAAAGTCACCGATATTCCAACGTCGAATGCGAGGGTGGCGACCCCAAGTGGACAGAGATAATACCTGCATCTCACATATCTGGAGTGTTTTTTTTTTTCCAATAATGCAAAATCACTTTTGATCAGATTACTTGATTTAAAAAATATTCGAAAACCGCAACCCTATTTGGACCAATGTTATTGTTCAGATAATAACAATAATTGTGGTCGTACTTGCTCGGAAAGTAAAAAACTCCATTCTTACAATGGAAGCAGATGAAATGCTAAAAAGGTGCAAAGCTATTCGAAATGAGAGAATTCTACTGTTTTAATCTTCTTCAATTTGAGTTATTTGTTTTGTTCCAGCTTCATGTTGACCTTGTACTCAGGCTCATTCACATGGGGTTTAATGTCTACAAGCAACTAGAGTAATTCAGCATAGCAATGCTTCTTTTACCTTCATTTTCCAGTTCCCACCCGTTAATCCCAGTGGCTTTCAGCAGGGCAGCCTTGCTTGTATCCAAGGTTAAGCTTTCCTAAATCTGTTCCATCTCGTCTACATGTAAATGAATATTCTCCTTCACCAGTGGGCACACTTGACCTGCTGCTGGCTGCCTGCCTCTCTCCTCTCTCATTAACATCCAAATCTCTCCACTGCATGGTTACTTTTTACTGTTGCCACTTTAAAAGGTATTAACACGCTGGATTTATGCTTGTTAGCTGGTTGAACTGCATAATGCAGCCCTATGGGGGGCACAAATCAGTGCAAACTGTAGGCCAGTCACAGGCCCGGATAAATACAGAGGGTTGCGTCTGGAAGGGCATCCGGCTTAACACTTTGCCAAACAAATATGAGCGTTCATCTAAAGAATTCCATACCGGATCGGTCGTGGCCCGGGTTAACAATGTCCGCCCCCGGCACCGTTAACCTGCAGAGCGCTGGTGGAAATTCAGCTACTGTGGCTCGAAGACGAAGGGGAGATGGAAAGTGGGTTCTTAGGCAGAAAGTGAAGAGGAAAGGACATCGCCTAGAATTGAATGCGGGGACTTTGAATGTGGACGGTGGACGACTGGTTAGAGCGTCTGCCTCACAGTTCTGAGGACTGGGGTTCAAACAGTTAGAAAGATGGATGCATGCACTGGAAAGGAGAGGAATGAAGATTAGCCGAAGTAAGACAGAATATATGTGCATGAATGAGAGGGGTGGAGGGGGAAGAGTGAGGCTACAGGGAGAAGAGATAGCAAGGGTGGAGGACTTCACATACTTGGGGTCAACAGTCCAGAGCAATGGTGAGTGTGGTAAGGAAGTGAAGAGACGGGTCCAAACAGGTTGGAACGGGACAAGCCGAAAGGAAAAGAAGAAGCTCTTTGAACTGCATTCACTGACTTTCACTGTGCAAATTACCAATGTGGGTAAACTATTAGAGCAGACACATGTATGCAAGGGTATGTATGTATGTATGTATGGCAGTACAATCCAAGCACATAAGCGGTTTGATCATGCTGGAGGCCTCGGTTGTCTGCGTCAATGTGCAGTGATCACTAGATGGCGACAACGTTCTGATCATCAGACCTACTTGCTGTCAATACAGGTTCGCAATGTCCACATAGGAGGTTACTCTGACCTGCCACTGTACTTACTGTTTTTCATTTGACTGTTTTATATTCATGGCCTAGAAGTTGTATTCGTACAAATATTTACTGTAATTGTGAATTTTCTAAGACAACATGCTAGTGAGGATAAGCGGAATGGAAGATGAATGAATTAACATGCAGTGGTTAACACATCTGCTTCACAGTGCTGAGGTACAGGGTTTGAATCTCGGCTTCAGCCTACCTGTGTGGAGTTTGCACCCCGTGGCCTGGTTTTCTGTCGGTACTCCTTCTTCCTCCCACAAACATCCATGTTAGCTTCATTGAAGACTAAATTATCCATCGGTGTGAATGTGAGAACTAATGGTTGTTGCGTTGTTGTAATGGTTGTTGTATTTGCCCTGTGATTGGCTGGCTCACAGTCCAACGTTTCCTCCGTTTCTTGCCTAACTGTCAGCTTAGCTCACCCGTGACCCTAATGGGGACAAGTGCAATGAATCCCAAAGCAGAAATTTAAATGTATCAAATGCCAAAACTGAGTTAAATCGGCTAACTATATTAAAAGTATTGTACCTGTATAAAAATCCCGATGAAAAGAATTCAAGCATCCATCCATTTATGTATCGCTTATCCTCACTAGGGTCACGGGCGTGCCTATCCAAGCTGACTCTGGTCAAGAGGCGGGTTACACCCTGAACTGGTCGCAAGCGAATCACAGGGCACACGTAACTCTGGGCTTCTGTGCTTAAGTTGCTGCCCCTACGACCCGCCCTGGCGGAAGAAAATGGATGGATGGATGGATGGATGGAAACTTATGCAATAATTAGAATCCAACAATCAAAAAATGTGTATTATCATATAATATGAGTACAATATTTGGGGACTTAATATTGTGGGGCTTTTTATAGCAGTTCCTCTGAGGTTTTATTTGATTTTAGAATTCCATGGCGGCCCCACACAAATGCTCCCTCGGGCTGTTTATTGCCCACAGGTTCCCCTCCTTTATGTCCCTCTATTTGACCTTCCGCTAAGACCCCCTTCGTTAGTTCGCTAAGTGTGTCAAGCTTTTGCTAATCAACATGAGCTTCCACTGCCTGCACTCCCTGGAATTTATTACCCATTTTTTAGGGGGAAAAGTACATTTGAGACAGAAGCAGGCAGAAGGGTGTGCTGTATGCATTCTAAGGTTACAGATCAAAGTGACACAAGAAATTAATGAAAAACAAAGATGGAAGTCAGCGCATACAAATTGCACAGCAAAGGTCAAACATTGCATTGAAGCTCAACTCTCTATTTTCTATTGTAATCATTCAAGAGCTAAAAGGAATTGATTAGCCGATGCAACAACATTCATTCAGTCATTTATTTTCCGTACAGCTTATCCTCACTAGGGTCGCGGGCGTGATGGAGCCTATCCCAGCTATCTTTGGGCGAGAGGTGGGGTACACCCTGAACTGCTCGCCATGCAATTGCAGGGCACATATAAACAAACAACCATTCGCACTCACATTCACACCTTCGGGCATTTTAGAGTCTTCAATTAAACTACCATGCATTGGATGTGGGAGGAAACCGGAGTACCCGGAGAAAACCCACGCAGGCACGGGGGGAACATGCAAACCCCACACAGACGTGGCCAGATTTGAAGCCGGGTCTTCAGAACTGTGTGGCAGATGTGCTAACCAGTCGGCCACCGTGCTGCCTATGCAACAACAGCAAAGCAAAATTTTACAGATGATACAAATTAATGTATCACGTAGGAGTAGACAAAGTGCTGATTATTGACGATTCAAATGACTATGTGCATGACAGTTTTATCCAGAACCTGGAAATATATGTGTTACTCTTAGGGTTTTGGAAGCAAAACAAAATTCTAAAAAAAATATTAACTTAAACAGTGTGCCGCCAGGAAAGTGTCACACTTCTGTTCTGTTCTGTGTCAATTATGCTAAACCCTCACTAGAAAATAATAATCAAAACTTTTGAGGAGAAAACTTAGAAGTCACTTTTGCATTGGATCGGAACAAGAGCTTGGTATACGTGTCTGGTAGCACAACTGCAGAACAAGTAGAGATTTTGGTTTGGGGGGGGTAAAGAAGTGGCCAGGTGGAGCTCACCACAAAAAGTATATATAGACTTCCTGCACCCTCATTTGAGAACCCACCAAGAAGTGGGATATGGTTTCAAACTTAAAGAAAAGCAGAGATTCCCACTCAAGAACACTTAAACAGACGCTCAATTGGCTGCATTTAACACGACGCTTCTGAATGGAACATTTCTTTCTCTATATACTTGTACATGTGTATTATTTAAGAGGATTAGATTTAAGTTAATAGTAGACTCGTCTTTTTAATCTGTTGCCACCTATGCTTTGTTTTTTTTATGACATATCCTAAAAGATTAAAGTTAATCTCAGTATCTACAGGGTGTATTTTCCCTGGTATGATTGTAAAATAACAACTTTTTAGATTACTCCTGAATCAGATTTTAAAAAATAAATAAAGACGTTTTGATTGAATATTTTTGGGGAAATACACAATATAAATTGATATACGTATGGATATTTGTATTTGGTGAAAATTTTCCTCATTGCAAAAAAATGGTCTGCACACAAAATTTGTTACAGGTTACTTTATTGTACCTATAAGTAAGGGGTGTTGAAAATACAGACCAGGGGATTTCACTGAAAGGAGGATTCCACACTGAAGGAAAATTAGGGCCACAATGAAAAGAAAAAAAAATACAGATGACTTTATTTTCGTGACTGGGGTAAATCTGCGCAAAGTCGGGTTTCACTGGATTTTGGTCATTTTGCAGATGTGCACAAGTCGGCGTATTTAAAACAGGGCGGCCTGTCCCGCTGTCGGTGTGAACACAGCTGACATCATTCAACACCAATCAAAACAGCTTCTCTCATTCCCTTAAAATTCTGTGCAATGACAGTCTCGCATGGAGACATTTCTGTTCTGAAGAGGACGATGCGTAACCGCAGCGATCCGTGCGTGACTGGAGCATTGCCACTGCTTTTGGCCGGTGTGGCAACAGAAAATGTCCAAATCACGTTAGACCAGCTGGGCCAAGATTTAGGCGTGGTCTCAGCAGGCATAAGTATAGACCGACTTTCTGCCACCAAACTGTCACTTGGTTGGGCGCATGTCAAAGGACACCCTCGCTGCACCTGAATGCCCGGCTTGGCGTAATCTGCCAAATTGGCAAACCCGCAACGAGTCTTGAGTTTGCACAGAAATCTGGTTACCCCAGCAATTGCGCTCCGTCTATAGCCCGTAATGTTACGAGATAAAGATATATTTTTTAGATAAAAAGTTGGCTATTCGGCTGGCACGGTGGACGACTGGTTAGAGTGTCTGCCTCACAGTTCTGAGGACCAGGGTTCAATCCCCGGCCCCGCCTGTGTGGAGTTTGCATGTTCTCCCCGTGCCTGCGTGGGTTTTCTCCGGGCACTCCGGTTTCCTCCCACATCCCAAAAACATGCATGGTAGGTTAATTGACGACACTAAATTGCCTGTAGGTGTGGATGTGAGTGTAAATGGTTGTTTGTTTATATGTGCCCTGCAATTGGCTGGCAACCAGTTCAGGGTGTACTCCGCCTCCTGCCCGATGACAGCTGTGATAGGCTCCAGCACGTCCGCGACCCTAGTGAGGAGAAGCGGCTCAGAAAATGGATGGACGGATGCAGTTGGATGTTCCCTTCATCAAACTTGAAATATTACATTCGAAAAAAATTCTAAATCTGAAATACTACATTATATCTTGAAAATATCCAACTTTTTATCTAAAAAATATCCATAATTTCTCTTACAATATTATAACTTTAACCTTGAAACCATACCACTTCTCTCGAAAATATACAACATGATTCTCGTAAGACTGGGACTTTAATCTTGCATAATTGTAAATGTCTTCCTTTTTACTTTGGCCCTAATACTCCTTGGGAAGGCTGGCATGGTGGACGACTGGTTAGAGCGTCTGCCTCACAGTTCTGAGGACCAGGGTTCAATCCCGACCTCGCCTGTGTGGAGTTTGCATGTTCTCCCCGTGACTGCATGGGTTTCTCCGGTTTCCTCCCACATCCCAAAAACATGCATGGTAGGTTAATTGACGACTCTAAATTGCCTGTAGGTGTGGATGTGAGTGCAAATGGTTGTTTGTTTATATGTGCCCTGCAATAGGGTGGCAACCAGTTCAGGCTGTACTCCGCCTCCTGCCCGATGATAGCTGGGATAGGCTCCAGCACGTCCGCGACCCTAGTGAGGAGAAGCGGCTAAGAACAATAAATAAGAACTCCTTGGGAAAAACGTTACAAGAAAATGAAAATGTTATTTTACTAAAAAAAAAAAAAAGATATCATACCAGTATAGTAGAACAAAATTCTCAGATATTTCCAGATCAAAATAATTTTTCATATCCATAAAAAAAAATCTGTATTATATATTTTACTATCCTTCTGCCAATTGTAATGTAAATTGGTTGATTTGCACACACACTTTAAAGAGTCATACGTTTCCTAATATTTGTCGCAGGAAAATGATACTTATATCATTGGAATCGTCTTCAAAACATCTGTCTCAATTAATCTTTGAAATTTTACACTCATACCTTGATAGTAGCTAACCAGTAACACATAGCAACATACCTGTTGTTGTCGTTTAACCTCCTGACACTTCCCATTTGATATGACAACCACTTGGTCTTATAACCTGTAAGTCAATTTTACAAAATAATGTTGTCATTTGCGATACAATTGATAGCGTTGAAAAGTCGTTTTCGTCGCTTCTATCCCGCCCACCTGTCAATCGGACACCCTCCCTCTCCCCTCCCCTCCCCTTGTCCCGGGGTCCTGCCCCCCACCGCTGCCGGCTCGCTCCTCTCCGACGCCGCCGAAGCCAATCGGCGCCGAGCTGGGTTTAAAGTAGGCCAAGCCGCTTCCTGGTTCTCGGAAGGCGGAGCTGGAGGAGCTAGAGTGGGCCAGAGGAGGCAGTCACCGGCGAGGGGGTGGAGTCTTTGACCGGCGGTGCGGAGACGACACCGTCGGACCAACTTGTGACACGAAGTGAAAGAGTGGGAGGAAATCTTAAAATAATAATAATAATAATAACAAATAACTGACGAACAAGAAAAAGCAGGCAGTGTGGGTCCACAGGAACCAGGAAGTGAGCGGTGGGAGGCGACGAGTCACAGGACAGGTGACACAGGTGAGCCCTAACATTAAACACGAACACCTTGCTTGTGGTTATATACATTCGCGTGGATATATGTTTATGTCCTGTACGTACGTATGTATGTATGTACGTGTCCGCGCCGTAACTTCCCTCCCGTTCCTCCTCCTCCTCCTCCTCAGCCTCTGAACGGGGTCACGGGAGGACTCGCAAACCACGTCACGGCTCCATTTACTCCATTTACTATTCCCCACGTAGAGGCCGTGTACTCCGTTGCGTGGTGTGAGCGTGAGTTTGGAGCATACGTGTGTTGGCCAGGTGAAAGGTGGAGAGAGAAGAGGGGTCACGGAGTCCATTTGTGTGCTTACTAATTATAGAACACGTGGGCTGATATCCAAACCCTAACCTGCTCCCACGCACTTCACCTGCCTGCCGTGCACGCAGGGGGATTTAGCCATATGTCAGTGGGTGGTCTCTTCCCCATCATCCTCATCACTATCCTCTTCATAACTGGGGCACACCCTGTGTTTTGTGCACTGGCGCATGCTTGACGGGGTGGGGAGGCAAGTGGGCTTGTGTGTGTGATTACAGAGGTAGATGAGGCTGGCTCGCCCCTCTGACAGACCGGCCCAACAAGCTCGACTGGCTTGGTTTCCCCTGCTTTGGGCACACACACGGCTTGTTTGGTTCAGTCTAGAGACGCCCATGCAAGTACAGTACCACCTCACTTGACTTCCTTGTGTCAGCTCAGGTCAAAATATCTGAAATGCGATGCAGTGCAGGTTTGCAATATCTGTAAACTACAAATCCCAACAAACTGAAAACTCTTAAGGCACGATTCACCAATATACTGCCCACAGGCACCGGGTAGCCCCCAAGAACCACATGAGTAAACCTTGATGTATCACAAAAATCGGAGGTTACTCAGTGGCAAATTGTAAATTGTATGTAATGGTAAACAATGATTTAACCAGGTAGCAAAATATCAAGACGCAACACTATAAATCTCAGAAAATGTTTACATTTTTAAATGACACAACATTCCTAGGAAATCACAATATCCCATCACTGGTAAGCAATTTTTTCATCACTTCATCACCATCATACAGTACGTGGAGTCTGAAGCAGCCTGTGCTTTCTATAGCATGGCCTACACTGTCTACTGAAGCGGAACGCAATTAAAAATAAACTGAATATATAAACACAGCTTAGAAAGGCTTGTGTTGACCCTACTGACGTTATCTGTTAAGATGATACAGGATGTGGTTGGCTTACTTTAGTAGAATCACCCCACTTCTCCAATCCCCAAGTTACAGATGTATCATGTGAGAGTGAGTCTACTATCGTATACACCAGTTGTTGGTATTCACAGCCATCATAGCCACCTTTTTTTCATTTTATGTTATTTAAAAGAGCTGAAATTAATAAATAAAATTCTCAAACAAAGTTTTATTTATTTATTCAGGTTGTATGAACTCAGCTGAGACGACAACAAAAGGGAGTGAGACGGAAAACAAGTCATTCTCTCCGCTGTTTATGGACAGCAGGTAGAAGTCATGAACACAGACTGCTCATGATTTTTAATAATGTAATATTCATGCTGGCTCACAGCTTCACAAATTATGTAAGGCTGGTTTGCAAAATCAGTCCACAAAAATTAGACTCTCTTTTAGATGTATGGCCTTTTAGTGTCTCACTGATGGTGTCGTGGTATATTGGCTCGACTTTGGAGCATGCAACGTGCTCTTTTCTGTACTCCCAATTTAAAATAGTCTCCTGTTTTTGAATAAAGGGATGGAAATTAAAGTTTTTTAAAATCTCATTTATTGTTTAATTGAAAAGTAATCAACCAATTAATCAACTATTAGAATAATATTAGTTACAGCCCTAATAGCGTTTATCTACACCATCATGGTGCTTAAACCACTTTACAGAGGCTCACATTCACACACACACACACACACACACACACACACACGTTCATACACTAATGGGTGGCTGCTGCCATGCCAGGTCCACTAGAAGCAATTTAGGGGACAATGGCTTGCCCTAGGACACTTTTACAGCGGATAGTCGGAGCCGGCATTCGAAAACTGCGGACTCTTGGGTTACTTGACAACCCGCTCTACCAACTGAGCCACAGCCACCCCTGTGGTCGATTAATTAGAGAGTCGATTAATTGTTACACCTCTATTTCTAATGTTTTGCTGTTCTAATGTTGTTGTTTTTTTTTTTTAACTTGCTGTAGCTAAATATGGTGATCCAAATATTAGAAACAACTCTTGGTGTGAGTCATTGCTGTTCTACACAACTAACGTGATAAACATATTGTTGAATAAATACCACTCTTACAGCGTCAAATCAGTTAAAACAATTGTAGATATAGCTCTTGTATTGCATCTCATTAGAGTGCACTGTATATACTGTAATGTTATGGCCTGGTAAGCTTCCGGTTTTTACTTGAAACCGCTCATGACTAAATGTATAAATGGGGACAAGAGGCATAATTGTTTCCCTTGTTACAGTTTCATGACAGAGATGAGACTTTTGTTAGCCTTGAAGACATGTGACCCCTCCCACTCCTAATATTGAACCCTTGCCAATCATCTTGTTTTTGTTGTTTTTCTGTGCTTTGATGATCAAGATGAGCTGTGAAAAAGAGTGGCTTTCTGTGCCGGCGTTACGCTGGCCACACTCAAATGCGTTCATTTCACCGCCATGGCTATGTGGACTAGGCGGGGCTTCTGCTGCAGGGCCAGGGCTGCCTGAAAAAACAAAACCCCGCCGGTGGAGATGGATAAAGTGGTGGAGCACTTGAATATTTCATAGGCAGCCTGGAAGTTAACTCTTGTGTGGTTTGAGGGCAGCCCACGCTCTCAGCTTTTAAAGACGATCCAGGAATTGATCCAAAAACTACACTCGTACATTTATTGTTATGCTTACTTTAATGATTCACAAGGCTTTAGTGGCCATATAAAAAGCTGTGCATTTGAACAAATACGTATATTTTGAGTCTTCATCATTTATTATAATTGTTTATGATAGATAATTGCGCTTTATTAAAATAAAAAATATGAATGATGTGTTAAAATTAAAAATACATTTTTCTGTATTTTACAACAGCTTCTGTGTGTCACCCAAAGCTCCATCTGTCACATATGATAAATGCACTCTAAAAGCTGAAATTCTAAAAATCTAATTCCATTTAAATTAATATTAATGATTAAATATACATTTAAATATTCTAAAGTAATCTCTATTTCACTCTAATGTTGTCAGTTATTATTTTATTAAAGTTAGAATTTTCTTGCTGGTCAATATTGTTGACTTGTGAAGACTCAAAACTGTCCCAAGGTATGAACGTGATTATGAATGGTTCTTTGTGATTGACTGGCGACCAGTCCAGGATGTATCCAGCTGTTGCAAGACCCCAATGAGGACAGCTGGTATACAACACTGAATCATCATTCAGATGATGTTGATATATTTAGCTTCTTTGACATAATTGTTCAACGCGAAAAAGCCCAAAACTAAAAAGGCTAAAAGGGGATCAGTGCCATCTAAGGGAGCAGAGGTGGACACATTTTGGTAGAGCAGCTATGCAGAAATTTCTAACAATCATTTAATCCATGAATTGTTTCAATATTATTTTTAAAGAGATGGGAAAGTCTCTCTCTCTGAATGTCCTGAGTTCCTGTTTCCCTGCCAATGTTGTACTGAGCAAAATAATGCTTCCGGGAGGAGTTGTGCCACAGGTTGGCTGAAGCTGAACTTCACATTGCTGATGTCATGTTGTTCTTCTTTGGACAACAAACTCCATTTTGCCTCAGCTACTTCAAGACGTGATTGATCGACAATCAGTTCCGCAATTCATTGATAATTATGCCCATCCATAGCATATAAAAAGAGTGAGGTATTACCTCTACAATACTGTACTTCCAAAAAAATGAGAACTCCATTAACATAACTGTATGTTTAAATTTCCACTGAGCAAAAGCCAGTGTGCATGTGTGAGTGTTTGTGTCTGAGTGTTTGCGCTTGGGCAGCATGCTGTAACAAATCCTGTGATTCTGCTGGTGACTGGACTGGTGACTACCATGTGTCTGTGGAGTGCTGAAGCGGTGATTTGGGATGCGGGTTATATTAATACATGCATGGACACTCTTCCAAGAAAAAGAGTTATTCTCATCTTTTCAAGTCATCTGTCCTTGCCAAGCGATGTGATGGATAATGCATTTCTAACAGGTGCTGATTGAGTTTGTATATGTATGTGTGTGTGTGTGTGTGTGTGGGGGGGGGGGGGGGTGTTGATTCAGTCCACTGTGCTACGGTTGAGTCTTTCCCCCACTCAATGTGTGTCAATAGAGGAAGTTGTGCGTCTACCATTTCCTCATTTCCAGTCACGGGGCGCCTCAGAGGTACCTCCCGCGCTCTCGACCACCGCACTCCTGTAACTCCTCCGCAGACTGTGATTCAACTCTTCTAGTAAGACAGATAGCGCTTCTGAACTTCAGGGAAAGTGAGAAGATAGAAACACCCAAACACGAGGAGCAAGACACCCCCACAGTTGAAAGTGACCCACACTTTGTCACAAGTCTAAGGAGAACTCTACAGAGCTGCACTTTGTCCCCTTTCTGAGGAAGAAAAATACCCCTTTGATTTCTTCTGTACATTGTGGTTGTAGGGGTGGGAAATATCAATATTGCAATTTGGTCTTCCTGTACAATATTGCTGTACATTAGCTTCCAAAATACGTGTACATGTTGTAATCTTCCAATATTACACTTTACGGAGATTTTGACATTTCAACGTGATATGAAGCTCCATATTCTCCCCCATGCACTGTCAACAACATGTAAGCGACCAGCAAAAAGTTGTTTTATTAGGTTGGGTTTAACCTGCCACTCTCTTCATTTTGTTTTGACAAGCATCAAAGACTGACAACCAGCAATACACATTGTAATCCTTGAGCGTCAGGTGCTTTGTCAATACTCTATGTGCCCTGAGATTGGCTGGAGACCAGTCAGGGTATCCCCTGCCTCTTGCCCAAAGTCAACTGGGATAGGCTGCAGCTCACTCTTGTCCCTGAATAGTTGAAATGAATGAATACATGAATTGGGGGATAATAATGCTATTGTTGTATAATTTCTTCATTCATTCCTTTATTCATTTTCTGTACCGCTTATCCTCACTAGGGTCGCGGGCGTGCTGGAGCCTATCCCAGCTATCTTTTAGGCGAGAGGCGGTGTACACCCTGAACTGGTCGCCAGCCAATTGTAAGGCACATATATACAAACAACCATTCATACTCACATTCAAACCTACGGGCAATTTGGAGTCTTCCACTAACCTACCACGCATGTTTTTGGGATGTGGGTGGAAACCGGAGTACCCGGAGAAAACCCACGCAGGCACGGGGAGAACATGCAAACTCTACACAGGCGAGGCTGGATTTGAACCTGGGTCCTTAGAACTGTGAGGCAGACGTGCTAATCAGTCGTCCACCGTGCCGCCTGTTGTATAATTGTTTCTTAATTTATTTTTGTATACTCTGTGTATAATGTGCATCTTCTACACATTTTGTATGTGAACCGATTCAATGCATTTTTATTGTGTTAGCGAAACAAAAATAGGCACCAGTTGACATCAAAAACTCAGTGTTTACATTATTTTGCTTATTTGATGTAGCGTAGATGTTTTTTTTCTTCAATATAGCGGTTATCGCACAATCACTGTTTCATGATATTAACGTTATCGTTTGTGAAATATTGCAATAATAGCACATTGTGAGTGACTCTGCGATTCACACCCTCCATTAGTTAATTCTAATTGGTCGCTATCATTTTCCTCCCCGGATTAGTCAGTCAAGACAGTAAGTTCCTTCTTGGGGACACAATTCACAGATTAACAGGAAGAGCATTATCTTTCCCGACCCTGCCGTCAGTGCCACCATGTGATAAATCCTGAGGAAGGTGTGTCGCACATGTAGTATGATCATCTTCTTTTCTAACTTGTGTAGTGTGTGTCTTCATGTATCGTTCCTTCACTGCAAGTGCTCGACCACCTTTACCAAATACAGGAAAAGGAAACTGATCGGGATCAGTTAACTTTGCAGTATTTGTTTTGTGTGTGTGTGCGCGTGTGTGTCTGCGCGCATTTGAAACATGTTCTTCTAAAATTAGTCAGCTGACTTGTGAGGATGACAGCAGCAGTTGCTGAGACCCTCCCAGTGATGAGGCAACTTATTGTGACATCTAACAGCCATGCTGGCTTTTTAATATATTTGTAATACGTTCTGTTACGCTCTTTTATTGTCGAGATTTAAAAATATGCGATAAATTGGGGCGGCAGTAGCTAGGGGCGTAGCACCATATTCTGGGCCCTTATAGATACGCCTTCTGAGGGCCCCCCACCTCACCTTAAACCAATCTCTGCCCCCCCCTCTATCATTTTGTCAGAATATGACAAAAGCACATATATTATTTCTATTTCTTGTTTCTGTTATATTCTACATCTTGTTTCCAGTGATTTTATCTTATATTATTGGTTTTAATTTCTGCTCATTCATTTTTCTTTTTGACCAGATAAAAGAAACATTTTGTATTTAAATTAATCTTACTCCAATCTCTCTCTCTATTTCAATTTAAATACCCACCTTATTTATTTGCGGAATAAAGTTAATTATTCTTTTTTTTTTTACGCTGGTAGAGTTTATTGCACTTACTCTAACAGGTACTGTTATAAATAAAGTTAACACTGTGTACTGTTATAAATAAAGTTAAGGCAAGTCGTGATCTGGGGTGCAATACCAACACTGAACTGTTAAAATCTTGTGTTTGTCCATCCAGTATTGGATTCCGGTGCCGGGGTCTGGGATTACTGTAAACAAACTCACTATAAAAAAGTTCAATATAGAGCATTAAGATATTTCCGAGGTGTACTTAAAAATGCTCCTAAATTAGCTCTGGAGACATGGGCTGGGAACCATATGAAGTGAGACATGTTTGTGGTATGGTACGTTTATGGAATAGGTTAATTAATATGTCAGACATGAGATTAACTAAACGCATATTTAATTGGGATCTATCTAATTAATACACTTGGAGCATGCAAATGGATTATTTGTGTTTTTTGTTGATGCTGATCTACAGTTTATCTATAGGAATAAGTTGAGATGTAATGTTAGAGAAATTTTAGTTTGAAAATTAGAATTTTATTTTGAAATGTACGTACAAGCACAAATGGTCAAATGAAGTCTTGTGTAAACCGAAGCCGAGGACCTTTATTTTGTTAAAAGATCATTTTGGTCCTGAGCTGTTTGTCACACTGAACCTGACCAGAACTCAGAGATCAATGTGTGCTCAGTTGAGGTCTGGTACTCTGCCTCTGGCTCTGGAGATAGGACGCTTCCACAGAGGAGGAGACGACATGTTGTTTGTGTCAGCTAAACGATATTGAAAATAAACTGTAGTTTTTGTTTTATTGTCCTTTGTATGGATTTGAGGGTACAATTATTTTCTAAATTGTCTGATGTAGCTGTATTTTTGTTTGCAGTGTCAGATGAAGACAGACCCAAGTATTTGTTCAAGTATAAGCCATTTTATTTGGCTCAGTTTTTAAGTGCTTGGCTGCAACGCAAGAGGATACTCTTTAGTTGATATATTTGCGGATGTCCCTAGTGTTCATTTTTGTGTGTTATAAGCCCATGTGGACCGAGCACCTGTAATGGTGCATGACACCAAGTCAGTAAAAAAACTGAACTAAAAACATAAGTGTAGCTGTCACGCATTCAATATCTCTGTGTGATGGCTCGGTCTTTAAAAAAGAGAGTATAATGTTGGTAACAATAACAATATGTTGCTGCTGTATTTCAAACAGCACACTTGGTGTTTCAGATTCTGAGGTTTTGGTGGAGCTGCACGGTTGGGTGTGTGGAAGGGGCGTAGCCATCATATCAGGTGTGTGTGTGTGTGTGTGTGTTGGGGCAAATTGTTCAGGAGTAAGCCAAGTTTTATGAGCATATGATCATCCTCTTGCATTTAACGGCTCCTCAGTTGCCAAAGAGTTAAATGATAAGACTGCCATTCTGGTTAATGTAAAGCATAAGTTGCCTGATAATTAAATGTCCAATGTCAACACTGAACAAAACAGTTCAGTTAGTACAACGTCATTCTTGGCAGCAAGCTTATTGCACACAAAATGGAAAGGAGGTGAAAAGTTTTTGAACCATTTTTCAAATATTTAGTAAAAATCATCTTATTTTCAGAGGCTGTCTGAAATGTGAATACTTTCTGATTTCTTTAGTCTTCAATGAAATCAGACATTCATGCAAATCAATTTGAACTTAACAAAACGGATCAACACCGTTGCCAGTTTTCTTATGTTTTGATTCAAACACTAATGATCTGATTCACCACTCCCTCTCTTCATTCAACCTCTCACAACAACATTCTGTAGTTGTAGTATTCCCGCATTGAACGGACTCTGTCTGAGAGCAACAAGTAGAGAAGTGACAGGCAGCAGACAGCAGTAAAGGCTAATGTTAGCTGCTCCTCGCAACACACATGACATGACCGTTCACAAGTCCTCCCAGGTGAAATGAATAATTTTGCATCTTTGCACGGTGGGTTTAAGTATTCTCAGACAGTCTTGAATTGATTAAAGCAACCTTATTATTGAACTTTCTCATCAAAAATGTATTTTCTGAACATTTATTATGTTGTTTTTTTTTTGTATGGCAATATTCACTGTAAATAAAAGAAACAAAATCTTCAAAATATTTGGCTGCAACATGTTCCAAAAAAGCTGGGACAGGTGGCAAAAAGACTGAGAAAGTTGAGGAATGCTCATCAAACACCTGTTTGGAACATCCCACAGGTGAACAGGCTAATTGGGAACAGGTGGGTGCCATGATTGGATATAAAAGGAGCTTCCCAGAATTGCTCAGTCATTCACAAGCAAAGATGGGGCGAGGTTCACCTCTTTGTGAACAAGTGCGTGAGAGAATAGTCGAACAGTTTAAGGACAATGTTCCTTAACGTACAATTGCAAGGAATTTAGGGATTTCATCATCTACGGTCCATAATATCATCAAAAGGTTCAGAGAATCTGGAGAAATCACTGCATGTAAGCGGCAAGGCCGAAAACCAACATTGAATGCCCGTGACCTTCGATCCCTCAGGCGGCATTACATCAAAAAACGACATCAATGTGTAAAGGATATCACCACATGGGCTCAGGAACACTTCAGAAAACCAATGTCAGTAAATACAGTTCGGCGCTACATCCGTAAGTGCAACTTGAAACTACTATGCGAAGCAAAAGCCATTTAACAACAACACCCAGAAACGCCGCCGGCTTCTCTGTGCCCGAGCTAAGATGGACTGATGCAAAGTGGAAAAGTGTTCTGTGGTCCGACGAGTCCACATTTCAAATTGTTAATGGAAATTGTGGACGTCGTGTTCTCCGGGCCAAAGAGGAAAAGAACCCTCCGGACTATTATCGGCGCAAAGTTCAAAAGCCTGCATCTTTGATGATATGGGGCTGTGTTAGTGCCAATGGCATGGGTAATTTACACATCTTTGAAGGCACCATTAATGCTGAAAGGTACATACATGTTTTGGAGAAACATATGCTGCCATCCAAGCAAGGTCTTTTTCATGGACACCCCTGCTTATTTCAGGAAGACAATGCCAAACCACATTCTACACGTGTTACAACAGCGTGGGTTCGTAGTAAAAGAGTGCGGGTACTAGACTGGCCTGCCTGCAGTCCAGACCTGTCTCCCATTGAAAATGTGTGGCGCATATATAAGCGTAAAATACGACAAGGGAGACCCCGGACTGATGAACAGCTGAAGCTGTACATCAAGCAAGAATGGGAAAGAATTCCACCTACAAAGCTTCAACAATTAGTGTCCTCAGTTCCCAAACATTTATTGAATGTTGTTAAAAGAAAAAGTGATGTCACACAGTGGTAAACATGACCCTGTCCCAGCTTTTGTCTTTGTAGTGTATTCAATTAAATATAGGTTGAACATGATTTGCAAATCATTGTATTCTGTTTTTATTTATGTTTAACACAATGTCTCAACGTCTTTGGAATTGGGGTTGTACTATCACCACTACATGATCAGTAAATTATGTAAATATATAGTATTATCAAAAATGGGTCCTAATTTTGACATACTGTACCTAAGCCACTTTTTTTGCTCAGTCGGGTGCTGTTTAGGTCCGGTCCCGGAGGCCAGCTGCAGCTCGCCACAACATTTGATGTGACTGGCGAAAGCAAATCATGTGCATTGACTTAATGTTTATTGCAAAAATAAATAAATAATAATAATACCCACATTGCAAATTGTCTTCACTTTTAAATGTTTATTAACGTTGAGATATTGCACGCATTTCTTTGTTACAAATACCCCTTTTAAAATAAATTGAACTAAACAGTTTTTACTTAAAACTAGCTATCCATCAATTTGTTGTGTGAATGTAATAATATGAGGCGATCACACATTTATATGGGTTCACAACGGCCCTCCAAGGAAAACCATAACTACGAGGGGGCCTGCGACAAAAATGAGTTTGTCACCACTGGATTAAGTGAAAAAGCAAAAAAAGAATAATAAAATCGTCTTTTTAAAACAAACAAACATTAATCTTACAACATTAAAAAGAAAAAATATATTAAGAAATCATGATTAATTTTGTTGGTTTAACATTTTCATCCATCCATCCATCCATTTTCTGAGCCGCTTCTCCTCACACGGGTCGCGGGCGTGCTGGAGCCTATCCCAGCTATCATTGGGCAGGAGGCGGGGTACACCCTGAACTGGTTGATAAAATGTTCACTTTATGTTATATACAGTGGAACCTCCAAAGTTACCCACAATATAATACAAGTAAAACTACTCACCCTTTGAAGATGCTCATATTGCTAATAGTGAAATGAGCCACCAGACCCTTTTTTATATCACGGTAACTTCCATTTATAGTTTCATACACTTTTTCTGTCCAATCACTGGTACCCTTTTGTCGTGCCATTACAAAAAAAAAAACCATACAAAAAGCAAAATGCAGTAAATTCTTTTGATGTCATGCATGATGATGGTTTAAATTTCTGAGAGGTATATTTTCCACAAAAAACTCTTTTGGGGCGTTGGACGACTGTATTAAATAAATCTTAGATACAGGCCAAGGCTATTTAACATTGTGAGGTATTGTAAATTGGTACAAATAATGAATATAACTCTATTTCTGTGCCTGCCTATACAGTCATCCACTCGAAACAGGATGTCGTTTGTCTATGAACTGATCAAATCAAAACTAAACACAGAGAAATTAAGTTTTTGTCTTGTCGAATATGAATTTCCTACATGTCCTCAAAGAACACACACACACACACACACACACACAGTCAGTGGGGCAAGAATGTGCTGATTAGATGTTGAAAGAGATTGTGAAACATATCTTTGGTGATGTTAATGATTGAGATGTCTCTTACCCCTGATATCTGCATACACACAGACACACACATATTCACACAGACACCGCCAAGAACGTTTGCCATGCGGCGACGTGTCAATGTGTTCGTGGCGGTTGCGCTCCCTTCTCTTTTTCTGTCGCCCCTCTTCTCTTTCTCTCTTCCTCTGGTTTAGCCTTGTAACTCAACTCTTTGCTAAGCGCTCGTTTCACGTCTCCTCCCTAACTCAGATTGTCGAAGGCCTCACTGACTAGATTTTCCTGTCTTAACCTTGCCTCCCCTCTCTTCTCCTCATTATCTCCCCGAGCATCTCAACACCCACTTCTCCCTTCTCCTCCCCCATAAACATACCATACTTTTCATGTGTGATTTCTAAGAACATGTTCATGCATTCCCTCCTTCATTTCATTCTAAATCACAGACGCTTCCTTTTTCCGACCTCTCTTCCTGTGCTCCCCCCCTCTCCTTTTATTGTGGCAAGTGTGGCAGAAATCTTACACTTACACACGAAATCCTAGACTCAAATGATAACTTATACAAAAGCTACATTGTTCCTTAACAAATATTATAATAGTCACTTTTGATTGACGCTGAGAGGTATTTATTTAACATACGTGTATGTGCATGTATGTGTAGTAAAACTATATATTACACCACACTGACAGCCGTTTCTATTTTGATCCTCCAATAATGCAACAACGATACATACTGGATAGTGTACTCACAATTTTAAGATGTGTAGTCGCTGCTCCCCCTTTTTCCTAATGTGCCATTTTACATACATTGCGTTCATTTTGGTTGTACAGTACAATCAAAGTTATATTTGTTGTATGTCCTTATAAAGCCACTATGCCAATGACATTGTGTTTCTCTGACAGCCACAGATATAAATCCAGTCAATCATAACATTAAGGGAAGGGGAATTGCACTTAATAATGTTACAGTGCTTTGCAAAAGTCTGAGCCTGCCATTAGATACAGTATGTTGCTATAGCGATGTGATCATGACCATTTTCAGTTTTTTATAGTTAGTTCCCCCCCAAAAGGGATTTACAATAAAACTGTTAAAATTTGATTGAAGTGTAGACGTTAAGCTTCAATTTAAGAGAAAAATGTGGTATTATTCTTCAGGAATTACAGACTTTGTATGCATTTGTAACTCCATTTTCAGGAGTTCTAAATTATTTGGACATTGCCAAAACTGTTACATAACCTTAGTTACTGATATTTGGATGCAAATAATTTGCAGTCAATGACTGCCTGAAGTCTTGAGTTCATGAGCATTACCAAATTCCAACTTCCGTCTCTGGAGATACTTTACTAGGAATTCACTTACTGCTTGTTCTGGCTCTTCACGTTTGTCTTTGTAAGTGGAAAAAACATGCTCTATTTGGTTGAGATCAGGTCACAGACTTAAACTATTGAAGAAAATTCAATGTCTTTGCTTTTAGGTCTTCAATTACTTTCTTGCAGTAACTCAGCAGTCAGAAAAGGTCACTTTGAATTAAAGCTGAATGTCAACAGTTAATGTCTACAGCATATTAATTTCTATTTTAGATCCTTTGCGGTGGCGTATAAAGCCTAAATGAGAAAAAAAACTGACATTTTAAAAATTTTAATTCTGTCTGATCGTAGTTTTTTAATCCTTTCAATTTTTGTTTTGTTTTTTTAACGGAAATATTCAAATTATTTGGTGTTTCTTTACCCGACTTTCCAAAAAGTGCCCCCTGCACACTAGTGGTGGGGATATTTGTCATGGACGTCTGCTCTGTTCATGTTAAAAAGTTACATCAGAATCTAACGTACTTGTACATGTGGTGTTCACACCCACAAAAACTAGTGACTTGAACATATGTAAATCTGTATGTCCTCATACAATAGCGTAACTTCTCTCCATGCCGATACATTCATAAGAACTGTTATACAAAAAGATAGGGATGCCAATCACAAGTAGGCAAGGTCGACAGTGTCTGTGCATGTGTGTGGTGGGATTGTTGGATGAGCCATGCCATTAAAATAAATCATTTAACATGTTCCTGGAACTAAGACTACAGTGTGCTTCACATTCTCTCTGTCCCTAACACATACCCACATACACATGAACGCAGACCTTAAAGCGATAAGATGTAACTTCTGTTGCGCCCCTACGCTGGAAAGCAATATTACAACAACAGAAACCGTTGCTTCGATTTGACGTGTGATGATTCTACATTTTTATTTTAGTTGAGTTTTGAAGGACAGCCAATGCGGGGGGAAAAAATGACTTGTCGGAAGAGGCAATTGTTGTAAAGGGGTCCTCGGGAAGATGTGCGGAATTCGGTCATGGCAGACTCATCGTCATCGTTTTCTTTTTTCATCGAAGCCTGTCTGCATTTGTGATGAAGATCCATCTATCCATTTTCTGTATTGCTTATCCTCACTAGGGTCACGAGCGTGCTGGAGCCTATCCCAGCTATCTTCGGGCGAGAGGTGGGGGTACACCCTGAACTGGTCGCCAGACAATCGCAGGGCACATATAAACAAACAACCATTCGCACTCACATTCACACCTATAGGCAATTTAGAGTCTTCAATTAACCTACCACGCATGTTTTTGAGATGTTGGAGGAAACCGGAGTACCCGGAGAAAACCCACACAGGCACAGGGAGAACATGCAAACTCCACACAGGCGGGGGTGGGATTTGTACCCCGGTCCTCAGAACTGTGAGGCAGATGGGCTAAGCAGTTGCCCACCGTGCCGCCTTGGGATGACGATATCAGACAAAAATATGCCTGGCAATACAATGCAGAGTGAGTTATTCCCTATTATTGCTGTGTTTGTCCATGCATTGTTTGGTGCGTGTATTTTATGTCAGGCACCTTGTTGGACAGCTAAGGGGTCCTCGTAAATAGGGTTTGTTTGTTTGCAGGAATTATTATTATTATTATTGTTGTTTTCCTTTACACAGTAATTATTATATTATAGTGAGCTTTTGGCAAAAGACAAGGGTCCGCGCTCCGCCCATTACTAGGTAAAATTACTTATTTCCGTCCCGCCGTTTCCGCTACGTCATTTTCGGTACGCCACCAATTGAGCCAGCATGGGAAACCAATCAGGCTTTGCTAAATATTAAATATTTTATAATATAAAATACTGAAAAATACAGAAAGATGTTCGACGAGCTGATAGGCTTTTTTTAAATTTTTTATTTTTTTTTTGCAAAGAATGTTAGATACTGCAGGTTTAATGCTAAAGTTCTATTAAGTACAGTTTTGAGTGAATTCAGTGCCAAAAAGTGACAAAAGTTTCATTTTTTTTTTTTAATGATGTTGCTCAGGGCTGTCTTAGGCAAATGAGGATTTAAAATGTCCATGGCAGAGTCTTTCTTGTTTGCTCCTGGTGGGATGCAAATGTACAGTGTAGAGGGAACCGGAGGAACTTGAACTTTAGTTTGTGTGTGTTTAGTTAGTTTAAATGTGTTGCGCTCAAATTGTCCTAAGAAGGTTCTTGAGCTCTCCTCTCCTGTCATCCCCTCCTTGCTCCCTCCTCCCCTCCCTTTCCTCCGAGGTGTCCCACTAATTCACTCCTCTCACTACCCCCTAAACAAGTCAAGTGTAAAGCGCGTGAGTGAATCTTAGACACAGGAGACAAGCCATGAGAGGAGGACGAGTGTGTGGAGGACAAACGGTATGAGCTTCTTCTTTTCGCGTTCCATCCACTTGGCCTGAGTTGTTGAGTGGTAGTTAACGAAAACATTTGTACACGTGTTGCAATGTGTGTGTGTGTGTGTGTGCAGTTGTCTGTGGAGGAGGGTTTCATTTACTGTACAGTGTGAGCAATCATTTCTTGTTTCTGAGTCTTCTCTATTTCAAGAAATACTTGTATGTGTTAGTTTAGTTGCATTTTATTGTTGTGGAGTTGTTTGTGACCTTTTTTTTCATTGAAGTTGTAAACTTACCACGAATGTGAACAATAACTCTCAATACAGTACAGACCTTGTTAAAAAAAAATTACGTTTCGTAGTTTGTCTGTCAGCTTATTAGCACACCACTTCCTGGTCCATTGACGATTGTAGCAATGTTTTCGAATGGGGTGAGGAATGGGACACAGAAAATATCATTGAAGTTGTTGAATAATTGTTTGTGATGATGTAAGACTACAGGACCAGACAGGACAAAAGGAAAACAAATCATAGTTCGCTTTAGTTTGTTCATTGATATGTGAGCAGGCCACTTCCTGGTCCATGGAAGACTGTACCATTTTTTAAAAATTATTATTATTCTGGAGTGAGTAAGCATTCCAACCAATTAGGAAAATAGGAAACATTCATTTTATCATAAAAACGTCAGTTAGCAGGTTACTTTCTGGTTGATGATGTGTCATCACACTTTAAGACCATACCACTTTTTAAAAGTGGTCCGCGGGCAATAGATAAACGTGACTCAAACAGCAAAAGAGAAAAATAAAAATGTTGAACAACATGTTTATTCGTCCAACTGTTTATTAGTTAGCAGACTATTCATGAACGATTTAGGATGATGACAGGGTAAGACTGATACTGTACCAATTTTGATTTTGAATCGAAGAACTGATACAAAGTGACTTTCTTAAAAAAATGCTGATGATTATTATTATCGATTCATGAATGTTCACAACAGGAAAACTTCTGGACTGTACAATTTAAATAAAAAAAATCTAGTTCAAGGGCACGAGTTTAATTGGGGAAAAATTGTGGAGCAATATGCCTATTAGCAGACTACTTCCTGGTTGATGGAAGATGATGGTAGGCAGTGGGACTGTACCATTTTTTTCCTTTTTTTTTATTCTGGGGTGGGATACACTTCTATTTTTATCAAACTGCAAAAAGGCACAACTTTGGATAGTTTTGTACATTAGCATATCATGTCCTGATTTATGAAAGACAGCGTAACCTGATCAGACCGGACCATTTATGATTCTGAGAAAGGGGAACCATTAACTCCTTCGCGAGTTAAGGGTCAATAAAAGAAGATACATTCAAGAAAATCAAACTAAAGTGCAAAAATTGTGGCGCTGTATTTGTTTTAGCATGACGTAAGTTAGTAATAGATGGACAAGGACTTTACCATTATTTATTTATTTTTTACTTGTGTTTGTTGTTAGTTATCAGACAACTGTACTTTGTAGTTAATATAGAATGATATAAGATGTTAGCAATAGACAGGACTATATCACTTTCATTATGGGGCACAGAGGAAAGGTTCCATCGTGACGCAAGTATCCCAAATAAATTCTTCTATCTGTATTTCTATCTTGACGAAGCCACTTAATGGTTTCTTCCTCGGAACATGTGCCACCCACACCACACTGTTTCTAGGAAATCTGTTGTTTTGCCGTAATATTGCTGAACAAACAACTAACACCTTTGATGCAAGTAATGGATATAGAAGTACTAATAATCGATATCGTGGTACTGTCATCACACACACAGACACACACACACACACACACTCACACACACTCATGCACTAGCACATGGGAAAACATGTGACATCAGACTTCATAACAGCATTTCTCCCTCTCGGCCGCACTTTTCTCTGAATAGCATAAAGTCACTTTTTCCCTGCTCGCGCTGGAGCCTGATATAATTGAGGTGGACTGGGAAAACTTACTTAACTTTAATGGAAAACAAGAACCATTAGAATAACACTTGTAGTTCCACACGCATTCACGTTATACGCGCAGTGGGATTTTGCGATGTATAAACAGACACTGAATGATTTTTTATTTTTTTCAACTGCAGAAGTCCTGCACATTTGCTCACTTTCCTGGCAGTTGTCGTGCTAATGGACAGTCATCAAGTTTTCATAGAAAAATACTTCTTCTGTTTAGTTTCTGTCTTCATTTGCGCAGTGTGCAGGCCCGACGGCTAAAAACAACAATTATGAAATGGTCCACATGCTAAGAGAGGCCTTAAATCCTCTTAGCAAGAGGAAGCGAGTTTGCATAATGAAAGCGGGCAACGAGGAAGACTTGCCCAGGAGCTCAACTCACCCAGATAATGAACTGATGGAATAATGTGTAGTATTTAAAACCAACACAAGCAGTTGGTGGCAGCTTTGGGGTTAGCATTTTTTATATGTGCTCTACATTTGGACAACAAGGAAACAGATGACACACCTAAACCCAATCATAATTTGTCTGCAAATGGCGAAGCCCAATTAACATCAATAAACCGGTTAGGGTTATAATGCATACTTAAGGGGGTATAGTGATATTAAATCGCAATGTGTGTACTGTATGTAATTTTTTTTTAAATCTCCTTGTGGTGTCAAGATTCCGATGCATACGTGTTTACAAAGACAAAACAGTCCCTGTTGCGTCTTCAGTATTATGTCTTTTAAAAAACAACTTGCAACGTCTTATTTTTCCGAGTGCAGAACGTAAAAGCAAATTAGGCGTGATGCTTCTTGATACAGCTCGCCTGGGACAGGAAATGTCATGCGGGCTCCTTCGAAAACCCCCTTAGTGTGCCTGACTTAAATTTATACCTGAAATTTCAATCCTTCCATTGACGTGTGTTTGAAAACAAAAAAAAGAAATTTAAAAAAAGTTAATTATTTGCTCGAATACCGACTGTAAATGTCATCTTTTTGAGTCTAGTTACATCCTCTGGAGTCATTTGAACAATATATGCACGCACAATATTTTTATTAGGGTGTTGGTAATGTCTGTGTAATAACTACTATGTTACAGCTACTGGTTTTTTTTTCTGATTTATTGTAACAGGATTATCAGGATTCATAGTAGATGTTTATTTTACACATTTTGTAGCTCTTAAAGCTATTAAAGCAGTACCTTGATATTTGACATTGAATATGGTATAATTCATTTTAATGGTGAATTTATCCCTCCCATTTGACCAAATCAGTCAGATTCAGTTATGACGAAATGATGAACTCAAAACATGTAGATCATTGTCCAAAGATTTTACCAGTTGGTTTGTCAAAATAAAGTAAAAAAGACTCAGTCATGACTATGTCCTCAAAACAAATAAACTCAGCAGTGAGTAGTAGCTAGTGTTTAAAAGGCAATGTACTAACACATTTTATTGGTTCTTTACTTCACAATTGTACTTTGGTATTAGTATTCATTCTGTTATTATTTTATTTAATGAACAGCCACTTTCTTAAGACCAGCAAAAATTCTGCCTTTACACAGATAACAAAGCTCAGGTATTTTTGATGGAGGTGTTAATATAACATAATTTGTCACTATCCAATGAAAAGCATTTATCGCCAAGGTTGGTTTTTTTAAACATTTTTTATTGGAAAACAAAACAGAAAAATCCCTGTTTTTCTCTGTCAATTAAAACTCAGCATAATTAACTATAAAGAGGTAATTTTAGTTTAAACAGCGGGTCTGTTCAATTGTATTAACTATAGTAACAAACAGATGAAAACATCCAGCGAGTGAGATGATGTAGCTCTGAAAGTCACATTTACATTTTTTCAGAATCTTTTGTTAGCCTACAATTTCTCACAATTGGTTTTGCTCCTCCCGAACAAGCAACCTAACCTTAAACCTTTCACCACTTAATACGGCCTGTAACCTCTATAATATATATGCTACAGCGTGTATAGCACATTTTATGTAGAAATAAATATGTTAGCGTCAATTTAGTCATCTCCCTCCCGACATCAAGCACATGATAAAGCTTTGGTGTAAAAAAAGAAGACAAGTTGATGTCATTTGGTTTTTGTCGACCGTGTTGGGCTTTTTAGAGGAAGCGAGACATCTGTTTCAATGTTTGAAGTCTTTTATTGCACCGTCCGCAATGTTTGTGTATTGGCATAAAATGACTCATGATGCCAATATTGGATTTGAAGGCTTAGCCATTTTTTTGTTAGCTGAAGAGTCAAGTGTTACAATTTGTTTAGAGTTTTGCTTCCTGACTAACCTGTTGAGCTGTAATTCTTATTTGACTGTACATCCATGGTTCTGGCACTGCTGGATGCGGCCCGCTGACCTGGTTCAGAATATCTTGATGAGCAGCTGTATTTATCGCAATAGTAGACAGTTTTGGTGATCGGGGGGCATGAAGGCATGTCTACGCAACAAGGGGGTGTGGTATCTCACAGTGTGTCTCAGTCACTTTTGATTGCAGCAGGGAAAACGAGCGAATAAACGAATGTGCAGAACAGGCCGAGGATGAACGCTTGAATGTGACGCTAAGAAAGAGAGTCGAACTTTAAAGTTGTACATCTGAGACGAGGAGGAGGAAGTACAAGTGCTTTGAAAGTAGAGAGAAAAAAGATGGAGGCCGTGAGATGCTTACCGCCTACGCCCATAAGGACGGGAAAGGTAGGATTTTTTTTTTTCCCCAACTCAACACATTTGGACAGTGTCGTAGCAAGGGAGTATGCCCCGGGTGCAAAATATTGTGAGGAGTGAGATTTCAAAAAGATGAAAAATTTATTGTAGTAGAAGAAATTGTAATTGTCACAATATTACAAAAAAATATGCATTTTAAATTGAAAAACGTCCCTAAGTCAAAATATCCCAAGAATCAAGAATGATAATATACTTTATCCACCATAATTGTTTGTCTTATCACCAAGCTGCCAAATTCCAGTTGTCAATTATACTCCCCCACATCCACCACATCGACAACTTGACCGAGCAATCAAGCATGTCCCACTTATCAGAAACAAACACTTGTTAGCTAACAATAATCTCTGCATCAAAATCAGAATAATCGTTATTGGCCAAGTACCGGTATGTTAAGCATAAAAGGAATTTGTCTCTGGTAGTTGAAACCACTCTAGTACCACAGCAAACAAGCCACTTTTAACAAAATATACATTTAGGACATAAAGACATAGGTACAAAGAGTCTAAGAGAGTAAGGTGACCAGTAGTGCAGTAAGTAATAGTGATACAATGACAAATGTGTAACTGATAAAGAGAGTCATCAAGCAATTTAAAGTGTCTAATAATGTGGTAATACTGATGAACAAAAGATTTCAAAGAACCCAGAGTGACATAACAACAGTGATGTATTCCACTATAATGTGGCTCCTCTTACTCCCCTGTCCTGTGCCCGCAGCCCGCGGTCTGTCGTCTGTTCTTGGTGCAGACGGCTCCCTGAGACGGTGTTTCCTCACTTGGATTCGTTGTGACCAGCCATAGGTCTTTACATTATTTTACACATACATTATTATTTTTAGCGGCACGGTGGACGACTGGTTAGAGCGTCTGCCTCACAGTTCTGAGGACCAGGGTTCAATCCCCGGCCCCGCCAGTGGCGAGTTTGCATGTTCTCCCCGTGCCTGCGTGGGTTTTCTCCGGGCACTCCGGTTTCCTCCCACATCCCAAAAACATGCATGGTAGGTTAATTGACAACTCTGAATTGCCCGTAGGTGTGAATGTGAGTGCGGATGGTTGTTTGTTTGTATGTGCCCTGCGATTGGCTGGCAACCAGTTCAGGGTGTAGTACCCCACCTCCTGCCCGATGATAGCTGGGATAGGCTCCAGCACGCCCGCGACCCTAGAGAGGAGAAGCAGCTCAGAAAATGGATGGATGAATTATTATTTTTAACCTGGGCGTGTGTGCATGTGTGCGTGTGTGTGTCTGTGTGGATGAGTGGCGGGAGGGGATTATTTTTAAATATTTAAAACGCTTGCATTTCACTGTATGAAAAGTGCATCATAAATACAATTTAATTTATTGATTGAATACGGTTATAATGTCACTACATAGATGTGCAAAATTGGAAAAATGTCACTATTAAATTCTAAGTCAACTGTTTAAGAAGTTAATGCCAAGGGGAAAGAACATAGATATGAAGACTAGTTTCGCCAGTGCACTATAGCAACCTGGCTAACCTATCTGAATACATGGCAGCCATATTGGGGAGGTCGACGATCCCATCAAAGGCAAAGCATGAACGTTGAAATTAAGTTCTAAATTGCAAACTGATTTTCATGAGGTTTACTTTTTTGTCAATGCCAAAGCATGCACTATCAATAGATAACATTTGAAAAAAGGCTATGTATATATATATATATATATATATATATATATATTTTTTTTTTTAACCTGTGAAAGGTTACTCCCCATTCCCTTGTTGTTATTGTACGGTGTTGTACAACTTGTACACAGCCTTATGTAGCACAATGTAATTGCATCCTTTGTCTTTTGGTTTTCTTGCCGTCCACACACATGACCTCTCTAGCTTAGCCTAGCCGTAGGCACGCAGCTCAAAAGGGGCGTGTCTTATTGACCTGTTCATATCTTTGGGGAAGAAGCTATTGGAATGTCTGCTGCTTTTAGTGTGCATTGTTCGATAGCGCCTACCAGAGGAAAGGAGCTGGAAAAGGTGGTGTCCAGAGAGGGGTGAGTCCAAGAGAATTTTGCTTGTCTTAGTCCTCAAGAGCGGGTAAGGGGGCACCGATAATCCTCTCCACAGTCCTAACTGTCCGTTGCAGTCGGACAACACGAAAGCAAGTTGAGCAAAACTCAATAGAGTCTAACAAAACTCAATGAAGCTTTGCTTACCGTTTTGGCTTTGACATAGTGTCTCAGACTATTCAGCCTGGCCAGATTCTGAAATTGGCAGATTTTCAACCAGTTTATCTGCAAGCCATGGGCAGACAAACTGTGTGGTGGGCAGTTATTATCATGTAAATTTCAAATTCTGAACATCTTGTTTAGGGACATTGTTTCAGAAATAGGCAGAAGCAAATTATTTACTTGGTTGTTTAATCTCACATTTGATGGGTGGGCAGGCACCCCAAATGTCCAACTATTTGTATTTAAGACATTAAAAGAGAAATTTTGATATGTCCCCTTTAAAAATCCCCTCACATATTACTTGCCATCCTTAGCGCCCACTCCACATTTTGGAGTCAATTTCAACTTTCTGAAACCAGCCATTATTTCCTCTCAGTGACGTCTGCATTATACACATGTGTAAATATTGATCTGCAATGTGCCCAAGAAATATAAAAACTTGGCTGACTAATACATGCACACTGATTTATTTATTTTTTTCTTCCCATGCCTCACTTTGGTATGCCTGAACACAAAGAAGGTATGTTGGCTCCAAAAGGACAGAAAGACAAAGAGCTCCATTATAAAAGCTGTGATGATTTTGTGAGTTGTCATTATGGTGTCACACTGGCATGGGCCATAGAGCTAGTCTTTAGTAACAATGTTTAATATCTAGGCTTTACACGATCAGGATTTTTGGGGCCGATCAGCGAGTTTAAAAAAAAAAACGATCACCGATCCGATCACAAGATGGAGGAATGTGTCTATTTAAATGACCTGTTCATTTACTGTATATACTTGTGGACTTAATTACTCCCAAAATTATATTTTCAATAAATAATGTATCTTTGTTCCTCTATTTATGCCAGTGAGGCATCGTGACAGACAGAACAAATGAATGGTCTTCTATTAGATGGCAGGGAGTAAATACAGTTATTAATGTATCCTCTTTTTGGAACATTTTTGTTTGTTGGTAACCAACATTACAACATGACAGAAATAATGGGTGCTAACTTACTGTAATTAAATTATTTTTAATTAAATGACTTCCCCCACACCGAAACGTTGGAGCATGATTTGACAGAACGGCGGCATGTCCAACCGTTCGTGGTACCACTCGCTTGCTCGGCTACATAACGTTTTTGTTGCCTGCTTGCGAGCCATATCGTATTAAAAGTATGTGAACATACCTCAAGCAAACCTTAAACGGACGCCCTACCCTGTCCTGAACACCGGTGACCACCAACACACGTTTTTCCCCATTTTGTCCCCATGATATAGTCGGCGCGATCCACTCTTGTTGTCGTCGCCACGGTAACGAGTGTATCCGGTCGCATTTGAGTTGACAAGATAAAGCCCAATGATCGTAAAAAACGGGATGCGGTGGTATCGGAATACAAGATTTTATTGCAGTAGTCTGACAGTGCAATCTTGAAAGAGCAAATTTGTCTTGTAGTCTGTTCCGGGCATTACGTGTTGTCTATCTCAGATGTGTTGTCTGTTTTTTTTTTTTTTTAAATAACTTTATTGGCCATCAGATATTTACAGGACGAAGCCAAAAGACATGCGACGTGGCTAAAAGTAAACTAGGTTTTGGATTCAAATATACTGTGCACGATGGCGCCGCAGGGTAAATGTCTTTTGAGGAGCCGATCAATGAAGTCATTGATCGGATCGGCGAATTAAGACATTAAAGCCGATCAGCCGATCAGTATAAAATGCTATTTATCAGGCGATACCGATAAAGCCGATAAAATCGGTGTAAAGTCTATTAATATCCCACTGCGTGTGGGACCTTAGCATTAATTTACCAAGCTCTTGTCAAACATTTAATTGGCTTGACTTCTTTTCGATTGGGTGGAGTTCACCTTCCCCAGTTTTAAATAGATTGCAGTTAAGGTTGTCACATAACAGGTTCAATCTAACAATGGTGGGTGGGGGCAGAAGGAGCGGTGGCTGGGGTAGTGGTGGGGGGGATGGGACCACAGGCTGGCACGCAATATGTGCTTAGGTATATGTGTGTACACGCTGGTGCGTGCGTGCTTAGCTGGGTGTGTTTTGGAGCAGGTTAGTCTGGTGGCTGTAGTGTAGTTGTACACGGCGTCGTGGGAACGCTCTTACTGGATGGCCAGGGGGCTGCTAGTTGCTATGGGAGGGAAGCAACAAGTGGCGGGCTGGTGGGTGCGGGTGTGTGCAGGTTGGGTTGTTTGTGGAAAATCAGGTCCGGTCAGATGTGGGAAATAGAGTGCTGAGCAGGTAGAATGTGGACAGAGTGATGCGGGAAGAGGGAGTTGGTTCTTGGTACCGAAGGGAACAAATTGGATTATACAGTGTCTAATAGGAAATAATACAAATGATCCAGTCAGTATAGTGAGCTCGTGGCCTCAGATTTCTGATGTTTGGAGATCAAATTTTCGCTCAGCCTTCTTGTGAAGTTTGCATATTAAGGCATGGACTTACTGTCAACTTACACAAAGTACCACTGCAAAAACAAACAAAACATTGCTTATTTAAATATACTTTATATTAGTATGCTTTTGACATGAAAGGCTCCTCCTCCTGGCTTAATTATGCGATAAGGTACTGATAAATTTCCGGTTTTCTGTCGTGTCTTGTGTGCCTATTGTGTAGCTGTTGTTATTTTTGCTATAGACACTTGATTTACCTGCTAATTTGGTCTTCATAGTTGGTTACATTCTGCTGTAAGCAAGCCAGACTTCTGTTAAAAGTGTACTGTACCACCTAATCACTCATTCTGTTATTTCGCAGCTCTGCATTTCATGTTAGCTTCGTGGTTAGCATGGCTTTTCCATCTCCTGTTATCTCTTCTTGCTCAGTGTGTCATAAGCAGCGACTCCTCATCCTCCGTTAGTGATAACGATACTTGTCAGAACAAAGTGTAGCTTAGCGTGATTTAGAGGAGCTGTGGTAGGAAAGCGTTTAGCCGCAAGAGCTAGCCAGCCATAGATTAGGTGGTGTAAGTTTGCTAAGCATTCCTCTCAGTAGTTCCCGAGCAGCAGTGGAAGCAGGCTGAGTGGGTGACTGTTTGATGTGGACGTACCGTTGTTTAACCAGGTTGGAGCTGGTAAAAATGGTACTGGCAGGTCTGTGGTCGGACGTGCTTGAAGCCATTTTCACATGGAGACAAAGGCGTCATCAACAACTGTCTGTTATCGTACTAGAGCGGCTCCAGCTACCGGAGACAAATTCTTTGTGTGTTTTTTGGACATACTTGGCAAATAAAGATGATTCTGATTCTGATTCTGAACAAGGTTACCATGGTTGGTCGGTATCGCAAAAACCATGCACCCCGATTCTCCTAGTATAAATAAACTGTAGCGTAGTAGGCCCAAGTGTTAATTAAAAACAAGCCATTTTTTTTCCTTAATAGTAATTAAACAGTAATTGTATTATTTGATAGCCACTTGTGGAAATAGTTTTACTTTTTTTTTTTTTTACTGTGCGTTGTAATGGCAAAATGAAAACGGTTGTACTGTTAATTACTAGTATAGCTATTTCTACATGGATTTCCACATAAAATCAAGTTTAGTGTATGCTGTACATTAAAAAAAAAAGCAACACCGCATTGTAAAGGAAGACATTAGTGCCACCGACAGGACACGTGTGAGGGTAGGCCTGCCCCCGTTTTGTAGCAATTTTTATCTTCCTCATTCTCTCGCCCACACTACACTTCCACTTCCTCCTGTGAGTGCGCATCTTTCTTTTCTGGTCTGTGTGGCCCTCGCTTCTTCCTCAGGTATTTTAATCAAACGGCTAATGCTATAAAGGGAATTAACCTAGTGCCCTGTGGTCACACTGCACCGCCATTGCATAATCCTGTGTCTGTTCCGCCTCATCCCAAACAATCATTCCCTTTTACAGCTCTCCCGTTGGCACCATTGTCTTCTTCTTGTGTTTTCTCTCTCCACATTTATCTCCATGCCTCCAGTGAGGCACACATCATTGCTACTTCTCAGTGAAGTAATATGGAAACAAATGCTAAAGCAGATTTCAACCATGAGACAATTCCTTTATGTCACATTTAAGGTTGAATCTGGGATGTTTATACTCCTTACTCACACTAATCTTTTTACACTTTTCACACAACGGATGTGCAGTGTCTTAATATGAAAATATGCACACCGGACATTTTTTTAGGTAAACCCATAAAATCTATCCATCTATCCATGTTCCATAACACTTATCCTCACTAGTTTTGTGGGCATTCTGGTCCCAGTCTCAGCTAACTATAGGTGGGGTACACCCTGAACTGGTCACCAGTCAGTTGCAGGGCACATATAGACAAACAATCATTCACACTCACATTCACACCTGTGGACAATTTAGAGTATTCAATTAACCAACTATGGATGTTTTGGAAATATGGGAGGAAAACAGAGTACCCGTAGAAAACCCACACAGGCACGGGGGAAATGTGCAAACTCCACACAGGGGAGGCCACAGTTTCAAAAATTCAGGCATTACAAGGATAATATTGCTCGGTTTTTGATTGACACTCTTGGTGTCTTAGTTATTGTGCTAGATGTTTGCAGTTGGGTCAAACTGCACTGAATGATTTGCCCCTGTTAAAGGAGTTCATTAAAGTACACTGGTGCCTTAAAGTACTTATATATATATATATATCTCCATTTTCTGAGCCGCTTCTCACTAGGGTCGCGGGCGTGCTGGAGCCTATCCCAGCTGTCATTGGGCAGGAGGCAGGGTACACCCTGAACTGGTTGCCAGCCAATCGCAGGGCACATACAAACAAACAACCATTCGCACTCACATTCACACCTACGGCCACCGTGCCACCCTATATATATATATATATATATATATATATATATATATATATATATTTGTAGTGCGGCACGTTGGACGACTGGTTAGAGCATCTGCCTCACAGTTCTGAGGACCGGGATTCGATTCCCAGGCCTGTCTGTGTGGCATTTGCATGTTCTCCCCGTGCCTGCGTGGGTTTTCTCCGGGTACTCCGATTTCCTCCCACATCCCAAAAACATGCACGCGAGGTTGATTGAAGATTCTAAATTGCCCATATGTGTGAATGTGAGTGCGAATGGTTGTTTGTTTATGTGCCCTGCTGGCAACCAGTTCAGGGTGTACCCTGCCTCCTGCCCGTTGATAGCTGAGATAGGCTCCAGCACTCCCGCGACCCTTGTGAGGATAAGCGGCTCAGAAAATGGATGGATGGATATAATTTGTTCCATGACACTGAATTTCCCATGAGGCATCCATTTTGTCTTCATGAGTGTCACAGCTGGAGCCTTCCTCACTTGACATTGGGGCAGGAGGCAGCATAGGCCGTGGCGCAGTCGCCAGCCACCTACAGGGCACACACAGACCGACAGACAACCGTTGACACTCACATTCACTTCGAGGTTTCAATTATCCTAACATGCATGTTACTGTGAAAACCTGGGAGAATATACAAACTTTCATCTAGACTCAAATGGTCATCATAATAAAAAGACTTCATTTTATTTTTTTTGTTTTGTTTGTTAACCTTCTATGAGTGTAACAAAAATAAGGTAACCAGTATATTGTCTTTTGGGTCACCAAAGTAAGTCATTTCCAGCTTGTGTGATTAAAACTACTCACCTTTTGTAGAGCCGCCAAAGTACCAAAGAAACAGAAATGTGTTCGTAGAGTGACACGATCACTTAGTTCTGTTTCCCAGATTTTTATAGAATTAGGGCTATGTACCAGTGAACAATAAGTATATTAATAATAATATTAATTTAAAAACTTTTGTCATTTTGTTCCCTGCGATTGACTGCCGACCAGTCCAGAGTGTATCCTGCCTCTCACTCAAAGTCAGCTTGGATAGGGTCCAGCTCACCCGTGACCCTAATGAGGACAAGCACGATACAAAAATGTATGGATAGTCTAATTTAAAGGCTAATTCTCCCATAGGAAATGATGTCAAGTGAATGAATTCATTGCAGGCTCATGATACAACCTTTAAGAACTCGAACACAACTATCATACCAGTAGAGAAGGTAACTAATGTGTAATAACATTTAAGAAAAAAAAAAAGAAATTAAGTATAAATACTACTTTGAAAACCCCTGACAAGTAAGGGTGATGGAAATGGAAGTGTTTGCCAAGCAACACTGTCACCAAGTGGTGTTTCATGGGTATTGCAGCAATTAATAAGTGTGTGTCTTCCAGGCGGTGATGTCTTCAGGTGAGGACGGTCTGATTGGGATCCCCTTCCCGGAGCACAGCAACGAGCTGCTGTCCCACCTCAATGACCAGAGGCGTTCGGGGCTCCTATGCGATCTCACTCTGACCTCTCATGGGGCACACTACCCGACCCACCGCTCCGTCATGGCCGCCGTCAGTCTCTACTTCCGCCGGCTCTTTGGGTCAGAAGAAGGCAGCTTTGGCGAGGGCGGCGGTGGGGGAGGTTTCAGCGTGTGCCAGCTGGATTGCGTTGCGCCCGACGCCCTGGATGCCCTGCTAGAGTTCGCCTACACGGCCACCCTGACCATCCCCTGCTCTGGAATGAGGGACGTCCTGCGGGGGGCTCAGCTTCTGGGCATCCAGTGTGTGGCGGACGCCTGCAGGGACATCCTGGGGGAGAAGGCGGAGCCGGACGAGGAAGAGAAGCAGAGGGACGAGCACGCTTCTGCTGTTCGGCCAGGAGAAGCGCATGGATCCCGAAGGAAAACTGACAGAAAGAAGATGAAAAAAGTGGGGCCGCATCACATTGATTCATTGTTGAACCCGCTGCCTGCTTCTCCCATCTCGTACCCCGCACCTCTACCGGAGAGCTTGCGCTCGCTGACCCCCGCCCAGCCCCCCAGTCCTGAACCAGACGAGGTCCTCTTGCGATGGAGGCAGAATGGGGTCCGGGTACCAGAGAGGGGGCCCACGTTAAACGGAGGACACCTCCATTGGATGCACGAACGCCCCCCACCTCCAGCAGCGCCACCAGAGGACAAACTGTCCGAGGAAGATGACATGGAGGGCTTTGGCAACGAAGGTACGCTGATGGAAAGCACCTCCACCGCTTCCTCTGTGCCCGAGCCAGGAGAAGGCGCGGCGGCAGCCCCTGCGACGATGGCGATGGGAGTAGGCAGGAAGAGGAAGTCGCAAATGCCTCAGCAGTGTCCCGTCTGTCAGAAGATCATCCACGGGGCGGGAAAACTGCCTCGACACATGAGGACGCACACCGGAGAGAAGCCCTTCCAGTGCTCAGCCTGCGGGGTTCGCTTCACCAGGTACGGAAACTTCCAGAAAACTACATCCATTTTCTGTAATGATCCTGTTCACGGTCACAAGCCGGAGTCTATCCGAGCTGACGTAATGAGAGAGAGGGTATACGCTGGAGTGATCACCTGTTTAGCACAGGACTGCCACAATCACAATCGCTCTTCTGTGTCCCTGCTGGCCTGCACTCACACTGCTCTTTCAACATTCAGGTTTTGGCCCTTTTAGGTGTGCCATTGCTCCATTATAAAAGGCGGCATTGTTTTTATTTTTATTGTGCATGGTGCTTGTTATCATTAATAATTGTAATAATTAAATAATTAAAATGAGTAACTGGCAAGAGAAACAATTGCATTAATTACATTAAAATACATTGGGCATGTGTGTGTGTGTGTGTGTGCCATGAATTTTTTATTTATTTTTTCCCCCCTCTAGATTATTTCCAGTCACTCTATTCATTTATGAAGTGCAATGTGGTGGTCATTAAAATAATTAAATGAGAAAAGAAGCGATCACATTAATGATGACACAAAATGTGTCCATGCATGACCACATAACATACCCTTTTTTAAAATGTTTTTAATTATTTTATTTTTTTTCCCTTTGGTGCAGTGGCAGTTATCATTACTCAATGGTGAGAAGAATCCTTGCAGTAATTAACAGCTAGAGTGCATGTCTGTACACAGGCTTGGGAAGTAATGGAATACATGAAACCAGCGTTATGTAATCAGTATACCAAAACAATTTAATTGTAACCTGGTACAGATACAGAAAAAAACTATCTGATTACAGGTGCAATTATTACAATTTTAGATTATTTAAAAGTATAAAAATTTTAATGAAAGGGAAGCCGGTTGTTGATTTCAGCCCTTGCCTTCTTTCAAACTAGTGGGGCAAGCAACCTTTTCCACAGTTTAGCAGCGCAACAAGCGGATAAAAGGTCCCACAATGTAGCTCCATGGACTGCAGTTAATGTTTTTTATCTATCGATCTATCGATAATGCTTTTCTGAAATGCTTGACAGTTTAATTTGAATCCCATTAAAATAAAATTAAACGTGTTTCGCCTGGTCCTTCATGTTTTCTTAAAATAATTGTACACATCTTACAAATCCAGCCTGGGTAATCAAACATATGAGCACAACTGTATGTTTTCTCATTTACTAAATAAAAGTGGGGCTGTGAATTTCAAAATAAGAGAAAGCAAATAAAAAGAAAGTATTGTGTGTTCAATTAAAGTGTTTAACTTCAGAATAATTCTTTGAAAAAACTAACAAAATACAGATAATACTTCATGTTTTGATCATATCAGTAGAAATCATCATTGTAAAAATGGATTATACATGGGTAGAAGGGTTTTCCAGAATTTTGAGGTCAACTTTGGGGGTGCACATTATACATGGGTGCGCATTATACACGAGAAATTATGGTAATTGTTCTGCCTGTCACTATACATTGCTGGCATAAATGTTATTTCATTATTTGTAGTACAGTTGTCCCTCGTCATATTGCGGTTCACTTTTTGCGGTCTCACTGTATCATGGATTTTTAAATCGTACATATCTAATTTTAAATTGGGGATTTTTCTTTTTGGGCTAATGTTACTGCAGACTTGTGTAGCAATAAGCGCGAGCCAGGAAGAAGGAGGTGTGAAAGTCAAAGAATGTCCTGAGTCTGAAAAAAAGTCATAACTCTGTAAAAAGATAAAGTGCCATGTGCGTACTGAAAAGCAGAGCTGGCTTACAAACCTACTCGTCTACAGTAAAGTAAACATTGTAAGCTAAATTAATGTAGGCTACCACCGCTAGTTAGAACAAATTGTAATCACTCCACAGGTGGTATAGGATAGATACAGCTGTCAGTGCACTTTCAATCGGTTTATTGAACAAACTTAGTGCGCCACTTGTGCGCCACATTTAAAGGGAATGATAGGGCCCGCTTTGATTGGACAGGATCCAAGTTGGATGTGTTCACGCCCAGAACGGCGCAGAAGTCAGCGCAACAGATGCTCCTGGGTGCGCTGGTCCACGAAATTGTAAAGACTGTGTCTAACCCGCTTCTGCCCAGTTGTGCCACGTACCACACTGGACTTACGCCAGTCACAAAAATAGATCCCCAGGTGTCAAGTTGGCCGAAGCACGGTTTGATTGCCCACCTGTCGTTTTTTTTCAACAGCTGATGTGTTTTTGTATTCAGGAATGACAAGTTGAAGATCCACATGAGGAGGCACACAGGCGAGCGGCCCTACTCATGTCCGCACTGCCCAGCTCGCTTCCTGCACTCGTACGACCTGAAGAACCACTTATCCCTGCACAGCGGCGCGCGGCCCTTTGAGTGCCTGCTCTGCCACAAGGCCTTCGCGCGGGAGGATCACCTCCAGCGCCACCGCAAGGGACACAGCTGCCTGGAGCTGCGCACACGGCGGCCCAGACGAGAGCACGACGACCAAGAAGAAGTGGACATAGACGGAGGTGAGACCATCATGTGCCTCAAGCCCCCGCCGGCCCACTCCTCTGCGTATCTGCGGCCCACCATGCTGGAAGGCGGGATGTTCCAAGTAGATGTCGATAGGGAGCGCTCGCTCGCCCTGCAGGCTCTGGCGCAGCTCAGCCCGCACCGGTTCGCCAACTACCAGAGCCTCTTTCTGCGAGGCGTGGAGCTGCGAGGGGGCAGGGAAGACGAGCCCAAGGATCCGGGGGGAGTCAACTCGCAACATCACAGCTGGCCACAGGAAGCGGAAGGGAATATTGGTGAGGAGGAGGAGGAAGAATAGTGAATGTTTGAATGCGTGCGTGGTCGTATGTGGTATTGTATCCACATTAAAAAAAAAAATATAATATTACTTAGGTGGCAGGACCTGCTGCTCCATGTTGAGAGCACTTAGAAAAAAACCGACAAAACAAAAAAATGGAAAACGGGTTTGCTGAATAATTTTAAAGGTTTTTTTGTCCACTGGCTCATAGCATTTAATTTAGTTTCTCCTTTTACGCTCTTTTTCTTTTTAGGTTTAAGTTGTCTTTTTGTTTATCTCTGTGTGTGCGTGTGTGTGTGTGTGTGTGCGTGTGTGTGTGTGCGTGCGTGCGTGTTCATATTTGAAGTTACCGGGATGCTTTTCCCTCTGCAAAAAGAAATTAGTGCTACAAAATGGAGGAAAGATGAATATGATATATATATATATATTGTTTTTTTTTTTCATATTGTTATTGTATTGCACATCCCGGTACAACTTGATCAGGAGCTGTCTTTGCTTGGATTTGGTGCTGGAACCAAAGATTTAGTTTTTTTTTTTCTTTTTTTGGATAACTTCAAAAAGAAAGCTAAAATGAATTGTAGCCAATGTTGGGTTCCAAGAACTCCTTCAAGCTTTCTTCTGACTGTTTTTGAACTATTCTGCTTCCATATTTGAGAATTTTCTGTCTGAATGACCAAAAGAGACCAAGTCTTGCTCAGTTTCCCCCCCCCCCCCCCCCCCCCCCTTTAAACGACTGTTGATTTCAGTCTTCCATTTGGCTTCCTTAGTAGAGACAAAAAGGTGAGGGGATGAATGAGAGCGTTTTCCCCTTCCTTCTGTATTTATTTATTTATTGTTTTAATTTATTTTTCATCTTTTATGCAAGATCAAATCCAGGGTTCGTCAACAGTCTTATCTCATCTGTATGTGGGAGAATGTGGCTCCACATCCCTTTTTAGCGGTCCACCAATGCATTCCTTGCACATGTGAACATTAGGTACTGCGCAAAAAAACATTCCACTCTCCGCAACCTTCGGAATGTGGGCCATATATGGCCTGCCAGAGCCTTTTATTTGGCCCGCCATTCTTAAAAAAAACAAAACAAAACAAACAAACAAAAAAACTAAACTAAAAAAAATAATCTGAACACAAATTCTCATAGTATTTGAAAATAAGCATTTGTTGTGTCATATTTTTTCATTCATTTATCATGGCTCTTGGAAGGACTTAAAAAAATTTATATTCCCCCTTAAAGAGGTTCAAGACTCTTGAGGAAAACATTTATGTACTGTAAAAGGAAGGCCAAATGAGTGTAACACTGCAGCATGAACAGTCTGTAGAGTCCATTGTCTGCTCAATCAAAAAAGCTCAGGATACACCAGTGGTTCCCACCGAACAGGTTACTCACAGGTCATCATTACTTGAAATTTGTGTTTTTTGAAACGCACATCCTAAGGAAAAAAAAAAAAAAAAGCTTCATCAGAGAGTGAGACTCACCCATGACAATATATTTACATTGCATTATATTCCTGCAAGTGACTTCAATTTTCTCAGTTGTCTCGTCTACACCATCTGTTAACTCAGTACGCTGCCTTCTTGGAAACTGGGATGTTAGAAACTTACCATCCCACACTACCAAAAGTCTCTCAAATTCGGAACTAATCAATGTGCCCCGAATGTGAATTAAAAGATTAGATTTACACTATTTCCGCTAATCGGGGGCACTCTAATAGATGCTGTCTTAATTTGTAGTGGGGCTAGGTGTGCCGACCACTTGAAAAAAATATACACACCTCTCCCCAAGTACAGAATAGCCCTTACTTTTCCCGATCAGGGGGGAAAAAAACAGGTCATAACTGTAAAGTTCATGACCACTATTGATCAAATGAAGCTTCAAAATTGGCTCGCTCCCTGATAACATTGCTCGTATTGTAACCCCTGTGATCCCATTATGTGGAGACGAATAAATGAAATAACTACCTAAATTAATTTGTAAAAATAAAGTCCTCCCCCCCTGCATAGTTATTGATATGGTGCCTGTAATCCTTATCAAGGTTGTCAGCCATGTGTTTAATGTATTTTGCAGTGAAATTGACCTTTTCCAACTTCTTAGCAGTCTCGATCCCACTACTTGGGTCTGTAATCTGGCGCCTCCTGTTGGGGCAAATTGTAACGACAAAGACACATTGCTTACTTGAGTAGTCATCAACTCAGTCACATGGGACCATTTAAGACTTCTTTTTTTTTTAACGTTGAAATACTATGAACGTCCTTTCTCTTGTTTAGTACAGAGTCGTATTGAAATCTACTATAATATATACTGTATATAACGTGATGAAGTTGCCTTAGTTTTTTTTTTTTCTCTGCACTTCTTCTCAGGAACTATTGAGCAATGCACTAAGTGGTTATAAGACCTCAAATGGGGGAATAAGATGCTGGTGTGCTCCGACACGCTCTTCATGCAGACATGAGGCCGCTGGTTTGAAAACAATAAAATTACAATCATGAATAGTTAATATTCCGAGCTGGATTAGAAATGCATTTACATGAACTACTACTGGTCTTAATGGAGAGCGTTAGTGCTTGGTCCAAATGGAGTGAGTGCGTGCGACTCAATGCCAGTTGTGAAGTGTACCTCTATATACATTTTAGTGGTTTGGGTGAAGGGAGGAGGGTCCAAGACCACCTCACTATCAGGGATGTGTTTGATTTTGTCTGTCAGTTTCTTTTTTAGCTGACCTTCGCTTTATGTCTTGTCCTTTTTTTACCCCTTCCACATAATGTCAGTCAAAGAACACAAATAATAATAACAATAAAAAAAAGTCCAAGCTTGCTTTCTGCTGCTTTTTTTCCCCCCATATAATTATTTCAATCAATCAATCAAGTAAGTTTTTTTGAAGAGCTTTTCATAAATTTATTTATTTAAAAAAAAAATTGAAACTCAAAGACCATCCAGGTGAAGAAACACCATCTCAGGGAGCCGTCTGCACCAGGACCTGCGCAAAGGCCGCGGCCTCGGGCCACCAGGATGCAGCCCCCGGTGTTGGATCACAGCGAGAGGCTCTTTGGCCTCTGGGGAATGAGGGCTGTGCTTTTTGTTGTACTGCCATGAAGGAGGTAATAGCTCCTAATCTGCCACACTGGCCCAATGCATGTTGGCAGATTGCCCAATTTACTCCTGTAGTTTTACCTACAGTTAAGACGCCTAAGCGACGACAACGCGGTGGGCATTTAGGGTGTGCACACATAATTTACAAATTTTATATCAGTTAAAAGCTAAATTAAAAATTCGGGGCTTGAACCATTAGCATGTCTCCCACACTGTTTTACAGGACAATCCTTCCTCTGGTTAAAACATAAAATGGGATTGACGTGATATCAAAGATAACGACTACCATTTGGTACAGCGGGGGAGGCCTAACTTAACCCTCAACCTTTTGGCACCACATAAACAAACCTGCAGGGATGCGGTTCATTTATGAACAAGAGAGCCACCTTATAGATGGGCGGAGCCAGAGGGTAGGCCGGGGTTGCGCTGGACCCCCCTGAAATCTGATTGGACCCCCAGATGATTGACACATCACGGCACCGCACGTCTTGTCGAAAGGAGATACAATTGAGCAATTTGAACTCAGTGACGCCTTTTGATTGCTAAGTCCCTCCTGTACAGTAGTTGGCGCTGTGTACTACAAATAGTTGTAATCAAAATTTATTAGGAGAAGAAGAAGAATCGCCACAGAAGAAGATTTGCCAAGAACCAATCGACAACGCCATGTTACAGTAAGTTTTACGGTGCTGTCCTAATGAGTCACTGTTTAAAAACATTTTTGTGGTCAGATAGGAGATCGTTTTGCTAGCAGCTACGGGTCTCAAGCTAAAGTTAACATTAAGTTACAGCTCAGGTTGGTAAAAACGAAAACATGCAGTTTTTCAATAAGCAGCCAGTGCCAGTCTCTCTCGCCCGCTGGCACACACAAACACTGGCACATGGACAAGTTACATCTCATGGCGTCTACACGTGACCAGTGTCAGCTTCCAACAGCCACTCCACATTAACGTGTACATTTAATTCGGGTTGCTGCTTATATTGACGTGTTTCTCCAATGATTTTAGAGGAATGAAACTAGCAGACAATCGGACAGCTAGCTGTTTCATGTGCTGTTGGCTTAAGTGAAATATAACGCGAAGGAAGCTGGGGGATTATCCTTCACGTTTTGCCCTTTGTTGTGCCTCTAAATGTTTGGTTGTTTAAAAGCTTTAAAACTGTCACCGCTACAGTGTTAAAAGTGTTGCTGTTGTACCCCCCCCCCCCCCCCCCCCCCAATCTTCTATGCAGCATCTTATTTCATGCACAATGTACTGCACAACACGCTAGCTAAAAACACTTTTAAGACAAACCAGTGGAGTGCTTTCAAAGAAAACGTCAGGAGTTGAGGGCATCACAAAAGTGCTGTTAATGAGCTTCACAAGTGGAACCTGTTTAAAAAGCATAAATACTGTAATTCAAGTTAATTCTACCTTTATATTTCAGTTTGATTTCTGAAATTACACCAGTTTTGCCAATTGACCTTGTTTAAAATAAGTGTAGCCTACCTGTAATTCAGGTGAATTCTGCCTTTTTAAGTATTTTGTTTTGTTTGATTTGATTCAAGAAGTCTGCCTTTTTATTCATAAAAAGTGTGCCTTTTTATTTTACATTTGTCATGTTTGTTCATGTTTCATATATATCAACTGTTTTCAACTGTGCAAAAAGGCTTTTGTATCACTGGTCTATTTTTTTGTGAAATAAATTTTAGTTGCTAAAGAAAGTCATTAAGTCACAACTGACATTTTAGACAAAGATAAATTTTGGCTGCTGAGACAAAAGCAGTTGGGAACCACTGAGTACCTGAATGTTTGAATATGAAACTTACATGTACAGTGGTCTATTTCCCCTGACATTTTTTAGGCTTGGTGGGGATTTGATAAGTTACAATTGTGCAATTGTAAGTGATGCTAAAAGTTACAAAACTGCCCTTTTTTTTATAGGGTCCGTTGAGAAATTAAAAGACAGGGGGACAAGATATATAACTTCTTTTTAAAGAGAAGCAAGTCAGGCAACGGTAAGGTGGACAGAGAGAGTGTGAGTGAATTGCTCGTGTTTGTGTGCGTGAGTACCTGTGCGTGAGTACCTGTGAGTGAGTGAATAACTGTTGCAGTTGTTGAAGCTGTGTTTGTATGTACATTGTTTTGAAAACATTAATAAACTTTAATTAATGCGGACAAACCTCATCTTCTGTGTGCTTAGTATATACAGTTAAACATTTAGAAACTCTGATTGCAATTCATTGGTTGAGAAACAAATTCATTGTCATAGTCTGTGGACCCCCTGAAATAGCCTTGGCCACCCCGAGGATAAAAGACTAGCTCCGCCACTGCTTATAGACAGAAGCGACACCAGCGTTCGTTCAAAGGAGAAGCATTTTTCGCAGTCATTCAAAGCTGCCCAGTCTAGTGGTGGTCTTTGAGAGTACGAGCACAGATCTGAGACTTTTTAAGCTTGTGACCAAGAATTTCCGGCAGGCTTTTTCCTGATCTGAGTCCAAAAAGAGCAGTTATGACATGGAGACTTCAATAAATAAATAAACCGAATTAGCCCAAAAGCCTGTGTCTCTTAAGTGTTCTTTTGTTCCCGCTCAACGGAAGCGGCGCTCACGCGGATGAACACAAACAACACCGGAAATCCAACACATTTGTGGGCACGAACAGTGCTCGTTATTGTGGCTACCGTTCGTCTTCACCGCAGGGCCATCTTGGATTTCAAGCCGACAAAGAAGTGACTGCTTTCTCACATTTTCATCTGCCGGCTGCGCGGTGTTGCCGGGGTCGGGAGCCGTATGCGGTAACCAATGGACAGATTTGTTAAATTTGTAAGTTTTAAGAATAGAAGGGGGGTTGGATTCCCTCTTTGATAAGAAATGAGGAAAAAAAGTGAGATGAGAAAAGCGAAAACAAGGATGAATGTATGAAGACATGCAATGATGAAGTGATAAATGTGAAATGTGAGTTCCTAAGGAAGGAAATGTTTGTGTAAAATTGTAGAACATTTGACAAGGGACGACTGTATAAAATGAGCTCCCATTTCTGCCGGACATAAGTCAGTCCACAATAGTGTTCGATGTTGCTCTGTGAGCCAATGGTCAAAATTTCATAATTGGCCAGGTTACAAATTTAGCTGGTATTTTGGCCCATTCCTCCATGCATATCTCCTCAAGAACAGTGATGTTTTGGGGCTGTCTGTACCGCTTCTCCTCACTAGGGTTGTGGGCGTGCTGGAGCCTATCCGAGCTATCTTTGGGGGAGAGGGACGGGTACACCCTGAACTGGTCGCCAGCCAATCGCAGGGCACATAGAAACAAACAACCATTTGCACTCACATCTTATGGCAATTTAGAGTCTTCAATCAACCTACCATGCATGTTTTTGGGATGTGGGAGGAAACCAGAGTACCCAGAGAAAACCCACGCAGGCACAGGGAGAACATGCAAACTCCACACAGGCGAGGCCGGGATTTGAACCCCGGTCCTCAGAACTGTGAGGCATTTGTGCTAACTAGTTGTCTACCGTGCCGCCCAAGTATAAAATATATATTTTAAAATCTGTATATGTATAATAGAAATATATTCCTCAAATGTTCTAATAGTTTCCGTAATACATGTAGTCAGTGGTGGGTCGAGTAGCCAAATATTCTTCTCAAGTAAGAGTAGACTTTAGAATAGTATGACTCCAGTAAAAGTAAAGAGTAGTCATCCAGATATTTACTTGCGTAAGAGTAAGAAAGTAATCAATGAAAAAACTACTCAAGTAAAGAGTAACTTGTGAGTAACTTCTGATATATATTTTTTTAAATCAGAGCATGAACATCAAATAAAATAAAATATGACACACACCTGCCACCATTTGAATTTTTAACTGCCCAAAAACCAACAACACATGCATTGTGCCCTAAAGAAACATTATTTGCTTTATTCACTTAAATCACTTCATGAAGACACTGATTACTGGCCAGACATCACACAAAAGCAATGAAACGAAATGGAGTGGCATAGCGAGAGGGAGCTGAATGTAGGCGGACGGCCTGGGTGCATTTTTGCCAATGGTAGTGGTCATCAGGGTGTTAAAATATACTAAAATATTGCTGAAGTAATCGACTCAAGCGTCAAGAGCTTTGATTCTTATGTGGATGCCATTGAGCGAGCGAAGCACCAGCCGAGGAATTATCTTGGGTTTCCGTGTGGGGTCCTCAATCAGCTGGTATCTCCTGAGCGTCAAGGCCACCACCACTTTGAGCTCGTTCATGGCGAAGTTCTGACCAATGCAGTTCCTAGAATGGATGTGAATATAGACCTAATGAGATCCAGTACAGGAGCTCTATCAAATAATTCTGGCACAGAATTCATTGCTTGATATCCAACTTTGGGTGATTTCCGCCAAATTTACGGAGCCAGGGAAGATACACTCACAAAAAGTGAAGGATAGCAGGCTTCTGGTTGAAATTTCAGAATGAACCTGAAATGCACTAGACCCTTTATGGGTGAACTTCATTTGACCTTTTATAAACTTTTGAATGCATGACCAACTGCTTATTGTTTCAGGACTTTTTGACGATACTATACTTTTGTAGTCGGACTTCACAAAATTCTCCACTACTACTACACCTGACATAAATTTGGGTGGAGTAGGAGCAATGTCAGTCGTGTAGAGATACTTAAGGTAAACACAAATGGCAACGCTTTATTAGCAAACTGAAAATGATGCTCTGCAAAATCATTTTCAAGAAACTTTTATTTCTTTTCACTCAACTTATTATGTAGTTAACACACAGAAGTAACATGGCATCCATTTTTCTACTTCTTTATAGCCACTGGGTGTTCTTCTTTGACTCTTATCTATGGTGTGTACTCCTTTTACGTATTGCCCCCTAGTTTTCACACTAAGACACTGCATAACTGAAATGGCTTGTGTTACAGGCTACATTTATGTGTAATATGTGGCAAGACTGATCGGAAAACATGCAGTTGAATGTTAAATAGTAATGATTACTTGCCACTCTAAAAAACTCATGTCATGTTCTAGAATTAGTTTTTTGTGTTGTACAATATTTTATTAAAATAAAACACTTTTTAATCCCAAGTGCAAGATGTAATCAGATTATCAAGTATTGGTACTTGGTATCAGCAAATACTCAAATATAAGTACTTGTACTCCATCTGAAAAGCAGTGGTATTGGTGCATCACTATATCCTGCTATGCTCTAACAAGGAGCTGAACAACAAAATTCGCAACAGGTGTGTTTGAGCCATGAATTGCCAATACATTACGAAGGACGTCCACTTCTATAATTTTGACAGCACTCTAAACACAGTGGCCACTTCCTTTGTGAAGGCTCGCAATGGTCAGGTACTGTTGATAAATTGTTAGGTGTCACCTCGGTCTCATAAAGTCAGAATCGAAACAGCATGATGAGGAACAGGACTGTTGAAATACCAATACTTCCTAAACCAGGAACTGTATTGGCCGACTCATGAATCAAACACCTGCTGTGAATTTTGCTGTTCTGCTCCTTATTAAAGAACCAACCGCAAGTTGTGAAGAAAAGAAAAAAAAACCCACACACTGAAACATACAACAGTTGAAAATGTGCACTCCCTAGTCTAGAGATGAATTTAAGTTCACTTGTAAAGGTTATAGTTAAAGCTCATCTTGAAATTTCACCTGAAAGCAGAACATCACTTTCTGTAAGTACTAGTGTATTTTAAGTGACAAAAAAAATCTTACAACACACCCCAGACAAAAATGTCACGAAAACTGAATACACGTTAATTATGTACTTTCTGCCATCTAGTGGAAGAGCATTTCATTGTTTTGCCTGTCATACATTGCTAGCATAGATAGATGAACAAAGTTACATTTTTTGCTGAAAATTGCAATTTTTTTGCAGCAAACCTGATTGTAGCTCACAGCACGCTAGCTTGGGAAACCCTGGATTAAAAGATGTTTTATATTTTTGAGTGGATCAGTTCTTTATCCCACAAATTAAATGTGTCTGCTTTTTGTGTTCAGTATAGACTGTAGGCGGTGTAAAGTTGAAAAGCCTCATGCCTTCAACATTTGCATGGCATCAACAAAACAAACCTCGGGCCAGCAGAGAAGGGCACAAATGCATGTGGCGACCGTTTGGAAGTGTTCTCCGGCAGGAAGCGAAGTGGGTCAAACACCTGTGATGACATAAGACAATAATTAGACCTTTTTTGGTACATTTGGAAGACCCTAGTTTTGGAAACCGTTACATCTGTTAATAGTTTTACTTATTTCCTTAATAGTACTCACTTCAATATGTCTGGTTCAAAGCTGGGAGCACATGGTGAGGTGTAAAACGCTGCACGCATTGAAAAAGACCCAGTGTCCAATTCTGATTCAATGCCTATATCCATTTTTGTTTTGACCATCTATTTAAATGAGTGACTCCTCACCAATATGTTTACTATGGAAAATAGACTTTATAATGGTTTATTTACAGATAGTTGGGTCTCTGGCAGGGCTTGGTCCCTTGCCCGCGTGAAGAGCAGACAAGTATTTGCGTTTGGCGACGCGTCCGTTACCGTGTAAATAGTCTGCTTGGTTACGAAGTTTCAACCTCCACAAGGGAAAATGCAATCCATGCTTTTGCTGTCTTTTGTGGGAGCTTGTGTTTGCTTCACAGTATGTCGTCGCTCAAAGTGCAGCATCCCTAGCTTTGCCCCTAGTTGTCATGGTGAAATCTGTATTTTCCATTGGCCCCGCATTATATGGGGTGGGGTGAGGGCTGGCTTACTTGCATGAGACAGGGCCACAAATTCAAAACGGACTAATTTCAGCTTGAGAAAAAAAACAAGGTGTGTATGTTTCTGTAATTCGTGATCCTTTTTGTTATACTCTTGATCATTGAGGTGTTTTGACAAAAGCATGCTACAGACATCTTAAGACACCTGGTAAGTGTTTTCAATTTGGAAAAGAAATGCATAATATATCTCCTTTAACCCGTTTACGAGCCACTCGACCAATCAATAGCGCACTGAGAAAGCAAATAAGCAACTTTAAGGACCATAGGTGCCATCTTAACCGTTTGGTCGACCATGTTTTTAGAGGTAAAATGAACATTTCTAACACCTTTTGTTATTGTGCATCTCACATAAAGGTGTGCTGTTGCACCCTACACAGCTGAGATGAAGATTGAAATAGTCACTTTGGTAATATTTCATAGTTTGTGCAACATTTCCATGCAGTGAAAAAACTGAAAACATGAAATAATATATAAGCCCCCAAACTTGTGAGCTGTATATTTCTTTTTCATTACTTTTCTTCCTGTTTTTGTTGTCCTGTTTATTTAGTTATTTATTTTTAACTATGACGTGTCATCTCAACTATTTGGTAAAGATTCTTTTTTAAAAACTAGATTTTTTTTTTTTTTTAAATGTGCCCAAAGGAAATGCAAAATGTTTAGTACTGGTTGTTCGTGTCTTCACTCCTGTCAGCCAAAAATAATCCTCACTTACATTTGGGTTTTCCCAGACAGTCGCGTTCCTGTGGAGCGCATACACACTTGTCCCGATGAGAGAACCTATAAATACAAAAACAAAACAAAAAAACAAGGAAATGTGAATAGTGGTGAAAGTTGTTAAAGGTTGGGAGAAAGACTTTACATCACATCCATCCATTTTCTGTACCGCTTATCCTCATTAGGGTCGCAGGTAGGCTGGAGCCTATCCCAACAGACTTTGAGTTAGAGGCGGGGTACACCCTGGAGTGGTCGCCATCCAATCGCAGGGCACATATAGACACACAACCATACCTGCTCACATTCACACCTACTGTATGGACAATTCAGAATCTTCAATGAACCTAACATGCATGTTTTTGAAATGTGGGAGGAAGCCGGAATACCTGGGAAAAAAACTAAGAAAGCACATGGAGAACATGCAAAACCCACACAGGAAGGCCAGAGTCTGGATTCGAACACCCAAATTTAGAACTAGGAGGCGGATGTGATTACCACTCATGCACCGTGCTGCCCACCTTACATCACATAAAAGTGAATCATTTCCCTCTAAGTACAACCCCAATTCCAATGAAGTTGGAAAAAAGGAAAAACACAAGTGAACAGTCTAATTAGGAACAGGTGGGTGCCATGATTGGGTATAAAAGGAGCTTCCCTGAATTGCTCAGTCATTCACAAGCAAACACGGGGCGAGGTTCACCTCTTTGTGAACAAGTGCGTGAGAGAAGAGTCGAACAGTTTAAGGACAATGTTACTCAATGTACAATTGCAAGGAATTTAGGGATTTCATCATCTACGGTCCATAATATCATCAAAAGGTTCAGAGAATCTGGAGAAATCACTGCATGTAAACGGCATGGCCGAAAACCAACATTGAATGCCCGTGACCTTTGATCTCTCAGGCGGCACTGCATCAAAAACCGACATCAATGTGTAAAGGATATCATCACATGGGCTCAGGAACACTTCAGAAAATCAATGTCAGTAAATACAGTTCGGCGCTACATCCGTAAGTGCAACTTGAAACGCTACTATGCAAAGCAAAAGCCATTTATCAACAACACCCAGAAACACCGCCGGCTTCTTTGGGCCCGAAATCATCTAAGATGGACTGGTGCAAAGTGGAAAAGTGTTCTGTGGTCCGACAAGTCCACATTTCAAATTGTTTTTGGAAATTGTGGACGTCGTGTCCTCCGGGCCAAAGAGCAAAAGAACCACTCGGACTGTTATGGACGCACAGTTCAAAAGCCAATATCTGTGATGGTATGGGGCTGTGTCAGTCCCAATGGCATGGGTAACTTACACATCTGTGAAGGCACCATTAATGCTGAAAGGTACGTACAGGTTTTGGAGAAACAAGCTGCCATCCAAGCAAAGTCTTTTTCATGCACGCGCCTGCTTATTTCAGCAAGACAATGCCAAACCACATTCTGCACGTGTTACAACAGCGTGGCTTCGTAGTAAAAGAGTGCGGGTACTAGACTGGCCTGCCTGCAGTCCAGACCTGTCTCCCATTGAAAATGAGTGCCGCATTATGAAGCGTAAAATACGACAACGGAGACCCCAGACTGTTGAACAGCTGAAGCTGGCATCAAGCCAGAATGGGAAAGTATTCCACCTACAAAGCTTCAACAATTAGTGTCCTCAGTTCCCAAACATTTATTGAATGTTGTTAAAAGAATAGGTGATGTAACACAGTGGTAAACATGACCCTGTCCCAGCTTTTTTGGAACGTGTTGCAGCCAGAAAATTCCAAGTTCCAAGATTATTTGTTAAAACAATAAAGTATATCTGTTTGAACATAATATCTTGTCTTTGTCGAACATAAATATAGGTCGAACATGATTTGCAAATCATTGTATTCTGTTTTTATTTAGGCAGCACGGTGGCCGACTGGTTAGAGCGTCAGCCTCACAGTTCCGGGTTCAATCCCCGGCCCCACCTGTGTGGAGTTTGCATGTTCTCCCCGTGCCTGCGTGGGTTTTCTCCGGGCACTCCGGTTTCCTCCCACATCCCAAAAACATGCATTAATTGGAGACTCTAAATTGCCCGTAGGCATGACTGTGAGTGCGAATGGTTGTTTGTTTCTATGTGCCCTGCGATTGGCTGGCAACCAGTTCAGGGTGTACCCCGCCTCCTGCCCGATGACAGCTGGGATAGGCTCCAGTACGCCCGCGACCCTAGTGAGGAGAAGCGGCTCAGAAAATGGATGGATGGATATTTTTATTTATGTTTAACAACACGTCCCAACTTCATTGGAATTGGCGTTGTAAGATTTTTACGTCTGTACGGATGGACCGACCAATAAAACACTACCGACCTTCTGGCAAAGTCCTTCCATCAAAAAAGGTGATCGGTTTGGTCAGTTTTCTGGCCATTCCAGGGACAGGCGGGAATAGCCGCAGTGATTCTTTGATGCACATAGTGGTGTATGGCATTTTGCCCAGATCCTCCCTAGCGAAGACAGTCCTTGTTAATAAATTAACTCAGACTCTAAAACAGAGTCATAGTACGTGGAAATATGTTACCACTCCATGATGTCTTTGCCGTCCATGACTTGGGCAATCTCCTCCCTGCACATTTTCTGGTGTTCCGGGTAGCAGGCGAGGGTGTGGAGGATGAAAGAGATGCCACTGGCGGTGGTGTCGTGGCCCTCAAACATGAAGGTGTCCACCTCGGCTCTGATATCTTCATCCGACAGTCCCTGCTGATTCTCATCCTTGACGATTGAAAACAAAAACAATTAGCTAGTTGCGTCATCCACTTGAGACAAATAAATGCCTGCCTCAAATAAAATACTGTAATATTGAGTGATCCAGTAATATACTGTAATTTGTTTTACAATAATAAATGAATATTTATAGTTTGTATAATATTTTATCCATCAATATTTATTTTTATTTATCCATCAATATTTATTTTTATCACCAGTTATTGATCATAATTTTATATATATATATATATATATATATATATCATATTATGATAATCACCACCATCATCATCATCAATGACAAAGACAAAAGAAAGGTAGTTCATTTTCAAACATTTTTTATTGAAAGTCTAACAGCATTGGACAAGCTTAACACTAGTGACTTTAACAACTGTAAAGTGAAAATAAAAATAAAATATATATATATCAAGAACCACAACGGATGTGTTTGTGGGTGCGCGTAAAAGCACACAAAGTCCCACTTGAAATCACCAAACTTCTTGATGAGTGCGCTGACGTGGATTCGAGATGCAGCCTTGTTTTGCACCATCCTGCCGCTCTTCTTGCTTGGTGCCTGATCTTTCCTAGCTTTGGTTCCCCTCTCTGGATTTCTGTCAGCGCAGCTTCTAGAAAAACACTGTAAAACAACAACAAAAATCAGTCTTTCAGGTGAAAATCTATTTATACAGTATACAGATTGACTGGCCATGATGTTAACAGTGGGCTGTTTCTTGGTCCGAGGGACTGTCAGACATTTATTTGTCTAAATATGTCTCACATTTCAAAGGGCAACATTCAAAATATACCAAATAAGGCCAGTCAACATGTAATACATCATATACAAATTAAATTTTTAGACTGCCAAAGCAAAGAGTTGACAGTTGGTCTGTTATTGGCTGTACCAACTCCACTGGGACAACAACAGCCCGCTGTTAACCTCATAATGCCCAGTCAATGTGTAACGGAGCCAATAATGTTTTAAGGCGTGAAAAAAAGCACAGAGTTCTGAGCCTTGCACCGCCATGCCAAGACTGTTCGTAAACCAAAAATAGTATGGAATGGGATGGGTATCGGTGTGTACTCACAACTTGGAATCTTTTTTATTTTTAAAAAATTGTTTGTAAACCTAGGTCTCACTGTAATTGTTTGTGTGGCATTAGTTTAAGCAGACTGTTTATTCTTGTGATTTAGATGAAGATCAGATTTTCATAAGGGTTCATTTACTTTTTCCTCCCACTGTATATTGTGCTATGAAAAAAATACAGGAAAAAATATAAAACAGACATGAGGAAAACCAGAATAAAAATCTCTTTTTCCCTTAGAGTTATTGTTTTGGGAGTATATAATAGCTTCAGTAGAAAATAAACTATGCTCAGTTGAGCACAGAGGTATACTAAGGTATACATGTATTTAAATGTACTGTAAGAATGAGCAGGTTAATAGTCCTGGCTGATTAAAGGTAAATCTTTGTTTACTTTGCTTTGTTTTACTCTGCTGTTTTATCTCATTCGTTATACAAATATCTGTATAATAAATTATATACCTGTAATTTACCTTTTGACCGAAGACACTAGCCATAAAAGAAACAAAATGTCATTAAGTTTGGTTTCAAACCATCATCTCATCAACATGTAGTTATGCTCTTTATTGCAGCATACACAGGAGGTCCGCTGACCTGTTTACCAGGTTTGGTCAAGTGATGTTCCGCATATACCATATTTTCACGACCATAAGGCGCACTTAAAAGTCTTACATTTTCTCCAAAATTGACGGGGGGCGCCTTATAATGCGGCGCGCGTTATGTGTGCACCGAGTTCCAAAATCTATAAATAATGTTGTGTGATGAGCGCTCCGCTTGACTGACTGGGAGCATTTCCTGCCGACACGCTGCTTATATAGAGGAAAAGCGGATGTGGCTGAGGACAGCATGCGGACGTTAAAGGGGATATGGTGTGCCCCCCAGTAGGTATATAGCGGCGGTATGTGCATTGTGCAAAACAACATCGGTTTGGCTAAGGACCCCTGAAAATGGCACCTACGAAGAGATCAGTTACGTGGAGGAACATGGGAATCGAGCATCCGCGAGAGTATTCAAGATCAACGAATCCATGGTTCGCAAGTGGAGGAAGCAGGAAAACGAGCTTCGCCAAGTCAAGAAGACGAAGCTGAGTTTCCACGGAAACAAGGCGAGGTGGCCCGAGTTGGAAGACCAACTCGAGCAATGGATTAATGATCAAAGAACAGCCGGGAGAAGCGTCTCTACAGTCACCATTCGACTGAGTGCAATAACTCGGAGCATTCCGGGAGGCTTGACGAAGGAACTCCAAACGCTGGACATCGGTGTAAACAGGGCGTTCAAAGTGACGTTGCGAGCGACGTGGGCGCGATGGATGACAGATGGCGAACACAGCTTTACTAAGACTAGGAGGCAGCGCCGGGCGAGTTATGCCACAATTTGTCAATGGATTGTGGATGCTTGGGCTAACGTGTCTGCTTGCACTGTTGTTCGAGCTTTCGTAAAAGCTGGCATCATTTCTGAGGAGCCGCACGGCAACGAGACTAGAGTCCGACAATGACGAGAGGGAACCTGGCGTGTTTGATGGAGAACTTGCCCAGCTGTTCATTTCGGATACAGAAGATGAGGACTTTGATGGATTTGTGGATGAGGATTGATCAAAAAATAACGTGAGTACATTGTTAAATACTTCAATAAAGTACAACCGAACTCAGTTTTGCTCCCGCTACCTTTTTAAAAACATTGTTTTAGCGTGCATGCATGCTACCGTATGTTTTACGCTAGCATATGTTTTACCATGCCTGCGCCCAATAATACGGTGCGCCTTATGTATGTGTTAAACACAGAAATAGACCCCGTAACTGAGACTGCGCCTTTTAATGCGGTGCGCCTTGTGGTCGTGAAAATATGGTGGTAGATTATTCTGGTAATCATGAAGTAATTCATTGTGTGAGCCAGGTTAAAAAGACAGGTGAAGCAGCAGGAGAAATATGGATACAAAAATACCAGATCCCCCCCCTTCAAAATTCTTATGATCAACTGAATGGTGTACTGGACTGGTCAACCCCAGTGCAACAGTTGCACTCTAAAGCTACTAAGATCTTACCTGTGTATTCATTTTGATAGCAGCTGCCACTCCCAACTCTGTATGAAAGATACAGTAGTAGATGTTGCTGCCCATATTTTATTCTCATTGAAAATCAAACGTGGGGTGTCGGGCAAGATGGTCAGCTGCACGTTATAGCTGGCGTGGGCTGTGTGGCTGCAAGTGCAACCTTTAAAAAAAAGACAGATAACAGGAATGTTGAATGATTATGACATGCCGCGACACGTCCTTGCCACGGAAATAGGAAAAAAAAATTTTCTCACTATTGCATGTACATCACATGACTTAAAATGTAGTTAATGATTGTAGAAGTATTGTAACACACCGAGATGTTAGTTCCTTTATTACACGGCAACAAACCTACCGCAAAGAAGTAATAAAAAATGTCTTAACTAACACCTTGAGTATGCCTCTCGCTCCGGACGCTCGTTCGAAGACGCAGGTGTAACATAGCATAACGCTTTCCAATACTACACGCCGAGACGTTAGTCCGTTTATTTCATGTTTATTGTCAGGCGAAAAACACAACGCCAAAAAATTTACAAAAATGACTCTCCGATAGCACCAAACATGTCTCTCTCGCTGCAGACCAAACCTTATCACGGGCTTTCGACAGGTGTTCGGTTGTTAAGCCCCGGAATGGATATAACACAAAATGTCATTTTCACAATACATGAGGTAGAAAAAAATGTGACTTACATCAGTTTCAGACATCAAACTGGCAAGTTATCTTCAGGTGGCAGATGTCGAATTGAAGTTGTCCAAGTTGCTGGCTGGCAGAAAAAAAAAATTCTTTCCGGGGAAGAAAACCATGGCAGCTCTTATATTTCCCGCTGTCTTTTCTGTCCTCCTTCCCATGATACAACACAATTTACAGTAAAAATTAAGGATTACAGTAGTGCTGTATTTTTTTGCTCTTGCTCCCATGGTGCATTGCGTTTTACAGTAATATACTTCATAGTAAAAATACAGTCTAATACTGGACCACATTTACAGCAAAATCCTTCCAATTTTATAGTAAAGGCTTACATTTAAATTTGAATTTACAGTCACTTACTGGCAACACTTGCCAGTAAGTGACTGCAAACTTGAATGTGCAGTAACATACTGGCAAGACTGTCAGTAAGTTATTGTAAAAAAAAATAAAAATAAAACAAAATAAAAAAAAAAGTGGGTGGTGAGTAGTCTGAATTGGATATTAGAGTCATGCACCACTTGATACAATATACTCATACACCAGCTATGAATCATTATTTGCTCAATACGAGTCGATTAGCTTACCTGAATCAGGTGACACTCTAGGAACGCAACAATTGGCTCCTGTCTCTTGACCTCTACAATGAGCTTCCTTCAATGGAAACATACTGATACTACCAAATCTACATGTATGCTTTTCTGTAGCGGTGCCACATTGTTAGTGTTGGGTATTTCTACACAATAGATTTCTATGATCATTCTTTCTTGTATCGTTTTTTTTTTTTTTTGCATCTGTCTCGTTATATACGTCTCTTGTTATTTAAACCGAAATGCTTAAATGCTGTGGATCCATGAATATTACAATGCATGCTGAGAACATACATTACAGGACACTTAGACATTACTGTAAGTTCTATAGTTATTTGCCACATAGCATGCAGTAACAAACTATAAAGTGATTATACTTTAATTAAATATAGTTTCCACCGCATCATGGGATTTTGTTTGACATCACACTTTAAACAGAGAGTTACTATTTAAAAAATATTTTCTCAATATTTTTATTCCGGTGCTGATGAGTTGTATGAGGAAAAAGGGAGCTGTTTTGGTTTGCAGATGAAGTGGTCCAAATGGAATAATCACAAGAAAGTTTACACTTGTACATAATGCAGTTGCTAGTCAGCAGGTAACTGTTATCACTGACCGGGATGTCACTCTATCGCACACAACCCGCAGTGAGGGTTTCATGAAAACAAAGTGCAACATACAGTAAAATGTAACGCGAGAGTTAAATAAGACACACATTCAACAAACTACCGGTAACATAAACACACATTATACATGCTACGTTAATCCTGATCGTTGATGAACATGAAGTATTAACATCTTTATTATGGCAGTTCAACATTTCATGATGCAATGCATGCTTGGAGCCACGCGGCTTATGCTACAAAATACTCTTAACTCTGTGTGACGTCAACCAAAATCCCATGATGCAGTGGCAACTGTAGTTAATTACTGTATAATCATTTTAAAGTATCTTACTGTATGGTATGTGGTAAAGAACTGTAGAACTTACAGGAATGTCTAACAGTGTATACTTATCTCAGTTCATTGACGTTATTGTTCGCACATTGACATTAAGCCCATTACAACTAAGTTGCTAGCCAAAACAGCAGCACCGAAGAATATAAACAGTCTCATCCCTTCGCAGTATTAAAGATGTTATGGAATCTTAGTGTTTCAGTAGACTCTGACGTGTAGTCGCTCTGCAATGACATGTGCACTTATGTTCATAAACGTTCAACACAATGCCTAATTTGATTGCCTTTCTCAGACAATTCTCTTCATTTAGTTTTAAACTCCACTCTCACGTGACATGGAATGTAATATACCAGTAATAGTATAATACTACACATATGTTTACAAATAATGGCCCCTCCCTAATAGACAAGTACATAAATATCCACAGGCCAGTTTTCAGCCATCTTCATATTTTTATACCTCTTGTCTCCCTCTCCATTTCCATCCAAGACACCAATTTCTTTTAATACAGGGGAATGACGACAGACTTCCATTCCTACTGCAGTGAAGTAACATGAATTGTCTACAAGTCAAAACGCTCAGTAAAGTTTTAAATAGTAGTATTAATTAGTTGTAGTAAAGTCATTACAGTAAATATTGCATAACAAACACTTCTAGGCCATAAATGTAAGATAATCATATAAAAAAACAGTAAGTACAGAGATGACTGAGCGTTCCCTGTTGTGCCAAGTGATCAAGTAACTTTTTACGTCACTGTGTTAACTAGTTTGTTGCTAGTAATTCTCTGTAATGGCCACAAGATGGGTAAGTTAGATTAGAACACCCTCGACCACGCGCCACCATTCTAAAAGTTTCATTGGTTATTACTGAGTTTGTCAGCAATAAGAGGGTCATACAGATACATGTGCAGATCACGTGGGTGAATATCTCTGAACTTACTCTTGCCAAGAGGAGAATGTCCAGAAAGTCCATGTTCCTTTTGGTTGGGTTATGTTCCGGCTCATTCTCTTGCTTCAGCGTTTCTTTTCTCTTTCTTATCACTTCCTCTTTAAAATACAAAGACAGAAGACATGACTTGACATACAGTGTCTAGTCTTTTTCCCGCTTTCGTGTCTAACATGGCAGCAGTCCCCAACCTCTTTTGGGCCACGGACTGTTTTCACATAAAGCATTATTGTAATAATTAGCGGGAGCCCTGTGTTTGTTTTTCTTCAACAAGCCTGTCTTATCTTGGGGTAACGGTAGACAATGACACCCTAAGACTGTCACTTATTTGCTGTCTACTCCGTCACTGCAGAAAATCCCATCCCTCAAAGAAAGGATGTTTGAATTGGGAGCTTTTTTTCTTTTTTTGGGCAAAGTCTGGATACATTATTCTGCCTTGATTTGTGAATGTGAGGCTTTGTAAAGCACTTTGGGCATTGTGATGGTGTAGATAAAGTGCTATATAAGTGCAGTCCATTTATCATTTTAATCCTGAACACAAGTCGATGTGCCAAAGCAGTTCTTAAGGTTTTATTCCCTCATTTGCGAGCTTGTTGCCACATAAACACAGGGCGGGCTTAGTGCACCTGTAGAGATAAACCCGTACAGCGGTGCCTTGGATACAAGTTTATACACGCTCATAACACAAACCACTCGTACCTTAAGCCATCTTTCCCCATTAAAGTTAATGGAATTGTCAATACTCTGCCTCCGAAAACAACATGAAAAATGTTTGTAATGTGTTTTTATAATACGAAATACTAGCACTCCATGTTGTTTTACTTCATAAAAACATACAGTAATGACATAACTAAATAGAATGTAAAGAAATTAAACAGTTTGCCAAATTATTATTATTTTTTGCTTCACTTCAATGGACATGGTGCTGCTCCTTCTTGTGTGTACGCCTGGCCCTCTAGTGGCAGTATAATACATACGGCCATACTGTACATGAAGATGCTCTTAGATCCTCAGCAAGCCGGATTAATATTAGAACTTTTTAGCAGAGGATAAAGGATATATACCGCTGAATATTGTTGTATTTTCTGTCTGCATGTGCTGCTCCACCGTTTGTGTTCAAATATCAGTTGCCTAAAAGGTTATAACACTTTTTGTTAGCCTGCCTACGGCCTTTCACATTATGTGCTAGTATTACTGTAGCGGACTTTAAGCCAAAGTTATGTTTGTTTTAAATACACGTGTACCTCTCTTTGATTTGTTTAGTTTGTAAGTAAACTTCAACTGGGAGTGTTGAAGCCTTTTTTTTTTTTTTTTTTAAAGAATTCTTCACTATCTGCTGAACTGCTCCTTGTTGTGAGTTGAGTTCATTACCACCATACAGCGCTCGTATCTCAAATTTTTGCTTGTGACTCAAGGCAAAAACAATTGGCCGAAAGACGGCTCGTGTCTCCAAAACCTTTAAGTCGGGTCACTTGTATCTCAAGGCACCACTGTATTTTAAGTCTGACTGCTGATATTGTTTCTTAAATACAGCTTTCTTTTTCTTGGAAGTTGTAGTTTCCTCTTCTGGTTCATCATTTAGCCACTTTTGAGTTTTTACTAATTTTTTGCCAGCTGCTTGTCTTACTTTTAATATATTGTATCCCGTGAACAAAACAAGTGGTTTAACATGTACAGAGGCACTGGCGGATGCACCTGCACCATTTTCAAACTAAAACTTCATTCCTATTGATAATTAATAAAATATTTATTTTCAATATCTCAGTGCAGCTCTGTACCGAATGTTCCCAGTAGTTGGGGACCATTGTAATACGGGAAACAGAGCTTTTACCTGTATGACTGTGAGCCACCTTGCAGGCTCTCCTGTGCCTAAAGCCGTGCGGGCTAAGGTAGTATATGAGGTCGCTGTGGTAAGGAAAGGTCCGGAAGCGAAGGTTGATCAAATTGGTCAGCTCGTAAACCGATTTGATATACTTGTTTGTTCCGCTGAAACCAGAAAATGACGCGTTAATATTGGTCTGCTGCACAGAAGAAGATGTACAGCAGACCGCGCAGGCTGACCTCTCAGTCTGACAGTTGCTGTTGTAGCTGAACGCGCACTTCATGATGGTGTCCAGCGTCATGAGGCTGACGTGTTTGAACAGCTCGAAGGACTCGCCGGTGCTTGAATAGCACTCCCATTTGTCCTACCGAATCAACAAGACAGACTTGGCAGCGCTCAACCTGTTATACTTTTCTTGTATAGTGATTCAACTACGACCTAACTTTATTTCATAATCTACTTGACTGAGCCCTACTACAAACAGTGAAAAAACCTGAGTAACTGCTGCCTCCCCTATACAAAGGTTTATAATTGCCTATTGACACCACAAGATGGCACCAAAGTAACTACCTTTCTAATAGGGTTTTGGCCTGTCTAATAGAAGCTCCTGCCGCCACTTCAACATAGTTCCTTGGCACCAAAATGCCACAAGATGACGCCATGGTACTGCTTTTTCTACTAGACGGTGCTTTGGCATCATCTGGTGGCATCTATGCAAAAATATCAGCAAGCAAAAGGATAGGTTTTAAAAATCAAGAACAGGTGAGTACATTTACCAGGCAGCTTTTTTTTTGCCTTGTAGGTTATTTTGATTTGGGTTACATCTTTGGCACAATTTAAAACCAACATACAATATTTTTATGGCTATTTCATCATAAACCTCTTCAGAGAACATTTTAATTACACAAGGAAGTGTTGTGTTTTTGGTATATCATGTAAACATACTATAAATAATCAGTACATACCAGCATTGTTTTAGCTGACTCTGACATCAATTTGATGTGTGGTTTGAGCACATCATAATGGAAACCCGGTGTTAACAGCCTTCTGTGGCGGAACCATTTCTGACCATGAGACACCAGCAAGCCGTCACCTGAGGATGGAATGTGTGGGTAACAATATGCAGCTGGCAGTGGTGGGAAGTAATGAAGTACAAATACTTTGTTACTGTACTTAAGCAGATTTTTCAGGTATCTTTAATTGAGAAAGTATTTTTACAACGACTTTACTTTTACTTCTTACATTTGAAAACAGGTATTTGTACTTTCTGCTCTTTACATTGTCAAAATTGACTTGTTAGCTTTTTTTTTTAACCTCGGCGAATGACAACATGGCATAAAAAAGCTGTAAATAAAGAGAGGTTAAGTGAACCACAATTGAGATCTTGATTGAATGAAATCTCTTATAAGGCACAGAGGTAGAGTCATTAACCCACTAAAGATGCCAAATAATGTCTTGGAAATTTGACACACCACAGAGTAGACTGTTTTTAAAAAGTCTTCCAAATTTGAATGAATTTAAAAATCACCATGTATGTAATAAGGCCCACCCTTGAGCTGCAGGACTGTGAGACCTTCACTTATGAGTAGTGATGCACCGAAATGAAAATTCTTGACCGAAACCGAAAAGCAAAACTGAAAAGCCCCAGGTCGATAAACGAAACCCGAAGCGCCAGGAGGAATTATAAATCAATCAATCAAGTGCTTTTCAAACAAAAAAATGCAACACAAAGCGCTTTACATTAATTAAAATATAAAAATAAGGAATTCCTGCCAATTATTAATGATAAAACTATGCCAATTATGAGTTAAATTGCATTTATTGCTATGACTGCAGAGCTGCCAACCTATAAAAATTCACTTTCAGAAATAGTTGTCTGAATTTCCATATTCTTTCAATTATGTCAAGAACATTACCGTGTGACAGTTGTAGCAGTATATTACGTAATGGGATTGAAAAAAATCTGCAAACTGTTCAATTTCACAACATAATCACTACTCTATCATGGTAATTGTTAAATTATGGCTTCAATATTTGTTAAAGTATTTATTGCATCAACCTGGCGTACACATTTGCAGCCATGTCTTCTCTTGGCTGCTCTTTTTATATTTCCTGTATCCACTATTGCTGCTGCAATGATGCAAATGTCTCCCTCCGTGGGACTAATAAAGGTTATCTTATATTATAAAGATGTAATATATTAATATACTTTTAAATTATAGGTTCATTTTCTCAAGTGATGTAGCAGCGGTGACTTACTAATTTGTTTCCGCTCCCTGTGTTTACAGTATGTAGTTGTCTTGTGTTATCGTGTATTTCAGTATTTCCTTCTATAGACGTATTAATTTGCATAGTGACTTATGCTGCGCTGACAATGGACACGAGGCGCACGTTGGTCTCCGGCTCGGCATCGTATTTATGTATTTAGCCGCATTAGCTGTAGCTTGTAGGTAGCCGGGGCGCATAATAGCATTCAACAAGGGTTCCACCCCACAAACAGCGGAAAGCAGCGTGGTTGGGCGATAACAGGGACGCTTCGTTTGGACTAGTAGCCGCTAGCATGATGACAGAAAAGCCACGTGGTTCTCATAATTCATCACGACACGCACATTTGAATTATTACAGTAGTAATGACATTCATCTGTGTTATTAATGTGTGTTTATGTTACTAGTAGTTTGTTGAATGTATGTGTTATTTAACATTGATGCTTATTTCACATTTATGGCACTAGGTCATTATCAAACCCTGAGTGTAGGCTGTATGTAAATATGTGACCTCCCAGTCAATTCAACTAGATATTGAGCAAAGCGCAGTAGGGCATTGCTTACTCGTAGTTACTTTACTCAAACATGTACGTACTCGCACGCACCAGCCGTCAGTAATCAACATGCGAAATGTTATGCACTTTTGGGCTATTTTCGGCCGAAAAATTTCAGTGGTCGAAATTTTGGTGCATCACTAATTGTCAATCAAATACATTCGCTGTAGTCGAACACTGGATGAGTACTGATGTGTCGCTGTGGTTATGGTTAATAAACAGCTAACTTTCCTATGTATGTGTCTGTTTAGTTCCTTAGCTTGCTAGCTCATTAGCTCAAGGGCTAGCGATTGTAATAAACAGTTAACTTTACCTTAAGTTCCCTGTTGTGTGCATCTACGGAGCCAATGCCATTCCGCCAGCGTCTCGCTGGGTCGTGTGTTACCACAACAATGAAAATATATCAAGTCCGGAAAAAATTATTGTGTCCATTTTATTTATCAAACAATAACCCACCCTACTCTGCCTCTGATTGGCTAGCACCTGTTGGTTGGACTCATAGTTTTGGTGGATTACTCCTTTGATCACAGTGTGTTGAAGCACTTCAGCCACACACATACGTAGGGCTGGGTGTTAAGCAATGCTTTGCGTCCATGGACGCAGAGTGGTTTACTACTTATGTGTGCCTGCTAATTTTTGCAAGTCTTAGACGCAGAACGCACATCAAATGAGATCCCTGAAAGAGTGAAAATTTTGTACAGAAAAGTATTTTTCCCATTGTGCCAAGTAACAAAATGGTATCTGTATTTATTTAACAGTACAAATTCATTTTACTGAAGTACATTTCAAAGTCTTTACTTTTTGTCTTTTACTTAAGGAGCTGAATCAGTTCGTTGACCAGAATCTTTTTTTAATTTAATTTTTTTTTTTTTAAACAAGTATCTTTACTTCTACTTAAGTACAGCGTATAAGTACTTTTACCACCTCTGGAAGGAGTGGAGGAAAAAAAAAAAAAAGTATGTCTTACCAATCCAGGTCTTTATGAATTTATATATAAAATCATCTTTCGGTTCTGTAAGGTAAATTGGTACACAAAAAGACGTGACATGAGATCCAGTAGCACTCATCTAAATACAGTAGTGGGTTGTGCATTCAGTACCGGACCTTCAGTTGGGACTTACCTGACTTAATCCACATCTTAATACGACCACTATCACGTCGCAATTATAGAAACCATTAATACTACTTTCCAAAGACTCAATATAACAGCACGTAACTGTGTCACATACAACCCCAATTCCAATGAAGTTGGGACGTTGTGTTAAACATAAATAAAAACAGAATACAATGATTTGCCTATCATGTTCAACCTATATTTAATTGAATACACTACAAAGACAAGATAGTTAATGTTCAAACTGACCAACTTTATTGTTTTTAGAAAATAATCATTAACTTAGAATTTTATAGCTGCAACACGTTCCAAAAAAGCTGGGGCAGGGTAATGTCTACCGCTGTGTTACAGTCAAACAACAGTCAAAAAACATTTGTGAAACTGAGGACACTAATTGTTGAAGCTTTGTAGGTGGAATTCTTTCCCATTCTTGCTTGATATACAGCTTCAGCTGTTCAACAGTTTAGGGTCTCTGTTGTCGTATTTTACACATTGACGTCGGTTTTTGATGCAGTGCCACCTGAGGGATCGAAGGTCACGGGCATTCAGTGTTGGTTTACGGCCTTGCCGCTTCCATGCAGTGATTTCTCCAGATTCTCTGAACCTTTTGATGATTATATGGACCGTAGATGATGAAATCCCTAAATTCCTTGCAATTGTACGTTGAGGAACATTTTCCTTAAACTGTTTGACTATTTTCTCACGCACTTGTTCACAAAGCGGTGAACCTCGTCACCTGTGCCAGCTTTTTTGGAACGTGTTGCAGCCATAAAATTCTAATTTAATGATTATTTGCTAAAAACAATAAAGTTTATCAGTTTGCACATTAAATGTTTTTTCTTTGTAGTGTATTCAATTAAATATAGGTTGAACATGATTTGCAAATTATTGTATTCTGTTTTTATTTATGTTTAACACAACGTCCCAACTTAATTGGAATTGGGGTTGTAATAGCCCTTCGCATTAATCAGTACCCAAGAAGTAGGTCTCAGTTTCAGAAAGGTTAGTGAGTACATCACTCCCTCTTGCGTCATATTTGTTTGGTTTTGTTTAATCATTAAACAATATCAGATAAACAATAATCAGGTAATAAACAATAATCTGCAAACAATATTTTGCAATACACTATAATGCAACTGTTTTAGCCGATTATTCGATTAATCAATACATATATTCGCACTAATATGACTCACACCGTTGAGTGAAAAGTCTTAAAGTGACCTTATGAAGAATTCAGTCATAGATAAAGCAGAAAAAATACTGCACACCTGTGGACGTCAGTATGCTTTTCACATAATCTGGATGGTGGATGTTGATGTAACAGACAAAGGGACCAAACCACAGAGTGAACGCGTAGGGGTGCTGCTCCCCCCATTTCACGACCAGGTCCATGTCCGTCCCATCTTGTTTAAACTGAGAGAGAACAAGGCAACAAGCTTGACCCTCAGCAAGTGTCCTGCAGCGTGCTAAAGTGTGCAAACAAAAGCACACGACCGTGCAACGTGTATTTTGTCCCCTCCTTTTTTAAATCAATGTCATCAAGCATTCCAAACACAATGTTACGCAAAATCTTCTGTTTCTTACCTGCATGACATGCCCAAACAACCAATGTCCCGGTGGTCCCGTGAACGCCTCAAAGTTCCGAAAGGCATTCCTCCTCTGCATGCACAGCACGACTAGTTTGAAGACGACTGCGACGAAGCACAGCAACACCAGCGAGTGCTGCACGAACCAGCACGACGGCAGACTCCACAGAGCCCAGCTTAGCGACATGTTTCGAAAGGGAACGCGAAGACAAAAACACGACAAGAAAGGGGGGTGGGGGGAAGCGGAGGGCATCAACCGCAGCAAAATGAGCTGGTCAAGATACTTGGCGTCAACGACGTCACCGCGGTGGGCGAGGGTTAAGCACTAATCAATAATTCACTTGTAGACCCCATTGTTGGCTTATCTTGAAATCACATGCATTTTGATACGTACCTGTGACATAAGTGTTATAAATCACGCCCAATTGCCCAATTCAAGCGACCGCGCGTTGCTTCACGTCTTCCTCTAGATGGCGGCAGAGCGTCAAAAAGGTTAACAACTAACTTTAACGTTGAGTAGAATAAGAAGTGACCCAAGCGTACACTTTTTACCACAATTTGTTCACTGGCTCTTCGGTGATTCCCGTATCAAACGTTTTCTGTACTTTCATTAGCGTTTGAGTTGAAAGGCGTATTCAAACACCATGCTGTCAAGTTAACGAGTGGCTAGATAGCTCGGTAGCTAACAATGCTACATGTATGTTGAATGAGCAGACGCCCGTGAGGCCAACCAGATCCTCGACGTTTCCTGCGGAGGCTAAGCCGAGCCTCATCGACTGACACCGGCTGTCTTTTTCCGGTGACCTTCTGCAGCTGGAGGTTAGGGAAAGCAAAGGTAACAATCTTTATTTTCTGTTAACTTTGCCTGATGATTTAGATTTTAATGGTAAGTCATATTTTAGAGATTAATTACAAGCTGTGCTCTACTTTACAGTTCCTGAAGCGAGATGGAGGCTCCCCCTGTCACTGTGATGCCGGTTACCGGCGGCACCATCAACATGATGGAGTATTTGTTACAAGGTGAGCTGCTTTAAGGGTTAAAAAAGAAGCATTAGAATAAGAAACATAATGTATGCAAAATGCACCAATGGAGACCAGAAATACCAAGGCGCTTTATACCATGGTCCTCATGCGATGAAGTAAACCAATAGTCTCACAATTCTCCGATAAGTACCAAAGATTTTGAACTGTCAATTTGGGACAACCCTGTGCTTTGACCAATAAGCAAATGCTCTCGTAATATTGAACAACATTACAGTAAGCACATATACCTTAAAATGCTTTCAATATGTGTATGAAAACCAATATACATCAATTATTATAGAGTATCTTAAATGTTGGAGTAATACGTGCTATTTCACCTGTAGCTTTACCATTGATATATTGTATCTTTTTCACTCAATATGTTTGTTTCTGCAATCACTATGTGTAAAGCGAAAAAATTGAAGACAGTGCTTAGCATGACAAAAACAAAAAATTTCAATTAAATCTTTGAATGCGCATTCCACAATCTGCTGATAAGTCTGCATGGGTCTATCACATTTTAGTTTTTTAAATTTTTGTTCAGTATGAGGTCAGTTAGTAAAACGTAGACAGCAGTGAACTAACAGGTCAATCAAATAACACCACATCTCTTTAAAATAAGACCATGGCCATCTTTGGATTCTCGTTTTTGCTTAGGAACTTTCCTTCCCTACCCGATCGAGATGAACCGGAAGTACTTGGAGGATAGGCCATTTGAATTTTACAAAATGCTGAGGAAAGGTGCATCGATGCAACTTTTAAGCCACCTTTAGCATAGGTTACTCCTGAACAAACCTTATGAAAAGAAAGGAGATATATTACCCACAATCCTTTACGGGAGAAAATATTTAAAGCAACACACCACCGACGATAACAGACATAAAGATGCTCGAGCATTTCATGCAAACAAAAATAATTAGATGAAACTGTTATTTTAAAATGAAAAATAATACAAAATCAGGAATAGTCTTCGTGGGCAGTTGCAATGTAAACATACAAACTTGAGATGTTTGTATAAAAATGTAAACATACAAACTTGAGATGTTTGTATAAAATGTAAGACTAACATTACTATGCATACATAAAAAACAACTGTAAACACAAAATATAAAATACCGACATATGCGTGAGGGATAAAACCTTTGAGTGAGAGAAAAAGGACCAAAAAATAAAAGAAACAAAGTTAGACTTTTTCCATTAATTATTAATAAAACAACATACAAACATAATCACCAGAGTGACATACAATCAGTGTCAAAAAGGCATTTTATCGTATTACAAAAATACTAGAGTTTATAGATCAAATTTTTTAATTGCTTAAGCAGTGTCTAATGATCCTAATATATTGTTTGAATACATTTTAGTATCTATATTTCTTTTAATCGATGTAGAAACAGTTTAGACGTAGAATGTGTGAATTATTTAAAAAAATCCTTGACCCGATGACGTAGTCCCACAAAAACTAAGGAAAGGTGGCATAAAGGTTAAGAGATTGGAGAATCTGAAGAGGGCCTTCATCTGTGCTCTGTAAGTGACTGAATCAGAATAATCTTTATTTGATAAGTATGTCAAAAACACACAAGGACTCTGTCTCCCGTAGTTGGAGCTTCTCTAGTATGACAACAGATACATAAATACAAAGTACGGAGTGTCACTGAGCAGTGAAAGGTTGCCGGTAATGTGGTAATGCCGATAATTATTTTATTTTTTTGACAATTGTGTAAATGACGCAGAGTCCTCTAGCAATTTAGAGCAGTTTGAAATGACTAATAGAGCAATAGTCAGGTACCGTGATCATTGTGCAAATGGTGCAGAGAATGCAAGAAATTTAAGCAGTTTAAAGTGGCTAGTAGTGCGATAATCTGGAACAGTGTTAATTGTGCAAACGGTGCAGATACTTGTCAAGCACGAGTGGCCAGTATTGGTCAACAACAGATTTGCAAATAGTGCAGAGTGACGAGACTACTACAGTGAGTGTACGAATATAATTGGCCCAACAGAGATGTGACAACAGTCTCAAGACAAAATTGGCAGCATGTTACAATGGAATTATAAATTAACTGTTTAAGAAGTTAATGGAAAGAGGGAAGAAGCTGTTGGAATGTCTGCTAGTTTTAGTTTGCATTATTCACTGGTGCTTACCTGAGGGAAGGAGCTGGAAGAGGTGGTGACCAGGAGGTTGAGTCTCCAAGAGGATTTTGCATGCTCTTTTCTTGGTTCTGAGAGCGTGCAAGTCCTCAAGGGTGGGTAGGGGGTGTACCAACAATTTTTTTCAGCAGTTTTGATTGTCCGTTGCAGACCAAACCAGACTGTGATGGATGAACACAGGGCTGATTCGATGACTGCTGTGTAGAACTCCTTCAACAGCTCCTGTGGCAGGCCGTGCTTCCTCAGAAGCCACACGAAGTACATCCTCTGCTGGGCCTTTTTGAGGATGGAGTTGATGTTGGTCTCCCACTTCAGGTCCTGAAAGACTGTATTTCCCACGAACTTGAAGGTCGCGACTGTTGACACAGGGCAGTTGGACGGCGTGAGGGGCAGCTGTGGCAAAGGATGCCTCCTAAAGTTCACGTTAATCTTTACAGTCCTGAGTGTGTTAAGCTCCAGGTTGTGTTGGCCGCACCACAGCTCCAGCTGCTCCACCTCCTGTTGATATGCAGACTCGTCACTCTTTGATGAGGCCGATGACTGTGGTGTCATCTGCAAACATCAGGAGTTTGACAGTTGGCTAGGTTGTGTTGCAGTTATTCGTATAGAGAGAAGAATAGCGGCGAGAGGACACATCCTTGGTGGACCCTGGTGCTTATGGTGCGTGTGGATGAGGTGGTGTCCCCCAGCCTCACCTGCTGTGTCCTACCGGTCAGGAAGCTATAAATCCACTGGCAGATGGCAGGTGAGACGCTGAGCTGGAGACGCTTGGAGGAGAGGAGTTCAGGGATGATGGTGTTGAACGCAGAGCTGAAATCCACGAACAAGATCCTCGTGTATGTCCCCGTGCCGTCAAGGTGTTCGAGGATGATGTGCAGTCACATGTTTACTGCGTCATCCACAAGCCTGTTTGCTTGGTAGGCAAACTGCAGGGGGTTCAGCAGGGGTCCGGTGACGCTCTTGAGGGTGTCCAGCACAGATGATGGTGGAGTGTTTGAAACAGGATGGTACTTCACAAAGTTCCAGAGATCTATTGAAAATCTTTGTGAGGACTGGAGCAAGCTGGTCTGTGCAGACTTTGAGGCAGGATGGGGCCGCAATGTCTGGGCCCGCCGCTTTGTTGAACTTTTGTTGTTTAAATATACGTCTCACATCCTGTTTGTGGATGGTCAACGCCGAAGGGGGAGTCAGAGGTGTGATGTTGGTCGGTGGTGCAGCTGGGTGGATGTGGGGTGTGTCCTTTTCTAATCTGCAGTAGAAGGTGTTCAAGTCGTCAGATAGTCCTTTATTGTTCTCTGCTTGGGGGGGGGGGGGGGGTTGTCACTTGTAGTTGGTTAGCGATTGTAATCCACGCCAGACTGATTTAGTCGTTAGCGGTAAATTGTTTTTCCATCTTATCTGAATAGTTTCTCTTTGCAATGTTAATTTCTTTAGTCTTTTTGGTTTCTAGCTCGAGCATACAGGGCTCTATCCCCACTTCGATAGGCGTCCTCTGTAGTCTGGCGAAGTTGCTAAAGTTTGGCAGTGAACCACGGCTTGTTGTTGTTTAACATGCGTAATGTCTTTGTTGGCACACACACATCTTCACAGAAACTGATATAGGATGTGACAGTCTGTATTTTCATCTAGGCTGCCAGTTGAAGTTTCAAAGACATTCATTGATTGCTTCATTGGTCCACTTCTTCACTGTTTTCACCACAGGCTTCGCACATTTAAGTTTTTGCCTGTATGTTGGTATTAAGTGAGTTAAGCAGTTATCAGACGAACCCAGAGTTGCACGGGGATAGTATGGTTTGCGTCATTTACCGTGGTATAACAGTGGTCGAGAGTGTTATTTTCCCTTGTAGGACAGTCGATGCGCTACTTGTATTAAGGAGTTAGTGGTTGAGTTTAGCTTTGTTAATGTCCCCAAGAATAATGAGCGGTGAATCTGGGTGGTTTTTTTTTTCAAGTTCGTTTACTTGTTCAGTGAGTGTTAGCAGTGTGGCGTTCGTAATAGCCTGGGGAGGAATGTAGACACCGGCGAGTATGAATGATGCGAACTCACGAGGCGAGTAGAATGGCTTACATTTCAAAAACAGCGACTCTAAATGTGGGTTGCAGATAATTCCAATTATTCTGGCAAAATAGTTACTTCACTGTACAGACGGTCTTCAGTTTACAAAGCAGTTTCGGAACTGTGACACGGTCGTAACTTGATGTGTAAGTCTCTATCACTAAACTATGCGAATGCACTACTTGAGTCTAGGGGTGTCCTGATCTGATCTTTGAGATCAGAAATTGGTCCAATGTCAGCAGAAAAACAAGGATCGGACAGAATCTAAAATCTCTGATTTTACCACTCTTAAACAAGCAGTCGGATGGCATGCAGAGCCCACGTGGTCACAACAACAGGTTTTGTTAAGATGCTAACATAGCAGCGAGGCGTAAGAGTTGATTTTGCTTGTTTAACTCATTTATTGTCGAACAAGTATTAATACGTAGTTTCGAACCCATCTATTGAGTAACGAAAACATATTAATACATAGTTTGCGTTTTTTCATGGGAAGTCGAAGAGGAGGCTCTAACCACAGCTCCACAGGGAAGCGAGAACTTTGGAAGAATTTTACTCAGGCAAAACCACCAGCAGAGGGCAGTGATGCACCATTTTAGATTTGGCAAACAGCCCTCAAGAGCCTGAAAGGTACTGTTTGCCGGCTAAAAAATAGCGGCACAGACAGGCTAGAAGTCGGACGTGCTGAATTATTTTTACACTCAAAGAGACAAAGTATATGTACAGTATTTGCAGAATATGTATTGTGGTAGTTAGCACAATTGTATGTTTGTGTCAGAAATGTGTTATAACTGAGATCTTGTATGAGGATCACGGTCGCCATGTCAACAGCCAGGAAACAACACGTCATGACTGACATGATTTCCGGTGAGTTTGCGTCACTCACAGTGCATTATATAGCTAAATACGTGATTATTTTGCAACCAAAACCCATTCCTAAGTATTGTTTTAGCTGGATTATACAATGAAAACACTTTCAGATGTCTGAGATGTGACAAAAAGCAAATAAATATAGCAGCATCGAAGTTACTGCTGCATAAATGCTGCTTTTTGCAAAAAGCTGATCTCCAAATTCTGAGACGCGACCACAAAAACGTAAAACCTACCTATGTTTCACTGCACATAACTAAAGAACGGAAATGGGTAGGATGTAGCTTTTTCCCCCTGCTGAAAGAAGAGTTTTCATCCCTTACTTTGGTAGATTTGGTATGATTATAATCATAGAACACAATATTCTGTAAGCCTTGAAAAGTCAGTCAAAATCCTCAAAAACGGCTGCCACTCGGGTGGTCTTTTCTGAAAACAGCTGGTACTGAATGAGTTAGTCGCTTATTAAAACTCCAGTTGAAGTTCACATCCATAACAAAATATTTACACCCATTGAATGTTCAAATACAGACGTCGTTTCTTTGTTTTTGTTAACAAAAATCGCTAGCTCAAAGCTAACACACAATGAATGAAACACCATTGACCAGCTAACAAAACTTAGCATTGAACTTGCGACACTTATATCTTTCTAAATAATTAATATTGGTACACAAACGCTGTATAAGCACATACAAACAGGCAATATAACAATACTTTCTGGCATATATTCTTCAAACTCTGAGAAACGAGTTTTATAAACAATATTCGATCGTGACATCTACTCTCTTTGTTACTTCGTGTATCTCATTGCGTGCACAGCACTACCCCTGAGGTCAAGACGTGCACAGCAGTTACTTTATGTAATGTATTGTTTATTAATAAATGGGTCAGTTTTTCTCATACCTACTGTTGCTGATTTTTGCTCTCTGTTTGAGTAATATCACTTGATCAAGCCTTTTCTAACATTCCGCACTACAAAATAAGTAAATTATTTATGATTTTTGCTGAAATCGGATCGGACCGATATTGGTATCGGCCAAAACTCAAGGCTGCAATATCGCGCCAGAGCAGAAGTGAAAAAAATGGATCGGGACATCCCTACTAAAGTCATAATTACAGTAAACTTGTTTATTCTATCCCCATTAGCTTTTGTAACACACAAAACGTCTAGACCGTAAAACTTTTTTGTGGAAAAACAGTAATTGATTAAAAGAACAATTTCTTACCTTTACTCCTGTGATTGGCTTGCACACTGGAAGGGATGAAAACTAGGGACAAATGTCATCGGTTGGGACCATCGTATACTGAGGACCCCCCTGTGGAATGCATATTGTCCCGATAGACAGAAATAATAGTTTTTGCGATCAAACACCTGTTGTAAATTTAGCATTTCAGCTCCTTGTTGGAGAACAGGAAATTGTGCAAAAAATAGTGACTGATTGAGCTGTTGGCATGTGCATTCAAAGGTTTAGATGTCAAATTAAGTTCACCTGTAAAGGTTTTAGTGCATTTTAGATTCATCCTATGTCACCCAAAAAGCCCAATATCCCCAACTTTTTCTACCAAGTGTCGCGTATGTTTTTGTAGATGTTGTATAATAAAACAGGACAACAGTTGCGCTTAAGATGTGAGTTTTGAGGCTTTACTCATCGCAGCACAATGTGTATATTGGTTACTATAGGAAGTGTGTTGGACCAGGCTCTGGAAAGCCTCTTACATCGCCTGCGAGGCTTGTGCGACAACATGGAACCCGCCACCTTTACAGACCATGAGCTGGTATACCTGCTGAAAGGCCAACAAGGTAACCCTTTCATCTTGCGTGCCCGCCGCTCGCTCTCGCAGCCCACAGCCCCGTGGCACCTGCGCTACCTGGGCCAGCCGGAGGTGGGGGACAAGAGCCGCCATGCCCTGGTGCGCAACTGCGTGGATGTGGCCGCCTCGCACAGCTTACCCGAGTTCCTCAACGAGATGGGCTTTCGCATGGACCACGAGTTCGTGGCCAACGGGCACATTTTCCGAAAAGGCGCCATGAAAGTGGTGGTCAGCAAGCTGTCGCGAATCCTGGTCCCGGGCAACACGGACAACACGGAGCGTCTGTCGCTGTCTTACTTGGTGGAGCTGAGCGTGTTGGCGCCTGCCGGCCAGGACACCGTGTCTGAAGACATGCGCAGTTTTGCTGAGCAGCTCAAACCTCTGGTTCACCTGGAGAAGATTGACCCCAGCAAACAGAGACATTGAACAACCCCCCTTCTCCCATGGACGTGAATATTGACCCGAGCAAACAGAGACATTGAAGGACCCCTCCAGTACTCAGGGAGATGTTAGAGCTCTTGTTTATTTTTACACAGTATCGCCATGTTACGTGAAATGAAATACAGCTCAGCTTTGACTTAAACGCTTCTTGTCTTTTTGCTTTATTTAGGGAGCTTTCATCCACTTACTTCAAATGATGGATGTTTTGCTGCAATTTTACTGAAGTGGCTTTGCTCACAAATACAATCCGTCATCTTGTGCACACGTGTAATGTAGCACTCATATAGGAGAACTTTCTAACAATTTATCGATGGCAGTTTGTAGTTCTCTCAAAGGTAGTTTTTTTCCCAACCTTGATTGAGCCATCATACTCATTTTGAATAATAAAACATTCACGGCACACCACCACACAAAAATACTAAAATAATGTTGCCCTTGTCTAAATTTACGCCCAAATGCACTTACTCAGTGTGATATGTGGGTCTGTTTGATTGAACACAAAGCTAATATACCAAACTTGCAGGAAGCCATGATTGATTCTGTTTTATGAATGGCAACAGGTGGATAGATACACAAGTTTATTGTACCTTCTGCCATCTAATGGCATTTTACTGTCCTGCATGTCACTATGTATTGCTGGCATATATTAAAGATTTTTGGTCATTCTCTTGATAGAGAGTAATCATTTTGACAAGTGTATTTCTTTATAAGTCAAAGTATTGAGGATCAAGACCATGGCAGTTTTTATCAGACTGTCCCCAATGTGGTGGACCTAGTAGCCAAATGTCAGTAGTAGTTACAATGTCAAACAACAAATTGTATCAACCTACACCTCATTGTCACCTTGATGAAGCTTTTGATATTTTAAATGATTTTGCCATTTGATTACCACAGAATGAAGCAAAAACAACTGAAGCACAATGGTGGAGGGTCAGGTCCAGCAAGGCCTTCTCTCCTGGCCTAAACACTAGCAGAAGCACTGATTTACATTTACAAACTAAATTCTAATATTTGTTTCACAAATTTGTTAATTTATCCCCAACAGTCAATTTGTTTCGTAGCGTTTCTCTCGTCTGCTGTACTTTCAGTACGTGGGGAAGTTCAGATTATTTTTTCCAATCAGATTTCAGCCTCTACGTGATGCCATGTCAATCTAATCAGCCCTGGGCCTTTGGACTCGGTTGTGCCGGCTTATGCAACTTAAACTATTTTAGCAATAGGACTGTTTCTTTAACCAATCAGATTTCAAATCTCTCCTCTTGGGTGCAGCAAACTGGCCCTCAATGACTTTAGCATTTTTCATCCTCTGGTTGGTCTGAGCAAATCTCTCCTCTTGGGTGCAGCAAACTGGCCCTCAATGACTTTAGCATTTTTCATCCTCTGGTTGGTCTGAGCAAAACTAGCAAAACACGTCTGCAGTGATCTGCACGCATTAATACATTTTATAATCAGCATGTCGTGTGTATGAATTGTATTTGTCTATTTTTGTAATACTAGATAAATATTGAATTTTAGAACTGCACCATATGATGTACATGGCACAGTTATGTGCTGTTATATTGTTATTTTTGTATAGTACTGATGCTTTCTATAATTGTGACGTCATAATGGGAGTGTTAAAAGGTGGCTTCAGTCTCAACTGAAGGCCCAGGCACCAAATGCATGATCTGCAACTGCTCAAGCAATCTGGTAGGGCATTTTGTCATGCTAATAATATATGCGTTCAATTCAGTTTATAATTAACATGTCCCTTTGCATACACTAGGGGTCACTGTTGCTCCTCGATGCGGTTTGCCTCCTAATTGCTCTGCTCGACTCACCACCACAGATCATCTACAGGAGGTTTTGGTTGCCATGGAAATAATTAGCTGCGAGATCTGCACATCTCTCTCCCACCACACTCTAATTAGCTTCCTCAATTGCTTAATGATACATAGACCTGTGAAAGGCTTTCTTTCTTCCCCTCAACAAAAGCATTGATTTTCCCTCTCCCGCTCATTTCTACTGTTAACCCATTAGTGCCTCTTTCATGGGAACTTGAGCTGGAACTATTACACATGAAAGCGCCACAGCCGCCTCAGGTTCTTCCCACTTCATGCTGTGCTCCAAATTGGCCTCTACGCCAGTGTGTCAACATTATGGCCAATCTGCAGCGCGGCGACTGAAGTAACTAATGCACATCCTGTCAGTTTCCATAATAATGCGAGGCAATAAGACATGAGTGCCTCTAATAATATCCCTCCAGGAAGATGCATTTGCGATGTAAAGGGACCGCGTTGCGTGTCAGGAGGGAGCGCTTGGGGCCGACGTCTGTCTGTACGAGTTGACCTACCTGCAAATCACATGTGATGAGGGCAAATTCGCTGAGGTGGAAATGTGGGATGGTGTGTTTGCCAAACACACATTCGCTGCCCTTTCAACATCTTGGTGTATGCAATCACTGGCCGCAAAAGTAGCTAATCCACTCCAATCTAATGAGATGCAGTACAGGAGCTTCCAACTGCATCCTACTGAGCCGGAGGTGTTCTCTTGTGATTAAATAAGACCTCTCAGTAGTATGCAGTGCAGTTCGAGACTACTGCAAACTATGGTCATGAAAATAAATATGCAGCTATATATTATGTTGATCTACTGTTACTCATGAATGGGGTTAATACAGAGAGCTAATTTCGCCATACATGTATCTGCAATTAAATTTCTTCTACATACAGCGGAACCTCAGGAAAAAGTTTGGAGTACAACCAAGTCAAACAAAAATTTGAAATTTAAAAAAATGTTACATCATTGCAAATTTCGCCACTGTGTTTACCCCCATCTGCAAATTTACGTCAGTGACCATCAAGAGGATTAATTCCTCATGTGGGTTTTACCTTTTCTTTGGCTTTTTATGTGTTCTTTGTGTGTGATGATAGTCGTACAACTCGAAATTTAACTTACTGCAACATAGAAAACTATCTGGCAGCTCAGTATCTTATGAGCAATGTGGTTGATTAAATATTAGTAACACACAAATATTTCTAAGAAGATGCTATCGTATACGTGACTTAATTCCACTAGATGGCAGTGCGGCACTGCAAACACCTGTCAGGATTCTTAAATGGGTTTTGATTTATTTTAGTTTTATTATACAGTTAACCTTTTAGGCTGAACCCCACTGAACTAACATGCAGTGTGCAGGGAACTAATTGTCATGAGTAACCAATTAAACAGCGACTCAAAAATGCTTTTGAGCATCCACACAAAAAATGTGTTACTGGGTACTAAGCGTAAGCGAGACCCAGCCAGACGCAGCCAAGTCATACCAATACAGTCTCTCTCCCTCTCCCTCTCCCTCCCTCTCTCTCTCTCTCTCTCTCTCTCTCTCTCTCTCTCTCTCGTGTTTTACAATAATGCTTAACTATATATAGTTTCATAATGTACCCATGGCTCGAAAGCAAAGCATGAAGAGTTTTCACCCGAAATGCATGGGTGCTGTCAATAATCGATCATTGCCAACAGCCTCTTAAAATATCCTCACACTCCTTATTCTCAAACGTTTCCTCCCTTTGTCGCAATCTTCTTTTTCCTTGATAATCGCGCCATGTTTTTGTGGTTCAATGAAAACAATTATACAGTACAGTATACTGTATGTGAAGCCTTAAATCGGATACAGGGTTGCAGTGTTTCCGTAGCAAAGTGTTGTGAGATGTGCAACATTCAATTTCTCGGTGTGCCGGTGTGAGTTGCCAATTGTAATTTTTTGGGTTGGTCCACTTCCGTTGCGTTCGACTGCGTTGTTCAGTGTGTTAATATGTTTCTTGAAAAATCACCTGTTTAGTGAATAACTTTTATGATGGAAACATTTTAAGTCTGGAGCAAACTAATCACTTTTAATTAATTCACTAATTAACATGATTTCCTATGGGAAAATGGGGTTAGTGTTGGAAATTAGAACAACTTGGAAGTCAACCACTGTTTCTCTGACAGTGCTGACAGAATTGTTTCGTGAGTTAGTGTATGCCATACCCCATACACTATATGGGGTCTTTTAGTAGTTATACAGTCAGGTCCATAAATATTGGGACATCGACACAATTCTCATCTGTTTGGCTAAACACCACCACAATGGATTTGAAATTAAGTGAACAAGATGTGCTTCACTAATGAGGTGATATGTTTTGGATTATGAGCAGTTCTTTTCCTTCTCCATACTCTTCTCTTGCCATTACTCCAGTACAAGTTGATCTTTGTCCCATCTTTCCGTAGGATGTTTTAGATATGTTTGATAAACTCTAATCGGGCCTTCGTGTTTTTGAGTGAAGCGTGGCGGTGGTAGTGTCATGGCATGGGCATTTCTGGCTGCAAATGGAATTGGTTCCCTTGTATTTATTGATGATGTGACTGCTGACAGAAATGTTTTGGGCAATATTAACTGCTCATATTCATCCAAATCCTTCAGAACTCATTGGACGATGCTTTACAGTGCAGATGGACAATGACTCGAACCATAATGCAAAAGCAAAAAAAGAGTGGCAATGGCCAAGTCAATCACCTGACTTGAATCCGATTAAGCATCCATTTCACTTGCTGAAGACAAAACGGAAGGGAAAATGCCCCAAGAACAAGCAGGAACTGGAGACAGTTGCAGTAGAGGCGTGGCACAGCATCACCAGGGATGAAATCCAGCATCTGGTGATATTTATCCATTCTAGACTTTAGGCTTTAATTGACTGCAAAGGATTTGCAAACAAGTATTAAGCAGTGAAACTTTGATTTATGATTGTTAATTTGTCCCATTTTGGTCCCTTAAAAAGTGGGAGGGACATATACAAACTGTTGTAATCCCTACGGTTTTCACCTGATTTGGACATAAATGCCGAAGCGTAAAGGTCTACAGTCAAAGCACATATTGTTTATTTCATTTCAAATACATTGTGGTGGTGTTTGAAGCCAAAAAGATGTGAATGCGTCAAGATTATGGCCAGTGATTCTAGATCATCTGGTGGATGTTTTCCAACAACCTGAGGGACCAAAGCGCGATGTTTGAGCTCAGACTGAATTATGTATTAAAGAGGCAGATGCCTCCTTGCCGAAGGCTTTCTATGTCCGGCATGGGTACTCTACAGTTTCCTGGCTTTCTTCCACTTAAACTTGTGTTTAGCACAGTGCTCTTTGGTGATGAGCCGCACTCCCACTGCACCTCCACTTCACATCGCCTGGAGAACGGAGGCGTTGCCGGGCTAATCAGTGTCTTGGCATCAGGCCTACTCGGCTATTGTGGATGTAGCCAACCACTGACATGCACAAGTGAGGCCTTCAACTCCCTGCCAGAGGCAATATGTGCTGCATGCTTTATTTGAAGGAACTCTGAATAGTCGAGTGCCACTCTGTCAATACGGGCATGCCACAATAGTGATAAGGCTGTGTAATGTTGGCCAACTCTTTAGGTTTAATACCATGCACGTGTCCAGTATTTGCCTTTACAATGTTCCCATCACTCACTGATGGTGTAGTGGTACATTCTCCTGACTTTGGTGTGGGCAGCGTGGGTTCAGTTCCCGCTCCGTGACGGTGTGAATGTGAGTGCAAATGGTTGTCCTTGTCTATATGTACCATGCGACCAGTTCAGGGTGTAGTCTGCCTTTCACGCGAAGTCAGCTGGGATAGGCTCCAGTGCTCCGTCAGGGTCACCCTGAACAGGATAAGCGGTATTGAGAATGGAAGGATGGATGTTACCATCGTGGTAACTTGTGACACTGCTGTTGTCGTAATTCTTGTAAATGCAGCAAGGGCTACACTACATCTTCAGAACTATAGCGACAATAAAGTTTGTAACCTGTTGGATATACTATTAAAATTAATACATAATATAATTTTTCATTGGGTTACACTGACATTATAACCATCCGGCCAATGCTAAAACCTTTCTGCCAGATTGCAAGTTTTATTTATAACATGTTCACATTTTGTTTTAATAACTGCAATCTGTGTTTTATTGATTTGTTTTGTTGAAGGGCTTGAAAAAACTAAAGCATGAGAAAATATAGATGTTCATTCAGTGAGATAAAACAATGTATTTCTGGTTTACTGTGGATTTGTTAAAACCTTTATATAGTTATTATTCGTGAATGAACACAGAAAACATAACATTTTTATGATATCAAACGCACTATCCAATGGTGCCTATCAGTTGAATTTTGAATCTTTATACAATTATGCTGGCTAGGATAGCAATGAAAGGGTTTGGATTGACTCTTTTGGACCACTTGCTTCCCCCCCCCCCTTTTTTTTTACCTATTAAATATAATGAATATGCTAAGGCCGATAGTGATAATTAATCACATTTTGTTAGACCTGAGAAACAGGCAGACCTGCATGTGGCTTTTTCTTTCCATTTTGCTACGGTCTTAATTAAAAGTCTTGGCAGCCATTGTCTTTGTTGTCTCGGAGTTGGCAGCATGGATGACAAGATGCCACGTTGGACACGGGATCACGCTCGGGGCAGGAAGTCTTTAAGTCAGACGGCGTTGGGCCAGCGCCACGAGGGGACGAAATCCAGCTTCACCTTCGAAGGAACGTCTTCAACTGTTGGATTGGAGCCGTCTTCTTCCTGTGTCATTGGGAGCCCATATGCTTGTTACAGAGTGTGCCTTTTGTGCTGGGAAGGGAGAAACCACGATGGATAGGGAAAGGGAAGGAGGGGGGTCTTCGGCTTCTAGACATGCATCAAACTCCCAAGAGTGGTCTTGTGGCTTCTTCAGTGTTCTTTTGTTGCAGTCCCAGTGGGTAGGTTTGCAGATATTACACAACATTATGAGGCTGCTAGGGTCTGCTGAAGTGAAAGAAACCAGGGTGGGCTTTGCTTTTTTGGGGGGGAGGAAAAACATGTCCCTGAGCCTTATGTGAATAAATTCCAGAGCCCTTTTTCCAGGGTGCTAATTGACAGGCACCGAAGCTGCGCCTGGTTGATGCTGCAGCTTCCTCGCTTGTGGCCAGGCGAGGTGATTACTGCTGCGAGGAACGCGCTGTTCCAGGATCAGCCGCACACAGCTAGCCACGATGGCTGTGGAATGTCTGGTATGGGGACAATGTCGTTTTTTGTTTTTTTTTTAAACTCTCACGGCTTTGGTCGTCTTGGTTTCTGACTCAGTTCCCTGACTGACCTGATTTTTGGCTCTTGTCACTCATTCTTACCTGTCTGAACAAGACAACTCTGCTCAGCCCCTTAAGGTGAAATTATCCAGGCAGTGCTGGCGAGCCTGAGGTTGTTGCTTAAAACATCCAACGTATTGGCTCAAGTGTCTGTCTGACATTAGGTATGTGCTTGCTGTATTGTGCCACTTTGAAGTGCACGCTTTGCATGCAGAAGGCACATTGGCAGACACACACACACACGCAAAACGCTGGTTCTGATGTGGCTAGTGTGGCGCTCGGAAAATGCTTCACATAAACTAAAATGTGCAGTCGAGGCCTTGCCGCAGCTGCTCCCACCCTCACGCACAACACGACACACCCACTCAACCCTCTGCCCTCCGGTTGCGCGTTCGAGTCCTGATTTCACAGGAAGGCTAAGGCACATTTACAAAGGTATTTTTGAACGTCCATTTCGTTGACACAAAAGACTGTTCAAATGTGTTTTTATGAAAACACAATGACAGTCGCATGCCAAATCAACAAGTCGTACTATAACCCTTTAACTTTATCCTTGCTACATTGACTTTATTCTTGTAAATTTGCTACTTTATTCTTGTAACACTACAACTACTTTTGACTACTTTATACTATTCTCATTACATGATTTATTTCATTGTAGTCTGACTTTATTTTTGCAGGTTAACGGGGCCGGTGGCAGACGTCGTTAACTCGGGCCACGACCGATCCGGTATGGAATTCTTTGGATGAACGCTCATATTTGTTTGACAAAGTTTTAAGCCCTTTCCTGACACAACCCTCTGCATTTATCCCGGCTTGGGACCGGCCTACAGTTTGCACTGCTTGTGCCCCCCCCACCCCCCCACGCAGGGCTGCATTATTTCTTGTAATAGTAGCCTACTACATTATTCTTGTTTTGTGATGTCTTTAATCTTGTAATATTGCAAATTTGTATCTTTATCCTTGTAACTTTATGACTTAATCCAAGTAACTTTACAACTTCATTCTCGAACCACAGCTCGTGACCATAGGGGAGTGTAGGAACATAGATTGACCGGTAAATTGAGAGCTTCGCCTTTCAGGTTAGCTCCTTCTTTACCACAACGGACCGATACAAAGTCTGCATCACTGCAGACGCTGCACCGATCCGCCTGTCGATCTCCCGTTCCATATTTCCCTCACTCGTGAACAAGACCCCAAGATACTTGAACTCCTCCACTTGGGGTAGGATCTCATCCCCGACCTGGAGAGGGCACGCCACCCTTTTCCGACTGAGGACCATGGTCTCTAATTTTGAAGCGCTGATTCTCATCCGGCGGCACGGTGGATGACTGGTTAGAGCGTCAGCCTCACAGTTCTGAGGACCCGGGTTCAATCCCTGGCCCCGCCTGTGTGGAGTTTGCATGTTCTCCCCGTGCCTGCGTGGGTTTTCTCCGGGTACTCCGGTTTCCTCCCACATCCCAAAAACATGCATTAATTGGAGACTCTAAATTGCCCGTAGGCATGACTGTGAGTGTGAATGGTTGTTTGTTTCTATGTGCCCTGCGATTGGCTGGCAACCAGTTCAGGGTGTACCCCGCCTCCTGCCCGATGACAGCTGGGATAGGCTCCAGCACGCCCGCGACCCTAGTGAGGAGAAGCGGCTCAGAAAATGGATGGATGGATGGATGATTCTCATCCCAGCCGCTTCACACACTGCTGCGAACTGCTCCAGTGAGAGTTGGCGATCACGGCTTGATGAAGCCAACAGAACCACATCATCTGCAAAAAGCAGAGATGCGATACTGAGGCCACCAAACTGGACCCCCTCTACGCCTCGGCTGCACCTTGAAATTCTGTCCATAAAAGTTATGAACAGAATTGGTGACCAAGGACAGCCTTGGCGGAGTCCAACCCTCACCGGAAACGAGTCCGACTTACTGCCGGATATGCGGACCAATCTCTGACTCCGGTTTTACAGGGACCGAACAGCCCGTATCAGGGGGTTCGGTACCCCATACTCCCGAAGCACCCCCCACAGGACTCCCCGAGGGACACGGTCGAACACCTTCTCCAAGCCCACAAAACACATGTAGACTGGTTGGAGGAACTCCCATGCACCTTTGAGGACCCTACCGACGGTGTAGAGCTGGTCCACTGTTCCACGGCTAAGACGAAAACCACACTGCTCCTCCTGGATCTGAGATTCGACTTCCCGAAGGACCCTCCTCTCCAGCACCCCTGAGTAGACCTTACCAGGAAGGCTGAGGAGTGTGGTCCCCCTGTAGTTGGAACACACCCTCCGGTCCCCCTTCTTAAAAAGGGGGACCACCACCCCAGTCTGCCAATCCAGAGGCACTGTCCCCGATGTCCATGCGATGTTGCAGAGGCGTGTCAACCAGGACAGCCCCACAACATCCAGAGCCTTCAGGAACTCCGGGTGAATCTCATCCACCCCCTGGGCCTTGCCTCCGAGTAGCTTTTTAACCACCAAGGTGACCTCAACCCCAGAGATAGGAGAGCCCGCCTAAGTGAACCCAGTCTCTGCTTCCTCATGGGAAGGCGTGTCGGTGGAATTGAGGAGGTCTTCGAAGTATTCTCCTCACCGACTCACAACGTCCCATGTTAAGGTCAGCAGGGCCCCATCTCCACCATACCCGTCCCCCCACCCGACGGCGGAGGGAGGCTACCCTCTCGTCCACTCTGGTGAACCCCAATGTACAGGCGCCAAGGCAATAAGTATACCACCACCTGCTCGACGCCTCTGACCGCGGGCAACTCCAGAGTGGAAGAAAGTCCAATCCCTCTCGAGAGGACTGGTACCAGAGCCCAAGCTGTGTGTGGAGGCAAGTCCGACTATATCTAGTCGGAACTTCTCGACCTCACACACCAGCTCGGGCTCCTTCCCTGCCAGAGAGGTGACATTCCACGTCCCGAGAGCCAGCTTCTGTAGCCGGGGATCGGATCGTCAAAGTCCCTGCCTTCGGCCACCGCCCAGCTCGCACTGCACCCGACCCCTATGGCCCCTCCCACAGGTGTCGAGCCCATGGGAAGGGGGACCCACGTTACCCTTTCGGGCTGTGCCCGGCCGGGCCCCATGGGTGCGGGCCCGGCCACCAGGCGCTCGCCTTCGAGCCCCACCTCCAGGAGGTGCAACCAAAACCTTACACCACCATCTATAAAAATCCCCAAAACATCCAAAGTACAAATGATATGAGCAAAATAATATTCTCTGTCTCCAGCCTGCTCCTGGCCTACCTGGTTTTCTTGAAAATCTTGAGGGACCAAAAATAGTTCTCATGCCCAATTCCAAAATGCATGTAATCAATAACAACAATAATAACAAAAAAAATACCCATCTTATTGTGGAAATGGCCTAACTAACAATCCATTGGACCATCCGCATTGTGATAGTAAATCACCGCAGCTGGAAATCTTTATAAAGGATTCACACCAGGCATCCACCAACACTTACCTTGACTAGTTAGACTTGCACAATCTAATGGTGTCTAAGGTAGGAGCACCATCAAAAATTGTGCCTTAACAAAGATGATAATGCTGAGACTTTGGAGCGCAGGGTTGCGACTGATATGTACCCCATCCCAAATAAGTAGTCAACTTAAATATTAGACACGGCTCTCATTATGTATATACCATAACAAACTACAACAATAATAAACATCTTAAATTCATGATAGTATCAGTCAAAACTGACGTGAGTTTTTATACGCATATTGGTGTTTAGGTACACGTAATTTTGTGGTGGCAGTGTGTGTGAAAATGGGTCTGGCTGTAAAGTTCATGAATAAGTAATATGTTTCCCTGCAGCAAGTACCAACATAACAGGTGTGAGTGTGCATGAAATGCGTGGCAGACTGCAAAATAGCCCGGGCCAATTTTTCTGGGTGCTTAAAGGTGAAAAGCTACAGAGGAGTATTAGGGCCACAAATAGAATAATATTAATATCAGAATTACGTTTGCACTTAAATTCACGCGCACTGTGTTTCCCAACCTTCAATGAGCCACTACATTTTTTACATGACAAAAATCTCACGGCACATTACCAAACAGAAATGTCAAAAAAGTGGATACAAAGGTCAATTATGTACGTTCTGCCATTTAATGGAAGAGCATTTATTTGCTCAGCCTATCACTATACATCTTTGGCATAGATAGATGGACAAATGTACATTATTTGTAAATTAATATTTTTTGGACCAGTTAAGTGAAATTGGATAATTTCCTGCGGCACACCTGATGATCTCTCGGCAAGCTGATTGGGAATCATGGCACTGAAATTTTTATTTATTTAACAGTATGTCATAATATCACAACAATTTTCCCGTAACATTCTGACTTTATTCTCATAACATGACAACTTTTTCTTGTAACTTTGACTCTTCCCGTAACATTACAGCTTGAGTCTTGTATCATTATAACTTCAGGCTGCTATCATTACTAAGTTATTTCTCGTAACTTCACAACTACTATGGTAACCTTAGCGTAATATTATGGGTTATCTTTTACCAGTCTGACTTCATTCCACATAATATTACAGCTTTATTCTCTATTTTGACCTCTTTACCTTGCAACTTTTTTTGTTTTTTGCAACTTTACAACTATTCTACTAACTTGATTTCATTTTCATAATACTACTATTATACTTTTTGGTATTGTGAATTTAATTTCTTGTAACATTCTTGTCATTTTTTGTAACTTATCATAACTTTACATCTACTATCATTCATCAACAACTTTATTTTTGTAATGGCTGTTATGGCTTTATTCTTGTAACATGACCACTTTTATCACAATATGATTTATTGTGCCTAATTCATGACTGTATTCTTTTATGATTACGTCTTTGCCCACGTGACATTACGGCTATGACTTTTTTCTCGTAACACTACAAAGTTACAGTTGGCTTGTAGTATTATTACTCATATTTTCCTAGCTTCATGACTATTTTTGTAACATTATGGCTGTTCTCATAAGACTGCTACTTTGAAGTAACTTCACAACTATTATATACAACCCCAATTCCAATGAAGTTGGGACGTTGTGTCAAACATAAATAAAAACAGAATACAATGATTTGCAAATCATGTTCAACCTATATTTCATTGAATACACTACAAAGACAAGATATTTAATGTTCAAACTGATAAACTTTATTGTTTTCAGCAAATAATCATTAACTTAGAATTTTATGAAAAAAAAAGCTGGGACAGGGTTTACTACTGTGTTACATCACCTTTTCTTTTAACATCAACATCACTAATTGTTGAAGCTTTGTAGGTGGAATTCTTTCCCATTCTTGCTTGATCTACAGCTTCAGCTGTTCATCAGTCCGGGGTCTCCCTTGTCGTATTTTACGCTTATATATGCGCCACACATTTTCAATGGGAGACAGATCTGGACTGCAGGCAGGCCAGTCTAGTACCCGCACTCTTTTACTACAAAGCTACGCTGTTGTAACATGTGCAGAATGTGGCTTGGCATTGTCTTGCTGAAATAAGCAGGGGCGTCCATGAAAAAGACGTTGCTTGGATGGCAGCATATGTTTCTCCAAAACCTGTATGTACCTTTCAGCATTAATGGTGCCTTCACAGATGTGTAAGTTACCCATGCCATTGGCACTAACACAGCCTCATACCATCACAGATGCTGGCTTTTGAACTTTGCGGCCATAACAGTCCGGATGGTTATTTTCTTCTTTGGCCCGGAGGATGCGACGTCCACAAATTCCAAAAACAATTTGAAATGTGGACTCGTCGGACCACACAACACTTTGCATCAGTCCATCTTAGATGAGCTCGGGCCCAGAGAAGCCGGCGGCGTTTCTGGGTGTTGTTGATAAATGGCTTTTGCTTTGCATAGTAGAGTTTCAAGTTGCACTTATGGATGTAGCGCCGAACTGTATTTACTGACATTGATTTTCTGATGTGTTCCTGAGCCCATGTGGTGATATCCTTTACACATTGATGTCGGTTTTTGATGCAGTGCCGCCTGAGGGATCAAAGGTAACGGGAATTCAATGTTGTTTTTCGGCCTTGCCGCTTACAAGCAGTGATTTCTCCAGATTCTCTGAACCTTTTGATGATGATATGGACGGTAGATGATGAAATCCCTACATTTCCTTGCAATTGTACGTTGAGGAACATTGTCCTTAAACTGTTCGACTATTTTCTCACGCACTTGTTCACAAAGAGCTGAACCTCGCCCCATCTTTGCTTGTGAATGACTGAGCAATTCTGGGAACCTCCTTTTATATCCAATCATGGCACCCACCTGTTCCCAATTAGCCTGTTCACCTGTGGGATGTTCCAAACAGGTGTTTGATGAGCATTCCTCAACTTTCTCAGTCTTTTTTGCCACCTGTTGATGATGGGATCTTTTTTGGAACGTGTTGCAGCCATAAAATTCTAAGTTAATGATTATTTGCTAAAAACAATCAAGTTGGTCAGTTTGAACATTAAATATTGTGTCTTTGTAGTGTATTCAATTAAATATAGGTTGAACATGATTTGCAAATCATTGTATTCTGTTTTTATTTCTGTTTAACACAACGTCCCAACTTCATTGGAATTGGGGTTGTATATTCTCGTAACATGCTGGAGTTATTCTTGTAACACTACAAACTTATTCACATAATATGATGTTTATTTTTTAGATATATAATATAATATTATGAGTATATCATAAGGATGTAAGGGCTTTTTTTCTCTGATGAGTTTGCTTTTCATTTTCCCAGTGGCTCAACACTGCTTTAATGTGACCGCCCCAAAACATTGCCTGTATTGATATGGGTGCTCATCGGCCAATCAGACTGGAGCACCTGTGGCAATAGCCGCCCAGGGTGCCTGATGATGGGATTTAGGGGAGGGGTAAAGCCCCTCGGTCAACCAAGCAGCATCTCACCCTGCAGAGAGCCTGATTATTTCCACTGGATTTTTCATCAAGTGTTTTATTTCCCCACAGGGGCGTGTGTCGTGGACATTTAATTTGGTTAAAGACCCCATTTCAACTCACTTCTTCCGGATTAAAAATCTAGTGTTACCTATAATCTCTCTTAATCTGAGCTAAATCTGTCTAATCGCCATAGAAAATTACACTCACTGGGGTATAGCCGCCAACTAATCAGCTGAGGTGAAACCTGCGCGCTCTCCACTCCCCTGTGGAGGACATGAACGCTACACACTCAGCCCGGACACACGCATGCAGTCACGCACATAGGCGCAAATCCCCTCACTGCATTGTATCTTCTTTTCTATTTGCTTGTCCATGCATGAGTGCAATTGTGCACAAATTCCACCTCTCGTGTTAGTTTTTTATTTATTTTTTTATTTTTTTAAAATCACGGCTGGGCGTGGAATCTGGCACACAAAGCGACGTTGCGCTAGAACGCTCACTCACTCACCAGGCTGCTTTTTTTTTTTGATTGAAGGATTGTGCAGCCTCAAATTGAAGGACGAGGCGAGAGAGGGAAGGAGGGGAGAGTTGGGGGGTCTCAATGCGATCGCGATGGGGAGTGTATTGATTTGTTGAGCGCACTCCACAATTGGCAGCATTTCTACCCTTGCACTCCACAGCCACGGCGCGCGCGTCACATCCTCGCCTTCTCGGAGAACATGTGTGCCATCTGAGCAAGAGGAGAGCATTTCATTGACATAAAAAAAAAAAAAAAAAACTAAATTATTTTTCTTCATTCAAGCTGGCAAGTGGACTGTTTTATTTTTTTTCTTCTTTTTTTGTTGTTCCTTGGGAATCCGCCGCTTCGTCACGCCTCTTTATTAGAATTGCAGACACTTGCGCGCCCGCCGACTTGCTTCATCGGAAAGATTGAATAATTCGTGCCACGGTCACGGCGCGTCGCCCCCCCCCCCCCCCCTGCCCCGGGTGATCCTTTCCTGTCTTTCTCCGTACCTTCCCGGTGTCTCCTCGCTGGATTTATCGACCGTTGAAGCTGCGCACGCATCTCGAATATCATCTGTTGCTGCCGCCGCTACCGGAGGAGAATCAATCCCGGCATCTGCGATGTGATGATTAAAAAGAGGGACATTTTATTGAACATTTTGGGGTAAAATGGACGAACAGGTGTTGTTACTTTTATTGCTGCTGCTGTCCTTACACTCGATGCTGCTCCCGCTGCTGTGATTGGATTCATCATGATCCGTCTATGCCGCCGACCCCCCCTCCCTCATTGATCCACGCCGTAAGTTTAATAGCCGCGTGAGCATTTCGGCGTGAAGTGATCCAGCGAGACACGCACGGTGGGGAGAAAAAAAAAGCAATCAATCAAAACTAAATCAAAATAATAACGTGGATGTATCCCCCACCCCGCTCCACGACAGCCCCGCAGGTTTGATTTCTCCCACTTTCCACGCAAATGTTGATGATGGAGGACGACGAACTGGACGCTCATCAGGTTGATTCGGATTTCGAGCCGCAAAGCCGGCCTCGCTCGTGCACCTGGCCGCTGCCATGTCCGGAGGACTTCCCCGAGGTCACCGGGGGGCTCCCGCTGGCCGGCATCAAGGTGGAGCCGGAGGACGTGCCGGCGTGCCGAGCCGGGGTGCTGGCGGGCGGCGCGCCGGGCGAGCTCAAGCATCCGGCCGGCGCCACGCACCCGTGCCTGGACGCCAGCGGACCGTTGCGCAAAGCGAAGTCGTCGCGGCGGAACGCGTGGGGGAACCAGTCGTACGCGGACCTCATCACCCGCGCCATCGAGAGCACCCCGGAGAAGAGGCTCACGCTGTCGCAGATCTACGACTGGATGGTCCGTTACGTGCCCTATTTCAAGGATAAAGGCGACAGCAACAGCTCGGCCGGGTGGAAGGTAAGCCGCCCGCGATACAGTAGCAACCAGACACTTCACACCATTCACGAAGCCTTTGTTAGGCTTCCGCCAACCAACGTGGGGAGAGGTGTGAGCGGAGCAGAGACGGCACCACGCGTGGGCTCGTCCCGGTTCATTAGGGCCGCCAATCATTCTAATAGATCATCGATGGCAGATTGAGTTAAGACCGGAGAGGAGCCACTTGCAGCGTGCGTGGAACGAGCCTGGCAGTCGGTAGTCGTGCACGGAGCATCCCCTTTTTATGGCATGCCTATCGCTTTAAGTAGAGAAAGTCAATTAGTGCACCTAAAGGGGTAGGCAGTGATTTGCCAGTGGGGTGTACGCTTGACACTTTTGAATTGAGGATCTCTAAGACAGAAATGTCTGTTTTTGTAAGTGACATTGCCTCAGCGACAAGCCCCTGATAATGAAGATATTAGATTAGGACCTCGAATCCTTAAAAAAGACACCTCAAAGCTCGAAATGAAGACAATAGGGGTACATTTTTGTCATGTCTGCATGAATTAGGCCAACTTCCAGGACCAAAAACGCATCTAAGTCTGGAAGATTTCTACATTAAAGTGTCCAGAGTACCAAAGGAGTGCATACTGTGGTACTTTTCAAGGTACAATATATACTACAGTATTTCCGTACCCTTGGCACTTGTGAGATGCCAAGGATCTTAGTCTTTGTGCCTTCATTAAATAAGGTTGCAATAGGAGTCAACTCATGTCCCTCAAGGTATAATCTGTCAAGTAACTCAGGGCCAGTAATTGGGGATCTAAGGAACAAATCCAGCACACAAAAAATAGTCAAAGAATCAAATGTAAAAGCTACAAAAGCATGCTTCAGGCAAGCTGTTGTATTTTTAGGGTTACAATGGATCTCGTATTTTATATTTTCTTTTCTACCCCTCAAGCAGCTCTTTTTTTCTCCCCACGGGTCACATCGGAGTTATGGTTTCCCACAGAAGGCCATTACAACTGTGAAACAAATTCATGGATAACTAGTTTTTAAATCCTGCGATTGGGTGGCAACCAGTTCAGGGTGTACCCCGCCTCCTGCCCGATGATAGCTGGGATGAGCTCCAGCACCCCCGCGACCCTAGTGAGGAGAAGCGGCTCAGAAAATGGATGGATGGATAGTTTTGAAATCAGACATAATTAGAAAAATGATAGGGTTCAACTTTGATTCAATTTATTTTAAAAGGGGGATTGGTAAGATAAAATGCAATATGTCAAAGTTATTCAAGGTTAAGGCAATTTTCAATTTTGGTATTTTAGCAAGAAACACAAAGACGACACACATTTGCATTCGCGGGCCACATAAAATGATGTGGCGTGCTAGATCTAGCCCCTGGGCCTTGAGTTTCACACCTGTGCCCTAAAACATTTGGAACATACCTTTTTGGCCTGCTAAGGTATACACACTGTTGCCTTGGTGACCACTAATTAGTCCCATGAGGTATCTTAAGGCCTTTGGACTGTACCTCTCTTACTGGCAGTGATGCACACGTCAAGTTATTGGGAGTGTTTTACGTATCACCATTGGAGTAGGTGCTATTATGTTGGCCTCTTGAAGCGAATGAGAGTCCGCACTTGTCAGAGGGATCACTAGGTCAGCTGCCCACAGTGTAAATATTCAAAAGGATGATGAGAACCGAGCACATGGAGCACACCGCATCCACCGCCGTCTATCTGGCCGGGAGCCTATAATAACCCCACCCCTCCCCATCCACTCGCGTCCCCCCTCCCCCCCCGCCCCCCCGCCCCCCTTCGCATACATCTCCCACCCCCGGACATATGCCCGTGTTATCAGCCTCTGCTCGCCGCCTCGCCTCTTCGCCCCTCACTGTGACCATTTGAGCAGACAAGAGGAAGGGCCTGCGAAAGATCGCTCACCTTCCCGAGCAGAGATCTCGAGGCCTCGCTTGTCGCATTTGCATATGAATGGAGTCGCATTTCCATGGCGATGCGTGAGAACGTAGACGGTGAAGGCCGGTCTGTGGGCGCTTTGTCGGGCTGTTGGGATTCCTGTCAAACACTTGACATGATATCTGGGTTTGTAGGAGATCCTTCGCTACAAAGCGGGATTTAGTGATGGCCGCCTCCTCTCCTCTCTAATCTCATTATTGAACATGTATTCATATGCCTATTGCTAAATTTATCCCCTGGAGCTGTCACGTCCTATTACTACATGTCACGCAAACAATATAATCATACCGTGTGTCCGTTCATTTCTTTTCTCTCCCTCCTTCGGAGGGGGATTTGCCTTTTTGAGGAAACTTGTTGTGAGTTGCATAACCGCTAAACTCAGTCACCGCTGGAGAGTCGAGACAACAAGCGCCTGATTGACACTTTAATCCTGCTCCATTAAAGTGAACTCCGCTAAGGCACGTCTCCAGATAGACTTTAGTCCTACTATGCTCCACCTCCTGACTGAGCAGGTAACTCCTTGAACCGTGCAGGCCACTTGAGTTTAAGTAACTTGCTATTTATGCAACTGCAAATGAAGGGGTTTGAAGCTGGTAGTGGTGGACTATTTCAGGCCACAGTCCAGACAAGGGGCCTACTACAGGTAATGACGGGGGGGATTAGCTAAGACGTTTAAAGCGGACTGCCCTAATGCGCGAACGGCCGCGAGAGCTGACCCGGCACGTGGTCGCTTGTGGGTGCTACGGGGACCAAACAAACAGGAAGTGGAAATGGTTTCCCTCTGATGCGCTTCTAGTCCTGTTTGCAATGCAAACAGTTATGTTGGCCCTTGCAACCATATTTTGTAAATGTTAGTAGTGTGTGTGAATGCTTAATGAAGGCCTACTTTGTTTGAAACCCTTTGGAATTGTTACATAAATCTTTTTGAAAGCGAATCCAGACGCTTTCAACAATACAATCACATTTAAACGATGGTTTTAGCATCGTCAGGTTAATTTGACAAAGTTTGTGTGCCATTCTATTCTCCAAGTCAAGCCTTTAGTCAAACTAGGTAATTCCATTTTGCAGCGAAGAACACCAACCACTAGTGAAACATTTGCTTCAAAATCAACAGATTCTCTTTTTGATGTGGCGGAGAATTTGAAGGGGGTTTTCAAGGCAGCACATAATTGTTGGTAAGCTGCTGATGAAATAAAATGAAATGAAGTGCTATAGCTTGGCTGTTTGTGTGGCAGTCCGGTGCAGGGTGGGCAGTTATATGTTCAACTAAAACCAAAGCAACCTCTCGGGGACCGCGTATCAAACCTGGACCACACATGGTGGTTCCGGGAAAAATAATCTGAAAAGGATGTGGTAAATGATTCCCACTGTGAGTCACGTTGGAACAGAGGTGATGGAGCCAGGATCAGAGTGCTAGACGAGGGCTACACCTAGACACTGCCATTAAGCTCCTATAAATACCTGATGGCTTCTGACTTCTTGGAAGGCTGCAGCATCCTCAGTTCATGACTTCCCAATTACCGTCTTACAGGAGGGAGTTTAGGAAGCGCTGTGCACTTTTGAACCCTTCCTATGCGTCCCAGCTGTACTCGTCGCCACCGCAGGGGAGATTAATTGGCCCTTTATTGTCCGACGTCCGAATGTTGAGCAGTAATCCGATCTGCTCTCATGGTTTCTGTGGTGCATTAATTTGAAGAAAATGTTGGGATACCAACCATTGAAGTAGTGTATGTACTAGAGCATTCTCTCTTATGGTCTTATTAGCCATATTGTACGAATGAGCCAGTACAGACAGGCGTGGGCAACGTTGTGAATCACCCGGACCTGTGGTTCTCAAAATTCTCATCTGTAAGGGGTCCTTGGTCCCAAAATGTTTGCAAAGCCCTTACCAGCAACCAAAGCACAGCACCATAGATCAACGGACTTTCCTGGGTTTGTTTCCCTGGTCAGCCATTTGTGGCCAGGTGGAGTTCATGGGGCTCAATCATATCTGCCCCACAAGCTCATTCCAGCCACACCCACTAGCCTGTTTGAATGTGAGACTAGAGCCTGATGGTCCAATGCCCAAGTTTCTGTACACTTATTAATTATGCAACGAAATGACTCATCTGTATTCAATATGTTGTAAGCCCCAGCTATTCGCAGAGGATGGGGACTGAGAGCTGCTTGCAAATAGTGAAAAAAAAGTAATTGGTGCCCCTCCAAAATGTTTAATTGCCTATATTAATAATTTAAACCATAAATATACCTCAAACCACCATCCCCAAACCCTTTAATCCATCCATTTTCTACACCGCTTAACCTCACAAGGGTTCCGGGTATGCTGGAGCCTATCCCAGCTAACTGCAGGCGAGAGGCGCGGTACACCGTGAACTGGTCGCCAGCCAATCGCAGGGCACATATGAACAAACAACCAGTCACACTCACATTCACACCTATGGGCAATTTAGAGTCTTCAATCAACCTACCATGCATGTTTTTGGGATATGGAAGGAAACAGGAATATCTGGAGAAAACCCACACAGCCATGGTGAGAACATGCAAACTCCACACAGGCGAGGCCGGATTTGGACCCCGGTCCTCAGAACTGTGAGGCAGATGTGCTCACCAGTCGTACACCGTCCCGCCAAAACGCTTTAATATAATTTTAAATTCATTTTTACATTACCCTTAAAAATAAATGGCTATCAGATGAATTGGTTTTGAAAAAATGCACCGGAAGTGCACATGCCTTTGGCCTTTGCAAGCTGTAAAAATAGTAAATGTCAAGCAATTCGTGAGACCTCTGTAGTTTGCTAGCCTGATCTTTTTAATAGCCACTAAGCGGAGCAAAAACACTCACATGCAGCGAAGACTCCCTGGAACTTCCGGTAACAACCCTGGCTAAACTTAACTCCTCCCTGACATAGAAAGATCTTAGAACTGTTGAGCTCTATCACTTCAACATACTTCCTTGACACCAATCACTGCATTCATATTAGCCAGAGCTAATCTTGTGGTGTCTTAGGGTGTTACAGAAAGCACAAATATGTGAAGAGGTGAGTATTTCAGGGAATAGCTCTAGGATAGGTTCCAGAGAAGAAAATGTGAATTTGTGAATATGCACGCATAGGTGGAGGTTCACTGTAAATACGTATTGCAGAGTCACCGCTGTGCTTTGTGTTTCAATGCAGTCAGAGGCATCTACAGGTGCATCTGGAATGTGTACCGCGTCAATGCGTGGGAGAGGCACTTGTCAGTTGCAGCGAAGCATCACGTTCTGTGTTGTGTTTGTTGCCTCTTTTGTGGGGGCAGTTGCAGAGGGAGGGGCTGTCTCCTTCCATAGGCGTGTATGCTGCGGGAGTGCGATTGGCCTGACAGCGTGTCACTGCAGAGAACGTTGAGGCATCGTTTTGCTCCTGACTTGTTTAATGGTGGGACTGGGAGGGAACTGGATGGATGTATTAGAGTGGGTGGGAGATGGCCTGAAGGTACACATATAAGTCCATTAAGACATCATATCATGTCACCAGAGTCAGAGTGGGCATTAATGTATATGTTAGCTACTATATGGGATGCGTAATGATGTAGAAACGTGTAAAGACGTACTCGGACGGCGGTTCAGCTTGACGCAATTTCGCCAAATCTGTGTCACTCCCAGCCCTTCTGTTATGCTAGTGCAGGGCTTTTCCCAACACTTGAGAGTCGACTAGGGGATTGTGCAGCAGGTTGGTAACTGTGACAGACAGCCGCTCAGACAAAAAAAGCTACGCATGTTATTTTTGTAGAGCAGTGAAAAGTGGCCGTAAACATGCACATTGGCCTTGTTTGGAATAACCTGAAAAATTGAGATCAGCGTGTTCGAATGTGACACGCGGGTCGTTTGTATTTCAACCCAAAATTTGATGCCACTGCTCTGCATGATTTCTTGTGAGACTTCAACACACAGTATCTTGTGGGACTTTAGCTCAGTGAGCAGCTCAAGGATTAAGAGTGTTTCCCAACCTTTACTGAACCAATGAACATATTGAAATGTCACAAAATATATATACTGGAATAATGATAGTGTTTTGGCCTGTCACTGTCTGTCGCTGGCATTGATAGATGAGTAATATTTTTTCCTACCAATTAAGTGAAATTGGGTAATTTCCCACAGCACACTTGATGATCTCTTACACAGCGGTTTGGAATCCCTGCATTTACAATACCACTCACGGTACCAATGAACCAAAAATGAAACTTGAATGAGATGTAGTTGTAGCATGGTGACGGATGTGGTATATGCGTCTCTGTCCTGGCTGCTGAGAACAGTATGCCAACGGCATCAATAATAATCAAAAAGCTTTTTCATATTGGAAAATACATGATAACCATAAAACAGCAAAACACAACCTATTTTCACATACAGTAGCAGTAGCGCAGACTCAGGAGTGGTAGAAGTGCCTCTGTCCTGGCTGCTCAGTAAAATATGGCCAACAATAATAACAAGAACAGAATGTAGACTATAAAGTGAGCTTCACATTCATTACCCATTGTGTGTCATTGAAGTTATTGGCGAGGACACATGATAGCTTTTACTTTTGTCTTATGAGTTAACAATTCAGAGGTTGGTTTAGCATCCCGTAACGGATTGCAATTCAACCCCTGAGGTTCCACTTTATATCATAATCATATCTGTTATGCTAGAGAGTGTGTTCATGATATGGCGAGACTTTCAGAGTGTGCATATATTGTATGTGTCTGCTATGGGACTCTTTATGTGGAGGCTTATGTCACTTGACGATTGGCTGGGAAGCCTGGAGAGACTGGAAACTATCCGAGACATCAGCTGATTCATATTTTATCCTCCGTCTTGGCTCAGAGGAGCTGAGTAATTTGAGAGTGCGACACACACACACACACTTGCAGAATGAGAGCATATGATGCATGTTGGACAGATTTATGTTGAGGGATTATGAGCACCTTACGTCTCCCTTCGGCTCAAGCAGTGCGAGCCAGGTTGAATTCAGGCAGTATATTCGCTTTGAGTCGTGGGTCGGATGCCAAGATGCACGATGCCACCCCCTCCCCCACCTTCCCCCTCTCCAAGCCTTCAGGCAGTTCATTTCTCACTGAAAATGATTAATGTACATGCAAATTATCAAAGCATGGGCACGCATTCAAATACGGTAGACAGCAATCAGGGGGCGGCAGAATGAAAAACAATGCGAATTTGCCCACTTTGCAATTTCCTTCCATCCATTTTCTTTTATTTCTCCTCTTTCATCAGTGCCGCCATCCATCCATCTATCCATTCTTCCCGCCCTCTGTCAGACATTCTATGCATTCTTTGTGTCTCGGTGGGTTTTGGCACAAAGGGTACGGAGTCGTTCTCGAGAAGTGGCGTGGCCTCAGGATTGCGAGCTCGCACACCGCCTTAAGCACTACGCCTACTCTAATCTAAGAGGAAATCTCATATCTCACATTATCTCCGAGATAATAGGATAACAATGCTGGATTTCCCCTCCGCTCCTCTCCCTTGAGCTGCTGGGGCTTTTGGAGCAGAACACAAGGGGATGAGAGCGTCAAGTTCACAATTCGACAGGCTTGAACTAATTTAGATGTAGTTTTCAGCTGAGTAGAGCTTCATCGGTTAAAGCATTTCCTACCAAGCCGGTTAGCTACGCCTGCTTTAAAAATAAATTAATCAGGTGCCACTGTGAGTACATTTCTCAGTATATTTCATACATTTGTCATATTGTCATGTCATTGAGGCATTTGTATTTATTTTTTATTCCAGTTGCTGTCAGTAGGGCAAGGATTCCCAAACTGGGGGCTGCGCCAGATTCAAAGTCTAATGGTGGCTTGGTAAAATAATTACACATTTGGGAAGTACATCGACAGACTAGGCAACTTAATGCAAAGAGTAGGCCTGATATGTGTAATGCTAATGTCTGGCAGTTTAGTGTCACCCACCTGTGTAGTATACATAGTTCAAATTTGTTAGCAATCGGACCAAATCTGGAGGACGAGTTCATCTTCGAACCCTGGAAATGGCCAAAATGACCTCTCCTGTATCTTTGTGGGCCTGGCTTCTTGAGAACTTGTTGTCAGTCTACTCATGGTAGATATGTTTACCAAATTTCATGTTGCTAAGTGAAACTTGCCCCTTAACACATGGAGCAGAGTTGGGTAGAGTTTCCTGTTTTGAAAGCAAGTCATCAAACTTTCAGCGCCATGCCTCGCCCACATACAAGGACAAAAATGGCAACGTTTGGCAGTTTTGGTGTTATCCATCTGTCTAGTATACATGGTTCAAATGTGCAAGCAAGCACAACAAATCTCTCGTTTGAGTTCATCTTTGACCCCTTGAAATGGCCCAAATAACCCTATAATGGCCACCGTAAATCAAAATGGCAGACTTCCCATGTCTTTTTGGGCATGGTTTCTCGAGACTCTTTTGTGTATACTCGTGATAGACTTGCCTAAAGAAATTCACTTTCCTAAGAAAAACTGGCTTCAGGGGCTGAGTTTTCCCCCAAAAATAAAAATAAATAAATCCAGGGAAGGCTGTAAAGCAAATTTTTAGGGGTCACGCTAACAAACACAAGCCAATGGAAATTTTTACTAGGATGAACATGCTTAATTTGTTGAGTTTTTAATTAAGGCTAAGCCGTTAAAATGGTGATAATGATGCCTTCAATGGCAGACCTTATTTCGATTTTTTTTCTAAGGCTTTGTGTGAGGTTGAATTGGTGCGCCAACTCTTTCGGGATATGTCAGAGGGTGCGTGGCTTGAAATGGTTTGGGAAAAGCTACAGCAGTAGGGTGACAATTTCCACTATTTGCGCACATTTGCATGAAACACAAACTGGAACCACCCATGGAGGAACACTGTGTTCTTGGGAGGGGTGAATACAGTCTCTGTGGTGCCCGCTTTGCTGTCTGGCTTGTTTTGAAAGATTTTTTTTTGTTTGTCTTTTTTTGGGTGGAGTGGGTGCAAAAGCCCTTGGCAGCTGCAGGGACAGGCGCAGTGGTGTGTTGTTGTGTGTAAAGTTTGATGTCACGGACGTTTGATGGTAGGGTCGACGGCCCCGAGTGTTACGCCACTGCTTGGATATTTCCAGGAAACGCGTTATGAAATTGGGGCGCAGGGGAGGAGAGCGGAGAGAGGGACAGTTGAGGGGTTTGTGAGTCACACCAGTGCTGCTGGATGCACTTGGGGGGCTTCCATTCACCACACACACACACACAGACACACACACACACACACACACACACAAACCACATCGCAATAAAATGGGAATAAACATCCCAATGTCCCTGTTCCGATATCCTCCAGCTACTCCTCTGGTACCAGCAAAAATAGGACACTGTTTGTCTGAGTGGCTTGCAGTGCCCCTCCAGCCCCTGCCACACATTCCAAACAATTGGGAAAGGACTATTTTGGGAAGCAGTGGGATAAAACAACAAATATTCAAAATGTCAGTGCAGGTGCAGTTAACAGCTAAGTGTTGTGAGTAATGATTTTAGTTAAAAAAAAAAAAAAAAAATGTAACTCACAGGAATTTAATAGGAAATCATGCAAAAAAAAAAGGGAACTTCCCTGAACAAACATGGTGGACTTGGCGGTACTGAAAATGGGTCAGGGACGGCAATCTTAGATATTAAACGCGTATAATATTTACGACCAAAACTCTTACGTGTGTGGGCAAAGGCGACTGCTCTCGAGTCATGAATCCGTGAACTGTGACGTTTAACGGAATGTAGCCAATCAAAGCAGCGCCCTAAACTGACGAACAAGTATAAAAAATAATAATAATAATTACCCCATATCGCCAGTATTATTATTTTCATTTTTATTTTTTGTATAAAAGTGGATTCTCCAGACAGCAAGAAGTATTTTCCAAAGCAAGTACGTTTTTGACGACATGGCCATTCCACAAAGGTCTTTGGCGACCTTTGGAAACACTCTGCAAACATATCCAGCGCATATCCAGAAATATTTCCTCAGCTTCGGTTTTGTTAGGTCACATAGATCATGCAAGATTTCTGCCTCAGAGGACTTGTTTGTTGATCCGCGGTGGAACAGAATCTTTATGTGTGTTGTTATGTGTTGAGATTATCGGAACACACCGCACACAATACAACCGAAACTGTTAAATGCCTCATTTTGAATCTTTATGTTTGCAGTCTGTCACAGATAGAAACATCTTTTAAGATTTTAAAAAATCCTTATGTTTACCAACCTTAAGCCACATTTTATTTCATAACATCAAGTAGCATCCATCCATCTTCTTTACCGCTTATCCTCACTAGGGTTGCGGGTGTACCGGAACCTTTCCCAGCTATCTTCGGGTGGGAGGCGGAGTACACCCTAAACTGGTCGCAAGCCAATTGCAGCATCAAGTAGCAATTAGCACCAATTAATTGCAATTAATTAACATAACTAAAACATTACTTTTTATTTAAAATCCGAAAAAAAAATTCTCTTTTCATTGATTTGACACAAGTAAATGTCAGTGCAGGTGCAGTTTACGGGACGTATTGTTGTGAGAAATGCCTTTTGTCAAAAAAGAAGTGACAAGATGTCATGAGAATTTAGTACAAAATCATACCAAAAAAAATAAATTAAATGAAGCAGGAAGTTACATTTGAACTTTACCTTGGGAAAGAAAATGGTGGACAAGGTGGCACTGAAACCTTTATAGTCACCTAAAAAATGCAGTCTTTTCATTATTTCAAAGTGATTAGGGCACATTTTATGTCACAACATCAAGATTTTATTCCAAATGTAATATAAGGTAATTTCCTTATATTACATCTGGAATAAAATCTTAGTAAAATAAAGCAAACTTAAATTTGTCAATTTTATACAAACAAAAACAAACAAAAGTAACAAGATCTCATGAGAATTTAATCGGAACATTATATTTAAACTTGGCTGCTTCCTTTCACAAACATGAGATGTGATTCAATAGTTTCAAGTGTTATTAATAAACATAAAATAATGCCAAGATAAATTTGTCAATTATACAATAACTACCTTGCATTACTTTTTCGTATAAAATCCCACTAAATAATATTTGCATACTGCAGGTGCAGTTTACAGGAAGTTTTGTGAGAAATGCATTCAGTCAAAATACAAATGTAACGAGAACTCATTTGGCTTACATGGGAAATCTTTTCCCCCAAAAAATGAAGCGCAGTATTACATTTGAACAAACAAAAGCTGTTTTTCCATATTTTCACGTTTTTTTAATTTTCAAAACATCAAATACACCATTTGTTGATTTTACACTAATTAACTTTTGTATAAAAACACGATAAATTCTGGTTTTTATAATCTTGACACCACAGTACTGTATTATTGTTCGTTCCAACGCATCGCAAAGGTAATTTACACAGTTGTGCATATTGCAGCACAGATAATCAATGGGAACAAGTAGAGTAGAGCCTTTTTTCATTCATGACTTGAAATACCTGCCAAATAAATGACATTAAAAAAAAAATAAAAGTAATAAAGGACAAGTATTCTAATAACCTCCACTACGTGTTAGAAAAGGAAACACCTTCTGAGTAGCTCTTTTAATGCATTGATTGGATAGAATTTAATATCAAGCACACTTTAAACATGAAGTATTTATCAAATTTAAAAAAGACAAGTAAGTGGACAACAGACAAAGTCAAGTGCTTCCCCATATACGCAGAAAAAGGCAAAGTCCCTTATTGTTTGCATGCGGTCTTAAATTCAAATGTGTCAACCCCCACTAAAGTGAACATTTCAGTCAACGTGTGCGGCGGCCGTGTTGCTCGTCTGTGCCAGTGTGCCTGCATTGTTGTGCTCTTGCGGAGTTTAATGCATGCAGTTCTGTGCTGTCTTTCCGTGTGAGTGTATGTGGGTGTGTTTCTTGGGCGGGTGTGGTGTGGTGGGGCTCGGGGGTGGGTTTGATGGGCTCAGTGGGAGCCCGGGTCCCGGGGGAGCAGCTCTCGTTAATAATTCAGACGAGGCTCATTATCAAGGCAGCGCAGATTTCTCCCTGATTCCACCTTAATTGCGGGTAGGCTGCTGCACTCAGGCAAGCAGGCGGGCGGGCGGTAGTCACGCTGGCTCTTCCTCCTCCACCACCACAGGGCCTGTTCTGCCCCGCTCGGTTCTGCCTCGTCTCTGGGAACGCAACGCAACCGTGGCGCCGTGGCCCCCAGGCGGGCGTACTCCTTATTAGCGTACGCCGTAATAGCCGTAATGTAGTACGAACACACTATTTTTTATTTGTACTTAAAGATGCCTTATATATTTTTCATGAGCGCCTTTGTGTTTGGACAAGAGCAGTTGAATGACTTCTTTTGTTGGCCAGCGAGACTTTGCATGGTTCTTTTTCCTTGCTTCATGTCGTAAACAACGCAAGGCTAGCACTGAGTAGGGCGCGGACCTCCTCCAAGCCCAAACTTTTAAAAAAAGTAAAGAAATTGTGGAGCGTGGTCCATATGTTTGTTAGTTTGCAGGCACGTAATCAGTTAACTATTAACTAATCAATCAACAAACATCACTCAAAACAATTGGAGTTTTTACTTTTCAATCTAAATCGTTTTCTTTGATCAGGTATGCTTCCTCCAAGGTTGAACTGTAAAAAATGTACAATTGGTCTTACCATTTTTTACGTTAACATAACGAACCGAGCAACGAATGTCGATCGAAACGTAACCTCTCGTCTTGTGCAATTTGGAAAAAAAGAAAATATGTTTTGTTCTTGACCTGTGTTCAACCCCTTTAAAAGGTTTTATGGAACATCAGGTTTACTTTTCTGCCCATTGGTAGCCTACCGGATTGTAACATTGAAGGCATAATGACTCAGCAATGTTGAAAATAAAAACTACAAAACTGAGTTGTCGGATCCTTACCCGGATTTCTACACAAAGTTCCAAGGAAAACGGTTACCTCCACCAATTTGCACTTGGCGAAGGTAATAAATGGGACCGCTCACTACAGTTGAAGATGAATCATTTGAAATAATATTTTATCTTCAGCGTGATATGGATTGCTAAATTTATGGTGTGGTGCAATTGACGCATCATTTGTTTATCCAACCAGTCCATTTGAAACATAAGTCATGTGATGCCTGATGATGCACACTACATAAGGCCCTAATGTGTTTTCCTTTGCTTACATGCTTCGTGAAATATTATAATGGCGAGTTTATCCTTGAAATAGCCCGTTGCGCATTATCATACTGATGACACTATACAATGTGTGCGGCCATGATTGATGTTGGCCTCCAATAATACTCCACTTGAAGCCTATCTATAGGATTATGAAATGTGTCGTCTTCATAATTTAGTCTGACTGATGCCCCCCCCGGCCCCCTGTGGAGAGAGCGCCATAATGGGCCTGATCTTGTCATACGTGTGTATGAATATTTCAATGTAACAAGATGGCAGGAGCGTTAGATAAACAACACAGATGCGTCCTCGCCGCAAGATGAAGTGCACCCCGAGCCGGATTGCACTCCCGGACGCAAAACGGCCCTGCCACAAATCACGGTGCCCATTTCCTGATTCACTTTCCCACCCCCCACCATCCCTCCACGTCTCCCCTCCTGTATGCGTGGGATGGATGGTTGCCTGCACGTGTGTTTACGCGGCACGTTGTCGCACCGTCCCCGAGGAAGGCGATGATGCATGCCGAGCTAAATGGCGGCCGTCTCTGGACCTTTCTCCAGTACGCTTCCTCCTCAGCCTGTCTATCAAGCCCCTGTCAGGAGCAGAAAGGGGTTGCGGTCGGGGATATTGGAGAGCGCACGCCCCGGCCTGTCCGTCAGTTTACCTGATGTTGGATGTGATGGAAGGGGGGGGGCTGCATCACAAAGGGAAATGTGGTTAGCTGTGACTGATTGCAGCAGGTTGATAGAAAAAGGAGTGGCAAGAGTTATGTGCAGAAGAGATGCTTGTTATGCTAATGGATGGCGGCTGAGCAAGGCGGCTGATGGATGGAGCGGAGGTCACCTCGGGGTAGCGGCTGCCTAGCACCCCGCTGAGAGCGCTAACGCAAGCTTTACCTGAGCCGAAAAGAGGGAGCTGACCTTGGAAAGAAGTCATTGTGCGTGTAGACTTTAAGTACGTCAGCACACTTCAATTCAACATGGTATACGTTTTTCCATTTCCAAAAACTGTGAAGACTGCACGACGCTTTACGACGGCCAAAAAAAGTCGAGCATTTTAGAATTGGTTCTATAACTCCCGTATAGTGTGACAACCCTGCGAAGTAGCACCTTGACGTGAACCAATAGGCTTGTCTTGCAACGGCGCCTCGCCGCCCTTGTTCGCTGTTGTCAACATTTATTTGTGCGCGCAAACCAATGTTTACCGAAACTCTAGAGCATGAATTGACAGAACACCGGCTTAATGTTTACTTATAAACGTGAGTGGTAGCACTAGCTATCTACTGTATCTATCTAGCTTCGAAACGTGATGTTGCCTGCTTGCTAGCGGTATTAAAAGTATGTGAACATTACCTCCAGCTCCTCTTGAAGAATGGACAGCCCAAACCGTCCCCTCCGGAGCACTCAGGGACGACCCCACACACGTTTTCTTCTTTTTTGTTCTTTTTTTCAACACAAAACATTGCTACAATTCAAACTAGCACCTCTTCCTCCATGATTGTTGTCGATGTTGCCGCGATGGTGACGGTTATATCCGGTAGCTTTGACACGTATCCTGGTCCCGCCTCCTCCGACAGCTTGATTTGACAAGATTAGCCCAATGATTGTACAACACGTGATATCGTAATTTATGTCGTGTAGTGTTTGCCAGTGTTCCGACCGAGACACGGGAGGATTTTATGGCAGTAATCTGTCATAGTGCCATCGTGAGCGACCAAATTTGTCTTGAAGTCTAATCCAGGCATTAGTCTCCTCGCAGATAAAATTAATAAGTACTAAGTAGATTTTATTTATATAGTGAATCTCACAGTGAGGACTCACAAACGTTTAAATTACATTCCCAAACATTAAAAACTTACATTCTTACCAAGACGTTAATATAGGAGACCCATGTTCTTCTTCATTGTCTTAGCTCTTGACACTGTAGTTTTATACTCCGCAGTTTCAGCTTTGCTGCAGCGGTCCGTTTTTCCTGCCGCCCTCACTCTCTTCCCAGATATTAGTCTCCATACCGAAAAGTTAGTACTGGAGATCCTTGGTTGTTGTTTTGTTGTAGTATTATGCTCCACAGTCGCAATTTTTCTGCAGCAGCCTGTTTTCTTACTGCCCTTAGTCTCCTTTTGAGTAGAATTCGTCTTTTCCTAAGAAGGAAATACCACAAACCCTCGTTCTTGTCCATTGTTGTTGTGTCTTAGCTCTGGACGCTGGAGTATTATGCGCCACAGTCTCAATTTTGCTGCAGCAGCCCGTTTTCCTGCCACCCTCAGTCTCCTCTTGGATAAATGTAGTCTTCCTACCAGGAAGTAAATAAAGGACACTTTTGTTCTCTTCCATTGTTATAGTGTCTTAGCTCTAAACGCTTCAGTATTATACTCCAGTCTTTAATTTTGCTGCAGCAGCCAGTTTTCTTTCCGCCCTCAGTCTCCTTGCGGATAAAATTAGTCTTCTTTCCCAAGAAGTAAATCCAGGAAACCCTTTGTTTCCCTCCATTATTGTTAGCATGTTTCATTTCGACTGACGTGGTCATTGCGGTCTGGTTTTTGGATTCCTGTGGTACGATTTTGAAGTGGAAGAGCCGAGCTGGAATATTTCAGTTCTCTTTCATTCCCATATATACCAGGGCAACATATGTAATCTGTTTAATGCCGTGTTGCCAAATTTGTGTACACATGTACAGTACCTGAATGAACTGATTTGTAATGCTTAGTGTAAAAGCTGTCCTTTCATGGCAGATTCCAACCAATTTGGCAGAGGATTTGGCCAAGCCTGATGGGTTACTAGGTGCATGTGAGAGCAGCTGGGACAGAGAGAGAGGGGAGGTTACGGTCATGGTAGGAGCGGACGGGACGGGACGGGATGGGGGGAGAGGGTTATGTCATTGCCGTTAATCTGGGTCAGGACCGGATCCGGTGTTTAGTATGCTGACCATGTGAGGTCTGAGCGTCGTGGCTGCTCATCGCCTTGAATGAACCCGGCTCATCTGGCTTCCTCTGTCTCTCGCAGCCTTGCTTTTTCTCTCTCCTTCTCCTAAAACCTCCCTTTTTCATCTGTCTCTTCCTCCTCTTTCCTCCCCTTGCCCGTAGCTCTTTTTTTAAATTTATTTTTTTACCTCCTTTCCAGACCCAGGGGTTTTCTCAGCCGATCCCCTTCTTCTTTTTCCCCGTCTTGCTCTTTGCCGCTGTCAATCAATAGCGGGCCTCCTCTTCCCTCCTCACTTGTTTCGTTTCACACTCCCCACAAAGTAGCCTTTTTATCGCTCATTTCCCTCGTTCCTCGCTCATTTCTCTTGCTGCTTTCATGTGCGTTTGAAATCCCCTTTTCATCTGTGTCGTTTGCGCTTGCCAGCTCTCTCTTTCTCCATCCCTCCCTCACTCACACACACACACACACACATACACTCACACGGGCTCATTCAGTCATTCTTTTCCCATCTTCCAAACTAAAGTGATAAATGCCCGGCTTTCTTCTGCGTAAATGTCACTATGGGAATTGTCTCTGCTCATTGATTGACTTTGGAGCAGCAGGACGGCCACACATGCACGCTGCCAAATGAGAAGGAGAAGAAAAAGACGGAAAGCAAAGCAGGCAAATGTTCTCTTGTCAGATGTACAGCGGGGTCACCAGGGTCCACATCTGGCCTTCACAGCTTTCGCATCAGTTTGAAGCACTCGCGACACACAAGTTCATAAAAGATCTCAATAGAGGGGAGTGGCGTGCTCGACATGCGGGATCAATCACCAGTGAGCCACTCTGTTTTTTTCTAAAAAGGGAGACATGAAAGTCCACATGTACGTGAGTGTTTTTTAAAAACATACATGTAATGGAACCTCCAAACTCAGTTTTGTCATGTTGGTTGACTTCCAAGTTGTTCCAATTTCCAAAAAGTAAAATTACTCAACCTGTGAACACGTCTGACAACATGTAAAGCGGGGTACACAAATACAGATAATCGGACCACCTTTGACCCCGACTCCCCCTTTTCTGATCAAAGTCAGCAAAGGGAAAATAATTTGATGTCTTCAAAGATTATCATGCACAATCATACTCTAGTGTAGGCTGTGTTAAATTATTATTCTTACCCCGATTTGGAAAAAAGTCAGGTCCACTATCTTAAATGTTAAACCTGTTTAAAATTTACAGTGGTAAATCCTTACGCGTGTGGTCAATGTCGAGTTGGGCCGGGCCACAGACTCTGGTATTGTGACATAAAATGCAACAGTAGCCAATTACGAGGAGGAGATGAGCGAATATCGATGGAGATATCGTTATATGCGTGGTGTGCTCTCTCGTCTTGATGTGAAACGGGAGCTGGAGCTGTTTCCAGACACAAATAGAGGAGAAACTGGTTGTGATGAGTCTTTGTATAACGTGTCACACAAGTAGTTGGGCACAATAAATATGACAAGTAGAGTTTGTAAGCCCAATGTACAGTAGTTACCAGGTCAAGGTAACACTTTGCACATTTCTTCTTTGACAACAATTGCTTCTTTTTGTTTGTATTTCCTAGCAGTCTGGATGCCCTGTGGCACCATGCTGCCTCTCACAGGTCAGTCTTAGTACTGATAAAAGACATCTGGTTGAGGGGAGGAGACCCACAATTGTCGGTGGAGAATCGTTATGCATGTGATGTGCTGTGTTCGTCATCTCAATTACGCATTTTTTCCCCGTCTTTATGTGTGCGCTCGCTCACATTTTAAAAATAGGTTATGATGTTAAAAATTGGTTTGTGGAAACCGGGCTTAACAGTAAGGGAACAAGAGCGATACACCAAGTGTCGATTTATAGGTATTGCTGTAAGTGGTGCATTTATGCTAGCTTTTGAATAGTCAAATACATTTGTGTTTGTCATTGTTGTTTAATTGTATTACTCATAGTACACTGAACAGCTGCAGAGCTTTTTCTCTATTGCGATTACCACTGGTATGTATGGTTATCATCATGGGCAGCAAGCATGGTGGAGGTAGTGATTAGCACATACATCTGTGTCACAGTTCTGAGCTTTGGGGTGCGTCAGTTTTCCCATTTGAAATTAATTGAAATGCCATTAATCTCTTCCAGCCTGCCCCAACATAAAGAAAATACCACTATATTGTTAAAAGACAATGTAAAGAAATAAACTGAGAAAAAGAAAAGAAAAAGACGGCAAGTGGTGCAAATCAAAATCATCAGAATATGTGTGTAAGTAAGTAGAGGTCAATAATGCTCAGTCATTTTCTTAATGTCTCATTCAGCCTGCCTCGGGCGGCCGGGCTTGATAAAGGTCAAGACTACTGGTGGTTACATGTCATCTCCCCTTATTTCATTCTGCTCAGAGCACAGCGGGAGGGGAGGGGAGGGGAGGGTAGACTGCCGGCCACCAGCCTGATCCGCACGTCTCCTTCTCAAAGCCTTCTCAAAGCAGATTTAACTGGGAGAGTGAATGGTGGAGGTGGAGGGGGGGTGGGGGGGGGGGGGGGTGACTGTTATGGTTCTCTCAACAAGAAGGCGATGAAAGTATGAACCTGATAGATGACGAAGACGAGTTAGAGAGTGGAGACACGGAGCTTCCAAGCCAGACTTGGCTGCACTTCAGCTACATTCTGCACACTTCAGTTCAAGTGTGCGTCCATTAGTGCACTCCCATTGCACTCAGAAAGCTCATGCACTTTGGGATGCATCGCGCACTTACACGCACTCACACACGTTCACATTTGAGCGAATTTCTCATATACTGTTCATACATTCAAATCCCAGCAGAGCGTAAGCTTACAGTAGAGCTGCCCTCGCACACATTTACCCAAAAAGTTGCGCTGACCTGCACTATGTCGCCCACTCGTGCTCTTTCGCACCACACACACACACACACACACACACACACACACTACTATCCACCAGATTGCCTCCCATCAAAATAAATAATTAAATATGTGCAATTACAGCTTCTGAAAAAAGATCCCTCAATTAGTGCCAAATGGGTAAATGGTGAGGGGGTAGGAGTGTGTGTGCGTACGTACGTGTGCATGTTTGTGTTAGCATGTGTATTTCGGGAGCAGCCGCACAATATATTACATAAGGCAAATCATCAGTGGCATCCCAACAGTGTGTTGGTTCCCGGGGCACACACCACTTTGGCGTTGCACCCTCGAAAACCAATTGTCGATTCGGGGAGTGCGGATTGAAACATTTTTCAACCTTGAAAATTAGTCGTCGATAAGGGACGGTTTGGTTGTCAGGTTTTGGTTTCACCAGCCAAACCCGTTTGGTTGCCCCCCTACCCAGGTGGATGCCCGGGGCCACCGCTGCAAATCATGGAGGGTTTTTACCACAGAGATGTGTGCAATATTCATTTAACACCTCTCCTCCGCCCCTTCGCTCACCTGACCCCTCATAGCTGCAATCAACTTAGTGAAGTATTCCTTAAATCCTCGCAAGTGATCCGCAGCCAGGCGAGGATCTAGATGAGTGGCAAAGAGGTGCAAGAGGGAAGCCGAGGGGGGTGCTGCTAAGAAGAGAGGGGGGTCAAGCTTGTCTGTGGGTGTCTCTTTGTGTGTGTGTGTGTGTGTGTGCGCGCGCTTGTCAAGAAGGAGGTGGCGGTGCGTCTGGAATAGTGATTAGAAAGAAGTGGTAACAGAACAAGGGCAAGTTTGTGTGCAAGTTGTGGAGTTTATGTGTGACCGTGAGGCGTTCACTGACCTTGTTCCACACTCCTTGTGTTTGCGCACACTGTAAAAAGTGTACATGATGTATCTTTATGCCAAAAAATGACAGTCAAAAGAAGGTTAGTCCAAATGTTGCACTCGCACTTTTCTTTCAAATAAGAAAATTTGTTTGTCATTCCCAGTTGACGTTTACTGTAAAACTGACACATAGAACAAAAGAACATTGTATATTAAAAGACCAAAATGCTAAAACAAACCAAATAATTTCATGTAAAGTCTGATTACTAAATGCTACCATACTGTATGTGAAATGCCATAGACGGGCTCACGGAAATTAGCATAGATATTCGTTAATTTGAAACTTTCACACATCTGCTACTTTGACACACACGGAGCAGCAACACATGCAAACAGAGCGTACAACAATTCTGACAGGCATACTGTATATTCCTTCTGCTCTGTGGAAAAAAACGACTGTTACTGAAGATTAGTTGGGAACCTTCTATGCTTCTTCTTCTTTTAATTACAGAAGATCTGAGTACTTCCCGGCATGTTACGGCACAAGTTGGTGCTACACTGAAGGTGCTCAACTCTGAATTAGGACTGACCTGTATACTGAAAAAACCTATAAACAATCACTTAAAAACTTGAGCACGAACGATTGACCATGATATTTAATCTCTTTCTATTTTTTGTTTTTTGGTATTGAAAGAATTTCAAATCCAAACAAACTAGACTGTGTTGGATTTTTAAGGCTCCATTGTACAACCTGAGGTCCGAGTCTGTGTAGTAGTCCTATATGGTGTCCCTGCTACTAAAAATAATCAATAATCTATTTAAAGAATGAATTCCTTTGAGCTGTCTGCATCCTCTTACACCTACTCGTTCACACATTCGCTCCTTGTCTGACGTTAATCTTCCAACATCTTTGGCGTGTGGCCAGATTGCACCGCCGTGACATCACGTCGCTACAGTCATTAGCATAGCGTAATGCTAAACGACGCCCCTTGCGAGGTGCCAAATCCGAGCTGCCGGGGCCCAGATGTACAGTCTATCGCCGGCGTGGCCGTAAGAAGCATTTGTGTAGCATAGCAGTAAATGCCATGACAGCAAAGCAAACAGATGGGAGCCGTGAACCTGGAAACCCGGCGAGCCAGGGGAGGATTTACCACTTGTGCTAACACGGTTAGCTTTGTAGACACCGTTGTGTTTGGTAAATGTCAGCGCTGTTGATTCTGGTATTCAGCATAGGGCATCGCGATACGGGTCACAGAGCTGCGGGGGATCACAGGGACGCGTAGAAGGGTGACTGAAGGGAGGGAAAGAAAGGGAAGTCGACGATAGACAGACAGGGGGAGAAGTAATACGTGAATTTCAATTAGCAAATCAGTAAATACGACAGCACAACAAGTCAACTAACTGTTGTGAACCTGTAATATTACATACAGTATAGACGAGATTTTAGGTTTGTGTCCGTGAAATGGTTGTTGGCAGGCTTCAGCGTCTGCCAATAAATAAACTGAGCAATCAGCATCCTTAAAGGAGGTAAAAGGAACAGGTTTTAATTTGGACAAAATTATGTGAAAATCCTTATTGTTGATGTTGCCATATCTGCATTTTGATCAGAATATTAATTAAAAAATGTTATTCGAATAAAATAAAATAAATATATAATTAGTAAATAATCAAATAAAACAAAGAAATAATATTAAAATATATGAAAAATGAAACTGAACAAAACAGAAATAATAACTATCCATCCATTTTCTGTACCGCTTATCCTCACTAGAGTCGCGGGCGTGCTGGAGCCTCTCCCAGCTGACTCTGGGCGAGAGGCGGGGTACACCCTGAACTGGTCGCCAGCCAATCGCAGGGCACATATAAACAAACAACCATTCACACTCACATTCACACCTACGGGCAATTTACAGTCTTCAATTAACCTACTGTGCATGTTTTTGGGATGTGGGAGGAAACCGGAGTACCCGGAAAAAACCCACGCAGGTACGGGAAGAACGAGCAAACTCCTCACAGGCGAGGCCGGATTTGAACCCAGGTCCTCAGAATTGTGAGGCGGATGTGCTAACCAGTCATCCAGCGTGCCCCCCCACCGCTCTCTCTCTCTCTCTCTCTCTCTCTCTCTCTCTCTCTCTCTCTCTCTCTCTCTCTCTCTCTCTCTCTCTCTCTCTCTCCCTCTAAAAAGAAATGTTTTAGCCTAATCAATTATTCTGTATAAATGGCACACACACGGAATAGTACCAAATCGTTCCACCGATATTGCACCTTCGGCGGCATTGACATGATGACATAACATAGTAACATAGTTAAAACATAGTTCATCGGTATAGCACTGTGAAGTTTCCCATTGAAACTTCCAAACAATTTTTAGTTTGTTGTTTGCATTGGTGATTGTTTTGTTTGTATATTGTTTGTTTGCCTTTTTTCACAAGTGTATGTATATTTTATGTTCGAAATGAACAGTAAAAAAAAAAAAGAAGGAAATAAAAAAAAAAAACAGTCAGACCAAACGCTTGCGCTGACAAGGTCTAATTTTCTGATTGAAGAATGCCATGCCTGTGTGTAAAAGCGGACATAATTGTGTCAATATTCCACTGGGTTCTATGTAAAAAGCAATGGCAATTTAGCGCCACACCATTTGTTCAGGCTCTGATGCGGCTTTTTTTGTAGGATTGCCTTTACACTTATTGTACATATTGGTTCCCCTCCCTAATGGTTGCGTCAGCCAACCTCCATCCAATCACCTGCCATGTTTTTACATGTTTCACAATAAATGCCCTTTTCCATACAGCTCCTATTTGAAGTCATGTTATGGCCTGTAGTGAAGAGCGTGCATGCTGGTAAGGTGTATCCATGAATGTTTTAGTGGCTTTGATCCATGTCTGTGTTTGAACGCTTTGAAAAAAAAAATTTTTAAGCGTGTGTCTAAGGAGCGACAGGCTTACTGTATATGTATGTTCATATTTTTTTCTCTCTTACATATATGAATGGACTTCAAATTGATCTCCAAAATGGATGTGATAGACACAGGAGTGTAACATTAAGCTCATGCCCTTGCTATATATATATATTTTTTTAACAATCGCTTTTTTGTCTGTTTTTTACATAATACATATTTAATTTAATGGCCACGCAGAGGGGAAGGCGATGCACTTTTCAGTCATTTATTGAACAGTGGGACACCTGTAAAACAACAAGCACACTCTTGCAAGAGCTGCTGTCGGCCACAGCTCACACCCAGACACTCACACAACACCCCACCTGAGCCTGCCTCCTAAAGGCTCACGCGTTTACATAGACGCTACAGTACGTACAGCATTTTCTCAACATTTTATGCTTGCAGGTTTTTTTTGTGTTTTTTTTTCGCATTTAAATATGTTTGCAATGTGTTTAAAAAGTTAAGTTTAAATGTGTTTGTGTGGGATGGGTAAAACTACAAACAATGTATGTGTATATGGTCTCTCTATATTGTGGATTTTAACTTATTGCTGATGGGTCTGGAAAGTATCCCGTACGATAAACGGAGATTCACTGCATATTACAGTGTACGTAATACAGTTGTCCATATAGTTTTCCCTATGAAGACCTGCCTCTTAATGAGGACATATTGGACGGTTGTATGATTACAGCTTTGTGGGGACAGATTTGGGGAAGGACCCTTTTGCACAGAGCATTATCCTTAAACACGTTAGGATGAGATTGCTGTGAAAGAATCACCTTTAGGACAACCTATCCAAGCCAGCAGGCCCTTTCTCGTGTCCACCATCCCCCAAATTCCCCTTGACGGACTGTTGCAGCTGCAACCACCACATTTTCCTCTCCTTTTCACTCCCTGTCTGTGTCACGACCTGGCGTCCCATCACTTTTGTCCACACGGGCTACATCTGCGAACATGTGTCGCACAGCTGTTCCACTTCGTCGCGGTTAAAAGAGCAGGTCAAGTAGCGGAGAGGATAAGTGCAAGGTGGGATGTGGAGCGGATCAAAAATGGGAGCAGTGGGCCAAGATGGAATGCAGAGAAGGCAGGGGTAGGATGAGAGGGGCGGGGATGCAAACCTGCAACGCACCCCTTAAGTGAGGGCATGTCTTCTGAGATGGAGCGAGGACAGACGGGGTGGGTCGGCGATGCGGGGTGAGGATGGATGCAGGCGGGGAGAGTGACAGAGTGGGTGTGGGGGCAGGCCCGGGCCGGGCTCTCTGCGGAGGGGCTGATTGCGTGACTGAGAGGAAAGTGCAGCGCCGTGTGCGTAATGCTCTCAAGACGGGATATTAAGACGCGGCGGCCGACTCACACAGACGCTCACTTCCTCTTCTCCCCGCCGCCCCCCTCCATCTCCACTCTCCCGTCCTCTCTCGCTCCCTCCGTCTCCACTAATGATCCCCGCGTCCTGCCACACTGCTGGGCTGACTGATGCCCACTGACAGTGGCATTCAGGCGGAAACTGCTGCTGCTGCACCCTAACCCACCCCGCACCACCACCCTCCTCGTTCCCTTCCTCCCTCCATTCCTTCAAGGAGAGCTGTGACACACACACACGAAATGCAAAGGTGGAGCACCTTTCCACATGCGTGTATCAGCTCATGCAAAGATGCTGACAGATGTGTGTCGCAGTCTCTCACTTGGCACACATGCCGCCCACCCCCATGCCGCCCTCCACCCCTGTCACGCACCTTCGCTATAAATACGACCCCGTCCGTCAGCGTGAATTTTCATGCGGCCGACAGATGGACGATCAAGGGACATCAAGTTGATCCCGGCAAGCTCACCGAGGGTCTTGAAAACATGATGACGCCTTAATAGTGGCAGGCCATGTGGCCCACTGGACACTTAGGTACAGTGAACCCCCGGTTATTGCGACGGTACCTTGCAGACACACCTGCAATAGGTGAAAATCCGCAACACAGAGAGACCAATTTGTCGCTGCTGGGTGGAATCCTGAAAAATCCCTGTAATATGCAGTGAATCTCCAAAATCACTACCTTTTTGAAAATGAAAAAACCCAACGTGCTTAAGTTGCCAAACAACGCATTCTTCATGTTGGTATTATACCTTATATTCCTATCATATACCATTGCATACCACCATCAACATATCACTGCCGCAATATCATGTTCAATCTTGCAGTGTGCAAACAAAAAAAATCACTGTTTTGTTTCACTGTCATTGATTAAAATGGTAGAACATGTCGCCAGCGCCAGCCATCCACATCAAAGTCTGCGTTCGCGCCAACCATGACCAGACAAAAAGCCGTTAATACTTCACAAACGCAAATGATTGTTGGTTACATCATCCTCCCAAACTCTTTCTCAAAGGTCTTGGAGTCTTGAGTGATGCAGTAAATGAAACGATGCGCTGAATCAGCAGTTTAATGAGGGGAAATGAATCTGTGGGTGAGTGTCCAGGCGTGAGGTGAAGTTGACAGTAGCTCCTGCATGCGTTCGCTCAGTGTTTGTGTTTTACTGTCCGTTTGTCATTCACTTAAAGGAGGTATAGGGTCTTCATTGTCCAGATTTCACTACCAAGTTGATTTTGTGTATTTTATTTGTTCAATAAAATGAAACTGGCAGTCACTTCCAATAATATATATCCATATCGGAGCAATTGGTAAATAACTAATTGCCTTTGGAACACCCCTTTTTCATCACCAAAATCGACACCACACCCCCATGTCTGGGTATGACGTCAACGGCAGAAGTGGTGACCAAATTAACTGCATAGCCGGTGCGGAAAAAGGAATTTACCATACTATAAAGTGGCAGTATTTAGTCACATTTTATATATTGTTGCTGTCAGTTGGAATCCTTCCACCTCCACGTTTTAGGGTGGGGTGGGGGGAAAACGACTAGAGAAACTGTATAGCTGGTGTGAACAAAGAATGTGTGATACTATAAAAAGGCAGTATTATTCATAATATATATATATTTATAGCATATTATATCCGGAAATTTAAAAAGAAGACAGCTTCGTTGAGTTTCCAAAAAACGCTTTGTTCAAGTTGGTATCATACCTTATAATTCTCTCATATAGTTGCACTCTCATATGGACAACAGCAATCTCACGTGAAGAACAGCTGGCACCCCAAAATTATGTTCAATCACTAATTTAATGTGCTGAAAAATCACTAATTTATTAGTGGGTCATCAATTAAAATGATACTAACAGGGCGGCGAGTGACATACATCCTTAAGCTTTTTTTTCTAATGAGCATCTATGGAGAGGAAAACGCTTAAACGTCCATGAAATAAAAACTATCAGGCCAATTCTTCAGATATTTTTCCGAGGTGTAAGTGGGCATAAATAGAGACACCCACCTCAATTTTGGTTACGATTGATCGCAGTTTTGGGCCATTGAGTAACGTTAAGCTTTTGGCCGAGAGATCCTCGTCAGGTGTCCGCCGTGACAGACAGCAGTGCCCATCAAAGTCCGCGGTCAGCCGAGCCCCATGACCGTATAAAATGCCTTTAATATGCCACAAAATCAAACGTCTGTTTAGTGTCATCTTCATAAAAAAATATTTTATCAAGATTTCAAGCCTACTAAAAAAAAAATATATATATATATATATATATAGTATGAACACAGTAACATGATGGCAGGTGTCTGCCGTGACAGCCAGCAGTGCACATCAAAATATGCCTGTGTCACACAGTACCACTTGTCACACAATGCCACTATGCACCCTACCGAAAAGCCTGTGTCATCCATCAGAACTCTTTTCAAACGTCAAAACAATACAAAATTGAGCTGACAAAACCCATTTTTACATGCTGAAATGAATCTGCAAGCACTTATCTCATGTGGGATCATGTGGCTGTCTTCTTTTCTCAAGGAGACATTTATGTATTAAAAAATAACACTCACTATCACTATTTTCACTCATTGTCTAAAAAAAAAAGCATCCAGACTTTCACCCATCCATCTATTTCCTTTACCGCTTCGCCTCACTAGGGTCGTGGGGGTGCTGGAGCCTATCCCAGCTATCTTCGGGCGGGAGGCAGTGTACACCCTGAACCGGTCGCCAGCCAATCGCAGGGCACACAAAACAAACAGCCATTCGCACTCACAATCACACCTACGGGCAATTTAGTCTCCAAACAACCTAGCATGCATGTTTTTGGGATGTGGGAGGAAACCGGAGTGCCCGGAGAAAACCCACCCAGGCACGGGGAGAACATGCAAACTCCACACAGGCGGGGCCGGGATTTGAACCCCGGTCCCCAGAACTGTGAGGCGGATGTGCTAACCAGTCGCTCACCGTGCCGGCTTTGCAGACTTTCAATATATGCAAAAATTACAGAATATGAATTAGTTCAATGAGGAAATGTCCTCGCCTTCTGCGCTGACGTGTCCAAAGCATGGGCGGGGCCAAAATCTGACTGAAAATGAAATATTTCATCAGAAAACAAGCCTGAAATGACTAATGAGTCAATTTTGGGGGGATTTTTTTTTCTGCGGAGCTCATTTGTAAGTCCAGAACTATGGAATAAGTGCCAGTGTTCACAGTTTTAGATTACAGGTAAATGGCTCCTTCTAATAGGCCCTTTTCCCATCAGACAAAATGGGCAGTAAGTTCAATTATCCCAGTTTGTAGACACTATTGTTCAGACATACATATTAATCTATTTTCACACTGCAGGCTATGATACTCAATTCTGATTTTTAAGAATTTAATCTGATCTTTTCATGTATTTGTTCACATTAGAAAAACAAATGCGACTTCCAATGTGAACAGAATGCATCTGTGAAGTGACACACATTCGCTCTAAACATGATGTCACACGGTGCCTTGTGTTTGTGGAAGTAAATATGGTGCCTCTTGTAGGCTTCAGTACTGACCCATTTGTGTCAGTTTCGAGGTTTCAAGGATTTTGTGCTTGAACTGACCGGTCCCCCCATATATTTATCAGTTCTAAAGCAACTTATTTTCACCACTGACTGTTTTCTGCTCCTTCGTCCGCCTTTGCTTGTCGCGTGGGTCTGTTTTTGTCGAACAACTGTGACGTTTGTCAAGTTTTCAAGAAGTGCAGGTCGGGTGAGCGCAACCTGGTCGTCCAGACTGCAGTCGCATCGGATGCATATCCGATATACAATGTATCCACATATGAAAGAGGCCTGGGTCGGATTTAAACAAAAATCATAATTGTATTGCTCGTATTGACATGAAAAAAAATTAGACATGTGACATATGGACACAAAAAATGGTAATTGACCTGCAGTATGAACATTGTTGTAGCTTTAATGAGTTAACTGTTGACCCCATTCAAACTCTGTTGCCAACCAAAACAGCAGCACCAAAGCATTTCTTTCAAAAAGTGTGGGGACCGCAGGTTGTAAAGAAAAGTTTCCCACATTATGTGAGGGCTGCCTCTTTCACGACAATGAATGGAGTTTGCATGTTCTCCCCGTGCCTGAGTGGGTTTTCTCCGGGCACTCCGGTTTCCTCCCACATCCCAAAAACATGCATTAATTGGAGACTCTAAATTGCCCGTAGGTGTGAATGTGAGTGTGAATGGTTGTTTGTTTATATGTGACCTGCCATTAGCTGGCGACTAGTTCAGGGTGTACCCCGCCTCTCGCCCGAAGATAGCTGGGATAGGCTCCAGCACGCCCGTGACCCTTGTGAGGATAAAGTGGGACAGAAAATGGAGGGATGGATGGATGGATGTTTCCAAGTCGTACAACTGAACGCCCCTGATAGTCGCCTCCTATCCATCTACAGTTCATTAACAGCCCAGTCCACTTTTTGCATAAATATGGTTTTCACAATATGTCAACCTTCTCCGTATGAATCCATTACCACCCTCGCCTTCCCCGTCTGAATCCCGTCTCGCTCCCACTCCCACACTGTGCGGCACTTTCCATTTTCCCGCCTAATCCAACCGATGCTCGCGGAGGCCCCGAGACTGACAAGCGTAGGAGAGGTTAGGAATTAGGTCAGAGCATCTCACTCCTCTAATTAGATGCAGTTTGTTGCATGTGCATTTGTGTGTGTGTGTGCGTGATGTGTGTTTGCATATGCGTGGCTGCTCTTAATCCCCAAGTGGCCTCTATGGTAACGTCCTGGGAAGACGAGTTAACCCGCATTTTTCTGCGCGTGACGTCAGTGAGCACATGACCTCCAAATGTAAATGAGTGCACGTGTGCGCTCTCATGGCGAGGGCGCTTTGGCGCAACCCCCTCCAACACCCACCCAACATCCTGACCACGTCTGTTGTCCTCACGACAGGGGGTCCTCCCTTTGCGACCGAGTCCCGTCCCGGCGGTGACGTTACGAGAATTTGTGCGCAAGTCAGAACATGATTGAATAAATGAACAAGCAGGTACCATGGGGAATGTTGATTTGGATGTTGGCGTTATGAGCACAGATGGAAGTAACTCACATATTCTTAGCCTAATACCCATAATTTCATGATGTCATTTTTTTAACAAATTCAACAAACAAGGTGATTCCAGTTGCCTCAATTTAACTTTTGAGGATTACTTCGAGCTGGATGACAGGCCATCTACACAGACAAAAAGAAAAAAAAAATCATTTTTAGCAAGCACATTGGTATTTTTTATTGATATTGTTACAGTCAGTTAAAAATGATTTTAATAGCAATTATGCTATTAGGCCAACAATAAGAGCAAGTCATAAGTATAACTCTTAATTCTTAACCAAGTTTAAAGCAACTCCCAAGTTATTGTGTCAAAAAGCAAGCAAGTCACAAGCTGTGTTCTACAATCTTGTTGAGTCACAACATACGTGTATACAGTATTCGCATATTAGACACACTATGTTCACTTTGTATTTGTACACGCGAACACATTCACAATCACAGTTTTTTTTAATGGTCCCATATTATTACTTCATTATCATTTCAACTAAACGCATAACTGAGATGATGCTTAGCTCATGTTTGACCAGCTATTGTTCAGCTAAACTGTGAAGTTAAATGAGTTGTTGTTCAAATGAATGTCATTGCTTCAGTCGCTTCTCTTTGCATGTCACCATTCTTTTTTACAATTTGATCACATAACATGAATTTGTACGGAATGCGCTGTTGTCTATCACTAACATATACTAATTACTGTAAGTAGTAATAATAATCACTACTTACTTGATTAATTATTACTAACAATAATTCATTCAGGGCTGTTGGAAACTGAGGACCCCCTTGTATGCCGTGATACCAAATGTGAGTTCAGGTGAGCCAACACGTCCGTGGTCGGTCGTCTTATATTTATGCGTTGTGGCCAGCCAAGGATGTACTTAGCGGCTCGTGCAGTTTTAATGCCGAGCCGTGTACTCGATTAACTCGGGATGAGAACATGAAAAGTCTGCGCCAGTCCTTTTGTGACGGTTTGTCCTCAGTGAGAGCTCGGCGGGCAGAGTGTGCAAAGGGCTAAACTCTGTATGCACTCGGATGACAAGTACGTGTGTGTGTGTGTGTGTGTTGGAGTAGTCTATCAGTATGTTTACAAGACATTAGCGAAAATCACATTTCAGTTTGTCTTGGATTCAAAGTACATTTTTGGGCATTAGGAAGCATACATCCTGGACTGGTCGCCAGCCGACTGCAGGGCACATATAGAGAAAAAAGCATTAACATTCACACCTGTGGACAATTTTGAGTCTTCAATGAACCAAACGTGTATGTTATTGGAGTGCAGGATCTGAAATGTGAATGCGGTGTGCTGCCGTTTTATGTAATATTATATTGTACGCACGTATTGTCATCTCAGTGTAAATAGAAGTGACACCTCAATATTTAGCGACTCTCATTTAGAAAAAGTCATTAATAATTTGGCTACAAATTATTTTATTTTAAGTTCTATCGTCATGACCACATTTCTTGTGGATAGGCACACATCGGTGGAAAAAAAAAAGAACACCCTGCTAATCTTGAACCACTTGGTTTAGTCCTGCTTTCGTGTGGAGGCTTAGCTCTGATAGAATGCATTTTTTCCCTACTGTTTTTGTTCAGGTTCTGCATTCTTGTTTGGACTACTGTACTCTATTATCATAGTTTTACAACAAGTTTCAATTGCCCACGTTAATCATTTCAACTACATATACCACAAACTAGGCTCTCCCCCAAAATATGATTTCAATCTCATTTTAAAACATCTGCGATTGGCCCCGCCTCCTGACTAATGATAGCTGAGATAGGGTCCAGCACGCCCGCGACCCTTGTGAGGAGAAGCGGCTCAGAAAATGCATGGATGGATGGATGGATGGATTTTACAACATTACTCTTCATGGTTTAAAAATGACAGAAAAATGTGCTGGAAGTGTGTGTGTACAGTACATGCACATGGGGGCAAAGACTCTCTGTAACTTCCACTGTTAACCCAGGCTAAACTTAGTTCCTCTCCGACATACAAAGATGTCTCTCAACAACATTAACAACAACAACTTCAACATACTTTCTTGACATCAATTGCGACTTCACTATTTCCCAGGCTAGGTCAGGCGGCAACTTAGAGCATTCTAGAAAGAGGACAAAAATCTCAACTAGGCGGCGTTCACTGTAGTCCGACACTTGAATGTGTTAATGCTTTCGCTATAGCTTGCTTATGTGTGTGTGTGTGTGTGTTTGTGTGTGTGTGTCAGTGGGAGTATAGAGAAGGGTTAGTCTTAATTAAGTTTTCAGGAGCCTCTTAAAAGGTCACGGCGTGCCTGCGTAACCCCCTAACACAACCAGCATCCCTGTGCCCCCGCCTAAATTTCACTTTCCACAACCCCCAGCTCGTCCTCCATATATCCCCCTCCCACACACACACACACACACACACCCTCCTTCCTGTTGTGACCCATCCCGTCATCAGCCACCCATCTGTGCGCATTAGCCATTCATGAACACACTCATTAGGGTGGGAGTTTGAAGCGATTGTGTTCGCTCGTCGGCGGCTGGAGCGTGGCGATTAATATTTCAGCGTCTCCCGTCGAGGAGCTGAGAGCCGAGTTTGGCCCTCCAAGGCGGGAGAATGGGGGGGTACACAACAGCAAAGGAAAAAGCTTCCCCCCCTTGCCTCACTCAATCCCCCCCACACACATATACACTGCCGCCTTTTAGATAGTCTCAGCTACTTAGCGTATTTCCCCCTTATTTCCATTTATTGCATCCACAGTTCAATCCCCCCGCCCCCTCACAATAAACACACACACAAAAAGACCCTAACTCAAACTGACTTAATTGGGCGCTTTTTTGTTTCATGGAGCTCAGTGGGGAGGGGGTACTTGTGCAGTTCCTTACAACATCCCCGCCGCACCCCCCAGTATCCCCATTCCTCTCAGATGAGAGGCGCCTCCCTGGATCTCATCTTTCTCATGCCAGCTTGAAATGGGGAGGGGGGGGGGGCAAGTGGAGGTTGGGGGCGGCGCGGCTTTATCAAACGATGTCAGTCAGTAGTTATGCTGCACATGACGACCACACATGACAACTTTATTTTAAATAGCCACAAAACGAATACACATTGGTGCAACAAATTGAGTTTATCCGTGATGCATCTTTGCACTTTTTGCATTTTACCGTAAACAATTAGGTAAATCCATGGCATATCTCTGCCAAGGTCGAACTGTTTTGTCTTTTGCATAACAATGCACGGGATGCAACTATATCTACATCCTTGTTAATGGCATTAGTCGCAATAGAGTTCCTCATAGCAGTGATTCCCAACCAGTGTGGCGTGAGAAATTACCCACTTTCACTTAATAGATCCAACAATTATTTATTTACGACACAGTATGCATCTATGAGCTTTGATTCCTGCAATCAGCCATGTAGTGTTTTCACGATACCAACATTTTGACTTTGATACTATATCCGCATAAAATACCTCGATGCCATTTCTGAAAGGATACCTTGGGAAAAAACCTAAAACAACAATAAAAGCAGTGGAATCTCCCACTTAGGGATGCACCATAACTATCGGACCGATAACTATTGTGCCAATATTAGGGGGGGATGACATTACACGCATTGGTCCGATACCGAAAAAACTGGACTGATGACAAGAGCCGTACCATACAGTGGCGTGCTGTCAGCAGCGGCTGCTGCTTAAATATTTTCACCAAAATTCTATGCCTATGACACCAAAAAGTAAAGTATCCAAAGTAATTTAGCTTATGATCACGAGCACTGGCTGAAATTGCAATCATCCGGTGACTTTGAATGCGTAACTATGACGTGAGAGAGGAGCAAGTGGAGGTGTCTTAATCAGATGCGGAGACGCGGATGTCGCAACGGACTAACAACTAAAGTAAAAGGAACCCAATACACAGGCTCGCTAATCATGTTTGTCCCCAGCGTTCGCTGAGACTGGACAATGAATTCAATCATCTACAAATGGAACTAATATCACATCCCTGGCACTTTTGGCCCAGCCACTAATTTTAATGTCTTTAAATATACATTAACATGACTGATCGACCGGTTTTATATTGTTCATAATTTAAAAAAGGAATATTTGAACGTGCCGGCTGGTTAGCACATCTGCCTCACAGTTCTGGGGACCGGCGTTCAAATCCCGATCAGCAAGTTTAAATAACCGATCCGATCCGAAAATGGAGCAATGTGTCTATTTACATGGCTTGTTCATTTATTGTATATACTTGTGTAGTGTATACTGAGTACTGTACCTTCAAAATTATTCTCTAACATTTTAGACAAAAGCTAAAACATAAATGACCTCTAGGGCGCATTCAGGGATTGGCCACTGACATAAGTTTAGGTCAAATCAACATTACAACATGACAGAAATAACTTACTGTAATAAAATGACATGCTTGCTCTAACTTTCTCACTCGGCTATATGGGAGTTTGCGTACGTTTGACTTTACCTTTGTTTTGTTTTTTTCCCCACGCTGCGTTGCTTGAATGCGGCATGCTCCTTCTTGTGTACATTCTTCAGGTGCCCGATCAAATTAGTTGTTGAAGCATTTAGATGACGTTCCCCACGACGTACTTCAGTTGTGCACAGACTGCAAATAACTTACGTGTTGTTTGTCTGAGACACCACAAAATAGTCCTACACCGCGGACGTGTTTTTTCACCCTCAAGATTGAAAAAACTTTATTGGCCGTCACATAGTTACAGTACTGCGCTACAAGACGCGTGACAAGGCTAAAAATAAACTAGCTTTTGGATTCATACGCGACAAAGACGTAGAGTTAAATGTCTTGTGCGGAGCCGATCGATGACATGTCATTGATCGGATCGGCGAATTATGACATGAAAGCCGATCAGCAGTTCATTATCGGCCGATACCGATCAAACCGATCAGATCGGCGTAAAGTCTAATATATCTATAAATAATCTAAATTGTCCATAGGTGTGAATGAAGCATGATTCATTTGTGCCCTGTGATTGGCTCGCAACCAGTCCAGAGTCTTACCTGCCTCTAGCTCAAAATCAGCTGGGATAGGCTCCAGCTCAGTCGCGACCCTCATGAGGAATATTGCTGGGTTGATGGACACGTCTCGCATTCAATCAATTAGATGCATAACGCAATTAAACATTGGTTTTTTTAGATGCATTGTACTTTGTCATGAGATATTTTTGGGCCGGACAACCACATGATGATACCCACCAAAAGCACACATAAGCCCCTAGCAGGAATTCCCCACTTTTTCCTCTTTTCTGTGTACCGGATGTGCGAGCTAACGGGAATTTAGCAACAACAACTTGTTAGTGAGTTCTTTTTTTAAAACTCTGTGACTCTTATCTGATCTGTGTGAAATTGGTTTACCAAACAAAATGCCAAGTACTAGAAGTGGACAAAAATAGCGAGCGCGAGGCTTATCAGATCGGCCCCCAAGGCTTACACGTGCCCCAAGTTGATTAAAGGACTCGTCGCGAGTACAAATGCAGTCCTATGTAAATGGAAGACATTGGCTTGAGCTACAGTAGATATAAAGTGATAAGTGGGGTCAAGTATCCCTTGTTCACATGGTGTCATTATTATGCTTCAAAAAAATTGATGCGGTATCCAAAAAAAAAATCTTGAGAAAGGGTTAATCTTTCTCAGCCTAGCGATGCTTCTAAGAGACTTCTCTAAGGCTAGTTTTACCATGCAGGTCCAAGTGCCCAATTACAATGTACAGTAATGCCTATACAGTATAGTGGTGCTTTGAGATAAGATTGACTGGCTGAGTTTTTTGGCTTTGACCTGCATTCAAAAATTTGAGATATGAGCGCTGTATGGTGGCAGTGAGCTCAACTCAACTCACTTCACAAAAAGCAACAGTTTGGCAGTGAATCCTTTTTCAAGCTGTTTATTGCTACACCTGGCTGAAGTTTGCTGTGAAACCTTTGACAAATATAACGCAAAGAGAATTACACATTGTGAAGTTGAAACCACCACATGGGGATTACTTTTTGATGTCTGTTTAGCATAATGCTATCAAACAATGCAAAACGCCATAGACGGGTTAACAAATAGCATCGATGTCAGGGCGCTATAAGCATTTAAGCAACGGATATTTGAACACAAATGGTTTAGCATCACATGTAGACAGATAATATAACAATACTCACAGGCACATATTGTTTATCCTCTGCAAAGAATGACTAATATTACTGTGGATTACTGTGGAGTTTTGACTGGCTCCATTTATATGTCTGTATTATACTACACATTGGTGGTCAAGGCGCTTACACCAGAAGGAGCACCACAATGTCTGGAATGGATTCATGGCATATCCATTCATTTCAATGGGGAAAGATTATTTGAGATACGAGTGTTTTGAATCTCAAGGCACCACTGTACCCGATTTGTTGGGACTCAAGCTCGCCTTGACACACTGTGTGTCAAGGCCCCATTCTGATCTGAAAATATCCGATTCCATGTTTTTTTCCCCCAATTATGCCACTTGAAATATTCTCACTTTAAGCACGCAGCGTAAATCCAGCCTAAATGGTCTCATCATGAATCTAGAATCACCTCGTATATCATTTTACAAAAGATGCACCGCTCTGGTCTTAAAAATGCCGCCGTATTCTCGTGATTTATCCCAAACCGTCCCTTTTTTATTTAATAATTTTTTTTTACAATTCCTGTCCCCGAACCAGTAAACAAAAACAGCGGCGGCATTGTTGAGAAGAGACGCTCATTAGCCGCTCGCTGACTTAAAGGCATTCGTTTAAGTCCAAGAGGAGACATTTGGCATTTTGACATTTCCCTCAATTTGATGGCAAACCTTCACACGCACACACACACACAGACACACACACTCACACAATAAAACTACAACAAAAAAGGCTTTTGCACGTCCTCCGATTTAGGGTAGATAATTAGTGCAGTCGCCGTGATGGGAAGTCACTTATCATGTTGAGCTGAACCTCATTAACGAAGCCGTGTTTACCGTAATCTCTGTAATGTATTAAAATCCCAGCTATGACCATAAAAGGACAGATTGGAAAATTGATTAATGGCCTGAGAGGCTTCCTGCGACTTCAAATCAATGACTTCACTGGATGGTCTGCTGAGATGATAATTCGTGTGCCCATTCAACAGCTAATTAAAATGAAGAAAACTTTTAATTACTGGGGACTTCAGGAAGATAGTTCTGATCTTGGAAATAAGATTTGTTTGCTGAACTGACATCTCATGAAGTATGCTGATGTCTTTGTTTGCCACATATTTATCAAACTTCTTGTCTTCGCACGTTATTCTTCCCTTGTTGGGGCTTCTTATTTTTGAGTAACTGTTACAAAAAAAGACAAGAAAAAGCCAAGAATGTCATTTTCATGCTGATCTAATCTGAACCAAAAAAAAAAAGACAAAGAAAAAGTTGATCATTTAATGCTTTCATAACAGAAGTCTTGTGATGTACAATATGTTGCTGTCGCCGTTTGGTTGTATGTTGTATAAACCTCTCGTTTCATCACATTCTTCTTCTCTTCTCACCCCTTTTGAGGTTGCTCCTTCTTTTGGAAAAAGTGCAATAAAAGAAAAAATCCAAAGAAGAAGCAACACGTAGGTGATTTTTGTAATGTTCACTGGTTTGAGTTCTGGCCATGTCCAGTATGCTGATATCTTTGTTTTGTGTTTTATTTGCCCCAAATAATTCGGTAGGGGTGTATTTCGTCTTTTGGGGGCCAAAGACAAAACTAGTCCCGGAGCCCTCCACATCCATGTACTGCAAAGATTTTGATTATTAATGTTTAACATCAACGAAAAAGTGTGAATTTGACAAAATTCTCGTATATCCTGAGTCTTTTCTTGTGGATTATTATCTAACAAGTGAATAATCTCAACAATGTTACTGTAATTGATAAGACCACTAATCAACATTTTAATATAGTTAACCATTTCACCCACTTTAATACTCACATCTTGATGAAGCGTAGAACGAAGATGGAATAGTCCATTGCATGGGGGGGGGGGGGGGGGCACTCAAAACATGATAGATTCATAAGTGTGTGAATTAAAACTAGAAAATAATGAGTTCTTTAAGTGGGAAAAAAACTACATTCTGTTAATCAGTTTTTACGAGACATTTGAAGGCATAGTCGGTCGAACCAGGGGGGCACTGGGGGCATAAGCCCCCCACATACATCGCACACTTTGGCTTGCCTTTAATGTACCTCTGTGTTTCTTGTATCATGTACATTTTCACACCCCTTATTTATGCCACTGGGTGGTTGCTATCTGAGCATTTGTTGCTTATTGGCAGCATAATTAGATGTAGCGACCCGCCAAAGAGTAACATGAACAACAGAATGCATTTGAGCGAGCAGTTGCCGTCTTTCTTGGAAGTGTCCACTCAATCTGTTGAATTAAACGTTGGCAATGAAAATTAATAAGTACAATTAGTTAAATGATTCATTATTACAAATAAAAATGTCCAGACAAAATATATAAAAAAAAAAAAGAAAACATTTAGTTAAAATAATACAAAAATAATAGATGATAATGGAATTTTTGCCTTTGACATTTCAGAGACTGCAGAAAAGAATCAATGTGGGAATGCAAATAGGCTCGTGTTTAAAAAAAAGGTCTTGTACCAAACAATGTTTAAAAATGTGCGAGTTGTTGCGTCCAAACCACACGACTGCATTGCGTGCTTTGGAATGTGTGCCGTATGACTGCTTCTGCCTTTCGAGGGTGGATGATGAAGGTCAAGGTCACTGTGCGGAAGACACACACACACAAACACACTCGCGGGTTTCCGTGCGGCCTTAGTCAACCTCCGTTTCCCAACAAACTTCCAAGCTGGCGATCCTCAGCATTCAAGACCTGCTTTGTTCCATCGCCCTCTTTTTGTTTGTGTGTGTGTGCGTGTAGTCACATGGGGTGGGCCTAATGAAGTTCCGCAGCACCTCATAGCCCGATTAAACCGCTGCCCCCTACCTCTGTACCCACTTCACCCTCCCACCCCCAGTCCTCCACCACCCACCCACCCACCTCTGGCGCTTTTTCTCCCCCACCCCGAGGGAGCAAGCTGGCAGGGAGCAAGCTGGCTGCTATGGCAACAACACGGAACCCTCCTTCTCCCACAGGTCTCCTTAGCAACTGGTAGCTTGGCATTGCGGTAATGAGTGTGCCCGGTGTGCCAGACTTTGTGTCACACCGGCGTGTGTGTGCATGTCTGTGTGTCAGTGTTTTATTCATGCCACTTTAACTGAGAGCACACAATTAAGAAGCTTATTTTATTAACATGTCACCCAAACTAGCACTTCACTGACTTATTTTCACCCTCTGTGTGTGTGTGCGCGTGTGTGTCTGTGTGTGTGTGTACACGCATGGTATATTGCATTATTATGACACGGCGGAATGCGATTAAACGGACAATGTAAGGAATTTTAGTTCGCCGTTTGTTCGGCAGCGGCGGCGACCGAAATTGAATTAAATGCTGAGAATGATGTTCATTAAAGTGTGATCAGAGGTGTTCGCTGACCTTTGGAACGTGGGAAATGAGATTCTCTTCATTATGAATGAGATTAACGGGAGGGTAAAAGAGACGCCAAAGAAAAATGTTGATTTGAGTTTCTTTGCGCGTGACAGAAGCCACACAATCAAATCTGCACCGTCTGCTGGCTATAAAAGGTGAATGAATGAATGAAGTACTGTAATGCAATAACCTGTAAAGTGGTTCACTTGAATGTAAATAAAAAACATTCCCTGTGACTGCGCTAAACTAGTACGCGACGTATCTAAAGCTCACTTGTGACACGAGCAAAAGATCGACAGAGACACAGCTCGTAACTCGGAAAACTCGTAAGTTGGGACACTTGTACGACCCAGCGCACACCGAGTGACGTGACCGAACGCGACTGAACTGGCACACTGTGTGCGGGGGTTGTGCCACTAGTTTTGAGTGGCTGACCGTCGGCAACTAATTTTGCTGCGATTCGAAAATTGAATCGCAGGTGAACGGCGTCGCGACGTCGTTGACGTAACGGCCGATCAAAAATGCCATGTTTATCACGTGATCTTTCACAACAATAATGATGTTTCCGCGTAGAAGCAAGATGAAGTTAGCTGCCGCCAAGCCATACAAATACAGTAAGTACAGTAAATATATCTTGTTTTACAATATTTTATTACTGTATTAATAATTTCATGTACCTGCAGTGTTAGGGAGTAACTAATTACAAGTAACTTTCTCCTTCTAAAGCCGACATTTGTGATTGGCTCTCTCTGGTCATGTGGAATTCTGCTGTACTCTCCAACATGACATGTTGTCCCAAATATGACCTTTAAGTGCCACCTTGTGATGCAATCTATTAGTTTGTCTGAGATTTAGATTCATAATTACACTTTTGAAGACATAAAAGAACATTGACATTTGAACAGTTTCGTCTTTATAATTTTGAACTTTTTATGGAACATTCACTTATCTGGGTTGTCATTTGAAATGATATTTTTCAAAATTGTACACATTTACCATTAGGTCAAGATGGTATGGTATGGTATTTCCAAATGCACATATAATGCAACAAACAGATTTTGTTATTATACATTTACATTTCCTCGTTTTGTCATCAGTTGATCATTTATGGAAAAAAAACAAATGTGATTAATTGCAGAATGATAATTTTATTCCACTTTTTTTTGAGAGGAAACATCCAAGGGTCCTGTTGATACTTGAATTCAAAATTAAGAGAAGTAAAATGTAGTCAAATGTAATTAGTTAGATTACTTAGTATTAAAATGACTAGAAAGTAATTAAAATAGTTGCACTACTATTACATTTTCAACAGGGTAACTTGCAATTGTTACTACATTTCCAAAATAATTTCCCCAACAATAATAAAAATAATTTAATAATTTGTATCTGTGATTAAAAAGCGAAGCGTGGAGAGTCTCTGTCGCTGAAATGCACATGTGCAGTAAATGAATGGACGATCATTGCCTAGAGCCTCTCAAATATCAACACTCTTGCCTTTATTTCTTGCCCGTTTAATGTTTTTGTAATATTATAAAATCGCTACAGCTGCCAGGGAAATCAGCTTCTTCCTTGACAATCCCTCCATGTTGTTTGTGGTTCAATGAAAAATACAGTGCAGTCTATGTGCTGTCTCAACTTGTTTCCCCATGAAGGACAAGGCTTTCAGTTTTTCTGTTGTAGCGCGTCGAGCGATGTGCGGTGGAGAGTTGCCGACTATAATTAGTTTGCGATATTTCGGTTTAGTCGCGTTAAGTCGTGTCATTCGGTGTGCGGTGGCTCCAAGTCAAACTACCACTCTAAAGATTTCATTGCACGACTTGTAGAAACTGGAAATTGTACTTTCGTACAACGTGAATTCTGTTAGCTTCTTAAGTGCCCATTCAATGACTTGGCATTTTGACAGGTGTTCGCTGACCTTTAGAATGTGGGGCATTTGATTTTTGTCGTTCTAAACGAAAGTACATGGTGACTAAAAACAAAACAAAAAGTAAAAAATTGCATTAGTTTGATTTTCTCTACACATAGCAGAGGCCCCATAATCAAATCCGCATGGCATCTGTTGGCTATTAAAGTGCTCTGATGTATAAATAATGACGCCTTTAGACACACAGGTGCGCACGTGGACCCGCAAAGGCTCACAGGTTCAGATCCTGCCCGTCTTGTTAAAAAAAAAAAAAAAAAAAAAAAGACTCATAAAGCATCTCCTCTCCAGCTCCGTTGCTTTCAGTGAACAAAGGCATGGCAAACCCAGTGGAAAATGTTAGCTTGCTCCCTTGGCACGAAGTGTGTGAAGTGCGAGCAGGCTGCAGGCCCCACAGGTGGCCGAGCCCAAACACCTGTTGTGTGAATCCTTTGTGGGCGGGTGTGAGCTCGGCCTCTCTTGCAGGTATCAGCGTTAAAAAAAAAAAAAAAAAAGAGAAGCTCTCTGTGTCCACCACCACACTTTTTTTCTGTTCTAACATGCGTAGGCGTCAGATGCGAGGCCCAGATTGTGTCCCCTTTACGCCCACCGGCAACACTCAGCTGTCCCTGGCATTAGCCGAGTGGATTTTCCGATCCCCTGTCCGGGTCTCAGATGCTCCGCTAATCTGTCCGCGTCTATTTTTACCCTCCAAAGCTGTGGCAGCCCTTCGCCCCTCCACCGTCGTTGCCGCCGCCCCGATGCCAACGCTTCCCTTTGGCACCGGGGGCGGGCTTCGCTGACGGCTCGCCAACCGTTGGCTGCAATTAGTGCACAGTCAGGCAGGAATCCCCCACCATCTCCATTACAGGCCCCTCTCCACGGCGACTTCCTGATCCGGCGCACAAGCGTTTGGCTTTCCATTCTGAGCCTTTTCATAAATGGCACTCCCGCGGTGTTGCGGAATAATGGGGTCGGATATGGAGCACCTTTTGAATCACTCAACTGTACAAACTCAGTCAATTTGAGTACAATGGGAGCCCAGGGAAGCCACGTTGGAATATTTTTTTTTTGTACCTGCTCACATTCGGCGTTGAGATAAGAGAGCTGTTCCTTGAAAAGTGCAGTAGCCATGGTGTAGAGCGTTTATTTGTCGCCGTCTGATGAAAATGTCCACTTTATTTCACTTTAATCTGTCTTTTCCTGCCTTTTCAGAGGGTTATCACTTCATGACGATTACATATTTGTATGTAAGTTGGATCGTCTGTTACTAACCTATGCTAAGCCAGTAATAAAGTCAGAATCACGGGGAATATTTGTATGAGAAACACATAAATATTAAACAATCAAACATAAATATTAAACGATCAGATGAGTAACAGTAAGTATGGCTGTAACTAATAAAGACGCAATGCAATCTTACGCTGATGCGCAAACGGGTTTATTATGTGCTGTTTGGAAACTAAAACTACGTCATCTAGCTCGACTACAGTGGATCTCCTCAAAGTGGTACAATTTGGAGTTCCAACCAATCATTACGCGAAATGTCAACAAATCTCGCGAGATTTTGACACAGCCAGCAAAAAAATGAACTTTGTTATTGTCGAGTCAACACAGAAATGCACCCGTGATGATAACCATAAACACAGAAATTTTGACACATTATTGTGACACACGGAGCTCAGTAAAATTTGCCCTATACTGGGGGGGTTCGGTTTACAATGGCGTTTGTTTAGACCACACCGCCCGCATTCACTTTTTTATTTTATTGTATTTTTTTAGACTTGACGAGACATGAGTCAGTCACAGTCACTTTGCTTTAATGAAACAAATACTGACGACCTTCGCTAATTAATCTTTTGAGCAAATGACTGACAATATATGGATATTTTTGCTACATGCAGTTTAAAATTATGTAACTAAATGAGCCATGAAAAAAATTTGAATAACTACAAGCAGCCATGCGTTTTCATTCCGAATTCTCAAAATGATCATCAAACTGTTGAGGCCATGCTCCGCCCACATTAAGTGGCATAGGCAAAAAAAAAAAAAAAAAGCTTGGCAATCCATTGTTGCCCGTGTGTCTCGGCTATCCGGGGCTCATTTGGGCAAAATTTCTTTTAGCTCCTCAAGCATGAGAAAGTGTGACCCCTGAAATTGTCCCAAAATAGCTACTTCAACCCAAAATGGCAGACTTCCTGTTTAATTTCAGGCATGGGTCCTTGAGACTTTTTCGTGCATGATAGACACGTTCACCCAATTTTGTGTTGATCGGTGAAACTTGTGTCAGAGCAATTTTCTTTTGTAACTTTATGATAATCCTCAATGATCACCAAACCTTGACGTCACAATAGAGGTTGTGGGCAAAAAAAGCTGCACAATTTTTGGTGAATTCCCTAGCAGGAGTTCAAAAGTATGAGCCCTCGGCTGCTTCAAACCAAAATGGCCAACTTCCTGTTCGATTTCATACATGGGTCATTGAGACTTTTTCATGCGTCCTGTCCCGATAGACATGTACGCCCAGTTTCATGGTGACCAGTGAAACTGGTGTCGGAGGCAATTTTTTTCTCTTTCCAGTGGCTTGCCAAAATTGGTAAATTTTGCAGCTTATTGAATTCATTGTTAAAAAAATGTATTGGTCCCCTGGTGTCAATGCAATATTTAATGACATTGTGAGAATAGTGCTAACACGTCATTTTACAAGCTGAGAGGAGCTTGAATCCGTTGGTTATTGGATGGCGTTATTACAGTTACACACACATGCCCTCATTCAGATGCGGACACTCAGGGCAAAGCCGCTTAAAAAGCATTAAAATCAATGGCTGTGAAAAGATAGATTTACATATCTGCTGCTTAAGCTGTCTAATAACAGTCATGTGTGCTGTGGTTTTGATGAAAAGGTGTTTTTTTTTTTTTTTGGGAGGTTTTTTTACACCTGGGGAAAAAAGTGACAGGAGGACACTTTTGTAAGTCATTTTGAAACATACAAAAAATAATAAATGTGAAACATAACTGTATAGGGATAGGTTGCATTTCAAATGGTTGTTTGTGGCATTTAAAAAAAAAAAATCTTTACATATGTTCTTGCTCCTGGAAAAATAATACTGTAGTTGGACTGACAGTGTTTAACAAATTTATTAGACCACCCGTCAATCAAAAACTCAAAAACATTTCAGCGTGCTTTTGACGTTTCATCATTTTGAACAGGAATGAGGAGTTTCTAACTGAACTTCACCTTTAAATAATGACAATTTGACATCTTAATGTACTTACGGTACTGTACATGGTTTCTGGACATTGGATCAGATTTGTAGGATACATTTGTGGTGCTTAATCCTTCGTTTGTGGCATGATTTATTACTGGTTAACCCGTCTGTCTCACGGTTTTGTGGCGTTTGCGTGTTCTCCCCGTGTTTGTGTGGGTCTGGCTACTTCTCACATTCCAAAGCACGCATGTTCATTGAAAACTGTGTGTAAGTGTGAGTGTGAATGTTTATGTTATGTTATATTTATTTATAATATGCGCTTCTGATTGACCAGCGACCAGTCCGGGGTGTACCTGCCTTACGTCCAAAGTCGGCTGGGATTGGTTCCAGCTCAGTGCAACCCAAATGAAGGCAAGAGCTATAGCAAATGAATAGATTTTCCTGCTCCTGAAAAAAATAAAGCAGTCACTGAACATGCAGTATATGGTTTTTGCACCAATACAGTATCTCAAAAAATGTTGTACAAACCTCATGTTTTTGCAAATATACAAATAAAGAAAAACCTCATCAATTAGGTTTATTAGGTAACATAGTAGCATAGACAACTGGAAACAGGCATCCCACGCAAGCATCCTGTTGTTTATAGCAAATGCTAATTTGCAACACCCAACCCTGCAAAGGTTTTTATCGGAACAAACACCTAAATCAGTTAAAAATGACAAAATGGATACAATGCAAACAATAAAGGCACATTAGGCAGTGACAGTGTTACAGAAAATCTAACTTGAGAGCAGCTCTTTTGCTGAAATAACCAGGATTTGCGCGCTTTCACAAAAGTGTTGACGTTTGTGATATTGTTCACATGTTCAGGTAGAGAATTCCAGATTTTCACCCCTTTCACAGAGAAATCAGTCTGTGCAAATGATGTTTGACAAAATGAATGCAACATAGCCATTCATTTCTATACCACTGGCAACAAAAGTGCGTCCACCCCAAGGCAAAAATGTCCAAATTAAGCCCAACGTGTCAATATTTTGTGTGGTCAGCATTACTTTCCAGCACTGTTCACCAGAACTTCACTGGTTGCCACTGGAATCCACTTCCACTCCTCGATGATGACACCACTGGTGGGGCTGGTGCTTGTTAGAGACCTTGTGCTCCTACACATTTCGTTCCACAGATGCTAAATAGGGTTTAGGTCTGGAGACATCATTGGCCAGTCCATCACCTTTACCCTGATTCTTGTCGTGCAAGAAATGACTACTGGTGCCATTTGGCAGACTTCACACTGATCCAAAGAGTCCAATCCTGCCCCTGATGCCAGTAATAGCAGGTTTATTGAGCCTGCGTGGCTTGTACGCCGCTTGCAGAGGTGACAGTGTCGTGCAGCGGAGGAGTAACTGTTTCTCACCTCCTAATAGACGACTCGCCTATTTTTAATCTCTTCAATTTGATTGCATTCCAAAAACAGGCCACCCTGCCCATCTGTCTCTCTTAAAGAAGCATCCTAAAGGGATTTTAATCATCTCACTCGAAGCTGCTCAGGCAAATAGCTACATCTCTCGCTCTCTCTCGCTTTCTCTCTCTCTCACACACACATGCGCACACACACACACACTCACACACACACGCACACGCAAACATTCCCCATGTTCTTGCTTCATAGTCTCACTTGTCGCCAGTACAACATATTGTCTCGGCTCCTTTGTGTCATATCTGTGCAGCCATTAGGCCCTTTAGACCTCATTCAAGACTCCCACAGACACCAATCCCCCCCCCCCCTCCCCTTTCCCTCGACCCTGTCCCTATTTATCCCCTAGATTCTTTATTTCCCTTCAAAGGGAGGGGGGTGCAGTGGGGGGAACAACGCCAGCCGTGACATCAATCAGGGAAAGTGAATATTTAGCCGGCGCTAATTTCCACCAATAGCCCGGAGACAAGCTTAGCTGACAAAACTCATTCCTGTGCAGAACAAAACTATGCCTGTGTTGAGACCCCACCCCCCGCACCCCCACTTTTCCCTCTGCCGTTCCCCTGATCCCTGCCCCCTTGTGCGCATGAAAAAAAAAATCACAATAAACACAGTTAGCGCTTGTGTTGGTCCCTCTTGATTTAGTCCCATCAAATGAATGCACGCCATGCAGGGATACTCCTTTTGACCAAGACATAATGGCTCCATTCTGCGTGAAAAACGCTGGGGTAATACCAGTGGAGTGTGGCAAGCGGCTCTACCCGGTGCCACTACAAGAGCAGCTGCTGTGTTTCTTAGCGGGCCTGGCGCGCCACGCTGCTTCTCCCTCGAGCCGGCTTCAATCGGGGCAGAGTGCTTTTTTCCCGGACCTCCCGATGAGACCGTTTGACCCGGTTCCTCTCACCCCCTCTCGGGTTCTTCTTTGGCCGTAGGTTCAGTGGGCGGCATTTCGAGGGCACCCCTTTGTGCGCCTGGGATGGGGCCCCTTACGGTATCTCAATTTTCCCATCTCTAACCCCCCCCCCCCCCCACACACACCTCAGAACACAGCTGGCCCAAATCATTGGACCAGACAGAACGATCCCTTGCGCCACCAATCTACAAGCAAGCTACCGATACATTGCCACTGTTTCGAACACATCGATATCCTGCATCACAATTTGAGACGTGAGAAAATTGAGTTACAAGCTCAATCATGGAACAATTTAAATTTGTAATTCAACGTAACACTGTGTAAATAGTTTAAACCATAAATATACCACAAACTATGATGAATAGATGAATTTGTGCGTCGAACAGTCATTGGCTGGAGGATTTGGGGGAAAAAAAGCTACCTTCAATGTAAGAAAAAACATGGGTACCGGCTGTGCTTTAGTTTGTGAAAATACTGTATAATTAGACTGTCAAGACTTACTTTAGTCATCTATAACACTCTTAGACTGGACACTTTAATTTTACATTAGCGCTAAAGATGGTGTTTACATTATAGCTAGGAGTTGACTGTACTGTGTTTATTCTTTTGGCTTTTACCAAATACATCCACTGGCATGGCTTTTTGATGCGTTTGAGACGGCTTGGAAATCAGAAATATGCCACGTGGAGCTTAGTAGGTCCTATTTTAAAAGTGTACCAGTCCAACAACAGCGCTAAGCTAGCATTTTCTTTGTTTGTGAATATATAATTAGACTGTCAAAATCTTGAAAACAAATCTGTAATATTGTTAGATCAGTCTGCACATGATCATGCCAGGCTAGCCCTAGCGTTGGACCTAACATTTCCGTTCAGAGTTGTTTCTGGTGCTTGCATAAACACGAAAATGATCAGATAAGTGTTTATTGTGATAGCCTTTAGCACATGTACGAGATTCGAGACTGCTGGGAAATCGCAACTGTGCCACATGGCGCTCACGAGGTCCAACCTCAAAGTGTTCCAGTCAAACATAAACAGAAAAACTTGGGCAACGACCGCACTAAGCTAGTATTTTCTTTGTTTGTGAATATATAATTAGACTGTCAACAGTCTTGACAACAAACCTACACTTTTTCTTTTAAAAGTAAATTTTACGGATGCATCAAGAATATAGTGATTTAGCGACACACCAATTGCAATGCAAAAACAGTCAAGCTACTATAACCAATCAAGACAGAAAAGCTAACATAAACACAGTACAGCTGGTGTAATCACAACACATATTTTCTAATAATTAATACATTGTATATTTTGTCATTGCTTTAATTATATATTATTATTTAGTTTTTTTAGTTCTATAGTGTTCCCTAGTACAGTGTGATCTTTGAAGTACAGTGAACCCCTCTTTATTGCGGGTGTTACGTTCAAGACCCACCCACCATCGGTGAAAATCTGTGATATAAAAACTTCTTTTTGTTATGGTTTAACCCCTTCCACTCATTTAAACTTATTAAAACACACTTTTTAAATACATTCAATGGATATTTGAATACACACACACACACACACAAACTACAAGCACACAATGTAAAAGAAATACTGTACGTATTGTCATGTTTGTGTACATGCATATGAGTTTAAGAGGCGGGGCTTGATGGGTTGACATTTGACGTTGGCAAGTCTGTGTGAGAGTGTCTGGGTGTGAGCTGTGGCTGACAGCAGCTCCTGTGAGAGTGTGCTTGTGTTTTACTGCTCTCCCAGCGTTCATTAAATGGCTGAAAAGACCGTGGCTCTCTTTTCCCAATTCCCACATGCTAGGGCATTATAGTACCGACACTGTAGGCACTCATTTCTAAATTTCCATTTTCCCAGTTTCCTTGAATATAGCATTCATCACCAGTCATTTTTAAAAATGACACATCCCACCTCATATGGGGATTGTCTTTTTCGCACTTTGATGATGTGCAGTTATTTTTATGATACCAAGTCATATTGTGCATCAGCATTGGTGTGGTGCTGCTGCAGGTTGATTACATTAGTTAGTGGGGCACAAAAATGCCTGTTTCACCATAGTTGTCCAGTCAGTTTCCTAATTATTTTTATCTATCAAGCTTTTAATTTGAGTACAAAGCAGGTGGCTTGCTCTCTATTGTCTAAAGAGCGAAATCAGCTATCTCGACATTTAAACCCTAATGAGTGTTGATTCTGATCACCCAAGAGAATCTTGTTCACTTTAATTGGCTGTGATTGGGCCTTCTCAATTACCTTATCCTCTTTTACTGTATAACCATATTATCTCCTTTTGACCTAATTCGCTTTGTGTGTGCTGGCCTGCAAACCAAAACAACTATTTTCTTATAACTCTTGATCTGGCCCCCCCCCTCCCCAACAAAATATTATGGAAACAGAAAGTGCATCTGTATAGACGCCGCCGCCACTTCATTAATTATTTAGCGGCCTTTCTTGAAGGCCCGTTGTATTAAGGAGGGGGGGGGGGGGGGGGATGATTTGAATAGGAAGTAGCTTCCCGGACCAGAGCGTGTGATGTGTGTGTTCCCCTGTCATTGTATGTTTCTGCGGGCTTCATTTGTCTGCCTCGGCGAGCCAGGGGGCTGGAGGAGAAATTTCCATTCTATGAATATTTAATACATAATAAAGTTTTTGATTTTATTCTATTCAATCTGAAGGGGCTGAAAATATGGCAAAGCTAGCTAGCCCCAACTAAAGGACAGAGGTTCGCTGCCTCAACTAACACTGTTAAACACAATGTGTTCCAAAAAACATTCACATAGTCTAAAAACATAGCCAATTCTCTCTCAAGTGACCTAAAATGTTAAAGAGATACTATGTGTATTGTTAAACTTAAAGACCCTGTAAAATAAATTCAGATTTGTTTCTAAATACATTATACATGTTTGAAGATAACTGCTGAAAACGTGCGAAGCCTGAGAACTATGGAGTCCTCATGTCTGGAGATATACCGTTAATTTTCTTACCATGTCAGTTTTCCAGATTTTTCGGCATCGCTGAAATGGCGCTGCATGCCATACTTTGAAGCACAAGTTCCCCACGCAATTGCGATGGGAAGCTAGCTTGCTCGCTATCCCTACACCCCGAAAATGCTTCTTCCCTTTCAAATAATCCGCTCATGTGGTTTAAGAGCGCCATCACGGACAGAAGGCAGAAAAGCGAGGGAAAAACATAAGTCTCTCATGACGGCCTGAAGGTGGACAGGGGCTTCGCACTGGCAGGGCCACTTTAGAGTGCCTCGTTGTAGCTGTTTATAAAAGCTCTGGGACTACCTGGTTGGATATATTCCAGCCCCAGAAGGCTTTGAGATGATACAGTATATTTTTGCAGCTCAAACATGTAAGGATGTGTCCGTATATGAAAGGTTTAGCCGAAGTAGCATACATATTTCCAGGTCATAGAAATTATATTTGATTGACAGTTGACGGTTGAGCGGTGCATGGTTTCAGTGCATTCAGCAAACATGCCCACAGTGTTTAAAGAGCAAATAGAACGACTTAATGTTTCACAATTTTGAAGCCTCATTTTATGTACTCAAATTTGCAGGGTTGGTAACAACATCCTTCTAGTGTGGTCTGTAGAACATTTATTTTCACTTTACAGGGACAGTTTAATATTGGTTTAATATTTTACTTTTTATTTTCAAAATGAAGAATGACATTCAAGAGCAAAGAAAAGGCATCTGTTAGAATATGCTCGAAAATAGTCAAACAAGAGTGTGCAAATATACACCACTTGGAGAGAAAATTTGGACATGAAAAAAATTCAAAAAGGAAGGCAAAAATGAAACTGTGTAGTGCAAATATTGAACATTAGTGACGCTTTGGGAAATCTGTTATCAATAAATGTTTGAATAATGTTGCTGGAATTGTAAAATGATTTTTATTTTTCAACAGGATGCCTATAGAATTTTATTTGCAAAGGACACGTAGTTATTCAAATCTTCATATTTCAAATGATGTCAAAGTTATTGGAACACCCTATACTTGGTATTGGAATCATCCCATTCTACAGGCGCGTTATCATCACGTTATATGCAGTGTTGCCATTGGATCCCAGAGTATCCGGGCTGCCCCCTGCATCCATGATGACCTGGCGTGGCTCTGTGTGAGACGCCCAGCTGGGAGTGCCCCTGAATCTACTTGGGATTAGCCCAGGATTGTCTGGGATTACGCTGGGATAGAGAGGGATTAGTAGTGACTGCCTGTTTTGGGGGCGTGAGGGCTATCGTTTGGCCAAATTGCCCCCCCTGGTTCAGTCTTGGGGGAAGCATCAGTGAACCACGCACCTGCACTGTGGGAACACCAGCAAACCTGCCCGCTCTCTCAGATGTTCAAAGCAGTCTATGTGGCGCAGAGAGCCTTGGTGATGCTGATGATGATGATGGTCATGGCTGGCCACCGTCAGAAATCTCCCAAATCTCTCTAGCAGGTGGATTCATCAGATAAAGAGGGTTTGGGATGACAGCAAATCCCTCCAAGTTTAGTGTGGCTGCTCTTCCCTCACACGGGGATAAAATTGAGATTTGAATCAGACGGGTCACACAGAGTTTTAGCCTGAAGTGCAAGTGTAGCACGGCCAGAGTTGGCCCCATTTACTCTCAGAATGGTTGCAGCGGCTTGAAACCCTTTTAAACATCTTTACTCTAATCACAACCATGTAAAAACTGTTTGACTCTGAAGTACGTCATTTAAACACAGAAACTGGACTTGTCTTTCATTTCTGAATGAAGGCATACAGTATGTGTGAATGTAGTAATATAGGATTTCACAGATTTCATTTGGAAACCCCAAAAACCAGACTTTTCCTGGAGTTGCAATGTTTTAGACTTGCTTTTTGCACTGAAGTTGTAGGAGCAAGTAAAGATTTTGATGTTTACGATGGAGTTCCATTCCTGCGACATTTACGTAACTCAATTTTTTGATGCGTTTGAGACGGCTTGGACTCGTAAAACACGTAGTTTTATCACTAATCTACGTAACTGCAGTAGTAAAATCAGAATTACAAAAAATATTTTATAATCAAATGAAAAATGGTATCAAGAATTCCTTGCCTTTACTTCTGTGGTTGGTGTGCACACTGAAAGGGGCGCAAACAAGTTCATTTTGTGCGGTCCATAACCACGAGACATCTTGGGTCTGGACTGTTGTAATCCGAGGACCCCCTGTAGTTGTTTTTTTCCATGGCTAACTGTAGTGTAACCCATGTCACACAACAAAGGCTCATGATTGCCAAAAATGTCCTATTAAAAATACCATAATGTCTCATGTATAATGTGCACCCATGTATAATACGCACCCCCAAAGTTGACCTAAAAATTCTGGAAAACCCTTCTACCTATGTATAATGCATTGTTACAATGCATGATTTTGCTTCTACCCATATGATTAAAACATGAAGTATTATCTGTATTTTCTTATTTTTTTCAAAGAATTATTCTGAAGTTAAGCACTTTATTTGAACACGTAATCCTTTTTTTAATTTACTTGCTCTTATTTTGAAATTGACAGCCCTACTTTTATTTAGTAAATTAGAAAACACACAGTTGTGCTCATATGTTTGATTACCCAGGCAGGATTTCTAAGATGGGCACAATTCTTTAAAGAAAACATGAAGGACCAGGCGAAACACGTTTAATTTTATTTTAATTGGATTCAAATTAAACGGTCAAACATTTCAGAAAGGCATTATCATTAAACAAAACATAACCATAAATAAATTAATGATGGTTGTTGGCCAGTCATGAGTCATATTTCAAAAAAAAAAAAAAAAATGTCACAAATTCTGCCTGTGTATGTAAACTTAGTTAGCACCACTGTACATGTATGTAGTCATACGTACCCCTGTCATAATGGAATGATAGTGTAGGCTACACCTTTTTTTATAATCACAAGGTGGCGCTGGCATTTTGGAATGAAAGTGTACAGCTTTTTCATAACCACTAGATGGTGGCATACATTTCTAAAACATGAACGTTTTTTTCCATTTTACCCCATACCCATGTATAATGCGCACTATTGACTTGACAATTTTTTTGGGGGAAAAATGCACGACTATACACGAGAAATTACGGTAATTAACTTTCAATTAAGCATACATTTCTTACATTGAGAAAAAGTCTTGTGAGTCCATTGACGTACGAGTATGAGTACGACTGCTACAAAAGTGATTGTCGAAACTCGCAGAGAATGGCTTCAGCTGCCGAACACTGCAGGAAGGTTGCAGTGATTCTTTAAAGAAATCATGAAGCGGAACATAGTGCGTGTTTTCATTCAGTCACTGCGGTTTCACGCATTCACATAATGCGATGCGTGGCGACATAAGCGTCACTGTCTGGGATGTCGACAAATGCTTTCACCACAAAGGGGCGTGAACAGTGAGTCTCGGGTGTTAAACTTCACACTACGTCTGTGTTACTACGTCGGTAGCATGCAAATCTGCGGGTGGACTCATACCGCCCATCTTACATAGGCACCTTACACACAACCATAGGCCTGCGTGGTAAAAACAGACTTGGATGGCCAGCGTAAAGGGACTAATGCCAATGGAGGAGGTGTGTGAGGTCTGTTCTTCGAAATCTTCATAAAACAGGCATACAACGTTGCCATCAAGGGCTGATGGTAAATTTCATTTAAGACACAATGTGATGCCGATGATTTGGCGCGGTGTGATAGGTTGTCGGGGGAGAATGAGGGGCGGTTCGGGGGGGAAGTTGGCACGTCGAGAAGCCGTCAGTAGCGGGGAGCGGGTGTCCCCTGTGGGCCTTAGCACAGCCGAGATGAAAGGCTGTTTAGTGTTGGAGCAGCGGCATCAAAAGAACCTCTCGCATCCTCCACCACCCCCATCCCCCTCTCTCCTTCCATTTCTCGTTCGTTTTCTCTCTCTCTCTCTCTCTCTCTCTTTCTCTCTCTCTCTCTCTCGCCACAATATGATCTAGTTCTGCCGGTGCACGTTTACCCGGTTGCCATGGCGATGCACCGCCGGAGGTGTCACAGTGAGATAACCCAAGGAGGCATTCACAGATCACCTGAATTCAGTTCGCCTCCCCACCTCTCTCCCTCTATGCGTATTCTCTGCCAGAATTTGATTTATTTAGTTTCCCTGGTGCGCACTTCGCCGTGAATACAAATAATCTGCGACATAATGGAGATGGTGGAAGTGTGCGTACCCCTCAATCGTAGTAAACCCATTGTACCACTATATTCCCAAACCACAGGGGATGCTTTTTATTTGATACTTTTCCGACTTCGAGCGCCAAAACGCTTGACGCGCCAACAAAAAGAGCCAAATTCTGAGGCGAGTGACTGTCGCGTATCGGCAACTTCAGCATCCAGCAACCCTTGAAATGTAAATGACAATACAAAAATTAGATCCTCAGAATTACCGAGTAGATGGCTGTACACGCTGCCAGGATAATGGGAAAGTAATTGGTGACACACTGCATAATTGACGGCAGAGCGATTGAAAGCAGACTTGGAAAATTATTGTTGTGGGCACAGAAATGTGAGGGATAAGAAATGACAAAAAATAGGAAGCACTCAGTGACTGAATAGAAACTGGGGATTGTGATGGAAACAGAAAAAAGATGGAGGGGAGGCGAGGAAGGAGATTGGCAGTGGCAATAGATATTGGAAATTGGGATACATCCATTAGCCTTCCTTGCCCCCAGCTCAATCTCCTGATACATCCTCCCATTGAAGGCGCACTCGGGAGGGCAACGACGGCTGGCACTGAGCCAGACTGGCACAGACTTCAAACATACAGTACACCCATCCGCAACAGCTCACATCAGGGCCCAGTCTGAATGGAGACGTAGAGGAGGACAGCTGGATTGATAGGAATGAAAGTGGGAGGACTGACGTGCGTGCCGAGAGCCTCTAAAGACGGAGTCGCGGGTCGTTTCAGGTTGGCGGTGGTTGACAGGGTCTAAGCGCCTCGTCAACTCAGGCTGTCCTCTGAAGGTGTTTGTGTTTTTCACTGTTTTACGACACAGTGACTTTGGTTGACACTGATTGCACAGAATTTTGAGTACAGTAATAATAGATATGAAAGTGACCCGAAGAGGTAGACGTGCCACTGATAGTTGTGTGATATCACAATGTTTCAACTTCTTTAAGGACATCCATCCATTTTGGGATCACCAGGGTTAAAGCTAAAGCTGATCGCACCTGCCTGAGGCTGACAGATGGGACACATCGTTGACTGATCATCTGCCAATCACAGAGGGATAGTCAACCATTCACACCAAGAGACAATTTGCAGTCACCAAAGATCCAAACATATTGTATATTTTTAAAATTGGAAGTACTCAGAAAGAACCCGGGGTACATTTAGGGCTCCTCATACTATACTAAGAGTCTCGACTTACAGCGTTTCAAGCAGCGCACAATGCACTACAGTGTCGTAAGAATACATTGTCATCTCTGTTACTGCCGTACTTATTGTTTTTCATTTGATTGTTTTTTTTATTTATGGTCTTTAAGGGTTTCTGATAAAAATCTTAACTGTAACTATGACTTTATTACTGTATTAACATATATATATATATATATATATATATATATATATATATATATATATATATATATATATATATATATAAAAGTTTATTTTTTTTAAATGAAAGACTATGGCATGATCCGACTTCTATCGACTCACATAGCCGCCATAGGAACAGAATTCCATCCTAAACTGAGAACCCCCTGTATTTGATACAGAAATGCCAAAGACCCACAATGTAAAGTTCAGTGCTGACCACAGAGAAGCAGTATATGTTCACATGCCATCTAGAGTGTTTTCATATGTACTCTAACACCCATTTTTTCTTCTATGTCTCAACAGAATTCCATCCGTCACAATCTGTCCCTGCACACACGTTTCATCCGTGTTCAGAATGAGGGCACTGGAAAGAGCTCCTGGTGGATGTTGAACCCCGACGGAGGGAAGATGGGAAAGGCCCCAAGACGGCGAGCTGTCTCCATGGACAACAACACCAAGTATCTGAAGAGCAAAGGTCGCATTCGAGGCAAGCGGGTCGGACGTCCCGGAATTGGAGCAGGGTCAACTGTCGTGGGGCTACAGGGCTCCCCTGACCATGGAAGCCCACCGCACAAAGGTCTACCTAGTTCTGGAGGGACTTCTGGGACGGACAGTGAGTTTGACACCTGGACAGATCTCCACTCCAGGGCCAGCTCGTCAGCCTCCACCCTGAGCGGGCGTCTGTCACCCATCCTTGCAGAGGGGGAACCGGAGGAACCTGATGAGGGAGGCCTGTCCTGTTCCACCTCCCCCCACCTCTACCCATCGCCCACTGCCCACTCTCCATCCATGGGGGCAGGCAACCGCTGTCCTCCCCTTGAGCAATTGCCTCAGCTGGCAAACCTGACAGGTGCCATCAGTCTTGATGAACAGCTGATGGAGGATGGCTATCATCATCATCATTCACAGCAGCAACACCAACAGCATCCCTCTGTTGGCAGGCATAAGCACCAAACCTCAGTCTACCACTACAGTTCTGGTGTGAAGAGCCAGGTCTCCTATGGTACAGGCGGGTATGGTACAACAGGCATGGGCATGATGCGCCACCACTCGCCCATGCAAACTATCCAAGAGAACAAGCCAGCCAGGTTCTCCGGGACGATGCGGACGTACTCCAGCACCAACGCACTGCAGAGTCTTTTAACAGGAGGGTCAGCTGGGCAGCCGTACTGCCCCAAGGAAATGATGCTGGGCCTGAAGAGAGAAGGGCATCCCTTGATGTCGTGTAATGGCTCCAACCCTCACAGCCACCACGCTGGTCACCACAACGGCCACGGCCAGAGCCACAACAGAACTCACAGCCATACGCCCGCTCATAATCACAACTCATCTCACAGCCTCAGCCACAATAGCATCAGCCATAACCACACCCCACCCCGAGCGCTGCCCCTGAACCCATGCGGCAACGGTAATCCACTGCAGACCTATAATCACAAAGCTCCTTACCTGTATAGCCCCCCATCATACGCCCACCTCCCGGCATCCACCACGCTGCCCCCCAACCCGGCGGGGATGCTCGGCATGCCTCAGGACTCCTGCCACTTGGCCACAGCGCCGCATCCGCACCCTCGTCACAATCATTACCCCGACCCACAACACCAAGCCATGGCTAACGGACCCTTCCACCACGATCAGGGTATGGTCGGCAGCAACGGCACCGGCGGCTATCACCACGGCTACCACCAACCCCACCCGCACGAGAGACTACCCGCTGACCTGGACATCGACATGTTTCAGGGCAGCTTGGACTGCGACGTGGAGTCTATCCTCCTCCATGACATAATGGACTCTGGAGAGGAGATGGACTTCAACTTTGACTGCTCCCTTGCCCAGGGAGTGGGCATCGGAATGGGAATGGGGATGGGTGTGACTATGGGCATGGGGATGGGAATGAGTGGACTGGGCGGTGCACAGCAAACCAACAGCAACCAGAGCTGGGTCCCTGGGTAAACTGAGACGATCCATCTGGCACCCACAAAAGAACAATTTTACCCATAAAGCACTGTGCTCAACTGTGACATTCCTGACTTGACACAGAGACTATAGGACCATGTCTTTCTTTATTGTCTGTCACCCCCCCCCCCCCCCCCCCTCTCTTTTGGTAACCCCACCCCACCCCCTTCCCAAGATCTAGCTCATGTCTCATTTGGTATTTCCCCATATCAGCTATAGTGTGATGACAATCTCTCAGCATCATTGATTCTTGTCTACCATGAGAGCTGAACTCTCCATGCACTTTATCGCAAGTGTGTTCACAGAGCAGCTCTTGCAGATCCCGGCATGTTTTATGAGTTGATAAACTGTCAGAAATCAAACTCAAATGGGCCCCTTAATCAGTCATTGTCAGAAGTAGGGACCAAAAAGTGCAACAACATGAAAAAACAAAACAAATCCATTGCTGCATTATGATTGCAGCACGTTAACACAAAAACCTTAGCAAAAACTCAATAAATGCAAATCAATTTTTTGATCCGGAACGGTTTTCTTCATAATGAAATTCATCCTCATGAGATCCAATCAATTCTCACCAATGTCTTAGCGCACCATTCCTGTTATTTACGGCCTCATACATCCAGACCTTGGCACTTTGACTCTTCTGTTGGATGCGATGTTTAGTTAATGTCCTCTTGCCATTCAGGCGAGGCGCGTTGTCACTACATCACCAAATAGATTCTATCATTACTCGCTTGCATGCAATTTGGTGAATTAAAAACTTGTATCACCTTGTCTCACCTGGGCCTCTGGAGGCACTCACTCTCTAGCTCTTTTTCTCTTGCCCTACTGTCTGGAAGTGGCTCTCTCTCCCCGCCTGCCAGCGGAGACAAAGTGGCCATTACTCACAGCGAGCCATTAATGGGGCTTGATTGAAATTCAGCATCTTGCTTTTAATCTCCAAAGTGATGCGGCAGCGATGCGTCATTATTGAGAAGCTAACACATTGTCCTCTCACATGGGGGGGGGGGGGGGTGAGAGTAGGGGTGGGACAGGCGATTGTCGAGAAAGCCAAGATGCTGCGATGCCAATGTCAGTGTCCACTTTTGCGTGAGACGGAAAAGAAATCCATCCCTAAAACCAAAATAGTACTTGATTCGAGGGCTGAGTTCTCACATTTTTTTCCACTCCATTTCACATTGCCTTTCCGGCAAATTGGCACGTCGGAGACTTAACCATAGAGCCAGCATTTATCTACCCTTTCAGACGGAACACGCAGCCATTGTGGCTTCACACATCCAGATCATTTGAAGCGTGGCTACGTCACCACCAGCATCTTTGACGGCGACGATTCCTTTTGATGCAGCTGTGATGGTGCTTCACACTCTGGTTTGCTACGCCTCAGATACTAGTTCGGAAGCCCACCGCCATCCCGCATCGGTCGGTAGCTTACGTGCAGAATAGCAAGATGTGAAAAATCCAGTGTGCAAGGGGCTTGGGTCGATGAGAAGCCCGTAAAGCCATCCACACACACCACAAATGACACCCTCCCAACCTGAACCCCTTTTTTTTCTGTGTGTTTATTCTGTTGTTGTGTAGTTGTCGTTGTGTCGTTGCCAACCCACAGCGCTGACGTATTAGAAGTGAGGAAACTCTTGTCGGTGAAATGATGTCGGTAGTAGTGCAAGTATGACTTTCTTCTCAGCCTCCGGTCGGTCGGTCGCCCGCCCACGTGTGTGCTTTGCTCAATTGTTTCTGTGTTTGTGAGTGGGGGTTGGAGTGCGTGTAGTGGATAAAGTGGACCGAGGGTGAGGTAGGGGGGTGGGGGGGGGGCGGGTAAAGGGAGGCTGTCAGTCTGAAGCTTCTTTATCATTGGCCTTGAGGGAGTCATAGAAAGGACACCCTTTTATTTCTCCTTCTCTGGCTCCTCCAAGGAGACCCTCGCTGCATTTGGGCTTGTAGACAAAAGCAAAAGGTGGGTTTGGGGTGGGGTTATTGTTAGAGCCAAAGGTCAAACATGGCAGAGACTATCAGACCATTAAGTGAGGTAAACACACCTCCAATTGCAGGGCTTCTAGGTCGCACTGGTTCCAGTCAAACGGACTGGTGGAAAAGGTGTGGAGTCTTCTAAGCCAGTGTTCCCCAACCTTCTTTGCACCGCGGACCGGTTAGGAGTCGGCATTTTTCTCACGGACCGGCTGTGGTGGCGTGCATATATATATATATATTGCATATATAAATTTCTATATATATATATATATATATATATATATTGCATATATAAATATATATATATATACACACACACACACATACATACATACACACACGCTTGCCTCGCTTCTGCTTCCTCCTTCGGCGTGGTGCGTTCACTGGGGGCGCTATGCAGGAGTGGGGGTCGGCATTTTTCTCACGGACCGGCTGTGGTGGCGTGCATATATATATATATATATATATATATATATATATATACACACACACACACACACACACACATACATACACACACGCTTGCCTCACTTCTGCTTCCTCCTTCGGCGTGGTGCGTCCACTGGGGGCGCTATGCAGGAGTGGGGGTCGGAGTTATTGTAAACAGTCAGACCAAACTGCAGTTCCGTAGCTCCTCAATGAGAGTAGACTTAACTCCGTAAAAGTAGTTCTGCCTGTGTCGAGCAGCAACCTACGACTGTATCTGTATCAGAGGGGACTTGGTGCGTGAGAGTTAACTGTTGCGATAAACCCGTATTTGAAGTAGGACTCCTGATATAGTGTTGTTTCGCTCGCGAACGTGTCGTTCAAAAGAACAAATCTTTTCAGTAAACGTAATGAACGGAATTAGTTTATGAAATGATTTTGTTCTTTGAGCTCTGCCGCCGTTAGTCAGCCCACTCGGAGCGGAAACAGACGCGTTCGAGTCTCGTGCGGCGGAGAAGATCCGGTCAATTTTCAAAATAAAACACATTGACAAGTGAATTGCAATACAAAAGAAATTATATAAACTGGTCATTGTTTCTCTGCGGCCCAGTAATAAATGCCTCACAGACCGGTGGTTGGGGAAGACTGTTCAAAGCAAAATGGGCGCGTTGTGTTATTAGAACCCACACACAAGCGACACGCTTCTATCCGAAAAGAGAGCTATACGTGATGTCTAATTTTCCTATATTTATTTATGCAGAGATTGGTCTTTGTCGAATCCTAAATGTGGTAGTTGTTTGAGTCAACGCCTGTACACCCTCTCCTCCCTCCTGTTTTTTAAGATGTCAACCACCCCTCCTCCTCCTTCCCATTTTACTTACATTTATTTTGTAAAAAATCTATATATTAAGAATATTGTAAAATAGTTTTTAAAAAAAATCTCAAAAGAATATCAGTTTTGTTGTCTATTTCTTTTTTTCAAGAGAATGTATCTCATCATCTGGTGACTGTTAAATAAATGCATTTAAAAGAAAGAACTCCATTCTGTTTGTCGTTACTGTTGGAACATAAAAATACCACCACCAAAAAAAAAAGAACAAAATCTTCTGCATGGTCAAGCTGTAAAACATATTTCAATTGTTTTACAATATTAACAAAAAATCACACAAAATATGCCACCCATTTGCTCAAGCGGACATTGTTATTTTAAGTATTTTTGTTATTGATTTAAAAAAATATAACACTATGTAATTTATTTCATGTGCTTTAGCAGAAAAACCATTGGTTATTTTCATAAATCATTTTATTAAAAAAAATGTGTACAATTATATTTAAAACCACCTCAAAAGACGCAGTTTCCTCCATGTGCTTACCTGAAAAATGAGCTCACCTGAAAAACGTATTTGAATTATTTTTGTAATATTATTTAAAAATACCACAAATTATGCTACTATCACCCTGTGCCCAGACCGATTTAATATTATATATTTCATGTATACTACTACTTCTATTATTATTATTATTATTATATTGGCGGCATGGTGGGCGACTGGTTAGCACATCTGCCTCACAGTTCTGAGGACCTGGGTTCAAAATCTGGCCTCAGTTTGCATGTTCTCCCCGTGCCTACGTGGGTTTTCTCCGGGTATTCCGGTTTCCTCCCACATCCCAAAAACATGCGTGGTAGGTTAACTGAAGACTCTAAATTGTGAATGTGTGCACGAATGGTTGGTTGCTTCTATGTGCCCTGCGATTGGCTGGCGACCAGTTCAGGGTGTACCCAACCTCTCGCCCAGAGTCAGCTGGGATAGGCTCCAGCACGCCCGCGACCCTAGTGAGGATAGGCGGTACGGAAAATTAATGAATGAATTGTTATTATTATTATTAATTTCACGTATTGAAATGGATTTTTTAAAAATACATACATTGCAAATAAATATTTTATATTTTTCACGAACCTTTACATTTTAGTCATAATCCATGATTACATTATAAAATTGTTTATTATATATACAGTATATTCTTAAGATATTTAAAAGAACCCATCCTTTGTTTATCTTTTATATTGACACGAGTGAAGAAAAATTATATATATCAGTCAAAACGGATGTGATATGAATTCCATTTGTTATGTGCATGCATGATCATGACAAAACAAGTTTAAACTGGATATAATCCCAATTGACAGCCATTCATATTTAATATGCTCAGACACTTACAAATGTAATCAAATCAAATCAAGTGGTAATGTTTTGTGCCCTGGATTGTATCGGTGCACAATGATTTAAGCCTTGGCGGGGGTCTGGCTTGACTTGGAGCTCTTGGTTTTTGGGTTTACTGCGGACAAGATACTTACGTGAGGATGAGAATGAGAACTGTGGCAGTCTGGGGGCATCGTTTGTTTTCCAGTCTGCATGTGAAAAACGCTGTGTGTGCACGTGGGATTGTGTGTGACTGTGTATTTGTGCTCGACAGACACACACACAAAGCAGGCGGCCAGATTGTCAGTATTGGAGTAATAGGTGTGTGTCATGAGGCTCGTTATGGCCCACGAAGCGGGGATAGGTCGGCCACAGCTGTCCTGCTCCCACTGGAGGTGTTTTCACGGGAGGAGTGTGCAGCACTACAGCGCCATACTGCCAGGCCCCTGGGAGACCACCGACGCATACACTTCCCCCACCCCACCTCCACACACATGCACAACACACGTACATTTGGAAACAACGCAAAAATCGCGTTTCGTGAAAAGAGGCACTGTTGTAAATTTTGACGCGAATTATCGGAGTAAACCTAAGATTTTTTGTTTTTTCTTTCAGTTTGAACTGGAACTACAGAGATCCGTTGAATAAAGCATGCCGCACACCGAGCTGGTTCGGCAACTCGTTTTCATGAGTGGCCGACAGTCGGCCAGTATTTTTGCTACCATTCAAAACGTGAATTGCTGTTGCGTGGCAAGTTACCACTGTGCGATCAGTTTGGAAAACATACACTTTAATAACCTTCATCAAAATGTTTGTGTCTCCAAAAGGCCATCGTCAACTAAACAAACAGCCAAAACGACATGTTAGATCACACATGTCAAACTCATGGCCCGGGGGCCAGATCCGGCCCGCGACATAATTTTAAGTGGCCCGCAAAAGCAAATCACAAACGTCCACTTCATATCTCTTGCTGAAATACCAAAACTACAAATTGTCTTCAATTTGGTAACATTCAGCTATTGTAAGCATTTCTTTGTAACCAATTCAACTTTTGAAATAAAATTAAATAACAGTTGAATAACTATTTTTTTCACTGGCTTCTGATTTCAAAACTAGTTATCCATCAATGTGTTGTGTATATGTAATAATATTGGGCGATCATACATTTATATGTATGTTTGATACGACTTTTTTCAGTCGTATCTCACTCTTGAGTACTCATGATAGAGATACCACTTGTACTTTTGATACTTCAAATTTCATTTAACACAATTCTTTCTTTCTGACGCACATGAAGATTTACCAATGTGTCAAACCGCCGCAGTGTAGCAGCGCCAACTACTGGTGAGGAGGACTTACTCCATGTCAGATTTCTTTGCTTTAAGTATCGGTGGCCGATGTCGGCAACCTCCAAGCGTACCATATCCCTTGAAATAAGGCCGGTATCGGCCCTGGTATCTGTATTCGCCGTTCCCAATGAAGTCATAACAGCCCTCCGAGGGCAACCCTAACTACGATGTGGCCCGCGACAAAAATGACTTTGACACCCCTGCTTTAGATGGTGAAGGTGTCTGAAAACACTCTGTGATTGGCTAGCGACCAGTTTATCGTGTACCCCACCTCTCGTACGTCGATACTGTTGTAAACCGTAGACCCCCTGCAATCTAATGTATCTGCTGGTCAGTAAATGTACATTTCACTGGAGAAGCATTATCAAGCTCATTATGTGGGATGGCACACACACAAACACAGCCTTATTTTCTGCCAATATTGCTTTGAATGCGACATACTACGCATAATATTCTCCAATCTTCAGTTGTCATGTAAACAAGTGGCCAAACTGATACAGGTGACCTTCTCTAAACTTTCAAATGCACGTCCAACTGTTTGTTTCAGTATGTTTAGCACAACTGGCTGATTGACAAAATTCTCAGGTGTTTGTTCCATGAATGGACCAAAACATTTGCCGGTTCAATTAGAATTGCTATTTAAACAGTTCTCTTCATCATGCTGTTCACGTTTTGACATCATGAGACTGCAAAAAAGTAATAGCTGGACATGTGCATTCAAAAGTTTAGAGCTGGTCAGTTTTAAGTTCACCTGGAAAGGTGGTAGTGCATTTTAGGTTCACTCTGAAATTTCACCAAGAGGCCGAATAGCCCTAACTTGTTTTGAGTCGTTGTATGATGAAGAAAAAGGCAGCAGACTACTGTCTCCACTTTGCAATGACCCCACACAGGGAAAGCAGTGAGGAGCTGGGTGAGGTGTGGTATATTTTTGATGAGCTAAAACTTTCCGTCGTTTCTCCATCGGGCACGAGGACGTCCACTTTGGAGTCTGGCGTGGATCCAGAGTGATGCCCTCCTGGGAGGCGTCCAGGGCGCAGCAGACAGCCAGGCAGTCCGCTCGGTCCAGGTGCTGCGCCTCGGGGAGGCTTTGCTCTTCTGTTCCTCATTATCGCAGAGAGAGAGAGAGAAAGAGAGAGAAAGTGAGGCAGCATTAGCGCATCATTACTCATCCACTCAAGCATCTGCGAGAAGGTCCTTCCTCCTCCGTCGTAGATGCAGACCGCCCTCGAAGCTAAAGGCTGGCTGGGGACACTGCTAAGCGCTAACCGCTAGCAGACAGTAAAAAGACAGTGAGAGAGCTTCTCCGCTTATCCTCATTATAGTCTCGGGTGAGCTGGAGACTATCCCAGCTGACTTTGGGAGAGAAGTGGGGTACACCTGGACTGGCTGCCAGCCAATCACAGGGCAAACATACACACACGAACAAAAACCTCAGAACTGTGAGGCAGATGTGATGACCCCTAGACCCATCATGCTGTCCGCCACCCATCTACCTTCTGGGAACAAAAAAAACACATTGTAAGTTACCTCAGTTCATAAGCACTATTGTTCAAGAAATAAAGTTTTAAAACTGCTAACAAGATTTGAATGTAGCCTCAATGAATTAGTCCCTCCCCACCTCGAGTCTCTAACCAAAGCCATGCCCCTCACTTACGTGAACGTTCACGTCACTTGCACTCCTACGTTGGTACCATGACCTTTTCATGATGGAGTGTCACTATAGGGTTGCATTTTCAAAGACGGGACAACTGCTATCATGCGCAAAAACTGGCATCGACTGGTGTCTGGTAACTCGTAGATTGATTTTGGTCCAAGCGCAAGGCTCACTGCACCTGTTTGCCAATTTGGTAGGCCGGTCTGTCCCAAGCTCGTTGTATTGGCGCAGCGAGGGTGTGCACTTGGAGTTGCGCTTGGACCGCATTGGCCACCACCGTTACATATGTTAATCCTTGTTTTGTCTCAGGATCTGTCCAATTCCTTCTTTTTAACTTTTGTTACTAACCAGAGATGGATATTCCACGATCATTTCAGCAAAAAGCTCCTGCAGCCCAACTGACGCCTTCTGTCTCTGATAGGTTGCGCTTCCTTGGGTGTGGTGGTTTCTTAAAAAAAAAAAAAAAAACTCCCTGTTTATGCCAACCAAAAACAGCAGCACATACCGAGCCATGTGAATGATTCAAAAAGAGGAGCGTTACCACCATGATGTACATTTTATTGAAAAATGATCTTACATTATGTGGCGATTAGGATTCCAGTAGATTCTTGTGATCCTCCAAAATGTTGTGTGTGTCCATGCTGTAGAGAGCTACATGATTTACTGTAGTAGTTCTGCCCAGTTTGTTGCTGCCCTTTTTAATCTGCCTTTAACACCACTTGCGTTCGTCATACATGTCAATATAGAGTACCAACAACACAGATTAATATTAGGCCTCCCCACTAATATCTCATAAAGAAAAAAGTTTTTTTTAAAAAAGTTTAATTACCTCAGTTCATAGCCCATTTGAGCTCTGTTAATAATCATAAGATCCGCATCTACCAAGGCACTTTAACTGGACAATATAACATACCGGTGACATTGTTCAATGTGTTCTCCCGATAGATATCTCAATTCATCGTTTGCACCCCTTCTATATCGTATACTTACTTACTTTGCTTCATCTTACTGCATGAGAGTCAAAATAACAGCCCCCAGTGTCAGTCAACCACAATAATAAGCAAGGCAACGAAGTGTTACATAGGAAGGTTATCATTGTACAAAATCACTGAAGTTATGACAAAAAGTAGAACATCTCATCGGTTTTGGAGCTTTCGGTCGATAATCATCTTGAGAAAACATCCCCGCAACAATAGCACTTTTCCACTGGATTATGTTTTTTTTTTTGCATTCAAAGAGCTGTAAAACGCAAAAGGATGAGACACGCAAGTGACGGTCAAGAGGGGTCATCACAAAAACCTTGAGGGGGTTTAAAATTGCGCGCAAAAGGCCCAAACAATTAGCGAGACGTCAGCGTTCTGTTCGTCCTCGCAGACGCGACTCTCGGCATTTAAGTTATTAACGCCGCCCGCAAAGTCGACCAGGGAGGAGACTTTGCATTACCTTGGACGGCTTAAATTTCATCGCGTCAACGTAAACAAGGCCTCTGAAAACAGTATGGGCAAACATTAATAACAAGAGTTGTTGTTGAGCACAAGTCCGTGTATTAAAAGAGCTGCCAATCACTTGCAGCAACTACAAAGTGTGTCAGTAACTACACAAATTGAGTTCTCATGAGGTCATGCATCACTATGACTGTGTTTTGAATCATTCACTCATTCCCTAGTGCCTAATCAATATACAGTGAACCCCTGTTTAAGGCGAGGGATACATTCCAGACCCACCCGTGATTGGTGAAAATCCACGATCGAGAGGAACCATATCAAAACCTTTATTAAAATCATTTTACCCCTCCCACATGCATTAAACACATTTAAACTGATTAAACCATGCTTAAACGTATTGAAACCCACTTTTTAAAGTATTCCTCAGTGCCTGTTTTCACTCTGTCACTATCAAGAAGTTGGAGATATCGTATAACATCGTGCACCGTTCTCCAAACAATGGGCAAAGCTTGCTTGCTTCTCCTGTTTGTCACTACCAGTTAAGGTTTACTGTAAAACTGACACATAAAACAAAAGTGAATTAAACATCCATCCATCCATCCATTTTCTGAGCCGCTTATCCTCACCAGAGTCGCGGGAATGCTGGAGCCTATCCCAGCTATCATCGGGCAGGAGGCGGGGTACACCCTGAACTGGTTGCCAGCCAATCGCAGGGCACATACAAACAAACAACCGTTCGCACTCACATTCGCACCTACGGGCAATTTAGAGTTCAATTAACCTAACATGCATGTTTTTGGGATGTGGGAGGAAACCGGAGTGCCCGGAAAAAACCCACGCAGGCATGGGGAAAACCATTGGAAGTTTTGTACAAACAAGTAATTAAAGTGATGGATAAAAAACCAAGGCACTATCATCACTGTGCAATTTTAAAAAAATACAGTCTTTTAAACTGGGACCGTCTTCACATATTTGCAGATTTAAATTTGATTTATAAAGTACTGCATGATTTGGCCCCAGCTCCTCTGGCTGAGTTCATCAGCCAAAGAAACAGCTCTGAGCGTGTCACTCGAGGCTCTGTCAGAGGTGACTGTCTCATTCCTCTGCGCAGGAGCACTTTCAGTAAGTCAGCCTGGTCAGTGAGGAGCGCTGGTGGAACTCAGTACCTGAGGAGGTTAAACTGCTTACAACATACAAGGCCTTCACAAAAAAACTGAAAATGTGGCTAGTTAACACATATAGCTGCCAACACTAAAAGACAACTATGTTATGTTGTCTTTTTGTTATGATCAAAAAAATTATGGTTTTATTCTCTCTTAATAGTATAGTTTGATTATGTATCCTGTATTATATTGTCTTGTAGATGTATTTTACTGCTTTTTTACATCATGGCCAGGGGACTACAGATGAAAACTAGCCTTCTGGCTAATTCTGGCTTTTTTAACCATGTGTACTTCATGTGTTTTATGAAATTGCATTGTCCCCTTTCAAAAATAAACTGATAAACAACATGCAAACTCCACACAGGCGGGGCCGGGGATTGAACCCCGGTCCTCAGAACTGTGAGGCTGACCCTCTAACCAGTCAGCCGCCGTGCTGCCGTGAATTAAACATTGTATATTTAAACGTCATCAAGTTCAACCAAACCACACGAAAGTCCACTAGATTAACGCTAACATACAATATGAAAATTCATAGCTAACGACAATTGCCATCTATGTTTCGATAACTATAGACAGTTTTGGGCAGTAGCAGCAATTCTAGTTTTACGACGTTTCTCGGTAGCATGGTTGAGTTTTTCTTTTAAAGAGGCTCCACCCAAGCTTCATGTCATGTACAGTAGATTAACTTGTCATTTATCTCACTACATTCTCCAAGTAGCTTGAATTGCTAACATACACAAAGCAGCAACACATACAAACATTGCTCTTTGGGAGCAATGACTATAACAGTAGCTTAGGTGGGTCCCTTTGCTGCCTCTTCTTCTTCTATTAAGCTGCAGTAGACCTCAGCGCTGCGCAGCAAGTTGTTGCAAAATGTGGTAGGCTTACTAGGTGTACAACTCTAAATTCAGACTGGCCTCTATAATGTAAAAATACATTTGAAAAAAATGATCACTAAAAATCTGCGATCGAGCAGGGATGCAAAAAATTAACTGCATACTGTACTGCAATGTACTAATGTATTTCCTGTATATATTGGACTATATTGTTCCTTCAGCAGTCAAATAAAACTACTCGGGTGTGCTGTTAATTACGTCATTGCTGCCGCATAATGTGGACCATCCGTAATAAATGAACAAATACTGTAAATGACATATATTGTTTTTATCTGAGGATGAGTATATGTTACTAAATGAATACAAAACAATGTATGTCATTACATTTTGTTTGTTGTTGTGTTGCTTTTTCTGTTGCTGCATCATGGGTTATATAGTGACCATCGGTTCACTTCACTGCTTTTCAAGATGCATTGTGGGATACTTTGAGGGCACTATATACACGTGTCAAATTCAAGGCCCGGGCGGAGGGGCAGATCCGACCCGCCATATCATTTTATGTGGCCCAGGAAAGCAAATCATCTGCGTCGATTTCATGTTTCTTGCTAAAGTACCAAAAGTGATAATTGTCTTCATTTTTAATAATGTTGAGATATTGCAAGCATGTTTTGTTACGAATCCCTCTTTCCAAATGAACTGAATAACGATTACATTTTTTTTTACTGGCCTCCGAATTCAGAACTAGTAGTTTTGTTGTGTATATGTAATAATATGAGGCGATCATACGTTTAGATGGGGTCACAGTCAAAATGGGCCCCCAACTGAGGAAAACCATAACTTCAATGTGGCCCGCGACAAAAAATTTATTTGAAACCACCGGGGGATAACCTATACTCACTACACATTTGAGCAGCACTAAAAAATGGCAAACACACTGTAAAGGGCACTATGTAGTCAGTGGATAGGGAGAGATTCTGAACGCAGCCTGTGTGTGTGTCAGTGTGGACGAGCATTTGGAGTAGAAGTCCAAATGGGTGCCAGGTACCTCGCATAAATCCAATAATCTGTTGCAGATGGCGGCCTGATGGCTGCGTCTATATTTGGTAAGAAAAGTAGACGTAATTACACACTTGGCCTGGTAGCTTAAAACACACTGGACACTTCATTCACACATCCACCATCTAAAAGGGCCCAAAACAAGACCTTTATAAGCAATTGTTGCTTTAACCAAGATCATAGCAGCAGAGGTCAGTAGCCAAAAACTGGACTGTCACTTTTGATTAATATGACTCAGTCCTCCAAATAAAAAATTATTACTTGATTAAGAGTAGGTATTCAGTAAAAAAAAAAAAAAAAGAAAAAAACCCTCAACAACTAAAGTAATTGAGTAACTTTGAATTATTTTTTTCTATAACACAAGAATGTCAAACAGACAAAAATATAAAACAGGTACAGAAATTTCTCGTGTATAATGCGCACCGATGTATAATATGCACCCCCAAAGTTGACCTCAAAATTCTGGACAACCCTTCTACCCATGTATAATGCATTTTTACAATGCAATGATTTTGCTTCTACTCATATGATCAAAACATGACCCCGGGGAGGCGGCCGAGGAGCAGGAACGGCAGCATGCCGCGGCGGCGGCCAAGGAGCAGTAACGGGAGCCTGCAGTCGCTTACTCAGCCTGCCGCCATTGAGGTTTGGGAGTAGAGTGTACGGGAGGGGCAGAGTGCACAGGGACTCGGGAAGGAGAAATAGGAAAAATGGCTGGTTCTGAACATGGTGGCAGGTTTGAATAGACGTGACTTAATTGGAGCCATGGAACGTGTGGGAAAAAAAACGAGAGGGCAAAATTTGACCTTTACTTGGGCGCCTCCGTTGGCCACCACGCGGCGGTCCCGGGTAGATGGTCAAACGGGTGCCCAAGCAAAGGTCCGAGGGAAAGGATTTGGACTCACTGGGGTTGGAAACGGGGAGACGTGACAAAAACTGACGAGGACGGGATAAAGTAGGGAAGGAACCAGAAAAATATAAATCTGTGTCAGAGTCAGAATCAGACAGGAGGTTAACTAAATCGGGGCCATCTTCACAATCAGAAAAATCTGAATCTAAAAAAACATGTGGATGTAAAATAGTAGGGCATGGTGAATAACTAGGACAAGTGGGGGCCACAGATGAAAAGGACAGAAAAGACTGAACAATAGGGCTTATTGGAGGAGGGTATGTATGCTTGGCAGGCTGAGGACGGTGGGAGGCAGTTTGGTGGTGTCCAGGGTGACGCCATGTTCTTCCCGCTGGGTCCTGTTCTGGTAGGTTCATTCTGTCAGGTTTGGGGGTTGGTCAATGGCGAGGAATGCAAGGCAAGGACACGGAGGACCCAACTGCAGGGAAGCAGGGAGGCAACGCAGTAGTGTAGGAGTGTATAAAAAAAATTCTATTTAATTTTAAAAACAAAGGAAAACAAAGATCATGAAAAAGTCTCAATGCTAAATTAACAAAGTCCAAAATCTAAACACAGAGTAACAAAGAAACACTTGAGTAAACCCAAAACAAGAAACAAAACATGACTGGTGAAATAACTGAGCGGCAACTGGTGACGATAACATGGCGCAGACAGAGATACCTGACAATGACATACTGCAAAGACATGTGACAACGACAATGAACCGACAAGAAATGAAAGAAACCAGGGAACTAAATACAAACAGATTGATGAGACAACGAGGAACACCTGGACAAGACACGAGTGGCTGGAGAGAGCTGATTGGTCGACACAAGGTAGATGAGAACAGGTGGACACAACAACCTAATGAGCACACGACAAACATGGAACACAGGAAAAGATGGAACAAAACTAAACACAACCCAAACCAAAACACAGACCATGACATTTTAAAAATAATTATTCTGAAGTTAAGCACTTTATCTGAACACGTAATCCTTTTTTTAATTTACTTGCTCATATTTTGAAATTAACAGCCCTACTTTTATTTATTAAATTAGAAAACACACATTTGTGCTCATATGTTTGATTACCCAGGCAGGATTTCTAAGATGGGTACAATTCTTTAAAGAAAACATGAAGGACCAGGCGAAACACGTTTAATTTTATTTTAATTGGAATCAAATTAAACGGTCAAGCATTTCAGAAAAGCATTATCATTAAACAAAACATAACAATAAAGAAATTAATGATGGTTGTTGTTCAGTCAGTCATATTTAAACAAAACAATATTTCAAAAATTCTGCCAGGGTATGCAAACTTATGAGCACAACTGTACATATATCCAGTCATACATACCCCTGTCATATTGGAATGAAAGTGGAGGCTACACTTTTTTTATAATCACAAGGTGGCGGTGGCATTTTGGAATGAAAGTGTACAGCTATTTCATAACCACTAGATGGCGAAATACAGTTATAAAATGTGAAAGTTTTTTTCCATTTGCCCCTATACCTATGTATAATGCACACTATTGACTTTTGACAATTTTTTTTTATTTTGGGGGGGGGGGGGGGGGGGGGGGGGTTGGAATGCGCATTATACACGACAAATTACGGTATATGTTCCATCCATCCATTTTCTGAGCCGCTTATCCTCACAAGGGTCACGGGAGTGCTGGAGCCTGTCCCAGCCATCATCGGCAGGAGGCGGGGTACACCCTGAGTTGGTCACCAGCCAATTGCAGGGCACATATACAACTAAACAAGCAAGCATTCGCACTCACATTCACACCTACGGGCAATTTAGAGTCGCCAATTAACTTACCATGCATGTTTTTGGGATGTGGGAGGAAACCGGAATACCCGGAGAAAACCCACGTCTGCATGAGGAGAACATACAAACTCCACACAGGTGACATACAAACTCCACACAGGTGACATACAAACATACAAACTCCACACAGTCCTCAGAACTGTAAGGCAGATGTGTTAACCAGTCATCAACCGTGCTGCCCCACTAGTAATAGTTGAAGACAAATGATTAGAAAATGTGCTACAGGTAGCGACATGCGATCCAAGTTTTCAACTGCCATGCATAAAAACTATTTCAGGGAAAATTCAACAACTTTATGAGACCTAAATGCAAGTAAAATTGGATGCATTGCAGAAGGCTCAATATGCAGCTCTGACTGGGGATCATTGGAGCTCTGTTAATAATACAAATTATGTCGGCGTCACTGCCCCCCTTGCTGATGTCACAGATGGGACATGGCATCTACAACATTTTGCCCTGGCTGTGCAGAAGCCAATCAACAGACACTATGCTGAAAACTGTGCAGAGCAATTTCTCTCTGTGGCAGACGAATTGAGAATTCTACAAAAGGTAACCACAACTGGAACAGCAACAACAGCAACGATAGCTGCAGCAAGCCACCACCCATTCACACACATACCTTGTATTGCTCACATCTTGCAAAGAGCTATCACTGTTAGCCTTGCTGAAAGTGGGTTTAGAGATGCAAACTTTAGCTTGAAAAAAATATCCTCCAATGACACTAAGTTTTGGTCTATTGTGACCAGGGAATGTTTTTGTTTTTGTACGGTTTTGTCTTGAAATACAATTAAATGCATTTTTCCCGGGTTACCAGTACCCATGTCTATGTCTATTATTTGATTCAGTTGTGCACTAAAATCCATTTAAATCCATTTAAAGTTTCTGGGGATAAATATTGTAATATAATGAAAATGTGATAAATCGAGATTAATTAATTAATTACAAAGCCTCCAATTAATTAGATTTTTTTTTAAATCGAGTCCCACCACTAATTAAAAAGTTATAAGAAAGAATAATGAAGTATAATTAAGGCAACAGTCACTTACACAGTTGTGTATTCATATGTTGATGTGTGCCGTTAAGAGGCGGAGCTCAGTGAGTGATGTCAGGAGCCTAGAGTCAGTTGGGTGATGGTCTCCTCCATGCTCCTTTTGGCCCGCACACAAACTGATCAGGCGACATAAGGCAAGTGTGAGTGTGAATGGTTGTTCGTCAAGTAGTCGGGTTTACATGCAGACTTTTTTGTCATTCCAATTGAAGATCTCTGGTCAACTGTTCACATGTGACGTTATCGATTCTGATCGGGTGTATACATGTGCACTACATTTAATCGGAACAGCCGTGTGACATGCGCATATCGACGTGAACGTCACATCATTTATCAAGATGGAGGTCTGTTGTCTATTTAGCACAGTAGTTGTGATTGTTTTTACACTTTTATTAAAACAACACCTTGATAAAAACAAGTTACAACTAGTTAAAAACAAACTCATACGAGCTCTGGTTGGAAGCCGGCATATTTACGATGTGCGTAAATGGTGACATCACCGTGTACTTACGTCAAAGACGATATTCCCACCCGTGAAACCGAATGAAATTCAATTTGGCCTGTTTATTCCTATAGAGGTGTTTATATAGATCATTTTCATTCGGTCTGGGCTTCTAAACCGATTATAATCGGAATAGAAGGCTCCAGGGTGTGCCTCGCCTCTCAAGCCAAAGTCAGCTGGAATAGGCTCAAGCTCAACCGCCACCCTACGGAAGACAATGTATGGACATTTTAACAACAAGCCCAATTGTAATCATTGCAACAAAACTCCACAATCATCATAAAACACTCCTAAAGCCTTCATAGTGATGACATAATCAGTAGGTTTCCACTATTGCAGTACGTCCTGACAATTACCACATTACGGCAGCGACCAGTGGGTCCCTTAACGACCACACGCAAACCCTTTCACCTTTCCCCCCTCTTGTCCTCGTGTCACCCTTATCATCCCCCCCACCCAAGACACGTCTAATCAGATCTTTGCTCATCTCCTGATCCGCTCAGGGAGGATGAGAGGTGTTTGTGTTGGTGGGAGGAGAGAGGAAGACACAGAGGAGGTTAATAAAGCACAAGATGACACAATTAATGTCAAATTAATGCTCCTCGCCAGTGTCGACATCGCCTCCCTCTTGTGTTCTTCCTCACCCGACCTCTGTCTCCCCCTCCTCTCGCTATCCTTTACGTCCTCCCCCATCTCAGCTTTAGTTAAGATCACTATAGCACACAGCACAGTCCTAGTAGGGGGTTGGGTTCATCTTCATCCTGATTGGTGTCTCTAATTACGGCTTGATACTAAGGAGTAATTAATGAGTTTGTGGCTGATGGCAGCAGCTTTGGAGCGTCAGCCTTCGATGGCGGCGGATAAGAGCTGTTTGCGACCTCCCGCGGGACGCACATGCGCGCATGCATGCATAAATAATCCAAAAGTGCCTCCGATTATTAACAATCGCCCCCACACCCAACCACCCTCTGGAACTCCGTCGTTGACAGCAGCAAGGTGAACTTAGGTAAAATACTTTTCCCAAGAACGGTGACATTAAATGCTAACAGCAGCTACCTATGCGGAATTTTCACATGAATTGATCAATAATGGCAAAAACATACCCCGCTGAATTTCATTTGAACATCATTTACTTTGATTAATATGAGTATTTGAAACATTGGCATTTGTTATCATTCAAAAGGTAAACATTTCTTTTAAAGACAAATAAAGTATTACTTTAGAACATTTTTTTCACACTTTTAATGCCAATATGCCTTTATCGTAATGTTTCCAAAGTAAAGAAGAATAAAGATGTTAATTCCATTATTGGTTATAAAGGATTTTCTCCTATTGCTTAACATGCCTTTTCCATGAAAACTAACACAAATACATCGTAGTGCTGTAAGAGTTCCTTTGATTTGGTTCTTTTACAAATGTAACTGTAACTGTAAATGTAATGTGTAACTCAAGCTGTCTTTACCGTGAATGCCACCGGAGGAGTCTCATTATGTTGCTGCAATACACCAGACGGATCTGTGAGCTGAAGTGCCAAGGTGAGACAGCCATTTTGCACTCATACAGTAGCAGACATCAAATTAAATGGTGTTATTTCTAAGGTACCGCTATGTATGAATTTGTGAAAGTGAAATTGCATGTCTTCACCATTATTATGAACTTATTAAGACAAGAGTGTAATGGGTTTAATGAGTAATTAGATCATTTCTGAAGGGCATCATAAATTGTGCAACGCACAAGGTTTTTATGATGCTGTGTATGTCTTTACTATTATGTACTTTTGTTGCTACCCTTATGCGAGAAGTGTATTTCCGTGAGCCTTGTAGTGATGGTTTCCCTCAGCAGGCCCTTCTGACTGTGAAAATCATAAAAATGCAGTAGTCCCTGCTTTTCATTTCTTCTAGCAACAAACAGTTTAAAATCAGAGGTCGTGAAAAATATAAATGACATAATACGTGACAACCAAATACACTGTAAATACTGTTGTACAATGTATTTTAAGAAGAGATCTAGTGAAAGAAATTGTTGTAATATCTGTAAGAGGTCAAGAAAAATTGCAACTTTCATACAGATTTCCTACCAATCAGTAGACACACTTGGTTAGCTTCAGTGGGTTTACAAAAAATTATTTGGTGAGCCGGCACGGGGGACGACTGGTTAGAGCGTCTGCCTCACAGTTCTGAGGACCGGGGTTCAATCCCCGACCCCGCCTGTGTGGAGTTTGCATGTTCTGAGCCCTGCGATTGGCTGGCAACCAGTTCAGGGTGTACCCCGCCTCCTGCCCGAAGATAGCTGGGATAGGCTCCAGCACGCCCGCGACCCTAGTGAGGAGAAGCGGCTCAGAAAATGGATGGATGGATGGATTTGGTGAGCCAGATCTAGCCAAACTGCTATATACTGCTAAAATCCCCACAAAGACGGCTAAAGCTAAGGGTGAGTCACCTTGTTCGCCCAGTTGGGTGACCCTCAGCGAGTGCGTCACCTGGGAGGAAGGGTGAAAAGGTGACGGAGGGCGCAGAGAGGGAAATGCAACACATAAACGAATCTGAGTTAAATAAAGAAAAAAAGGCGGGGCCTCCCAGTCGAGCGAGTAACTGGAGCAGACTTTCAGCATGGCTGCTAACGAGCTCGCTGTCTCTCTTTCATTTTGGTCTCTCTCACTTCGCCCACCCCACCAACACACACACAAATGCACACACAATGAAGGCAAGGCCAAATTACTGAAACAAGCACCAACTTTTTCACGTATTATACTGACTAAGTGATGTCCTCCCAATGGCAGACACTTCATTAGGTACACCGCACAGTCTCTCTGTAACGAGACGCCGCTACAAAAGCTGGGTAATCTGGAGGTGAATATTAGAAACAGTGCACACTGCTCCAAACTACAACCACTTCCATAAACACATACATATTGTAGCGTGAAGGCTCCCTTGAATATAACATGGAGGCACACAACACTGTGGCGCGACCACGTCAGATTCCATTTGAGATTCTACAAGACCCAGTGATGGGTACTGTACTTGTGGCTGTACTTGTAGATTTTTTTCTCTACTGCATTTTTCTGATGACCTTTTTCTTTTGCTCTCTAGATTTGAAACCAGATGTTTGTTTGTCTTTTTGTATTTAAAAATGTATTTATGATTATATAAAAATGTATTTATTCATTCAACAATTCTTTTTTTTTAGATAAAAATAATTATATACATTTTTTAGCTCCGTTCTATTTGCATTTGGAAGTTTTAAGAAATGTTCAGCTATTTTAAAAATTCAAAACTTCCTATTCTGTCATCCTTACAGATTATTCACAACTAATTTTGACTAAGTTAGATATAAATCCTGATTTTTTTATTCATGTTGACAGTAGTGAATGACTTCTGAACCAGAATCGAATCGATACTCCTTGTACTATTCCGAAATAAATAGAATAACAAATAAATAAAAACAAACAAATACAAAATCTAATGTTATTATTTGAAAACTATCTATTAGTAAATAGAATACGCTGGCTCATTTTGGTTGCCACTTCTCCCACCAGAAAGGTTTTCATTTTTAGTTGAAAAATGGCTTACTTTAACCAGGATCCATGGCCAAAGGTAGAACCCGGCTTGGTTTTGTGTTCGTGTAGGTGCCACAAATCCTCACTTGCTGGGAACAGCTGCTTCCATAGCTATCTGGCAGGCTACGGCTGTGGTGCTGCCATGAATATCCGTGCAGCTCCTCGGACTGGACTCTTGGACGCCTCCTTCCATGGAGATCATCGTTTCGGTGGAGGGCTTTTTGGATCGAAGATCCATGATCAACTGCATGAATGAACTACAACTGCGCACATGTGCAGAAACTATGCGCAGTAAGTAAGTGGGGATAGCCATAAACAAAGGCTAAAAATGTGTGAAATACTATTTCTATATATTTATTTAAGTATTTTTTTTAATTAAATGTGATGTGGCAGCTATTCCAGCTCTAGTCAGAATAAAGTAATGCAGGATAGATACTGTAGATAGTTTGATGTCATGCCAGTCAATCACAGGACATAGACAGACAAACAACCAATCACACTCACATTCACATTTAGAGACAATTGAAAAGAAACTTCATTGAAACTAACATGCATGTTTCTGAAATATGTGAGAAAGCTGGATTACCCGGTGAAAATCCACAGAAAGGCCAGCGCAGAGATTTGAACTTTAGAAGTCTGAGCCAAGTGCTCTTACCACTAGGCTACTGTGCTGCCTGAAATTGTCCCTGAAAGTTTCAATAATAGCAGCTGCAAAAAAAAAAAAAAAAAAATCATGTACAGTATGTGTGAAATGAATTTTGTCTTTGCCAGTGGAGAGGACTTTACAGAGTCACTGTGGGCGCCCTGTACTGGTCCCCTTGGCGGAGTTCCGCCGTGGGACTGCCTAGCAGGAAGTAACTGAAGGCTTGGCTTTGACAACAAGGATGGCTGGATTTAGAGGGCATTATTTTTTGGGGGGGGAAGAGTCCGAATAGGCAATCAGAGTATTGGATGAGGGAGGACGAGGGGTGCGTGTGAGGGCATCCATCACGATGTCGTGTTGCCTACCCGGCGGCCCGCCTCCCCAATCGCACCATTTCTAACACACACTGTCGACATATGCGCACAAATGAGAGTGTAAAAAAAAAAAAAAGAAGAAGCCCAAATCTATTGCCAAGCACAGCTCCTGCCTCCCAGACACGTTGGCCATGCTGCTCACACACATACACACACACTTACTATTCCCTGGGCTGGAGACGGGGTACAGTGTGTAATACATTGCCTGGTGGTGCACTGGTGCTTGTGGGCTGTGTGTATGTGTGTGTGTGTGTGTGTGGGGGGGGGGGGGGGCAGTCCAGTCTAGACGGAGGCGATAGACATCTCATTAGGCCTCCCCTGCAGCCGCCACCGGCAAACAGCGTGTCCTTGCTCTGGGGGGGTTAAGGAGGAGTGGTGGTGTGGCGTTGGGAGGCACAAACGAGGGGCCAGGAGGGGGCGACAATCAAAGGCCGAGTCAAGTGAGGAGCGAGAGACACACATTAGACAATGATAATAGCAATAATTGTCTTGATCCTTCAGGAGAAGCCCCCCCCCCCCTTCCCTTCGCTACCGCAGGCGCTTTCTTTCCTCCTTTCTTGATCCTCCCCCTCCATCTTGCCTCCTGCTGCTGTTTCACTCTTAATTAATTTCTCACTACTCACCAAAGCCCACAGCTCAGACTCACAGTGGCCGCGATCGCAGGCTGATCTCGGATCTCGGCGCCGAGAGACGCTCTCGACTGGCCTTAAATCAGATCTCCGTACAGGACGTCTGCCGGGTGCCAAAAGTATTCAGGCACCTGCCTTGACTAAGATATCATCTAAAGTAAAGTAAACCCCTTCTTAATCAATAGGGTTTAATATGACATCGCTCCGCCTTAAAGCTGTTATAGCTGTATATAACAGCTTTAACTCTTCTGAACAAGTTTTCCAAAAGTGCGCTTCTGGAAGAATGGTCAAAAATTCCTATAAACACACTTCTAAACCTTGTGGACAACCTTCCCAGAAAAGTTGAAGGTTTTATAGCTGCAAAGGGTGGACCGACGTCATACTGAACTCCATGGATTAGAAATTGGATGTCACTGAAGTTCATATGTGAGTCAAGGCAGGTGTGTGAATACTCTTGGCAATATAGTCTATGTTGCAGCGCTGCAGATGCCACCCCAATGGTTCCTGAAACTCTCAGAAGTACAGTGCTACCTCAATTTAAAAATGATCTTTTTTTTTTTCGTCACTCGTTCAACTTTTTTGTCTTGAGTTGCGAGGGAATATTCGAGATACAAGAAATAGATGGTGGTAATGAACTTCACAAGAAGCCGCAGTTTAGTCGATGAGGAACAGTTCTTCAAAAAAGAGGCCAAGTGCTTGCTTCAATCTGTTTATCGCGATTCCCAGTTAAAATTAACTGGGAAATTAAATTCATCCCAGATTGTGTATTTAACCAAACCAAAAGAACTTAGTCTCACAAAAATCTGAGAGCGTAATGCTAACACACTATGCAAAATGCCACAGACGAGCAAACGAAACTACCATCAATATCACATTTACCTTAAACCTTTAAGCAACTTCTATTTTTAAAAAGATGTAGCAACACATGCAGACAGGGCATACAATATTCTTTATCCTTTGCAAAAAATGACTACTATTATTGCATTAGTTGTGTTGGTCTTCTTCTGTGTTTCATCATTAAATCTACATTAAGTATATGTATATGTATTATACTGCCCCCCTGGTGGCCAAGGTCCCCACACTAGAAGTAGCAGCACAATGCCCATTGAATTATCATGGCGCACAGATTCTTAATATCCATCCATCCATCCATTTTCTGAGCCGCTTCTCCTCAGTAGGGTCGCGGGTGTGCTGGAGCCTATCCCAGCTATCATCGGGCAGGAGGCGGGGTACACCCTGAACTGGTTGCCAGCCAATCGCAGGGCACATACAAACAAACAACCATTCGCACTCACATTCACACCTACGGGCAATTTAGAGTTGTCAATTAACCTACCATGCATGTTTTTGGGATGTGGGAGGAAACCGGAGTGCCCGGAGAAAACCCACGCAGGCACGGGGAGAACATGCAAACTCCACACAGGCGGGGCCGGGGATTGAACCCCGGTCCTCAGAACTGTGAGGCAGACACTCTAACCAGTCGTCCACCGTGCCGCCAGATTCTTAACATTCTATTTAATTATTTAGTACAATACCGTCGAGTGCTATTTTTCTGATTGAAAACCCATGTTGCAACATTTTTTGTTGGTGTGTCTTGGGGACTTGGAATGAATTCATTGCATTTCCATTCATTTCAAAAGGGAAAGGGGATTTAAGATACTCGTAAGTCAAGGCACACTGTATAGCAAATATATTTTTCCATTTGAAATGTATTGAAATCCCAATATACATTATTTTATTGTACAACTACTGTAGTTTGCAGATACTGTATATTTCACTCACCACATGTATGCGAAACAAGTTTCATTTCCACCTAAAGTTGTAGGAACTTTTAGTTTTAGGGTCACGAAGTTCCTAGAATAGAAAAGTAGGCCTACTAGTCCACCCATTCATTCTTAAATCCGTTTTTCTGAGTCACTCCGAAATTTGAAACAAGCCGCATCTTCTCTTGCATATCCCACAGATCTCTGTGTTGGCTCATTGGCTCATTATGGCCACGTGATCACAACTTGGTGTAGCTCGTAACCAGTCTGTGACAGCGCGCATACTTTATCTTTATTTAACGGCATTTGACTGTGGGTCCGCATGAAACCTAGACTCGGGAAAGACCCGGTCTGCGGTCCGCCATTTGAAGATGTCCGGTATAGAGGTTAAGGACGAAGTTGCCACTAGAACTACGGATGTGGAGAGTGACAGGCAGCAACTTGACTGCACGGACCAAGCAGACACCGGCGAGAAATGTGTGGTTTGCCGTAAGGTATTTTCTGTACTGTACAGTACTTCATTTTTAAGACGACGGCAATGTTTAGAGATGTTTGTAAGTGTTTAAGGATCATAGTTTGTGGTGTAACTGTGGTCTAAACTATTAAGATAGGCAATTCTAACTATATCCCTAAATCACAAATTCTCAATTATAGGCGGAAATTCGCAAATCGATATGTTCAGTGCTGCAGACAAAAGGGTTTCTGTCTCTTTCGAATGTGCTGCTAAAGCCGGGTCCTCTTTTGGCCCCAAAAAATTACCAAAGATTTAGACAATAGTTCCTGTGATCCAAAGGTACAATTGTCCTCTAAAAGTTCCTTGCTTCGTTTCTGTGGTCGAAGTGTGCAATTAGTCTCACAAATCCGAATACTTAACTGATCCCTGAAGAAAATTGGTGTAATGAACTGTAATTGTTGCGATATTATCTTCTTTATTACTTTAATTATACAGTATCATTGCTTTTGGATTAATATATATATATATATACACACCCACACCTCATGTACATTACAGCAACCTTTACTGTAGTTCCTGGTGCCAATTAAATATGCTGCACATTCTGCCCCAAAGGTTCCTGGAACTCCCCAAAAAAGTACTACAACCCAGGATGGTCTTATTTTGACCCTGATCCTCAATTTGTCAATTTGATTACATCAAGTATCTTTGCATTTATTCTTGAAAGTTTAAAGTGTTTCCCATTTAATAATAATAATAATAATAATAATAATAATAATAATAATAATAATAATAACAATAACAATAATAATAATAATAATAATAATAATAATAATAATTAATTATTATTATTATTATTATTATTATTATTATTCATCCAAGATGGCACGGTGGACGACTGGTTAGAGCGTCAGCCTCACAGTTCGGAGGACCCGGGTTCAATCCCCGGCCCCGCCTGTGTGGAGTTTGCATGTTCTCTCCGTGCCTGTGTGGGTTTTCTCCGGGCACTCCGGTTTCCTCCCACATCCCAAAAACATGCATTAATTGGAGACTCTAAATTGCCAGTAGACAAGACTGTGAGTGAGAATGGTTGTTTGTTTCTATGTGCCCTGCGATTGGCTGGCAACCAGTTCAGGGTGTACCCCGCCTCCTGCCCGTTGACAGCTGGGATAGGCTCCAGCACGCCCGCGACCGTAGTGAGGAGAAGCGGCTCAGAAAATGGATGGATGGATAATTCATCCATTTTCCTTACCACTCATTTTTATGGGTTTTTACGGTAGGTATAATTACTTAATGCCAACCTAAACAGCACGCTCACGTAGGAGCTGCTGTCGACGACAGCTCTCAACCAGACACTCACACGCAGACTCGCTGACCTCACATGCCACCCCACCAGGCCCCGCCTCTTAAAGGCGCATGCATGTACAGGACACAAACATGAGAATATGTACAGTCTTTTCTATACATTTTATTCTTTCCATTTTGTGTGTTTACAATGTGTTTTAATCGTGTGTTTTGATAAGTTTAACTGTGTGTTAATGAGTTTATATGTTTAAAACATGTTGGAGGGGTAAAAACTAACAACAACAAAGGTTTTTCATACGGTCTCTTTGTATCGTGGATCTTCACTTATTGCAGTTTGGTCTGTAACGTATCCAAAATATAATACACAATAAACAGGGGTTTACTGTACTGCAATTTATAGCACTGGGAGGATAGCTGGTCAGACAAAAGAAGGAAGGAATCTCCAAGGTCGTCCTGCAGCGGTTGCAAAACCGGGTAAGAATTTGGATGGAGGAAAAGCATGTGAGGAGCTCAAGGCCAGTTTGTGCATTGTGGCTCTCCTCAAGGGAACCAATTGCTTTTAGTCACTGGGTTTCACCTTTAGCGGCACGGTGGTCGACTGCTCTAACCAGTCGACATATGCGCACAAACGATGACTGGTTAGCATATCTGCCTCACAGTTTTGAGGACCGGGGTTCAATCCCCGGCCCCGCCTGTTTGCATGTTCTCCCCGTGCCTGTGTGGGTTTTCTCCAGGCACTCCGGTTTCCTCCCACATCCCAAAGACACGCATGGTAGGTTGGTTGGAGACTCTAAATTGCCCGTAGGTGTGAATGTGAGCGCGAATGCTTGCTTGTTTATGTGTGCCCTGCAATTGGCTGGCGACTGGTTCAGGGTGTACCCCGCCTCCTGCCCGATGATAGCTGGGATAGGCTCCAGCACGTCCGTGACCCTTTTGAGGATAAAGCGGCTCAGACAATGGATGGATGGATGGGTTTCACCTTTAACCACAGTGGCCACCAATTGGAGTGCGGTGTAAAGCCGAGCATGCACTCTCTTCGCTCACATCTTTCACATCGCTGTAAAACGACCACTTTAGCTTTTCTAGTTCATTCCTTTCATTTTCACTCGCAAGATATTCTTAAGTGGCTGTTTAAAAAAAAAAAAAAAAAGTGTAAGCGACATCTGACATCTTAACAATTGAACTATGGACAGATTTATTATGAATGTATGAATGCAACATCATTTCTTTTTTCAAGAAGAAAATTCAATTTCTTGAGGGATAAAAGTCATATTTTTGTAGAAAAGGTCATATTTCTTGAAATAAAATGTCACATTTTTTTTAATCGAAGAATGAAGGTGTAATACTTCGAAAATCAAGTTTTAATGAAAACGCTGAAATGAAATTAAAAAATTTAGTTTTGAAATGTACTATAAAAGAAAGGTTTTTTTTTAAAGTTCCAATATTGTGTATTTTTAAGTAGAAAAGTTGTAATATTACAGTATGAGATTTTTTAAAGTAATTTCTTTCTTTAAGAACTTTTATTGTTCTCAAGAAAAATGTCAGGCATTATATAGGAAAGTGATCATATTTCTTCTAAGAAAAAGTACTTTTCAAAAATATATATGTTGTGAGGGTAAAAAGTATTATATTTTTCTCAAAAAGGTCATAATTTTTTCTTAGAAAGTCTTATTTTTGTAAGACATGTTTCGATTAAAAAAGGCATAACCTTTCAAAATAAGGTTTACAGTCATTTACAAAAGAAGGGGAAGGTTATCAGAGCAGTGTGTCAGCTGCATGTTTTCTATTAAAAAAACTGCTACTTTTTTTCTTGAAAATATACACATTTGTTCTTCCATCCATCCATTTTCTGAGCCGCTTCTCCTCACTAGGGTCGCGGGCGTGCTGGAGCCTATCATCGGGCAAGACGCGGGGTACACCCTGAACTGCCAGCCAGCCAATCGCAGGGCACATACAAACAAACAACCATTCACACTCACATTCACACCTACGGGCAATTTAGTGTTGTCAATTAACCTACCATGCATGTTTTTGGGATGTAGGAGGAAACCGGAGTGCCCGGAGAAAACCCACGCAAGCACGGGGAGAACATGCAAACTCCACACAGGCGGGGCCGGGGATTGAACTGTGAGGCAGATGCTCTAACAGGTCGTCAACCGTGCCGCCACAAATAGTATTACTAAAACAAAAAGAATTATGTATAACCACAGCCACCAAGCATCTCATGTTTGCTTTACAAAAGTCCGCTCGCTTAATCCTAACACACAATGCAATATGCCATAGATGGGCTAACAAAACAAGCGTCGATGAGACAGTAATTATAAACAGCTTTAAGTACTGAATACTTTGAACACAAACGATGTAGTTCTACCTGAGGAAGTTTGTTTGGCTGTCCCCGTGGGCGTTGACGATTCTGATACAAAGACAAAGTGTGATTTCCCCCGTCCTACTCTCTGTGAATTGTGGAATAGAACAACAATGAAGTGTGAGCATCCCTGGCCTGCTACCTGTGGATTACGGAGCATTACATGACTTAACCCTAGCCCCAAGGCAAATTCACAGTCTTCAAAGTCTCGCCATCTTGACTGTGAAGTTAACTGCTGTATATGGTCTTTGATGTGAGCTGTCACAGTTGAAATTAAAGTCCTTTCCAACTATTCCGGTGGTTCGGTGTGCTTCACTTGGGTCCTACACCGCACTCTCCTCGTGTCACTGTGCCCGAATTTGGGGAATTTAATATTTTTTCACAAATCGATGGGTCAGTCCCCATGTGGGTCTGTTATTTTATTACAAATTATTGATCAATCTAAAGTGTTGAAAGAGGCTTGCTTTCTTTGAAGATGTAATGTTAATGGCTCAACAAACATGCCTTTTATTTTATTTTTTTATTTCCTGAAAAGTGATGGTTCTGAAGATGCAAGGCTTCCACCTGACGGCAGTGATATATTCTTTACGCTCCGTGAAAACCACCTAATATTATGACTGCAGCATGTTTTTTTTGTTTTTTTTTCGTGTCAACATCAAATCTATGTGCATTGCTACATGTACTACACTGCCTCCAGTGGCCAGCGTGCACACACGAGAAGGAAGAGCACAATGTCCATTAAAATAAAGCAGGAAGAAATGATGTGAAACTGTTTATTTACTTACATCCTCTTTAATTATGTTGTAATTGTATGATTTTATACAGCACAATACTCTATGTATAGTGCCATGTATCTTTTAAAAAAAAACCTGTTACAAAATTTCTCGTTGGAGTTCTTTGGGTGGGTTGGAACGGATTAATCGTATTTTCATTTATTTTAATGGGGAAAGATGATTTGCGAAAACGAGTGATGTGAGTTACAACAAAACAAATGAATAAAACTGGTACCAAGGTACCACTGTATTTTGCAGTGGTGAAGTTGTTAAGGTTTGGCAATATTATTTTGGTTGCAGTTATCAATTTTTTTTTTTTTTTAAATTAAACTTTTCGCGTGGACTAAAAAATCAATTTCAAAACTCTTAATTTCTTATGCACATAAGTGAAATGTGAGTCCTAGTCCACAAACACGGCACACATGGTGTACCCTGAAAAAAGGGGGACACTTGACTTTTCTAGCCTTGTAAATATGCTCAATTAAACATGGAACAGCGCAAAAAGTTGATTCCTTGGCCACCTCTCCCGCTTTCTGCTTCCCAGTGCGTCCGATGAGGCCTCGTTTACTTGTCGGCTGCACTCTGCTTCCTCGCCTGGTTAAATGAGCCACCATGGGAGCATTAGACGAGAGATAACCAAGCAGCTGCAGCTTCCACCGGCAAACTTGCCTCTCCTCACGCTGATATGGCCTGATGCTGCAAATTAACAGGATGCCACGAACGCAAATGTTCGCTTTTGCTTACCTTCTCAGCTTATCTGATCTAAAACTAATTCATAGGATTCAACAAAGATTTCAAAAGCATTTTTGGCCTATATGGATATATTTATTAAATAGGCAAAAAACAAGCCTGTCATCTTGAATTAGATACAGTGGAACATCTTCTTTCAATTTTATAATGTTTAATACAATAGTCAAACTCATTTTTGGTCATGGGCCACATCGTAGTTATGGTTTCTCTCAGCGGGCCATTATGACTGTGGAACCAATATAAATCATCTTTCCCCATTGAACTAAATGGAAAAGCAATTAATCCATTCCAGCCCACCCGGCCCCTAAAAAAACAACAACACAATATTTAGTCATTTTTGTTAACCAAAAAAAAGTAGCAATCAATAATATTTTAAGATATAAAAACAGGGATGACATAATCAAATGTAATTTAAAAAGAATTAAGCTTTTTTTTTTGCTTCAATTCTGTCACGATATGTAATCGTATAGTCTTGGACTGGACCCAAAAGCAGAATGAGGCAGAGGGAATAGGGGAGAATGGTTTATTAAGAAGTACCTCCAGGTTAGTATTTCCAATGCGTTAGGGTGGTCCGAAGGAGCGAGGAACTGGCAGGAGGCGGAAGTGTGAGCAGGCGGACGGGCTTGACGGCGTGGTTGAAGCCGGCAGTGAAGTGACACGGAAGGAATACTGGAAGCGGAGAAGAACACAAGAGGATAAGTACAAGTGCGGGCAGCCAGGTAATCAACTTACAAACACGAAGAGTAGTCTCGAGAGTCGGCCTGTGTACCATGAATGAGTGCGAATACTCTGGCGCCGGATCCCTGGGTCAAGCAGGCTTAAATACGGGCAATGATGAGTGCTGATTGGGAACAGGTGCGTGAACGAGGAGGTGGTGGTTGCTGGGGGGAGAGAGAGCAAGAGAGAGAGAGAGAGAGAGAGAGAGAGAAAGAGAGGAAAGCAGGGAACAAAGTGGCACCCAAGCTCCAAAAAAGGAACTGCAGGGCACAGATCATGACAAATTCAGTGAACATTGTGATGACCCTTGTGGTCTCTGTGCCTTGGCCACTTGTAGGCAGTATAATACAGACATAAAGATGCATTCAGATGGTCATAGTAATAGTTGTTATTATTCACAGAGGATAAAGAATATGCCTGTGAGTATTGTCATATTAGATATCAACGTGTTGCTCCACGCTTGTGTTCAAATATCTGTTGCTGAAAGGGTTACAACACCATAACAACGATGTTATTTGTTAGCCCGTCTATGGCATTTTGCATTGTTTGTTATCATTCAGGTAAACAGACTTTTTAAAGGCAAAGCTATGTGTTTGTTTTAAAAACAAGGCGTTCTGTACTTCTCTTTGTTCTGTTCAGTTTGACAGTAAAATGACAGCTCACCGCCACCAAACAGCGCTCATATTTCTTTTTTTCTTGCCAGTCAAAGCAAAAAAAAATATCGGCTGGAGGACAGCTCATATCTCGGAAAACTCGCAAACTGGGTCATTCGTATCTCAAGGCACCACTGTACAGTAAATGTATGACATGTTACATACGTATACACAATTGAGCCTGCAAATGTGTATGGTATGTGTATATATATGGTGAAAATGTTTGTAAAATCTGTTATGAGTCCAACTGTCAAAAATTAAAAGAACAATACAATAAAGTGGTCATCTTATTTAAAAAACAACATTTTTTTCTGAATATCTATTTGACTGTGTCAAAATCAATAAGGTTATTGGCTTGAGATAAAAAACATTCTATATTCTGGATACAGGATGATACCTGTAAGCAAAATCTTGAGTGAAGTTAGGTCAAATCGCCAAGTCATTTTACCGAATCGAGATGTAGCACATGTAAGCCAGACAATAGTATCATCATGTTATTAATGGGATGTAAGAGGATCAAAGCCATGAATGAGTCTGAAAGTGAAAGTGAAAAGACGGTGTCATCTTTGTGCGGATGCATTGTGAGGAGGTACAAAGGATGCAAATGGTCAGCGCGTTGAGCTGACCAAATTTGACACCATCAGCCAAAATGTGCAATTTCTTCTTTTTATGCAACCACCTAATTATTAATGTGTTAATGCAACATGAGCAGACAAGAACTCAATATGATGAAGTCAAATTAAAAAAATATATAATTTGTCATTATTTCAAAGCAGTAGTTTGGTTACTCATCAAATACAAAAAACAAACAACCTACAAAGCATTGCTTTTCATCTTACTGGAAACAAACAAAAAAATATTAAATGTATTTTAGTACAAAATCATACAAAATTCTGCAGAGAATAGGAAATAGAAAACAATCAAAAAGCCACAATCATGTTGGATCACTGTGTTGAATATGGTATTATTTGCTGCAGAAATGCCATAATTGCAAAGCATGGATGTTAAGATTAGGGCATATTATTTGTATTACATTTATTTAAGGTCCCATATTTTGGCTATGTAGACTCTCATAGAGTGACTCTCTAGCATGCACTTAGTATAAAAGTGTCAATTTCATTTAAAAAAACACACCTCAGTTTTGGCATCCGAGTGTCCAGAAAAGGCCTCTCTGACAGCTACTTCTGTTTGACCCAGTTTTGTATCCACATTGTCCATATTTGGCTCAGACCGCCCCCTTTCCTCTGATTGGTTGCATCCGTGTAGCAGATCCACTTGTGAGGGCACACGTGTTTGTTATGTTGAAAGCGCTTGCTTGGGAGCAGAAAGGGAAGGTGGACATCTTTGCTAGTGACGGGGATAAGCTCAACAAATTCGAATGACCTGATTTCAGGCCTGGCGGCACGGTGGCCGACTGGTTAGAGCGTCAGCCTCACAGTTCTGAGGACCCGGGTTCAATCCCCGGCCCCGCCTGTGTGGAGTTTGCATGTTCTCCCCGTGCCTGTGTGGGTTTTCTCCGGGCACTCCGGTTTCCTCCCACATCCCAAAAACATGCATTAATTGGAGATTCTAAATTGCCCGTAGGCATGACTGTGAGTGCGAATGGTTGTTTGTTTCTATGTGCCTTGTGATTGGCTGGCAACCAGTTCAGGGTGTACCCCGCCTCCTGCCCGATGACAGCTGGGATAGGCTCCAGCACGCCCGCGACCCTCGTGAGGAGAAGCGGCTCAGAAAATGGATGGATGGATGATTTCAGGCCTCTCTGCACAACTAAGTGTGGACCTAAGGAATGCATGAACAATTTCAATTCATATTTCACGTTTACTGAGGCACCCTAGAGACAATATTACATCATAAATTCTAGAAAAAGTTGAATTGGTAAAATATGGCACCTTTAAAGCTTCCGTGCGACAAGTATTTTTGCTTAATTTTTGTTTGTATTTGGTGCCCTTTTATCGGGTTTGCAAGATAATTTGTGTTGGAAATGGCCAGGATGGCCTTTTTCAAGATATCTAGTCGGTCCAAAATGCCCGGCAGATGAGACGGCTGGATTTATTTAACTTAATTAACATTTGATATGTAAAAAAGCTTTGCTCTGGTTGGATGTAAGCTATACCTTGGCATCATCAATTGACGATCGATGATTGATGATCGATTCAATGCTTGTTCATTGGACACAAAGCAAAGTTTGACAGCGGGAGTAGTGTACACACCAGGAGTGTATTCGCTTCATTCCCGCCACATGTACCGGAGACAAGAGTGTACTCCCCATTATAGATACCAACACTTTTTCTTATATTTGATCATAAAGAGTGTATGTGAGGACAGACTAAGTGTTTATAATGCATGGCTAATGTTATCGCTACCTTGGTTTAGTACAGTGTACATTTCTGTACAGTAAAGTACAACCGACAGCTGTAAACAAGTACTTTCAAGCGACGCAAAACTTTTTCGCTCACCATTTTCCAGGCCTGCTCTTTTTTCGTATGGTCCCGGTATTGGTAGTTTCAAAAACACAAAAAAATGTGAAACACAATGGCAGCGCAGTGCCTTAATTCATTTATTTATTTTTACAAAATCTTGATAAATTCTCTACAGAACTGACATTTGATTTAATTTCAAACACACACAAAAGTAAAATTTCTAGAAATTACAACATATGACTTTTTGAACAAAATCCTACTAAATTCTCCAGAGGACAGGCTCATTAATGACAGTTCCACAATTGGTGTGGCTAGCGTTAGCTTGTTAATGGGCTTTTTATTTGATGCAGTTGAGCACACAGGCCATTTATTTAGAGACAATCCTCTGGGGCGTCATGACAACTACGATGAACGTTCATTTGTGACATCAGCGGCGTTGTCCCTGGTGACGGCCTTATACAATTGTTGCCACTCTGACGTGTGGAGTAACATCATTATCGCATTAAGGTAACAACATCACATCAAACCCCTCCCTCAGGTCAGACCCCCCACGGAAACATCGGGAAGGTGGACGGCACAGACGGCGACAGTTCCCCCCGACCTCCCGCCCCGTGAACAGTGACGCTAATTGAGAGCTGCATGAAATATAGATGATCTCTGTGGTGGGGCGCCCGCTTTTGCACCGCCTCACTTCTCTCCGGCTCATCTTCCTGTCCACATGAACGACTCGGAATCAAGACAAGAAGGCACGCGGACGCCATCTTGGCAAGTTCAAGCTGAGGGCGATACAGTGGTAACTTGACTCACCGATGTCCAATTTACAACTTGTTTGCGTTACGAGCCATTGCCTAGTTGATTTTTTTGCTTTGCAAGCCAAAGCTTTATTTATGAGCGAGCCTCGTATATGCCACCATGTGAGAGGAGTGAAACAAATTGAGCATTTAAGGTACATTTAAAGTAGTGTGATGCCCTCGCATGTGGGCAAGAAGAGCCACAGTCGCCGAATAACGTTTATTGGACGGGACAAACAATCAAACACACAAACACAAAATGAGAACACTCACAAGGAGCTAGAAAAGTAGGCCACACGTAACAAATATAGAAATAATGAAAAACTGAATATAATTAAAATGTGTGTGATGTTTATACAATCTAAAATACTAACATACACTCATGAATACGTTTACTGCATAATATGTCGTTCCTGACGCGAACGAATCACTCATCGTACTAGTTCGCAGTGAACGTCCGCCTGAGAGGACAGTTCACTGCATACGTACTAGTACGTCTCTCCTTGGCAGATCGCGAACGAAGAAGTTCAACGAACGAATCACTCGTGGCTGACAGTACATTCAGTTCACTTTCAGTTCATCAGTACATTTAGTTCCCTTCAGTACATTCAGTTCAATAGTACATTCAGCTCGTCCCTCCCTGCTCGATGCTTGCTGTTAATTGGTCATTCGCCGAAGTGAGTGACAACGCTGGCGAATTGCATCGCAATACATTTAGTGAAGTCCCGCCCCCACGCTGGCTGCTCATTGGTTATTCGCTGACGATTCAGAAGTGAGTGACAGAACGCTACAGCAGTTCTGTTTCCGCTCCCAGCCGACTCGCTCACAGCGGCGGCGAAGCTGAAAGAATAAATCATTTCATAAACGGATTCAGTTCAGTACGTACACTGAAAAGATTCATTCTTTTGAACGAAACGTTTGTGAACGAAACAACCCAAATGTAAACCAAGCGTAACCTAAATCTGAACCGGAGCTTCATGTGAAAAATGCCTTGTCCGAGGTTTGTCACATATGCGAGATGGAGCAATGTACACACAGACGGCAGCCTCCTCCTGTATATCACATGGCATGTCTCCCTGAAGGAGGTCACATTGAATGTGCTCAAGGAAGGTCACGCGACTAAAGGTCGCCTTGTGAGGCATTTGGAGGAGAGATGAGGATGGAGGGGTCACTACATGGGCCTTTCAGGAGTTCTTCAACGGCAGAGGTGGACGCCGTTGTGTTTATTTTGAGGGCCTTCACCACGCGTTGAGACTGAAGACCACCCCTCCAGGAAGTGAGATGCTTAAACTTAACCTTTCTCCTGCTTCTTTTGTGCTTTCTCCTTTTGTTGTGTTTTAGCCTCATTTGCATGATGTTTTCTCTTCAGACTCCAATGAAGGAGAAAAATGAAGCCTTTTCATAACTGTGAAGACAACTATGCAAAAATGATGAAACTCCAAATTATCTGATGGGATGGGGCATGTAAGTCTCAATAAAAGTGCAGATCCAATTGTTAAATACTGTGTGCCAAAGTAAATGTAGCTCAAAGTGATTGCAGTACATTACAAGACTTCATCTATCCATCCATTCTCAATAGCGCTTATCATGTTTAGGGTCACAGGAGAGCTGGAGCCTATCCCAGCCAACTTTGGGCGAAAGGCGGACCACACCCTCAACTGGTCTCCAGTCAGTCGCAGGGCACATATAGACACGGACAACCACTCACACTCACTTTTTTATTTTTTTATTTACTGTATTATTATTTTTTTGTTAAAATAATGTACAAATACAACATACATAAAAAATAACTGACATACATGTGTTTTAAATAATAAGGTAATTATTAATAAAATGCATAATTATTTAAATTATTATTATAGATTATTATTTTTTACCATTTTTAAAACTATCAGTATATTATAAATAAAAAAGTATAACTTAAGAAAACTATTGCAATACATTGAACACATACAAGAATTTTCAATTTCAGATATTCTAATAAGATTTTACTCATTATTAAAAATTTATGTATATACATTTTTATTAGTATTAAAGAATTTTACTTTGTTTTACTATCGATCCATCCATCCATTTTCTGAGCCGCTTATCCTCACAAGGGTTGCGGGAGCGCTGGAGTCTATCCCAGCTATCATCGGGCAGGAGGCGGGGTACACCCTGAACTGGTTGCCAGCCAATCGCAGGGCACTTTGTTTTACTATTTTTTTTTATTTAAATAATGTATGAGTAGAACCTTTCTTTTAAAATTATGGCTGCACATACAGGCCTTTAAAAATATATTTTTTTGTTATTTTGGTTGTCCCTAATTGGCTGATTGGCTCATATGGTTCTAATACCTTTGGGTGAGATGTGTGGTACCTATTTTGACTTAAGTTACCAAAAATGGTTCCATGCCTTAAAAAGAAAAAGAAAAATCCTTCATTTATCACTGAGAAATTCCTGAATAATAATTTTTATGCAAACGCTGATGCAAATTAGGATTGTTCGGCCTTGGCGGAGGTCTACCTCTTGCTGAGTTCCATTGGTTATCCGGACAGGATGGTGAAATATCCTTTGTTGTTATTACGATGCACACTTACAGTACATGTTCATCTCATGAGAATTACCTCAAGGAACGTTGCCTCCCGTCAGCACTTCGCCTCGGCTGTCAGTCGTCTCTGCTGGCGGGCTTGCACGCCAATGTGAAGTCCATGTCCATGTATGTATGTGTGTGTGTGTAAGTGTGTGTATGTGTGTTGTGTGTGTGAGAAAGAGAACACACGTTGACCCCTCGCAGCATATGTGTGTTTGTGCTCCATCAGCTGAAAAAAGGAAAGACAGAAAAAGTCTGGCTTCTTTTTCCTAACACATACTCTATAGAGGAGGAACAGTCCATGTTTATCACAGATAACACTAATATGGTTGAAGTAACATGGGTCCACACTCTTGATTCTGAAGGCCCAGGGCAGATTAAATTGACATGGCAACACATGAGGGCTGAAATCTGATTGGGCAAAACATCTAACAGTCACATACACTGGACTGGAAGCAGTGTAGCCAAGAAAAACACTCCCAAATGAAAAGACTTTCATAGAACAAATATTAGAACATAGGTAGTAAATGTCCTCTGTCTCGGCCAAAAGAGAAGGCCTTGCTGGCCTCGATCATGTATATAACAAAATATTCCATTGAACCTGTCCACCCCATGATAGCATATCAAGCAATGCCCAATATTACAAGGTAAATATGCTATTGACCTTTGGGAATCATTCATACAAAGTACAATGGTTGAGGATGCAGGAGGCTAAATACACACTAAGCAGACAAAATGGGACCAAATGATGAATAACGTTATTGCCACTGAAAGTTGAAATTGTCTTTCTCATCTACCTCAAATACTTGGGTTTGAAAATCAACAGATGTCTTGCTTTGGCACCAAGGAATAAAACAAAATGTGTGAAGATTGGTTGATAATTGTTATAGTGGAACTGGGTTTAGTTTAGCAGTAAAAATCATCCGAATTCTTGTTTCGGCACATTCCGAATCAATAGATTTCCTGCCTTGGCACGAGAAAATGCCCAAATGTGTGATCAGAAGATTGGTGGATAATTCTGATTGATACACTGATTTGACTTCAACCACTCGTGTGACGTCGTGTCGTCAAAATCAACAGAATTCTTCCTTTGGATGATTCAAAATCAACAGATTCCTGGGCCCTCATTTATCAAGCGTGTGTACCAACATTTCCACGCAAAGTATGGAATTTATCAACTTGACTGTTGTTGTTGCATGGGGACTTGTGTAAATTTACACACAGCTCTGACCATGCGTCGATCCAAACCCTTGTGGTTGAACAGTGAAACTACAAATAGAACGCACGACGAGGCTCACCAGAGCCATCCGAGTGCACATCGAGATCCTGTCGTCCCTGGGATTTGTGGCCACTGAGAAATCTTAGGAGGAGATTGGAGACATATGTGGCATTTCGCAATCGACACAAAGCCGAATCACGCCCTGGCCCCAATTTACACCCAGTACCCATCATCAACAAGCTGAAATGAAGCCAGGGTTTCCCAAGCAGTTAGAGCTAGGGCTGAACAATTTATAATTTTCTGATTGAAATAGTGATTTCAGACAACGCGATCGCCAAAGTCGCATGTTTTGTTTGTGAAACGCTCCCCGCTGACCCAGAATCTGTGCGTCAGCTGCTGTATAGCAGTGGTTCTCAACTTGTCACCCTGGGACCCACATTTTTCTTTTGTTGCTTAGTTACAACCCACTTTTACAGAAGCGCCTTATTAAGAAACGAAGCATGAACACAATTGTGTGTACAAAAATGTATATCTTGGCACTGACCTCTTCATTTTATGAAAGTGCAACATAAATACAGTAGTTTGTCTTCTATTCAAGAAATTAAGACTGCACACCAAAGCAACTGTAATAGTTTTAACAGTCTGAATTATTACATGACTGAATTATAGTATCCCCACCAAGCTCACCAATCACAAACGGCATGCAACTCGTGGACAGATAAAGCAAACCAGTCAGCTCTGAGCTGGTGTCCACCCAGCCTCCCTCCTTTACCAGCTGCTCACGATGCGAATTGGGGGAAATGCTACGTGCTAGCCTAACTTGTTCCGAGTCCACACCAGATCCGAGCTGGTGAAAAAATAAAAAAAATAAAAATAAAAATAAATGTACATGCATACATCACACAGTCACCCTTCCTCCGCTACAAATGGCGCTATGCTAACTCGCTCCGAATTAACACCAGCTACGAGCCGTGCTATGTGCTACATAGCTAGCAGCTAAACACTATCCTTCCGTGGTGCATAGAGACAAGACGTTTACATGAAAATTAAAAATTTGAATGAAAATCAGACAAAAATAAATCTCATACTTTCTGCCCTTTTTAACAGGAAATGTTTACATTTCACATTTAAATAACCCGCTCAGAAACATTTTCATTATAATTTTTAGACTTTATTTTGCAATATACACGGTTACTGAACAAAGAGGTCAGAGCATATTACTCCAATTCTAAAGTCTGTACACTGGCTTCCAGTCAGCTTTAGAATAGATTTTAAAGTTCTGCTACTGGTCTATAAATCACTTAACGGTTTAAGTCCTCAATACATGAATGAAATGCTAATGGAATATAAACCCAGTAGGGCTCTGAGATCGACAGACTCAGGTCAAATAGTGGAGCACAGAGTCCAAAGCAAATATGGCGTGCAGCATTTAGCTATTATGCTGCACAATAATAAGTTGCCAACAGAAGCGACGTCAGCCCCAAGTGTGCATGTTTTTAAGTCCAGGTTAAAAATTCTTCTTTTTCCCCATACATTTTAGAGCATTTCCACTTTTAAATGATATTTCTTTCACTGTATGCTGTTTTAATAGTATTTTTATCCATCCATCCATCCATTTCCTGAGCCGCTTCTCCTCAGTAGGGTCGCGGGCGTGCTGGAGCCTATCCCAGCTATTATCGGGCAGCAGGCGGGGTACACCCTGAACTGGTTGCCAGCCAATCGCAGGGAACATACAAACAAACAACCATTCGTACTCACATTCACACCTACGGGCAATTTATAGTTGTCAATTAACCTACCATGCATGTTTTTGGGATGTGGGAGGAAACCGGAGTGCCTGGATAAAAACCCACGCAGGCACGGGGAGAACATGCAAACTCCACACAGGCGGGGCTGGGGATTGAAGCCCACCCCTCAGAACTGTGAGGCAGACGCTCTAACCAGTCGTCCAACGTTTTTTCGTTTTTGTCCTTTGTATTTGTTTTTTTTTTTTTTCTCTTTGTTTTAAATGTTTATAAGCTGTTTTTTTCCTTTGATTTTAAATGATTTTAATCATGTAAAGCACATTGAGTTATTTTATGTATGAAATGCGCTATATAAATACATTTGCTTTGCTTTGCTTTGCTACTGTGAAGGGATTCTATTTATACCATGATGTGAATTTTAAGTCATATTGCCCAGCAGTTTTTGGGCATTAAGCAACGCGTTTAAGTGCACTCTAGTGACGTGTCCCCAATAATGTTTGCAATATAAATGCATATATGGTTATAACTTGGTTGTCCTCCAGTTAATTAAAGAGAATTCTCGCTTGTGGGCCGTGACACATTTTGTGGCATTGAGTTTGATGTCAAACTTTTGTATTTCTGTCACTGCTCTTTTCTCTGATTCAAAAGAATTAATAGCAGTGGTTAAATTCTCCCATGTCATTTTTTTCCCTTTGTTGGTAATACCTGCATTAATTGTTCCAAACAGTATTTTATGGGTTGTTTCCACTTCTCTGACAAGTTCCTCAATGGTGTTGCGGAGATATTCATTTTCTGCGCCTTCTTTTTCGGAGAGGGAAGTCAATCCATGCATTCTTAAAGGCATTGTTGCTACCATATACGGTCAACTGGTGGCGTTTCTCAGTGCAAATGAGGCATGGCAGTGCAGGTGGGCTTTATCAACACACATTGCGACAGATCGCCCCACATTTGATAAATACGGATTGTTTTTGTACGTATAGATATTGTAAATTGCAATCATAAGAACAAATTCAGAACCTGTTCTATGCACTCCTTGATAAATAATGGCCTTGGCACGAAGAAATATGACAAATCAAGTGTAAAAATTGCTTGCTAATTGTGATTGGCTAAACCGATGTGCTGCCGTGACCTGAAAACACTTTGAGATGGACATTGTTCAAAATCAACAGAGTACATGCTTGACACATTCAAAGGCAAGATGAAATAAGAAAGAGAAATTCCCCAAAGTGTATTGAATTGACCTCAAACACTGTGCAATACACATTAAAAATCAATAGCTCTATACTTATTCATTCAAAATTAAGTTCTTTCTATGTCATATACACAGAGATTTTCAAAATCGCAGTACTAGTACCACGAGTGGTGCTTGGGCTTTCTCTATTTGGATGCAGTTGCAGCCTGAATCAAAGCATATGAGATTTCGACGCGCCATCATCAAAATTCGCCTTTACTAATTGTGTTTTGAACCTTGGTTAAAAAGAAAAAAAGGATTAAATCAGATTAATCAGATCTCAAACATCAAAATTAAAACTCAGCATTCTATTTTTCAAACAAACAAATAACATTGTTTAGATTCCTATTTTGTGAATATATTTGTATAGATGTTTTCTCTTGCATGCTATTTATATTATATATTTATATTACCAAAATCCACGATTGCTACTGAAACGATGGGAATTTCCCCATTGTGGGACTAATAAAGGTTCGCTTATCTTATATTACAAATATTTATTATTATTAATAATATACTTTTAACCTGACCCTGTTCTCAGATGACATCTCAACGTGGGTCCCCTTTCCCATGAGCTCACCATCTGTGGGAGGGGCCAAGGGGGTCGGGTGCGTAGTGAGCTGGGTGGTGGCCGAAGGCGGGGACCTTGGCAGTCCAATCCCCGGCTACAGAGGCCTAGGGACGTGGAATGTCACCTCTCTGGCAGGGAAAGAGCCATAGCTGGTGTGTGAGGTTGAGAAGTTCCAACTACTGTAGGTATAGTCAGGCTCACTTCCACATACAGCTTGGGCTCTGGTACCAGTTGCCCACGGTGAGAGGCGCCTAGCAGGTGTGGGCATACTTATTTTCATCCGATTCGGTGCCTGTATGTTGGTGTTTACCCCGGTGGACGAGAGGGTAGCCTCCCTCCACCTTTGTGTGGGGGGACGGGTCCTGACTGTTTGTGCCGATGCACCAAACAGCAGTTCAGAGTATCCACCCTTTTTGGAGTCCTTAGAGGGGGTGCTAGAGAGTGCTCCCGCTGGGGAGTCCCTCGTACTGCTGGGGGACTTCAACCCTCACGTGGGCATTGACAGTAACCAGACCCCGAGTGGTGTTCTGTTATTGGACTTCTGTGCACGTCATGGATTGTCCATAATTAACCATTTTCAGACATAAGCGTGTCCAGATGAGCATTTGGCACCAGGACACCCTAGGCCGCAGTTCTCATCGGATTTGCGGCTGCATGTCTTGGACACTTGGGTGAAGAGAGGGGCGGAGCTGTCAACCGATGACCACCTGGTGGTGAGTTGGCTCCGATGGTGGGGGAGGATGCTGGTTCAACATGGCAGACCCAAACGTATTGTGAGGGTCTGTTGGAAACATCTGGCAGAGTCCTCTGTCAGAAGGAGCGTCAACTCCCACCTCCACTTTACCCATCTCCTGGGGGAGGCGGGGGACATTGAGTCCGAGTGGACCATGTTTCGTACCGCCATTGTTGAGGCGGCCTACCGAAGCTGTAGCCATAAGGTTGTTGGTGGCGGCAATCCAGAACCCGTTAGTGGATACCAGCGGTAAGGGATGCCGTCAAGCTAAAGAAGGAGTCCTATTGGGCCTTTTTGGCACCTTTGGTGGTCGCTGAGACAAAAACTCGGCCGTGGGAGGAGTTCGGTAAGGCCATGGAGAACGACTTCTGAACGGCTTTAAAGGAAATTCTAGTACACCATCCGACGTCTCAGGAGGGGGAAGCAGTGCACCGTCAACACTGTGTATAGTGGGGACGGTGCGCTGTTTACCTCAACTCGGGACGTTGTGAGTCAGTGGACCGAATACTTTGAAGACCTCCTCAATTCCATCGACACACATGCCCATGAGGAAGCAGAGTCTGAGGACTCTGGGGTGGGATATTCTATCGCTGGGGTTGAGGTCACTGAGGTGTGTCGTGTCGTGGTGAAGAAGGACCTGAGCCGAATAGCAAAGCTCTCAATTTACCAGTCGATCTACGTTCCTACTCTCATCTATGGTCACGAGCAGTGGGTCGTGAATGAAAGAAGAAGATCACGGTCACAAGGGGACAAAATGAGCTTCCTCCGCAGGGTGTCATTTGCTGATTTCCATGTCACTCAATAGACCAGGCCTGCCTTTTAAAGGCAAACAAACACACACACAATTATTATACTGTACAATGTGTAAATGGCGACCCTAAGTGGACATACAATAAATACTTAGTCACTAATTTGTGGCTTTCATCTATTCTTGGGGTGGTCTGGAACGTAAGCCCCGTGATAAACAAGGGATTACTGTATTTCAAACCCACACTACAACTCAAATTTTTTCCTCTTCAATGTGTGCCAGACAATCAACCAGCACACCAAGAGGAGGCAAGACCTGTGGCAGGACAACTCGTGGCTGCTTCCCCATAACAACGCACCTGCTTAAAATGCCCTGAGCATCTGACAATTCCTGCCCGAGAATAACATCACCATGCTAGAGCAACCTCCCTACTCACACAACCTGGCTTCGTGTGATTTTTTTCCCTCTTTCCCAAGCTCAAGGGGGTTATCAAGAGGTAGTTTGGATTTAAAATAATATTTTGTGACAGCAGTCCTGTAACATTTCTGACACACCTTGCATACAAGTAAAGCACAACAAAAATGACATGAAACATGACGTGTGCGGTTTGTCTTGAACGTTTTGGACTGTTCAAGTGTTAGGAATCCATCTAATTGGCCATGCACTAGAAGGAAAGGGAGAGCAATTAGCGCTGACGTGACGTCTCCCCCCTTCCTTCCTCACCCCCTCTGGTTTGTCGTGTGCCTCAGTGGCATGCTAACGCTTTCACAATGCAGGGTGCTGAATTATTGATGTGCCCACGTGAAAGTTTGATGGCTGACTTGCGGGCACGTTGGACCTGCAGCCAGGCAGCAACGCTTTCACCCGTCAGCTAACTTATACACACGTGCGCACAAGCACCTGCGCACGCGCGCGCACACACACACACACACACACACACACACACGCTTCAACATATATACTGTAGTACATAGCTCCTAGTGGATGCGCTCCATTCTTGTTTCTTAAATTCTGAGAGATTTGTTGGAAGTTTTCAGCAACTGTTGCACAATCACACCAAAAATGTGTTTTACTTTTTCCAATAGTTGGCCCCCACTCACTCGACTCAGTCGGGATGTGTTATTCCGCTGTGCCAGCTACCAGTTCCTGTTTTAAGTCCCCACCTGCCTGTACGGTCGGATTTAAGGTTGAACGATATTGGAAAATAATCTGATTGTATTTTTTTCCTCAACATCGTGATTGCTTTTTAACATGTGATTATTTTTTCAACATCCTCTTCCCATATATGTTTCAACAAACAAGCAAATCAATCTGACAAACTCCCATTCTTTGTTGCCACCAGCATCTAGACCCTGATTTGGTCATGCATGGGGGGGGGGATAAATAAATAAATAAATAAATAAATAAATAAATAGATAGATAGATAGATTCTCAAAATAGTTTTTCAAAAATGAGCCTGAGAAAAGTAACTTACTTCAGTAAAAAAAATAAAGGTTTCACACAACAGTATGATATAAAATACAAATGAAAAGAAAATTCAATATTTAGTTTAGAAAATTATAAAAAATATTTCAAAATATTTAATATATGGTGGAAACTGGAAATAAAAAACTGTAAAAGTCATATTTTTTTTTCCTTATTTACCACTATATCTATTTTCAATGATAAATGAAAATGGAAAAAAACATATCACAAACATCACAAACATATTTGCTCAAATGATCATATAAATTACTATGCAAATTATTATAGCTAAATTAGATACAAAGCTTTAAAATTTACTTTAGCTAGTTCATCTACTCAAATTACATCTTCAAATAATTATCTAATTCCCATAACATAACCACAAACACTAATATGACATTAAAGCAAATATGTAGTGCCACCTTAAATGGGAGGCCTACTAGCCTGCCTGTAGCATGCTAACAAATAGCTCCAGGCTCCCACTCACACGATGAGCTTGATAAGTGTAAAACTTTCCGGAATCTTAAATGTGCCAAGCAGCTTTTTTGATACAGCCTCAAGTCATCTGCGTATCTTTCTTCCACGTACTGAGTTTAGAGAAAGAGAAATAAACGTCTTAATCGCACATTTAAGCATTCAGCTACTTAAATCTTTTAAGGAATATTCTTTAATTTACAAGGCACCTCCACTCCAAACGCCTTTAAATATACTGTGGGAATGGGAATGAATGTTCATAGGCTCCAGATTTGTGAATCATGCCCCACTTCCCAAATTCAGCGCAGAACCCACACGCCCCCTAAACTGGGCTTGGTCCTGATGGAGCTCAAATGGATCGGAGTAGCGCCAGTTGGTCTCCAGGCATGTTTAACCGTTTAATGGCTTCTTCTTCTATGAACAGGCTTCACCGATGTGAACACGCATGTTTAATAATGGACGCAGCGTGTGCAGTGCACACTTACAAACTGTTCCCAGCGGTGTTCCCGCACGTGCTGCTTGAACTGAGCTATTCTCTCTCTGGATTTTGTAGCTTTTTCACCAGCATTTGGAATTTGAAAATACAGTGGTACCTTGATTTACACGTGCCCCAACGTATTAATTTTTGGAGTTATGGGCCTTTACTTGTTTGTTTGTTTTTTTGCTTTGTGTTGCGACTCCGAATTTGAGTTATGAGCAAGATTCAGAAACATTGCTGCTCAAGAGAAGTGAAAAAACATTAAGCAATTAAGGTACTGTAATGAGGGGTGGGGTTGGGCCCTTTTCTGAGTATGGGGAGACTTTACTGACTTTGATCAGAAAGGAGGAGCTCAAAATTGTCCCAATTATCGGTATTTGTAAACTGATCCCATAAAGTTGGAACCATACAACTGTCCAAAATGTCGTTTCCAAAATTCATGGGTTAAAGAAGGGACAACAATAGACACCAGGATACTTCTGGGTGGCAAAACTTCACTACCACTGACCTGAACTAAAAAGATGACAAAAATGGTCATCATTTCATGTTCATGTTGTATTTGGCATCGCGCCACCAGATTTACCCCAAAAGGTTATTTTCAAAAAATTCAAAATTAATCCAGCGTAAATACTAATAGCCATTTCTAAAGGGACAGACTGAGAACCAAATCTTCATCATTTGGTTTGTGTAAGACATTTTCTCAAAATGTTTACTTTGAGTAGCCTGTTAGTAGACTATAGCACGCTATACACTTCACAGTCTAAAGCAGTGGTCCCCACTCTTTTTTCCGCCACGGACTGATTCTTGCTATGTTTCGCGGATCGGCAACCAACCATTTATTTCTTCTCAGATTTCTGTTGTCCTTCATGAAAGCCGACTGATTATCTTTGTGTTTAATCAAAATAAGACATTTGCAAACATCTGCTTTTACGGTTCAAAACAATGATCAACATTTTTGCCTTTTTTCTAACATGTTCGGGACCAAACCAGTAACTGAATCATAATCAGTTTATGGAAAAAATAATAGGCAGTTTAATCTATTATGAAAATAATCCTTATTTCCAGCCGTAGTATAAATAACCTGTAAGTGACAATACAGTTAAACCTGAGACAGCCTCAGAAGTTTATATCAAACTAGTAGCCCTTTGCATTAATCAGTACCAAAAAAGTAGGGCTGGACAATTATGGAAAAAGTAATGATCACGATTATTTTTGATTGATATTGAAATATGGAAGACTCTAAATTGCCCATAGGTCTGAATGTGAGTAAGACTGGTTGTTTGTTTGTACATTATGTGCCCTGTGATTGGCTGGTGACCACTTCAGTGTTTACCCCGCCTCTCCCCTGAAGATACCTGGGATAGGCTCAAGCACGCCCGCGACCCTAGTGAGGATAAGCGGAACGTAAAATGGATGGATGGATGGCTATTGAAATCATGATTAATAAATATGATTATTTATTGTTTTTTAATCTTAGTATTTATTAAATAACAAAACTCAACTTTAAAGATAATTTAATAGAAGAACAAGTAGAAAATAAATTAGTAACAAGTAAAATAATAATAGAGTAAAAAATATAAATAAATAAAAAACAATAAATAAAAATAAATACAGCCGTGGCTAAAACCATTGGCATGCCTGGGATGACTGTATTGTCGATTATATATATTTGTAAAAAATAAAATTAAAAAAATCCCTCTAGAAATATTCTGGCATTTAGCAAATAGAAATATTGCTGGTAATCCTAATTTACCTAAAACAGGAACATTTTAGACTGACAGTCAGGGGGGAAAAGCGTTGGTGTCTTTTTATACAAAGCCATGACTCTATCTGCTGTTCCTGCTGTATGCACTTTGGCCTCTTCGAGGCAGTGTGGAGCGATGCATGCATGTAGCTGCGTATTACCGGAATCTAAAAAAAGAGTAGAAGAAGAAAATCGCAATAAAACATTATTAAACTGTTTTTCACAGATTAGGAAGAATATATGTCTGTGAGTATTGTTATATTGTCTATCTGCATGTGTTACTACGGTGTTTGTGTGTATATATTTGAAGGTAAATCCCACCCGTGATCTAATGCTAATGTTAGCCCGTCAATAGGGTTTTCTATCTATAGCATAATCTGGCGACATCTAAAACAATGTGTGTTTTGTATTTAAATATACAATGTGTGTAATTCTTTTTGTTGTGCGCTTAGTTTTACAGTAAACTCCAACTGGGAATCAATAAACAATTTAAAGCACGCTCAGGGAGGGCAGAAGAACATGCGTCACATGCTTGCTACAAGCAACAAAGGGTCCGTTTAGAACGCAGGAACTTGCAAAGACAACCGGTGCCACGGCACATTAATCGTTTTTCTTCTATTATAACGTTTTTATCATCGTGAGAAGCCAAACTCAAAAAATAAAATTTCGGTTAATCCCACAGCACTACAAAAAAGTAGCCCTCAGTTTAAAAATTGCTGGTGAATACAACATCACTCTCATGTGATATTGTTTGTTTAATGATTAACTAAAACCAAATAAATAAAATAAAATCCAAATATCAGTTAACTAACAGTAATTGGTTTTGTAATAAACTCTTAATACATTTTTATCTGATTAATTGATGGAATAAATAAATAAATAAATAATCGATTTTCAAACTATTCGGTAGCTGCCTCCCTAGCTATCATCAGTCACGATAGCCTAACAGATTGTAAGTCAAACAGCATCAGTCACTAAAACAACCACTCAACGGTAGGCTAGGCTCATTTACAATTTATTGTAATATGCTAGCCTTTAGGCTTCATTTGCCATGACCGAGGTTAAAGCATTTGATTGTATTGCTATCGCCTGAATTAATTAGCCAGTCCCTCAATGATCATATTAACTAGGTCTGATTTTCCACCACATCTGTTTTTGAATCAACTTACCTGTTGAAATGTAAATTACGGTTGGCGTTGGGTCCCCCTTAGGAGAAATTTACCCCACGTAACTTTTATTTTTGACTGACACGTCACACGTTCAGACTACGGAGGTGGAAAAGAAGGCTAAAATTATCATTCAAGCGCAATTGCTCTGCCTTGGTCAAATGGCATGGAAGGGTTTGATTACTAGTGGTACCATCGGAGAAAGCTTCAGCTTTTGCCACTGTGTGATGTTATTGTGAAATGTTCGATACTTAAGGCTGTGGGTTGGCCATCAAAACACTCGGGAAATTTCTTCCTACTTCTCACTTCTAAATGTGTGAAACGGATTGTCTAACTATATACATTACACAACGACCTGCTCAATCACCACGTAAAACACTTAATCATTTTGCAACACAAAACTCAACATATACTGTATTAAGCTGTAAACACACAAGGCATCTGCATGTTTCCACAAGTACCGCACCCCCCCACCCCGCACCCCCAACACACACACGCACACAAAATGGCTGCACGTTATGTATGCCGCCACCCAAAGGTGCCTGAAGACCTATTTAAGATGCAGACTTCCATGTCCCAGTAAATGATATTAAAAGTCATATCATGAATAAATCAGCAGGCAGGCTCCTGATGTCTCCTCCCTGACACATTCACATACAGGATGCGGGAGGAAGAGGAGTGGAGGCAAAGGGGGAGGAAGATGCCATCATGCCCATCACCAGGCTCCCGGATTAGCTTGTGACAGCCCATTATACAGTCAATAACCCCCAAACTTAAACATTATGCAGCATGCAAAAACTGAAATAAGTTGTGAATGAATGGCTCTTAAAGCAGAGTAAGTAAGAGTAGGGCTACTGCGCCTTCGGGGTCTGCCTCTAATTTAGTGGGCTGCAAAGTTTGTACAAGCACTGTACTCATATCTGAACAGTATTTTTAGCATCAATGCTAGTGCTTACATGGGATGAGAGGTGTCCTGGCTGGACATCTACAAACAAGCAAGATTTCTGGCTCTCACAGACTTGGAACTTCTTCTTTAAGAGGCTCCTCTGTCCTCCACTTGTTACCTGTATTAATGGCACCTGTTTGAACTTGTTATCAGTATAAAAGACACCTGTCCACAACTTCAGTCACACTCCAAACTCCACTATGGCCAAGACCATAGAGCTGTCAAAGGACACCAGAAACAATATTGTAGACCTGCACCAGGCTGGGAAGACTGAATCTGCAATAGGTAAGCAGCTTGTTGTGAAGAAATCAACTGTGGGAACAATTATTAGAAAATGGAAGACGTACAAAACCACTGATATTCTCCCTCAATCTGGGGCTCCACGCAAGATCTCACCCTGTGGGGTCAAAATGATCACAAGATCAGTGAGCAAAAATAACAGAACCATCATTAACACACTACACCGCCAGGGACTAAAATCCTGCAGTGCCAGACGTGTCCACCTGCTTAAGCCAGTACTCCAGGCCCGTCTGAAGTTTGCTAGAGAGCATTTGGATGATCCAGAAGAGGATTGGGAGAATGTCATATAGTCAGATGAAACCAAAATAGAACTTTTTGGTAAAAACTCAACTTGTTGTGTTTGGAGGAGAAAGAATGCCGAGTTGCATTCAAAGAACATCATACCTACTGTGAAGCATGGGAAACGGTTTAGGGTTGTTTTTCTGCAAAAGGACCAGGACGACTGATCCGTGGAAAGGAAATAATTAATGGGGCCATGTATCGTGAGATTTTGAGTGAAAACCTCCTTCCATCAGTAAGGGCGTTGAAGATGAAACGTGGCTCGGTCTTTCAGCATGACAAAGATCCCAAAGACACGAAGGAATGAAGGAGTGGCTTCATAAGAAGCATTTCAAGGTCCTGGAGTGGCCTAGCCAGTCTCCAGATCTCAACCCCATAGAACATCTTGGGAGGGAGTTGATAGTCTGTGTTGCCCAGCGACAGCCCCAAAACATCACTGTTCTAGAGGAGATCTGCATGGAGGAATGGGCCAAAATACAAGCAACAGTGTGTGAAAACCTTGTGAAGTCTTACAGAAATATTTGACCTCTGTCATTGTCAACAAAGGGTATATAACAAAGTACTGAAATGAACTTTTGTTATTGACCAAATACTTATTTTCCACTATAATTTGCAAATAATTTCTTTAAAATTCAGACAATGTGATTTTTTTCTTTCTCATTTTGTCTCTCATAGGTGAGATATACCTACGATGAAAATTACAGGGCTCTCTCATCTTTTTAAGTGGGAGAACTTGCACAATTGGTGGCTGACAATACTTTTTTGCCCCACTGTAGGTGACACAGGGGCACTGATATGAGGGCTTCAGAGCACTTGAAGTTTAATAGTCTAACAGGTTCCAGAAAGAAGCTGTTCCTCAGCCTGGCGGTCCTGCACCGGATGCTCCGTAGACTCCTGCCAGAGGAGGACAGCATGGAAGAGAGCGTTGCGAGGTGGGATGGGTCATTGATGATGCGGAGAACCTTCTTTTTTACATCTGCTGGTAAAGAAGAACCTTCTGCCATTCAGTGGCAAAAAACTTAATTGTCCTGCCTGTCACTATACAACACTGGCCCAGATAGACCAACACAGATACAGTATAATATTTTAGGAAATAAATAATTATGAAAGTGAAATTGATAAGTTTTCCACGGCACACTAATGAATCACTGGCATAAGGCCCTATTTTCATCAGTGATGTAAATCCGGCGTGGCGGGAAGCGCAACTGTTCATCAGGGGTGGTTCAGACCGGTATTGGTAATTTCATGAACCAGCGCACACCGGCAAATCCGAGATTGGCCAGGCTGCGCCACTGTGGGTGTGTTCACAACCAACTGCGCACATATCCGAACAGTAATATTACTGTCAATGCTAGTTACTAAAATGGCGTTAGAGGTGTCCTGGCTGGTCTACCTTTATGCGTTATCTAAGTCAGTTATTCCCAAGCATTGCGTTTTGTGAGGGATCAAAAAATGTGCCACAGGAAATTATCCATGTTCACTTAATTGGTCAAAAAAGTATTTATTCACTACAAACAAAATATTGTTGTTGATCTATCTATGCCAGCGATGTACAGTTTAGTGACAGGCAAAAAATTAAATAAAAAGCATTTAATTATTCTACCTGTCACTGGCATCGATAGATGAACAAACATATATTATTTGTAGTAAATACATAGATCTTCCATCAGATGGCAGAAGGTCCATCCATCCATCCATTTTCAACACCGCTTATGCTGGTTAGGGTTAGGCTGGAGCCTATCCCAGCTGACTTCGGGCGAAAGGCGGACTACACCCTGAACTGGTCGCCAGTCAGCCGCAGAGCACATATAGACATGGACAACCATTCGCACTCACATTCACACCGTCACTGAGTGCGAACTGAACCCACTCTGCCCGCCCCAGTCAGGCGAGTGTACCACTACACCATCAGTGACACAGAAGGTCCATTAAACCTGTATATCTACCTGTTGCCATTCATATACTGTAACAGAATAATAGCTTTTTATTCAAATAAAAAGACCCAGATTTCACACTGTGTAGAAGAAGAAGAAGAATCATCTTTTATTGTCATGAACATGCATGCATGCACACGAAATTTGTTCTCTGCATTTAACCCATCACAGTGAACACATAGACATGTTAGTGGAACACACTGGAGCAGGGGGCAGCTGAAGCGCCCGGGTAAATTGAAGTGCGATATCATTATTTCAGTATACATTTTGTGATTTTGAGATTTTTGTTTGGTAATGTGCAGTGGAATTTTCCTCCTATAGAATATTTACCTTGGCTCAAAAAGGTTGGAAAACAATGACCTAAGTAACGAAAACAAATGTTTTTTTTATCATCATTTTTTTAGAAATGGGAATAAATAACATCACATTGATTGGCTGGCAACCAGTTCAGGGTGTACCCCGCCTCCTGCCCGATGATAGCTGGGATCCGCGACCCTAGTGAGGAGAAGCGGCTCAGAAAATGGATGGATGGATGGAACATCATATTGGCATCTTGATCAAGAAATAACAATACACTATTTTTTATTTGAAACATTGCCTAAGTATCACACATTAATATTAGCAATATCATTATGGGTTAAAGAGCTTCATGCTGTATTACCCATTACATGATATTAGTAATTACCAATGCTTTTAATATTAGGCAGCTGTGGCATAAATCTTACATTGGCTGCTGGTCTAATACATGTGTTAAGAACTGTATATTTATTTGCTCAATTATCTTCATGGTGCTGAAGTTCTTGCAGTAGTCTAGCTACTGTATTAGCGTCTATAATTAAATGATGAGGAAAAAGGTGGGAGGATGGAATAGGAGGTAGACAGAGAAAGGGGGCGGCTGGAAAGCGCGATTTAATTTGGTTATGATCTAATTTGCTTTGATTAAAAATGTATGCAAATCCCCCTCGGCATTAGGGATCAGTGAGAAGAGGCGACACCTCTCTCTCTTTCTTTCACTTCTACTCAAATGGTCCACTAACAGTGTCCCGCTCAGACACTGTTTGCAGGCTGTTTTATTTTGTTATTTTATCTTTCGGCGTTACAGCTCCTGACCTCGAGTTCTTCACGGAACTCCATCAGGCCACCCTAGAAGTCCATCTCCCCGTCAGGCCTACATTGTGAAGGCCACATAGTTGTTGTTTTTTTCTTCTCAAGCACCTTAAAGCTGTGTTAGTGTGTGCTCCTAGGCAAGCGCAACCTTCAGTCAGGAACTCACTCCTGTGTGTGTGTGTGTGTGTTTGCCATGCAATTCTTTTGTGTCAGGATAAGGAGCAGGTCGGCTTGCTAATGCATCGATTTGCATGCCGACCGGCGCTATTCTTGTCGCTCTCCATTTTCTCCCCTGCCGCCGTCCAGGTTTAGCGTAATGAACTCGGGTCCGCCCCTCCCCCAAATGCTCTCTATTGCTCTCTCACTGGCTCTATCAGATTTTCTTTCTTCTTGGGGATCAGCAAAGGTTTACTGTAAAACTGACACACAAACTAAAAGGAAATTAGACATTGGATATTTAATTACCACCAAATCATAGACAGGCTAACATATTTGCATACATGCTACATTAATTATAAACCTTCTAACAACTGCTACTTTATAATCCACAACTATTTTTTGTTGAAAATAAAAGTAATTTTCATTTTCAAGTCACTACAAGAGTAGATGATAGAATGCTGATTAAGCCTGTCAGATTCTGACAAATACTGTAAAGTCATTATACTTTTAAATAAATATAGTCTCCACTGCATCATGGGATTTTGGTTGCCATCACACACTATCAACAGAGAGTTACTATATATTTTTTAAATCAATCTTTTTATTCGGTGCGGTGCTAATGAGTTACACAAGGAAACTGGGAGTTCTTTTGGCTTGCAGAAGATGTAGGCCAAATTGAGCAAGCACAAGGAAGTTCACACGTATACATATAACGTAATTCATAAGACACCCCATAACGCTTCGCTTCACTTGAATACAGGTGTACTGTTTGGGACGCCACTCTATCGCATACAACCCACGGTCAGGGTTTTAAGAACAAAGTGCAATAATAAAAATGTAACGCGAGAGTTAAAAAAGACACACATTCAATGAACTACGGGTCACAAACAGACATTATTCATTTTACGTTAATCCTGATCATTCATGAACATTAAGGATTAAAGTCTTTATTACGTCAACAGTTCAACATTTCATGGTGCAATGCATGCTGGGAGCCATGCGGCTTCTGCTACAAAATACAGTAACGCTGTGTGACATAAACCAAAATCCCACGATACAGTGGAAACTGTAGTTAATTACTGTATAATCACTTTAAAGTATTTTACTGTATGGTATGTGGTAAATAACTAGAATTTACAGGAATGTCTAACAGTGTGACATTTTGTTGACAAAAATACAGTGCTTATTAAGCAGGAATAAAAACCATCCATCCATCCATCCATTTTCTGAGCCGCTTATTCTCACTGGGGTCGCGGGAGTGCTGGAGCCTATCCCAGCTATCTTCGGGCAGGAGGCGGGGTAAACCCTGAACTGGTTGCCAGCCAATCGCACGGCAGGAATAAAAACTGTTATTGTGTTTAAATGCAATAAGTATTTTTTTATGTATTTATTTTGTTTCCCACAGTCAGGAATATGGTTATGACTTAGGTGTTTTTCCCAGGGTCACATTTTGGTGAAAATATGCACATTGAAAAGGTAATAATTTTTTTTCATCATACCTGTCAAAAATGTGTTAATGTAATCATTCAGACTACTAGGAGGGTCAGTGTGTGATTGGCAGCTCAACCAATGACTGATTCGAGATAAGACCATGTGACATCCACTTTGGCTAATCAGAAACCCTCATTCAAATCCCAAAGGGGCAATTATTCCATCATCAGAAGCGCAAGTAGCAGAAAAGAAGTGTTTGATAGCACCCTCATTAGAATGCATAGGTGTATTCTAGTACAGTGCAGCTTGTTCATTTGCATGTTAGTGGGTCATAAGCGTGTCCATCAAGCGCGTTTTGTCACTCTGTCATTCATCCTGTTAGTCAGTCAGGCAGCCGTTCGGGCCTCATGTGTGCTTCTCTTACGTAAGCACGGCGACAGATGCTGAATCATCAGCTGTCCGCCGGAATACCCTCTCTACCCACAGGGCCGCACCACACACACTGACTGTATGTACACATGCATGCACACTGAGCATGTCATGCACTATTTCCCATCCTGAGAGCGAGGGAGTGAGATTGTGAGACAAAAGGAAACGGGTGAGGCGGTGGCGGCGGCGGTGGAGGCCTGGCAGATAGACAACCGCGGTTGAAGAAGAAGAAGCAACGAGAAGAAAGGCGAGCGAGATCTTCCCGCAGCTGCCTGTCAAGGTTTGATGTGCTTTAAAAGCTTTTTCATGTTATGCAACTTTGAAGACGACGCATTTGATGTTTAGTCCCCACCCCAAATCAATTCCCTCCCTCTCATGGCTAGTTTGGGTCTCATGGCTCATGTAGTGGCAGGCACACTCATAGTGGGCACAGCCCCGCGGCCTTGTGCTGACGTGTTACCTTAGGCTTCAGGAGCTTTGTTGAAACTATGATGGAATATCCACCTCTAAAATAAAATAAAAAATTCCTATCCCTTGTTTGCCAACAACTGGGCATAATATTCGTGAAAAGTAGCATAGCAAAGGAGCAACAAAACCAAGGCAAAACAAGGGTGAACATACGAATGGCCCTTGAGTGGTGGAGGGACCTCAGGCAGCTGAGAGGAATCAGAAGCAATGTGGAATTAGCAATAGTTATGCTCGACAATTATGTTCATCACCTTTTTTGAAAAATTGTATTGACTGTACTTTCAAAAAATTAAACCTTTAAACCGCTCATGTTTATGCTACATTCACACCGGACGCGAAATGAACTTCGGCCTCCTGTCCCTCGCACAATTTGGATCATGGGAGTATTTATACACACTGAACGCACATTCGCTTCATTTGCTCCAAATTTCCCACCTCGGTCCTCTTCAGCAGGTTGTCGGCGCACTCGTGTCCGAAGACGGTCACCCCAGCTGGTTCCTTTAAATTTTTTCCCCTCTTCCTTTCCAGTCCGACCCTCCCGCTACTTTCACCACCACTGACAAAGCGCTATAAGCGGGGATGGTGGCCAGCGGCACGTCCAGTCCCCCAGGCTGGCCCGTTGCTCACCGTTCTTGGTTGTCACAACGCGAACAGCGCCTATTCACACAAACTGCATTGACTTTATCTGTAATCACGTCGCACGAATGGTCTAATTCGGGTCTGGTGTGAACGCAGCATTAGTGTCATAGTAACACTCCATTACGAATAAGTCACGCGACCAATGTCTGCTACATTGGTCGCGTGACTTATTCGTAATGGGGCTAATGTCGGCTTGTTTACAGTGCTAAAGTTTGCTTAGTATTGCTAGCGCTGCTTTTTTGTTCAAGCTGGATATGCTCTCTCTGTGAAATTGACAATGGCGCTCATGCATGTTAGTGAGTGTGGAGGGACAAAAAGTCTGCAAAATGACTTAGCAAATGATGACAACTAGGCTTTACACGATCAGGATTTTTGGGGGTGATCACCGATCGTCGTGTTTAAAAAAAAACGATAACCAATCACCCATCCGATCACAAGATGGAGCAATGTGTCTATTTAAATGACTTGTTCATTTACTGTATATACTTGTGTACTGTATATTGAGTATCTTCAAAAATATTCTCTTGTCAAGTCATGTATTCTAGGTCAGGTCAAACCAACATTACACCATGACAGAAACAATGGGTGCTAACTTACTTTAATTAAATTACTTTATTGTAACTAAATGACTTCACACACACCGAAGAGCATGATTCGACAGAACGGCGCCATGTTTACGTACAACCGTTAGTGCTAGCACTAGCTTGCCAGGCTATATAACGTTTTGTTGCCTGCTTGCAAGCCGTATTATATTAAAAGTATGTGTACATACCTCAAGCAATCTTTGAGTGAACGTCCTGTCCCGAGCACCGGTGACTATCACCACCACACGTTTCCCCCCATTTTTGTTCTTATTTGACCAACACAATACATGCAAGATCCATTGTTGTTGTGGCCGTGGTAACGAGTGTATCCGGTCGCGTTTGAGTTTACAAGATAAAGCCCCGTGATTGTAAAAGACAGGATTCGGTGGTATCGGAATACAAAATGTTATTGCAGTAGTCTGACATAGTTTAATCGTGAAAGCCCAAATTTGTCTTGTAGTCTGATCCAGGAATGACCTGTTGTCTGTCTCAGATGTGTTGTCTGTCCCACACCACTGATGTTTTTATTGGCGGTCAGATATTTACAGTACTGTCAAAAGAGACGCGACAAGGCTAAAAATAAGCTAGCTTTTGGATTCAAATATACTGTACATGACAGTGACGCGGAGTAAATGTCCTTTGCGGAGCCGATCTCGGCCAATTATAATATTAAAGCCGATCAGCCAATCGCCATAAAATGCTAATTATCAGCCGATACCGAACAAGCCGATCAGATCGGTGTAAAGTCTAATAACTGAAAAACAAATCATTTTTGAAAGCAAGAATCTAGTGGTTTTTAGACTGGCACAAGACACAATCATGTTTTTTTTTGTCGTGTCATGATCAGCAGATGTTGAAAAAAGTAAATAGCCTATTTTGACAATGTAGGGAGTAAAAGTAAAATCATCCAAAAAATCAATACTCAAGTAAAGTACATATACCTAAAGCATCTACTTAAGCACAGTAACAAATTATTTGTATTAAGTTACTCCCCACCACCATTTTACAAACACGGCACCCGTGTCTTGACACCTACTTACCCGCCTCGAAAAAAAAAAAAACAGAACAACCAGTTTCTTTTGTCTCATTTCGCCGTTTTTTTTTTTTTTTTTTCTCACCGCCGCCTCCAATCTCACCCCCCGCGTCCCCTCAGCATGGGTGATTCATTTGTCTCCGGCACGATCTATAGCAACAACATGGGGCTCTCCGGTGTCCATATTGCCGCAATGCTTATTTGTTGAGCGGCGGGGATTTCATATAAATGCGTTTTCTGTGCGCTCTCCTTCCAGCATCATGCCCTTCGTCGTCGCTCCCCGCCCTCCTCCCTCATTTATTTATTCTCTTTCCTCCGCTACCTCCTCAATACCCACCCACCAACCTCTCTCCTCTCCATCCCTCTCTCTTTTGCTCTCATCAGACGGATGTAAGAATAGAACAGGGGAAGCCCTCTCACCTCTCCCTGCACGCTGGCTAATTAGCATATTCATGAGCCAGGACCATAAATTATACATGAGATCTGGAGGGGAGGAAACAGAAGACGGAGACGCCGAAACACACACACATTCTCTCACACAACCTGACACATGCACACGCGCACACACATCCTTACGTTCCTCTTTCAATCACAGAACACAGACGGAGCCATGCAGACAGGTAATTGGTGAGAAAAAGCGAGTGGCAGTACAGTGTGCAAAAGCAGACGTCAAGCGCAATATCGAGAGAGAGAGAGAGAGAAAGGATGCAGGAAAAATGCCGTAACACACAAATACACTTTTTGGAGCTCCAGGTAAGGTTAATGCAATGGGGGTCAAGCCTAAAAGGAAGTGTAGGAGAAAGAGCGAAGATTCTTGAGACATTGTATCTACAGTAAAACATGACACATTACAGCAAAAAGATCCCTGCTTCAATTACAGTATGTGTATGAAATGCAAGCAATCTGCATAAACGGGGATACCATATAGGAGTTCATTTGCAAGATCTACAGTGTCGATCCCAATGGAAATTTCCATTGGGACAATACTGGGCCAGAAAGTTACTGGTATGTTCAAGTGTCGAGGGGTACAAGCAATAGTTTTCGTGGTACGAAGCTGATGTACTGTACCTCAAAATGATCTGTCAAACGCCAACACATCTTCACCGCAGCCTATTTCAGGACAGTATACGTATGCGCTACAAGGGTTGAGCGACCAAAGGACACGTTCACTTTACCACTCCGCAATGCCGGTTACAGATGAATTCAATTAATCGCCCCACGGAAGTCTCTCTGAAAACAACAGGTGCTGGGTTCGTGCAGCAAGCTAGCACTGGTGCCCAAAGTGTGTAGAACGTTTATATATATATATATATATATATATATATATATATATATATATATATTATACTAAATATAAATAGACATCCGCAAATATAAATGCACATCCATCTGAAAAGGCATCCGCTAACGCTAGCTGAGTAACAGCTATAAATCCTCACATCAGCCATCAGTGAATTCACTAAACACTCTCCTGTAACAGTGAAAAGACATAAAATATACTTATCTGGATTAATAAATAAATAAAATTTAAAACAATCCACTTTGATGAACTCTTAAGGAGTAGAGGGCTAGACCTTGAATCACTAACTTGTTCATTGGAAATAAATGGAATTTAACCCAACATAGAGTGCATGTTTTTGTCCATCGAGCCCTCCATTTTTTATTTTTTTTATTTTTAACCATTTGAGAGTTTGAGCCTCTCCAAGCTTAGGGTGAAAAACAGATCATTCTCCCGCCAGGTTATTTTTCAGTGGGTTAGCTATATGAACCTCTACACTACCAACAGCTACATATTTTTGTTTGTTGCGAAATTTGGAGTAACCTTAGACCAGACTTTTTTTTTTTATATACTGTAAAATATCCAATTAACATACTTTTATGTATTATTGGTGAATACTGTACATAGACTGTATTATATATCATAAAAGACAATAGAAATAATATAGTTCTTATATATAATGAAATGATGCTCAGACATCATTGTAGTAGATATAATGATCACTTTAATGAATTAATGAGGTCACAAATTTAAAATCTTGTAATGTATGAGGGAGTAAAAGCATAGTATAATTTCTCCCAAAGAAAAAGAAATATACAAAATAAAATAAATTCATTAAAAAAAAAAAAAAAACACAAAACACAGTAAATGAAATACTTAAAATCAATATATCAATATATGTATCACAGATGGAGTAGTGGGGCATTTGCCTGACTTGGGTGCAGCAGCGTGGGTGCAGCAATGTTTCTCTGTTTGTCTGTATCTATACTGTGTATGTCTTGGCTCCAGAATTTACAGTATACCTAATTACAATATGTATGTATGATAATAATAAAAAAGAGAACAAACAACAACTAAATGAAATACGTACTGTTAAAATTTTAAAATAGTATACTAAAAAAACTATTTAATAGGTTGATTTCTGGAAATTGATACGCAAAGGAAACCACAAATGTTTTCTCACACACAATAGCATCAGTGTGAATGTTTGACCCTCAGCACGCTTTCTATCATTGCACCTCTGTGAGTGTGGGAGCAACTGCACGCACGACCTTGTCTGTGCTTGTGTGAGTATTTTTGCTCCCATCCAGTTTGGGTGGCAGGAATTAATATCAGATTACAGATGTTAATTGGTAGAATGTCTCTCTCTCATTATCTCTAATAAAACTAAGGCCTCGCTACCACGCCCTCTCTCTTGCTTGCTTGGATGGCGACAGCGAGAAAGTGGAAACCTGCTTCACCCTTTTTGAGGGTGACCCGCACACAAAAAGAAACCTCTCACATTGCACACTGCTAATGCAAGAAGAACGTACAACGGCAGAGCTTTTTTCTCCTCTCCAGCTTTTTGTTTCCTTTTATCACCAACGTAGACAAAGAAGACACACACATATTGCAGCACTGAAAATGTATAAGCGTGTGGTATACACAGCCAATGGTGCCAGACATACAGTAACTTGGCGTTCTTTTGCACGGATCCGACACACAACGCAACTTGGACTTTACACACATTTACACATGCAGCATTGTTAACAAGTGTCTTGTCTCCATTGTTACATTTTAAATGGTAAATATGGCAAATGGACTGCACTTATATAGTGCTCTACCTACACCATCACAGTGCCAAAAGCGATTTACAAAGCCTCACATTCACACACACATTCATACACCAATGGGCGGCTGCTGCCATGCAAGGAGCTGCCAGGCTCACTGTTAGCAAATTAGGGTTCAGTGTCTTGCCCAATTTGTTATAGGCTGCATTAGCTCAAGTTCATTTCAACAGGGAAAATTGATTTGACATCAGAGTAAATTGCATGTATAACGAGCTTGCTCAAGGACTGAAGTAAACTAGTAAGTCAAACAATATTATTAAACGTCAAACTTTTTAATATAGTGGACCCGGGGGATAGGGACAGGGCTGGACTGTGAATAGTGGAAATTTGTAGATAACTGACGCCCATTGCAGTGAAAAAAATAACAAAATTCATATATTTTTTAAAACCCCCAAACAATCTTGAATAAGCGGGGATAAACCACCAATATGCTTTTTGGGAGAAAAACAAACAAACAAAAAGACAGAAAAATCTGAAGATAGGTCAATCCACGGTCGCCGAACCGCAAATATGCAGGGGTCTACTGTATTGGCACTAAAAAGGTAGAGACCAGCATCCTGTTGAAGAATCAAAGTTAGCCATGAAACAACATCAGCTCATGCAGCTCGTTAAGCGTCCGTCTTACCTGTCCTCGCGGTGGCCACACGGACTGTGTAATTACATTGCGACCATTATTCTCGGCTGACATTTCTGTCACGTTAATCACCGCCACTTTGCCGCCACGCACAGGTCAAAATGTGACCGTTGAGAGGAGGGGGGGAGGCGTTTGTCTCCTGTTGTGAGCTACATTTCATTCATTCGTCCACCACCCAAAGTGTGTTAACTGTTGCTTATTGTTAAGTGCAAGCGTTATCCTGAACAGTGTAAAAATAAAAATAAAAAAAGTATCATTAGCATATGGCGCATAACACATGAAGATATCAACTAAAATATTTGCACTTTTTCTTTGCTGTTTTGTGTGACACTTATTCCACAAGGACTACCATCCTCAACAGCAATTGTCAAGAGAAGAAGAATATACACAGGATGTTACGGACGCACGTTCAAAGCAGAAAGAAGCTACCAGGGCGTCCTGGCCTCACTTGTTACAAAAGTTAAGGTTGAGTGTTGTATTGCATTGACAGTGGTTAACTTCTTTTTACGTTTGTGTGATAAAAATTTGCTGCATATTAATCATCTTTGCATTATGCACTCATTTTTAATGTTAATAAAGTGTTTAACCCTCCTGTTACAAATGTTTAAGGGACAATGTGACTCGCTGTATGTTTAACCAGCACAAAAAAAAATGAACATGTTTTTTTGTTAATTGGTATAAAACTCCCCTCCACACACACATGGACACACACACACACACACACACACACACACACACACACACAAACACAGAAAAATATGGGAAAGTATGTATAAATTAAACATTTCTGCCCTACTTTACTCCTGTCTATGTAAATAAATACACAATGTCAAATTTAAAAATCCATCCATCCATCCATCCATTTTCTGAGCCGCTTCTCCTCACGAGGGTCGCGGGCGTGCTGGAGCCTATCCCAGCTGTCATCGGGCAGGAGGCGGGGTACACCCTGAACTGGTTGCCAGTCAATCGCAGGGCACATAGAAACAAACAACCATTCGCACTCACAGTCATGCCTACGGGCAATTTAGAGTCTCCAATTAATGCATGTTTTTGGGATGTGGGAGGAAACCGGAGTGCCCGGAGAAAACCCACGCAGGCACGGGGAGAACATGCAAACTCCACACAGGCGGGGCCGGGGATTGAACCCGGGTCCTCAGAACTGTGAGGCTGACGCTCTAACCAGTCGTCCACCGTATTGGAAAAAAATATATAATAAAAAGAATAGAAAAAAGTCCTATTTTTTTGTTTACAACAAAAAAAAATTCCACGGTTTCACATGTTTAAAATGGGTAATTTTTACCCACATCTTAATAGAAGTTTAATTATCCATCCATCTTCTATAGCCTTTTTTTATAGATAATCCCAGCTGAATTCGGTGAGAAGTAGGATACACCCTTGATTGGTTGCCAGGTAATCACAGGGCACATTTAACCAACAAGCATTCAAACTCACATTCGCACCTATGGGGTCTTCAATTAACCTAACATGCATGTTTGGGGAATGTGGGAGGAAGGCCTGAATACCTGGAGAAAACCCACGCAAGCACAGGGAGAATATGCAAACTCCACATATGAGGCTGAAGCCCTAACCAAGAATATGCAAACTCCACACATGAGGCTGAAGCCCTAACCACTAGGCCAGTTATATATTAAAACAGGTTATAATCATCAATCAGCATGCATATGCAATTTCAAAGGGAATAGGGAATTTCCAGTCTACGAGTGATATTGCATTCTATGTTTTTATCCGTCCTTCCAGGAGCCGCTGCTCCTCCACATCGAGAGGACCCAGATGAGGTGGCTGGGGCATCTGATTCGGATGCCTCCCGGACGCCTCCCTGGTGAGGTGTTCCGGGCACGTCCCACTGGGAGGAGACCCCGGGGACGACCCAGGACACGCTGGAGAGACTACGTCCTTCGGCTGGCCTGGGAACACCTCGGGATTCCCCTGGAAGAGCTGAATGAAGTGGCTGGGGAGAGGGAAGTCTGGGCGTCCCTGCTAAAGCTACTGCCCCCGTGACCCGACCTCGGATAAGCGGTAGAAACTGGATGGATGGATGGATATCCGTCCTTCCACCTCATCGAAAAACAGTATAAGGACAATAATGCAGAAAAGTAAGGTCATACAACTCTTGGACTTGGATGCTCTTTGTGGTTTGTGTGTTTATGTGTGTGTGTGTGTGTGTGCGCGCGCCCGCGTGTGTGTGTCAATGTGGTTGGCGTCTGCTTGCGCTCCACTCCAGTGAAGTCAGTCTGCTGTCTTTTATTTGGGCTTTAATGACCTATAAAGGGACTGTTACTTTTTAAATAAACCATAAAAGACGGGTCATAAAAGGGGAGTGCACCGCTGGGCACAGGCCAAGTTTGCCGAGGCGCAAGCGTCCTCCACCGTCTCGGCATGTTTGGCCGTGCGCGTGCCTTTGCATAATAACACATCACGCCAAGAACACGCCGCTGTACGTCAAAGTTGCAGGTCAACAGTGTGCGTGTGTGTGTGTGTGTGTGAGAGAGAGAGAGAGAGATAAACCTACACCAGTGGTGACCTTGATTCACAAAAGGAAGAGATAAAAATCTTAATTGTTAAAAGGCGGTTAGGTTTCATCTCCAGCCAGGTCTGAGATATAGGGGAAGAATTTTAAATGGAATTTTCCATCCGTTAAATTCGAATGGTGGTCAAATGTGTAATCTGGATCTGGTTTGGATAAAACCTGGTTTGACATTACACCTCAAGATCCTGCATGCACAAAGCATATTGCGTTCAAATGAGATTCAAGTGCAGATAAAAGATTGCAATTACTTTAAATGTAATAAATTTCATGCAATTAAGTTAAATTTTACTTCAGCACGAAGGAGTATTAGGGCCACACTGAAAAGAGAAAAAGATACACTGTGAGACTAAAGTTGTAATCTTAGGAGAATAAAGTTCTACAGAGAAAAAAGGTTTTATTTTGTAGAAAAAAAGTCATATTTGTTTAGATGAAATAATACACATATTTGTGAGATTAGAGTTATGATTTTACAAGAATATGTCACCTATTTCTGAGATAGAGATTAAAGTAATGTTCGTGTAAAATTACGGCTTGAATCTTGTAATGTATTGTTTGTTCTTTTCAGTGTAGCCCTTAATACGCCTTTGTATTTTAAGGATAAATTCTAATAAGATAAATGAATAACTGCTATATGGGATCTTTTTTTTAATACAAATTTGAGACTGACTGAAAATCGATTTTTGTTTTCATGAGAAACTCACATCTATGTTAGTTTGCCTGTTTGTTAACGAGCAGGCTACTTCCTATTTCATAAAGGAGTGGTCCCCAAGCTTTTTTGCACCACAGACCATGTGAAAAATATTTGGACAGACCAGCATAGAAACAAAAACAGATGACTAAAAATACAACTCACCATAATGCTGAATGTAGCTTTTGTAATTAGTGGGAGCCCTACGCTTGTCTTTCTTCAACCAGCCGGTCCCATCTTGGGGGAATGGGAGAAATGTGTGTTACTTATGTCAAGTCTATTACGTAATTTTTTTTCAGTCACCTTAATTGCAGAAAAAGATAGGATTTTGGAACTGGAAGCAAGGTATTCAGTCCTTTATTTTTGCTTCATTGTTTCATGTCCTTTGTTTTACAAGTTATCTGTCTATCAAGTTTTTCTCGATACGTCTTGCTCACGTGATCCAAATTTGAAAGAATGCTTGAAAATGTAAGCTTGTTTTTTTTTATTTCCGCCTCTCCACGTTGCAAGCTGCTGTATTTTTGACCGGCTAGATGGCGGCATAAACATTGTCGCTATGGAAACAATGACGAAGGTCAAAATCCCCTATACGCAGCGTGAGCTTGGTTTGTGAGAATCACCTGTAGCGATGAGCCCATATTTCATTATCATATCTCCATTTTCATTGGATTATATTTGAGCAATTGGGCAACAGCTCACAGGCACTTACATAATATAAACCATTGGTTCTCAACTGTTGTCACCCTGTGATCTACATTTTTCAATTTTTGCTAAGTCGTGAGCCACTAGTACAGGAGTTAGAAACAATAAGGAACATGTATTGCTGAAAAATAGCCTTTGAAACGTATCATTTTTTTTTAACATAAGGACTCATACTTAGTACATGTATGTGTTTAACATGCCTGTCAGAGCACCGTATGAAGAAACTGAGGATGAAAATAACTGCATTTCCAAAATTTTGTCTCTTGGCACCGATCTCTTCTTCTTAAGAAAGTGTAACATCAATCGTTTGTCTTATTTTTAGGAAATGAAGGCCGCACACTAAAGCAACTGTAACCATTTTAACCGTCTGTATTATGCTATGAATGTTTTACTACATGTCCGTGACCCCCCCCCAAAATGGCTGCGCAACCCACTTTTGGGTCCCGACCCACCACTTGAGAATGAAGTACCTTAACAATGCCCAAAAGAAATAGGCAGAAGCAAAGCTATTTTAAATAGATACTTCTGATTTTGTAGCGCAAATTCAGCTTTTCTATATCTTGAAAGTTATTTGTTCTTCTGTTATCTTATCCTTTGGCCTTTTCCCCTTGCCGAAGAAGCTCTCCGCTTGTTTTTTTATCTTTTTTTGGGCTTACTTTTTTACGAATGGTTTGACATGTCTGAAATAGAGGTAATCACCACGTCGACTTTGCCACTCCGGAATCACGGTTATAGCTTGCGATTGACTAATTGCCATTCACGTGTTTTGGTCTTGGACACCTCCGAAATCAAAAGGTGGTGGGTTCGCGCAGCAAACTAGCAGCGGAGGCCTAAAGCATGTGTAAATATCCATCCATCCATCCATCCATCCATTTTCTTCACCGCTTATCCTCACTAGGGTCGCGGGCTGCTAGAGCCTATCCCAGCTATCTTCAGGCAGTAGGCGGGGTACACCCTGAACCGGTCGCCAACCAATCGCAGGGCACATATAAACAAACAACCATTCGCACTGACATTCATACCTACGGGCAATTGAGAGTCTTCAATCAACCTACCACGCATGTTTTTGGGATGTGGGAGGAAACCGGACTACCCGGAGAAAACCCACGCAGGCACGGGGAGAACAAGCAAACTCCACACAGGCGAGGCGAGGATTTGAACCCCGGTCCCCAGAACTGTGGGTCAGATGTGCTCAACAGTCGTCCACTGTGCCTCGCATGTGTAAATATTTAATTAAAAATGAGACTTGTAGCACTGTCTCTTTTGCAAAATATGCAATTCTATCCTGAAATATAACAAAACCACAAGTGCTATCATTGCACAATCATCTGAAAACGCTAACGCTACATGACGAGCAGCCTTAAATCCTCATGTCAGCCGTCAATAAATTCACCAAATACCCTGCTATAATGGTAAAAAGCATAATATACTGTAGCGTCTGCTTACACAATGAAACAGAGATAAGCCAAGGTCGATCAGTAACTCCTTTATTGTACAATTTAACGGTTAATTTAGCACTTCTCTCTACCGCCAGGCTGGAGTTGGGTGGGGATGCCAGTGCAAGGAGAGAGAGTGGATTTGTGCTTGGAGCACTTCAGGGTCCCAAAGACTGTCAGATCTTATAAAACTCTTGCAACTATCCACGTAGCACAACTGATGGTTTGCTACAATACATTATTGAAAAACTATTCTTAGATACTGTAGCAAGTAGCAATTGTGTTACATCAATTGGCGTTTGAGTTGAAGTTGTACCTTGAAGGTATCTGCTTCTGATTGGATGAGAGTATCATCACCTTAGCGTTGACCACAAAAAAAAGTTGTTCAACCCCTAGTGGAAAAGAGGCACAATCCTAAACTGATTTTCAAAATAAAACTTATTTCAGACTGATGATCAATTAAAAAAAAAAAGATATATTTTTTTAGTCTCTCTGTGCAGCCATGTCTCAAATGTTCCACGGCTGCTGTGAGCCGCTGTTATAGAGTTACAAATGAATGGATGGTGACATTGTAATTCTGGATCGGACTGTACCATTGGTGCCACTGTGAAAAAGCAAAGTGAAATCCTTGATCCGAGCCATTTGCCTTTGCGCAATCCTGCCAACACATAAAAACACACTGAACCGAATAATAACCTCCTTGGTGGCGGTAGTAAACATATTTACGGTGCCTTGCATCTCCAAAGAGTCTTTTATATTCCCACAACTGACAGTGGAAGCTTATGAAGATGTGGAGAAGCAGTGGAGGCAGGTTCAACCAAGCGCCCGTGACAGTAATATATGAGCCTTAATAGGTGCATGCTGCTGATATCTGCGGGAGGTGTAATTTCAGTAATACTTGTGACAAGGAGGAGGGGGGGAAAAGGCGTTGAGGAAACAGTAAGAGCGGCTGTCTCAAGTCAGAAGAGAGGTATTTGCAGCGTGCATATTTACGGCTTCGTTAAGAGCAAGTGTGTGGGTAGGAGTCAGTGCTCCCTGTCGCACTCCTCCGCCACCCCACTATATGCGACGAGCTCACGAAGAAGCAGGAAGAGAAAAAAAAAGCGAACAATAATAATTGCCGTTTTAAGCAAGAGTGTAACGACGCCAATGCGATGTCGCTCAAGCACAGCTTCAAACGGCGGGCTCGGCGAGGAACAGAGAGCAAATCTTAGCACGCCGCGTTTAGGACATCAAACAGGCCGCAATCAAGAAATTCGCAGTGGAGAGGGGGAGGGGCACTTGGCGGCGGCGGTGGGAGGCTCATTTCCTTTGACGCTTATGCACTTCTTCTCCCATAAGAAGTTTAACGAGTGCATGCATCGATGCACGGGGATGTGAGGTGAAGATGGTCGACCGATGCTTGTGATTTTTTGGGGCGGGCGGTGGCGATAAATGAAAAGCGCAACATTTGGGAGGTTTAGCCTACTCTTAGTTACGGTCTGACAAGATTGGCTTTTACGTGCAGAAGTCTCACATTAAGGAGGAAAACAATTTGTCAGATTTGAGAATTAAAATGTCGTTTTGTATGTGTAATTGCAGTTTTTTTTCCCTTCCCTGACATTTTGTCTGCAAGCAAATGGAAGTTGTTGTTTTGAAAACATTTTCAAACAGTCGTCCTTATCTCTACAACCATGGCTAAAAAAAATCAATCAATCCATCCATCCATCCATTTTTTATACGCCTTATCCTTATTAGGGTCATGGGTGAGAAGGAGCCTGTCCCAGTTGACTTTGGGCACGAGGCAGGGTTCACAAACAACCATTCAGGCTCAGATTCATACCTGTGGACATTTTGGATTCTTCAATGCATTTGTTTGGAAAGACCGGACAAAATTACCACAAACAGTACAACCTGCTAACCGAACATTCAAATTTGGAAAAGTTTACTTTTACTTTCACTTTTCATCCTTTTTATAAAACATAACTAAGACAAGGGCGTGCAAAATCCTCTCGGACCCTCCCCACCCTGGTCACCAGCTCTTCCAGCTCCTTCCCTCAGGTAGGCGCTACCGATCAATGCAAACTAGAACTAGTAGACATTCCAACAGCTTCTTCCCTCTTGCAATCAACTTCTTGAACAGCTAACTTACAATTCCATTACAACAAGCTGGCAATTTTTTGACTTGAGTTCGTTGTCACATTTCTGTATTATGTATTACTCGTGCACTCACTGTAGTTGTCTCGCCGTGCTGCACTATTTGCATATAGTGGCCACTCATGCCAGAGTAGTATCTGCTCCATTTGCACACTGATTGAGGAGTATCTGTAACATCTGCACAACCATTGTCCCAGATTATCGCAGTACTCGTCACTTTAAATCGCATACACTCCTTGAAGTCTCAGTGCCCTTTGCACAATGGTCATTGCACCGGACTATTGCGATATTAGCCATTCGAACTGAAGACTCTGCATCTTTTTGCACAATTGTTGTTTGTTTTGTTTTCTGTTAATGTCTTTATGTCTCCAAAGTGTTCTGTAAATTGACTGTCTGTTGTACTAGAGCGGCTCCAACTACCGGAGACAAATTCCTTGTGTGTTTTGGACATACTTGGCAAATAAAGATGATTCTGATTCTGATTCTGATATACAACAACAAACTAAATACAAATACAGTGTAACAATATTTGTTTTTTTAATCTGTTCTATATACCCCATGTACTGTATACTGTTCTATGCCCATCTGAATGTCCTGTAATGGGTGCATAAATGTTCAATAGAAAATTTAAATGCTCGAGGAAGTCATGCAAGGTAGCATTTAGACTTCACACCGATTTGATTGGGCTGATCGGTATCGGCCGATATTTAGCATTTTATGCTGATCGGCTTTAATGTCATAATTCGGCGAACCGATCAATGACGTCATTGATCGGCTCCGCAAAAGACATTAACTCCGTGGCGCTGCGTGCACAATATATCTGAATCCAAAAGCTAGTTTATTTTTACCCTTGTCGCGTGTCTTTTGAAGTAGTACTGTAAATATCTGACGGCCAATGAAGTTATTTAAAAAAAAAAAAAAAAACGTCGGCGGTGTGGGACAGACAACACGTTGGAGACAGGCAACACGTAATGCCCGGATCAAACTACAAGACAAATTTGCTCTTTCAAGATTGCACTGTCAGACTACTGCAATTAAATCCCGTTTTTTACGATCATTGGGCTTGTCAACTCAAATACACTCGTTACCGTGGCGACGGCAACAAGAGTGGATCGCGCCGACTGTATTATAAAAACAAAATGGGGGAAAAACGTGTGTTGGTGGTCACCGGTGCTCAGGACAGGAGAGGACGTTCGTTGAAGACTTGCTTGAGGTATGTTTCCGTACTTTTAATAGGATACGGCTCACAAGCAGGCAATAAAATGTGATGTAGCCTAGCAGGCTAGCGGTAGCACGAACGGTTGGACGTAAACATGCCGCCGTTCTGTCGCATCTCTAAAGTTTCGGTGTGGGTGAAGTAATTTAATTAAAAATAATGTAATTTAATTACAGTAAGTTAGCACCCCTTATTTCTGTCATGTAATGTTGGTTTGGCCTGACTGATTAGAATAGAATGATTTCCAACCTTTATGGAGGCAAGGAACATATTTTACAATTGAAAAATTTCACAGAGCACCAACAAACAAAAATGCCACAAAAAGTGGATACATTAATTACTGTATTTACTTCCTGCCATCTAATAGAAGACCATTCATTTGTTCTGTCTGTCACTATGCCTCAAGGGCATAAATAGAGGAACAAAGATACATTATTTATTGTAAATATATTTTTTGGAGCAATTAAGTACACATGTATATACAGTAAATGAACATGTCATTTAAATAGACACATTCCTCCGTCTTGTGATCGGATCGGTGATCGGTTATCGTTTTTTTAAACTCGCTGATCGGTCCCAAAAATCCTTATCGTGTAAAGCCTAGTAGCTTTAAAGCACACCTACAGAAAGTCAGAACGATCAATGCAGCAAAGGCTTGATTGTCTGATGTATGAAAAAGATTATCTTGAGCCATTATCCTGTTGTGTGGTGTGTGTTAAGAGTGACTTTTCTTCCCCCATCTGCTTGGTAAACGGCTGACACCTGGCAACTCCTTTAAATTGTGAAAAAATACATACCAGAAGCTAACACCATAATTTATGATAATCCATGCATCCACCAAAACATCAGTGCAGCTCTGCTTACTTTTTTTGCTTTGATGTATTGTTTCACCATGGATAAATTATCTATATCCAGACTGCAGCCGTCACCTGAAAATGGCTCTGGATCCGGGGCCAGCCTCGCTGTAATGTCGTGGTCGGAGACTTGTTGGGTGGCCAAGCACTCCAGAGACCAAATAATTCTGATACAAAAAAAATAAATTTTCCATACATTTGTATGTCCTCTTTAACTGCCACTCATTTCAAGGCAGTTCTCCATTTTGCTAGCATTTTAGAGCATTTTGACTGATCGTTCAAGACCCACAGAAAACTGGGTACTGTGGCAATATAAGCACAGAACCTACCAAATAAAAAAAGAGAGACTTCTCTCTTCTTTCACACGAAAATGTTTGTTTCTAGCTCTTTCTGTTCTTTAGTAATCAGAAATAGGAGATGGGTTGGTTTCACCAAAAACATTGGCTTCTGACCAAAAAGCAGAACACTGACCGTGACCCAAATATTTTATGTTTTGCTTTTGTGACACCACAGACAAATAAATGGCTTTCGGTGGCAAAATAATCCATCCATCCATCCATTCATTTTCTGAGCCGCTTCTCCTCACTAGGGTCGCGGGCGTGCTGGAGCCTATCCAAGCTATCATCAGGCAGGAGGCGGTGTACACCCTGAACTGGTTGCCAGCCAAATGCAGGGGACATACAAACAAACAACCATTCACACTCACATTCACACCTACGGGCTAAATTGCCCGTTGTCAATTAACCACCAGGCACGGGGATAAGATGCAAACTCCACACAGGCGGGGCCGGGGATTGAACCCTGCTCCTCAGAACTGTGAGGCAGACGCTCTAACCAGTCGCCCACCGTGCCGCCGACAAAATAATCATTTATTAAAAATATACAACTATGAAAAGCGCCTCGAGCGACGCTGACTCACGTGGCTCGAGTTGAACATCAGTGGCTTTTTTTACATGCCGCTTGTCATTCATTCAATTAACTGTCGTCTTCGCATGATTGTGACACACACTTTCTACCTACTACAACACATACTCTGTTTATACCATATTCATGCTCTGTTCGAGCGTCAGGTGCCTAAATGTGTCCGACTTCCAACATGTTGGCATTTCTCTCCCTCATAATCAATGTGACAAGCTGAGACTCACACCCTAATCTTTATGGTCTATTCAAAAGCTGTGCTGATCATAAATCCAAAGCGATGCAACACTGCCATCTACAGGGATCTGTTAGACAATGGTTTAAAAACCTGAATGAATTTCAAAGACAAGCTGGGTGAGAGAGTCTTCCATGCCTACTTGTTGAAAAACATACTTTGATGAGTACGTCGGTGGCAGTAACTGATTGGATAAAGTTTACGAAAATAAACGTCTACGCCATTGAACAAGATACAAGAAAACTGTTTTAAATTGCATAAAAAATGCATAATACTTGAGATACTATCATGTTCAAAGACTTTTTTATGGGCAGCGCCTCGGTGACAAGTTACTTTGTCGCAAGCCGCTTTTAAAAAAAATGCAGACAAAACATGAAATCAAGCGTTCTCCAAGTGCCGACTCCTTTTTAGTTCATAAAGCTTGCAGACTGACATGGCGACAAGCCCCAATGAAGTCTTCTCTGATCTCTGGCGTACTCCACTCATTCTAATCTTAACTCGTACCTCTTGCATTACAACATCTTCTTCTATGTGTCATCTCTCCTCGGCTCACCTCACCTCTCCCTTCCTCTGTGGCTCTTGCCACGCCGCCACATTTCACCTGTGATCTCAGCCTGACATGCCCATCTCCCCATTGCCTCCCCTTCCACAAGTACTTTGTCTTTCTTTTCATCACCCTCCTTTCCTGCACTCCTTTTGTCCTTGATTACCTGGTGGTGAGCTCCTGGCTGCGTCTCCTTTTGCCAGAGCCGCTAATGGACTATTTGCATGCAAATGGCAGTGCCTGGAGAGATTAGACAGGCTGGTGGAGGAGGAAGCAAGGAAGGAAGGGAAAGGGAAGGAGGAGGAAGGCCAAAGGAGTCAGATTTCATTGAAGAGGCTGGAAAGGAAGCTCAAAAAGGTAGATGAAAGGCAAGGACGCGTATGCTCCACTTTCTGTCTCAGCTTCTTCTGAAAGTCTGCATGATTGTCTTGGTGAAGGTGCTATTATTGACAGTTATCTCCATGCGTGTGTGTGTGTGTGTGTGTGCGCGCGTGCGTGTGTGTGTGTGTGTGTGTGTGTGTTTGGAAGCGGCGGCAAGACGAGGCTCAAAGATTACGAGGGAAAAAAAGTTTGAATGTCAGAGCTTCTGTATTTGCATGTTTATGTGCGCCTAACTAGCTTAGTTCTGAACTCGGGGAAGATAGGGCACTGCGGCATCTCCATTTCTGAAAAATTAAAGCAGGAGACCAAAAGGTTTTTTGTCTGGAGAGAGAAGCCTGTGCAGGCCCCGCCGCCGCCTCCCTCCACCCCTCCTTTTCCTCCTCCTTCCTCCGACTCCTCCAAATAAATAAGAATTTTTGATTACAGTAATCAGGCCCATTAATAATGCAGACGCTGTGATGATGCAGAGGAGATGAAAGATGGCTCTTCTCAACCTTTCTGTGTTAGGAGCGAAGGGAGATGGCTGCTAGCGAGCGTGTGCCCACCGCACGCCTGCGTGCTTCAACGTCAAAGACCAACAGTTAGCAACTTTCAGAGCTACTGTATACAACTCGGTTTTATACTTAACGGTAGTGTTAAGTTCACCATATCATACAGTATGTAGAGAGACAATGGTGGCCTGTTTTATGAGTCACCAACTTACATTAATACAATTGACAAATAAAGTGGCTAAATGAACATTTAGCATCACTTTTACCTTTATTAAAAGTTTTCTCTTGAATTATATAGTTTTTCTCCCCTTCTTTATGAGATGGCAGGCACTTGGAACTTTCAGTCGTGTTGTGTAAAAAGTGTTCAAGACAACAAAACGTATTCCCCAATGCAAGCTTTTATTAACAACTCAAGGCAATAACAAGCCTCCCGGTCTGCTCAGCAACACCCGGACAAATTGGGGTAACATTGGCGTTAACAGGGGTCACGAGCCACATGTGGCTCTTTTGAGGACTGCATCTGGCTCGCAGATAAATCTTAGCCGAAAATTCTTAGCATGACAAATAATGAACAATTCCACTGACATTTTAAATAAGTAAGAATGATGGATGCATGGATGGATGGATGGATGGATAATTAAAGTTAGCTGATTTGCTTACATGCCTGATAAAGGGTTAGAAAAAAGGCCTTTTTTTTTTCTTTTTTTTTTAATCCACCAAAGGCCACAGGCCGCTTGGAGAGTTGTGAATAGGATTTGCAGCATTTGATTATTCTCTTTGGCACTTTTCAAAATGCCTCCCTCCCCCTACATGGCGCGCACACACATAATTATAACATATTACATCCCTCACCTTGCTCTCTCTCTCTTTCTCTCTCTCTCTGTCTCTCTCTCATTGTGACAAACACACACACACATGCAGACACACACGCACACAGAGGCAGGAGTACATCTCTCCTTCCCTGAGGCTGACTTGGCAGCGGGCCAGCCGAGAGGAGAGAATGCATAAAGAGCTATTGTGGCTGTTGTCGTTAATCAGGCCTGTATGCTTTCTGACAGCAGCGTGTGAGAAAGGAAGACTGTCTCTCATATAGGCTCGCCGTACACCTCTCCATTAAGGCCAGCCAGACAAGCAGACTCCAGCTGCAAAATTGCTACGGCGTAATGGCACACAATATCGAAAGGCGAGGCGGCGGCGGGATGGAGGTGTGTAGCACCAAGGTGGTAGAAACTGCATGTCCAGCCAAAAAACGAGGGGTTAAACATAGGTGGTGTGTGTCACTGGTTCAGCTCTGCAGAAAACGTGCATGTACAGAGTAGTGATATGACGAAATATACTGACTGTGAAAACCAACCATTTGTGATTTTGTAATATGATGAACTGTCCATGTATTAATATTGTCCTTCAAAACACATAATTCCGCTTTAGACTGCAGCTCCTAGAGACAAATGATGACAGGCAACAAGTGGAAGAGGATTTGCCATCACTTTATTTTAATGAAGCACATTTTAGACAAGCTTCTAAGCATGAGATTCTCCATCTTCTTTGTTAAATATAGCCAATGGGTTTTTATCACAAGTACCACCATTCGGTGCCAGGACTGCCCTTCAGGGGAGATCTTTCAGTATGGTCTAGTGGTTACAATTCCTCCTTTGTGGGTGTAACTCCTGGTACAGGAATTTTTTTTCCAAAATGTTCCCATGACAAATAGAACCTTATTCTAGTCACACTTGCCCCATTCACTTTGTAAGGGAGACAGGCGATGACATGCAACGTGATGAAGAGAAAAGGTGATCACTGTCCAAAGAAAACATTTTCAAAAGAAGTGTCTCCATTTGCTGCCAAAACTGTCCTATGTGACATGTTTCCTCTTGAGACTCCTGTAAAAAAGCAGCGACACACAACGAACTGAAGAAAAAAACATTTGTTTTTTTAATGAACCAATGCACAATTGATTGTTTTCCTGCATTTGGTTAAATGTAGTTTTAATAACTGGTATCTCATTCAGTTAAAACATTTTTTTTTCTTACTACTTTTCTTACTACTTCCCATATGGGCTAGTGCAGGGGCGTCCAAACTACTGGTACCGGTCCACAGGCCATTTAACGTCTATCACAGATAGACGTTTTTTTTAGAAGAGCGGGAGACGGGGCACCCCCGACCACACTCTGGCGACAGTTACCTTCCGATGGGGAAACTACGTCGCCACCACCCCGCCCCGTCGGCGATTAGCTTACGATTGGCATAGTCCGCCAATCCCCACCCCTGCCTGTTGAAAAACGGTTGCCAGGCCGCGAATACTATGTACTAGCATGAACAGGTTCCTGCCAGAAAAAAGATTGTGGGCCACTGCTCTAACGGGGAAGCTGTGACTAGGTAGATTGATGTTTCTGGTGATAAAGCTGTCTAAATAACCATTGTCTGTGGTGTGTTTTTATGGAATACTTTGACTTTCAGCATTTTCTTGTGTCCTGTGACAGTTCTCGCCACTTTGCCTATGCTGCTGTCACTCTTGCTCTTACCGCTGTTTCAGCACCTCTTTGCTCATTCATGTACTCCCAGGTACTGAAACACATTGAACCCTTAGAGACATCACTTCTCCTTTCCTACCAATATGGTTCAACTGGTTTACGAGTATAGGCTTGATCTTCCTACTGCTTTGTCATTCTTCATTTTCTGCATAGCCTTTCTGACTTCTACTAATGATATGTCCAGCACTGGGACCTCTATCGATGGGCGATGAGTGGATCCCTGGCCCATTAAGAGTTTTGTTGAAATAAACTCTCCACTGTTCTGTGATCTGCAGTTTTTCTGTAAGCAGTGAAATATCTTAATCTCTGACTATGGGAACTTCTCCGATGTCCAGTTTTGTTTGAGCTCATTTTATGCTACCTAATAAAATTCTCTTTTTCCTGTCCTCGTTTCAATGTTGTTATACAGGTCTGACCAAGCTTCCTCTTTGGCTTTTGCCACAGCTCTCTTAACTTTATTATTTTTATTCTAACTTTTCTATAAGCTTCTCTCTGTTCAACACACCAACCCTTTTTCAACTGTCTTCTTTCTCTTTATACTTTCTTGCACTTCTTCATTTCCTTACCAAGTCTCTTTCCTTGACGTTTCCCACCTTGGGTAGTGCCACAAACCTCTATTGCTGCCATCAGCACCGCTGTTTTCGGAGCTCTCCAGGTCCCCCCTACTGTTGATTTAGTAGCTTTCCATGGCTTCTTGACTTTTTCCTCTGTATTCTACCATTTTCTGCCCCTTTAAAACTTTTTCTCCATCGTCTGCTGAGTTTCTCCTCTTCTGATGTTAAACACTGCACAAAACAATCTTTGCTGTGCCACAATTTCGTCACTTGGTATTCCTTTACAGTTCTTCACACTCTTGCGATCTGCTCTTTTCACCAAGACTTAATATATTTGTGTGACATTTCCTCCAATCTTCTATGTGATTAGGTGCTCATCTGGATTCTTAAAGAATGTATTCACTAGAGCCAAGTTGGCACTCCTGCCACACTCAAGAATTCTCTCCTCCTCCTTATTCTTTTTGCCATACCCGTTCCCTTCATGCACCTGCTAAAATCCATCTTCTGCTCTACCAACATGTCCATTTCAGTCTACTCCAACTATGCTGGGGGTCAGCTGTTTAATGCTTTCAAAGAAGCTTTTTTCCCCCTCATCAGTCACTCCACTCTATGGGGCATATGCTGATATTATGTTATGTACCTCTCCTTCTATTATCTAATTTCTCATTCTCTTACTACTTCAATTAGCTTCTTATAATTGGGGCTCAGAATGTCTCCTTTTGGAAAATCACAGGAAAAAAAATCAAAGGGTTACAACATTTTAGTTGTAAAACTGTAAAATCACTGAATAACACAATTTTATTTGTAACTATCATAATCAGTATCAGACTAACTAACATGTTTTGGTTTTTGACACTAGTAGCTTTAATATTCATTGTAAGAGTTTGACACTAGAAATGGGTCTATTTCACCTGCAACAAAACAAAAGGTTTTGAGAATTATTATTATTATTATGAGGTGAGAAAACTGGTTTCCTCCCATATTCCAAAAAGGTCCACTGAAGACTCTAAATTGTCCGTGGGTGTGAACCTCAGTGTGAAATGTTGTTTGTTTTGTCAGCCCTGAGATTGGTTGGTGACCAGTTCAGAGTGTACCCTGCCTCTTGCCCAAAATCAGATGGGAGAGGTTCCAGCACACCCGTAATCCCGGATAAGTAATTCAGAGAATGAATGGATCGATGGATGAGGTGTGAAAAATCTATTTTTGTGTTATCACTGGCAAAATATTGTGATTTATCCTGAGACTGCCACCCCTCATACAAAATGGATGCCTGAGTGAACATACATACAGTATGTATGTTCAGTGCGTCAAAGGCATCTCGTACAGGTGTAATCCCTGAACATCTGCCTGGCCGCATTTCAAAAGCTCCCAAAAAAGAGGCAGGGCCGTGGCGCAGTCATTAAGCAACGGAAGAGGCCGGGCGGCGGGATGGGAACCGCGCCACCGCTACGCCGCCGTACACCTGCTCCTTACATTCCGTTACGCACCACACATCGGTATTCTTGCCACCGCTGCCGCCCACAGGAGCTGCAAGGGGGTTAAATAAGGCGGACATCTGGAGGCAATCAACATGGTGGTTACACCGCATGCTTATTTTAAGTCGGCAACGATGACACTTCAACTTCGTCTTTTGAAGCAATTGAAATTGAATGCTGCACTTTTATTGATACACTGGTGCGGAATGTGACAGAGAGCCTCTCATAATGCTCTACCTGTAAATCAAATCTTTAAAAAAAATAGTTAATCATCAGTATCCTTCAAGATACTCACTTGATTTCCACATTGTAAGCTCTAAAGTTGAACACACATGAGGTTGTAAAGCACGAAATTCAATCACAGCTTTCATGAAAAACTATGCCTCTAATGTCATACTATTCCTTTGCGTTTAATACGGTGGTGGTAGGGGTCTACAGTGCTAACTTGGTTTACGAATTTAGCTTGTTTCATGATCACACTTGTAAATGAATTTACTCATATCATGTAAATAAATTTGTCACAATGAAATGAATTTAATTTTATAAAAAGCTAATTAAAATCGTAAAAGAGAATCTAAACTTGTTTTATAACCATTACTATACATTGGGCCAAAAGTCACAACAACTGTCTAGTTGGAGTGTACCTTTAAGTGGTGTGGCCTAGTGTGTGACGTCAGGAGCTAAAGTCGGGTTGGCCCAACTTGCCTGCTCAAATTTGGCCCAATATCGGTATCACGCTTTTGTACACCTAGTCCAAGATGTCTCTGTAGATCAGGGGTCACCAACCTGGTGCTCACCATTGATGGAACATTGTGATTTTCTAGTAATGTAGTTGAAGTGATCATTAGAAAATGTAATCAGTTGCAGAGAGATAAAGTATTTGGACTATTGTTGTTGTTGATACAGCTGTTGTTGTGCCCAGTGTTCTCTCATACCTTTTGACTTGACTTTGAGTTAAAGTGTTGCATATTCATATTTGTTTCCTTCCAGGTTAAATCATTGTTGATAAATATTGTGAGAGAATCATATATTATTATTAATATCAAACTGGTAGCTCATCGCATTAATCAGTACCCAAGAAGGAGCTCTCCGTTTCAAAAAGGTTGGTGACCCCTGCTGTAGATCTATTAGGGATTTTTAAGATTCCGTCCATATTGCTGATCGTTGTGAACAACGCAAGACTGCCGCCGACCTCGCCGTTACATCATCTCCAGTCGAGGGGTTAACGCACTGTGCGCATACTGCGCAGTGTGGCGTTTGCACACAGATGATGGGAGCGCAGCGCTAGATTTAACATTCCCACTGTGGCCGTGTGCACTGGGGCGCACGTCAGCGGTGTTCGTGATTCAGGACCAGACTGGCGGTGGCGACTCTCCAGAGTCTACACCCTTCACGCTGAGTCAAGCGACTGAGATGTTGATGCATCGTCTGAGTTGTTCTGTTCTTTCTCAGATTGAGGCTGGCAATGACTCATATAGCTTCATCCACATTAACTCTCATTAATAACCACCAATGTTAGTATAACAATGAACAATTAAAAAGCCATCAAAAATGAAACAAACAAAATGATAAAAAATACAACAGATCAAGGGTCCACACTGTAATCTCATATAAAGGAGATAAGATTTCATGTTAAAGACACAAATGCTGAGTTAAGGAGCGTCACTGATGTTGCATCTAATGATATTCCTCTCCAGTCCTGTAGAAAGTGGTAATGCGCATCATAAAGTGTTTAATGACTGATGACGTCAGCATGTCTGTGGGTTTCAAATTTTGTACTGGGTTTAAAATTTTGTACGTAATATGTCTCTGTAAGAGGTAATTGCTTAACAAATTTTTGTTTATTAAAAAACTGAATAGAATATAAAAGAATAATAAAAATTTAGATAATTATTACACATTATACATTTGATGCTGATCCATTCCAGTCCTGTAGCGCAATATTAAGCGTTTGATGGTTGGCGATGTCGACGTATGCAAGTTGAAATAACCCCTGTGGAGCATTTGAAAGACGAAAATTTGAAGATGCACCGGCTTCCTTTAAATGACAAGTGTGAATAATTTTTATTTTACTGATGAATACAATGATAATGGAGTGAGTGCTGGAGTTGATTGACATTTTACTCTCTACGAAACATGACACATACTTTTAAATAAACACAAGCAATTTGACAAAGCTTCTCCTGTGTTTGTATCTCTTTATGTATCACGCTTGCTGGACACACGACGGTTGAGTAACTGGAAAATGCAACATCAGAGAAACAACAAGTGTCTATTAAGAATGTTTTTAAAGATGCCTACCATGCCACTTACGATAAACACTAGAAAATATACTGTGCAGTGGGAGCTTTTGTTGCTTAAGATTTGCAGCCCTTTTCTCTGGTCGTAAGATGTGTGCTTTGGTCTCTTAATGAAAATGCACGACAGGCTATGTGTTGCACCCTTACACCATTTCAGTGACAATTTTAATTTCCAAACTAAGTGTAACAGTTGAATTAAGCGTGGGTCAGTTGGTCATGCTAGCAGAGCGGGATCCAGGCATACAATTCAACCCGCGCAAGTAGTGGTTTTTGATTAATTATTATTATTTTTTGTCATGTTCTTCTTCTTCTTTTCCTTTCAGCTTGTCCCTTTAGGGGTCGCCACAGCGCGTCATCCTTTTCCATGTAAGCCTATCGGATTCATCCACCAACTGCCCTCATGTCTTCCCTCACGACATCCATCAACCTTCTCTTTGGTCTTCCTCTAGCTCTCTTGCCTGGCAGCTCCATCCTCATCATCCTTCTACCAATATACTCACTATTTCTCCTCTGGACGTGTCCAAACCATCGAAGTCTGCTCTCTCTAACTTTGTCTCCAAAACATACTTACCCATCACTTCTTCATCACCACTATTTCCTTCACCAACATGTCCATTACAATCTGCACCAATCACGACTCTCTCGCTGTCTGGGATGCTCAGAACTACTTCGTCTAGCTCCTTCCAGAATTTATCTTTCACCTCTAGGTCACTTCCTACCTGTGGGGCATAGCCACTAATCACATTATACATAACACCCTCAATTTCAAGTTTCAGCCTCATCACTCGATCTGATACTCTTTTCACCTCCAGGACATTCTTAGCCAACTCTTCTTTTAAAATAACCCCGACTCCATTACTCTTCCCATCTACACCATGGTAAAATTATTTAAACCCTGCCCCTAAACTTCTAGCCTTACTGCCTTTCCACCTGGTCTCCTGGACACACAATATATCAACCTTTCTCCTAATCATCATGTCAACCAACTCCCGAGATTTTCCTGCCATAGTCCCAACATTCAAAGTCCCCACATTCAGTTCTAGGCTCTGTGCTTTCCTCTTCTCTTTCTGCCGAAAAACCGGCTTTCCACCTCTTCTTCTTCTTCGATTTTGACCCACAGTAGCTGAATTTTTTTTTGTCATATATGTTTCATACTACTGCATTGTCACGTGTAGACAATTAGTCAAGTAGTAAGAGACACTTCACCATTTGAAAGAGTTGAGTTTAAATAACAGTTAACTACAAAGATGTTATATTATTCAGAACACTACAAAATGCCGTTTTTGCTGACGATTAAAATAACGAGATGATTTTGGGAGAGAAAAAAGTTGTTCTCTTCATGAACAAACCATTTTCCAAAAATGTACCAAACTGTGGCACAGACCGTACTAAGGGTTACCTGTACTGCCCCACCCCTAGTTTACACATACACCATGACGTCATTTTTAAAAATGTCCACTTTACTACCTTTTTCTTTCAAAGGTTCCAAAACAATAATGTGTGTGAATGTACACCACATCAGTTCAAATGTACGAAGTATAAACGGCTCCTGGACTTCTAATCTGCTGTCATTTAACAAAGAGTCACATCACACGTTAGCAGAGCCTCTCTTCTCAGCGTCACCATGCTGCTCCGCTTCGCATCGGGGACGCAGATTGCTGCTAGCGTCGTGCGGCACATCACGCCAACGCCCGCTGAGGCTGCAGATGACGAGGTGACTGGCTCTGTTGTAACATACAGCGCAGGCCGCCGCCCTTCCCTCCTTTGTGCTAATCACCTTCAATCTGTCTCCCATCCTCATTACCTCACCTGCCTCCCCCACCCACCCTCGGTACCTCAGCTTTTTCACTTGAGCTAGTCAAATGTGCCCATTACACGCTTCGCTGGCCACGGACTGCTTTTTCTATGTGGCATAAAGCAGTCGATGACACTGAAATGTGAGAGTGGGGCCATCAGATGCCGGCGTTTGGTACTCTCTGTGCTTGCTCATTGTATAGTTGCATTTGGGGGGAAAAGACACAGGGGTTGTTATAATAATTATACACTTCACAGTGCGGCCTATCATTTGGCACAATAGGCACAGGAGCATGTGTCACAACACAGAAATTCACATTCAGTGGATGCATGATATTGTTAGCAAAGTTTGGTGTCAATACAACATCTGTGGTTTGCCACCAATGCCACTGAGTGAAATGCAGAAAATCTAAACCGTTTTTATTTAAACAGTGGTGCCATTTCATGACAATACTCATAACTTGACAGTTGTAGCACAAATCATCTTTCCTCATTTAAATGAATGGAAACACCATTAATCCGTTCCAGCCGCCCACAATAACGCCAACATTTTTGTTTTGAGTCACAATAATTAAAATGGCACTCGATAATACTGTACTCTATAAAAAATCTGAATATTAATAACATAATTACACTGACTGTAAAGAATTAAACAGTTTGTTGATCATGATAACTCAATGTGATTATGCTGCTCCTTTTGGTGTGTGCGCCTTGGCCACCTGGGGGCAGCATATTACAGACATACGGCTATATAGGGCTACATGGAGATGGTCACAACTTCTCATGAGCTGCAGTAATATTAGTTGTTTTTCACAGAGGATTTTTTTCCCTGTAAGTATTGTTATATGGTCTTTCTACATGTCACTTGTGCTGAAACATCAGTTGTTTAAAGGGTTATATCATTGTGACACGATTCTATTGGTTAGCCTGTCTATGGTGTTTTGTATTGCTTGTTAGCATTAAGCTAAGTGAACATCCCTAAGGCAAAGCTAAGTGGTTATTTTAAGTGTATAACATAATTCTCTTTGCTTGATGTTTAGTTTGACAGTCAACTTCAACTGAGATTGGCAATAAACCGTAACTCTCTGCCAAAATGCTGCTTTTAGTGAACAAAGTTGAGTTGAGTTCGCTGCCACCATAGGCTACAGTGCTCATATCGCAAATCAAAGTAAAAAATCGGCGGGACGACAACTCGAATCTCGAAAACTCCTAAGTCGGATCACTCGTATCTCAAGGGACCACACTATCTTTTTATAGGAATTAATTTATTTCTGTTTCACGTCACAATCATGGAGTCCGTGGCACAGCCCAACTCGGCGTTGAACACACACATGAGAATTGCGCCATAGTAATTATTGAACAGGTTTACAGCCTTTACAGTGGTTTGCCCTGACCGTTTTGCAAGAAGATCGGGGATGAAAAATTGTTGGTAACACACCTTACCCACACCAGAGAATAAACTTTCAGAGACATCACAGAATCAAGCCTTCCCTGACTTTGATTGGAAGGGAGTGCACAATGCACACATTTGGCCCCATTGTCGGAATGTGTGTGTACCTCACTTTAGATAAATATCGATGATCTATACAGTTCACATTCAAAACGTAGTAACAAAGTACAGTTCGAACTCTTTTGTTTCACTTTGGAGCCATAATTTACCCAAATTCTGTCGATCCAACTCCGATTTATACAATCTCAGAGGCCTTCGACTTTGTTAGAATTCATAGACCCCATCTTGATGTCTAGAAACTAGCAGTGCAGCTCTGTGAAGGCAAATAGCCAAGCAGCTGAAGGCATATAAAAGCAATTGCGTACCAAGGCAGCAGCATTGCAACTTTTTTTTTCTAAATAACGGGCTTTGGCCTCGGCTGTATGGTTTGCCTGTGATGGGAATGAGCTGTGAAGACTATAATCAGTGTCAGCTCACGCAGCCAGACCTGACACCACACACTGCGACACAATATCTCCCCCTCTCACAAACACACACACTCAGTCTGCCTGCCTGCGTCACTCTCTCTTACACACACACGCGCACCCACGCGCATACACACACAAACACACAAACACGCACACACACCACAGGCAACATTACACAGAGTGACCAAACATTCAGACGTCAGGGCGGAGGGAGCGGACAAAGAGATTGTCACTCCACTCTTGGTTGGAGTGTATTGCAGCTGGCCCAATATGAGAATGGACGGATGTGTGTCTTTTAACAGTGGATGTGACTCTCAGTGTGTGCGTGTGTGTGTGTGTGTGTGTGTGTGTGTGTGTGTGTGTGCATGCTATGCCTTTTATCTGGGTATAGCCTCAGAGCAATTCACTGCCTGTCAGTCACTCTCCAGGACTTGCAGCCAGAGTGAGACGGAAAAGAGATGGACAGGAAAATGGGGATGGGCGGACGGGATGCATGGCTCAGCAGGAGACAGGGGGTGAGGAAAACTGTGAGGGAGAAGTATAGTGTGTGTGGGGGGGAAGGTGGGGGGGGGGGGGGGACACACACGGATGGAGAACACAGAGGCCGTTTGCTCCCTTGGGTGGTTGGGGGCCCGGGCTGCCCGCGGGCACAGTTGGCATGCAGCTGGGCACACACACTGGCGCTCGGCCCCAGCGGCGGCCTGTGTGCTAGCGCTGACTTGCCTCAGAGCAGAGGTCGAAGGGAAACGTGTGTGTGCGCGCGCATGTGCGTCTCATTAAAAATGCCTTCATATCTGTCGGTGCTCACGGGGACCATTTTCAGTCACACTTGCATAATGATAATAATAGGGCGACTTTGGAATGTGTGTGGGTATGTGCGTGAGTTCTCATATGTTAACCTTCATCTTAGCACACCTCCACCCTCCCAGCCTCGAGTGGGCGCCCACAAGGAGTGCTACCCAGCCAACGGGCACACCACAAACCACCATACGTGGGACAAAAAGGTGACGATTGCATGACCCCCTCCAGTTCCCTTTCACCAACCCGTCATTAGTTCACATGCCACCACGTTGGGTGCGCTCATTTTTTTATTTCTTCTCCCTCCCGTTTTCTAATTTTACATGGCTGGGATCATTTTGTACCCTGCGTTCATTGTATTTTTTTTTATTTTCTAACCGCAGGGTGCTTTGGAACTGTAAAGTATTCCAAAGGAAGAGAATCAAAATCAGAAGAAGGGCTAACGAATGAAGGAGCATTCGGGCTACCATAGAAAAGAAAATACTTTTACTGTGACTTTTACTGTGACAATACAGTTGTAGAACTATATGAATAGAATGGATTAAACAATAAAAAATTTTCATGAGAAATTAGTCGAAATATTACAACAATCTGGTTGTAATTGTGTGAGAAAAAAAAATCCTATTATGAGACCATGTCATATTGCTAGAATATCACAATTACAATTATTATTTTTGTATATGTAGACTATATTTAATGTGGCTAGTTCGATTTTCATCCATTCATTTAGAGTGATTTTTTTAGATTTGTCGGATGTGAATAGTTGTGGGTAAATGGCAACCTTTTCTTTTTAATAATAAGAACAAAGTAATGACGGCGTGAAACCTCCTGAAAAGCTCAAGGCTGAAAGATGTGCTGCTCCCACGGAATAAAGGACAGTTACTCAAGAGGCAATGATTTTGATCACATTAAATGCAGCAGGTGCTAATTCATTGCTTCTATGCACTGCACCGCCTTAACTTAACCTGCAACCTTCTGATGTTCTTTTTTTCTGCTGTGTGTGCCTTTTGAGCATCTGTGCCTACATATGTGCCTTAAAGCACCACGCCACATTCCTGCCATCCGACCCACCGCATTCCTGCCATAGCCGCCACAATTAATAGCCTTTTACCTCCGAATTTCCAGCGCCGTGTGAACTAAGAGCAGGGAAAGCCCATTAAAATGGGGAGTGCGTGCCAGCTTCTTAATCGAAACACATGTAAGCCGTTAGGGCTACACTTTGAACTCTCTGCTCTTGTTAACCAAAAGGGAGAAAGCACGGCGGGAGAGAGAGAGAGAGCACTATTTGGGACGCTCGCCTCACTTATGCAAATGTTAAAAGTCAATGTGGAGACAGAAATGTCGGGGGGGGGAAGACAAAGGATGGAATGTGGGGAGAAACTGGGGAGGTAATGGCAGGATAGGGAGTGCATCCACATTCCTCTTGCTCTTTGCATCCCATCCCTCAGCATACCTCGCATGCTTTGGCCGGGGGTTCTTTGAATTGGGTCCCTATGGCGGACACAGCGACGCTCTTTCATGATGCTGTTTGGAAGTGGCAGGGACCACAAGAAGGCCACTTCTGAGCACTGGCTCTCAGCGGGTGCTTCCCGCCCTCATGTTATGCAGCGTATCTGCCTCCCACTTCAACTCCCTTAACCCAACCCGAGTCAAAGAATTTTTTCTAAAAAAAAAAAAACTGGATGGATGGCTATGTTGCACATTTTGAATTATACCTGACTCAAGAGAGCTGAGTTGTAAAGTTGGAATCTGTACAGTGGAACCTGTCGAACGTAGTTAATTCCGAGGACACTGGTCAGCAGCATTTAGATTTAGAAATAAATGTCCCCAGAGGGATTACTGGAAATGGACAGCATGGTGGGTGTATGGTTGGCATGTTTGCCTCAGAGTTCTGAAGTTCGACCGAGTCGCTCGGTGTGCGGCGGTCCTTAGGCGGTTCAACTTTGTCTGACTTTCGGCTTGCTTTCTACTTGCATCAGAAACAATTTCAACTGTTTTATGCAGAACATAATGTAGGTCAAAAGGAATGCAGCCCTAAGGGGGGCACAAGCCATTGCAAACTGTAGGCCGGTCCCAAGCCCGGATAAATACAGAGGGTTGCGTCAGGAACGGCATCCGGCATAAAACTTTGCCAAACAAATATGAGCGTTCATTCAAAGAATTCCATACCGGATCGGTCGTGGCCCAGGTTAACAACGTCTGCCACCGGCGCCGTCAACCTGCAGGGCGCTGTTGGAAATTCAGCTACTGTGGGTCGAAGTCGAAGAAGAAGAGGTGGAAAGCAGATTCTTTGGCAGAAAGAGAAGAGGAAAGCACAGAGCTTAGAACTGAATGTGGGGACTTTGAATGTTAGGACTATGACAGGAATATCTCGGGAGTTGGTTGACATGATGATTAGGAGAAAGGTTGATATATTGTGTGTCCAGGAGACCAGATGGAAAGGCAGTAAGGCTAGAAGTTTAGGGGCAGGGTTTAAATTATTTTACCATGGTGTAGATGGGAAGAGAAATGGAGTCGGGGTTATTTAAAAAAAAGAGTTGGCTAAGAATGTCTTGGAGGTGAAAAGAGCATCAGATCGGGTGATGAGGCTGAAACTTGAAATTGAAGGTGTTATGTATAATGTGATTAGTGGCTATGCCCCACAGGTAGGATGTGACCTAGAGGGGAAAGATAAATTCTGGAAGGAGCTAGACGAAGTAGTTCTAAGCATCCCAGACAGAGAGAGAGTCGTGATTGGTGCAGATTGTAATGGACATGTTGGTGAAGGAAATAAGGGTGATAAAGAAGTGATGGGTAAGTACGGCATCCAGGAAAGGAACTTGGAGGGACAGACTTTGCAAAAAGGATGCAAATGGCTGTAGTGAACACTTTTTTCCAGAAGAGGCAGGAACATAGGGTGACCTACAAGAGCGGAGGTAGAAGCACGCAGAAGCAACATCTTGTGCAGACGATGTACTCTGAAGGAGGTTACCGACTGTAAGGTTGTGGTAGTAGAGTGTGTGGCTAGACAGCATAGGATGGTGGTGTGTAAGATGACTCTGGTGGTGGGGAGGAAGATTAGGAAGACAAAGGCAGAGCAGAGAACCATGTGGTGGAAGCTGAGATAGGACGAGTGTTGTGCAGCTTTTCGGGAAGAGGTGAGACAGGCTCTCGGTGGACAGGAGGAGCTTCCAGAAGACTGGACCACTGCAGCCAAGGTGATCAGCGAGGCAAGCAGGAGAGTACTTGGTGTATCTTCTTGCAGGAAAGGAGAGAAGAAGACTTGGTGGTGGAACCTCACAGTACAGGAAATCGTACAAGGAAAAAGGTTAGCTAAAAAGAAGTGGGACACTGAGAGGACCGAGGAGAGGCGAAAGAAATAGATTGAGATGCGACACAGGGCAAAGGTAGAGGTGGCAAAGGCCAAACAAGAAGGATATGATGACATGTATGCCAGGTTGGACACTAAAGAAGGAGAAAATGGTCTATACAGGCTGGCCAGACAGAGGGATAGAGATGGGAAGGATGTGCAGCAGGTTAGGGTGATTAAGGATAGAGATGTAAATATATTGACTGGTGCCAGCAGTGTGATAGCTAGATGGAAAGAATACTTTGAGGAGTTGATGAATGAGGAAAATGAGAGAGAAGGGAGAGTAGAAGAGGCAAGTGTGGTGGACCAGGAAGTGGCAATGATTAGTAAGGGGGAAGTTAGAAAGGCATTAAAGAGGATGAAAAATGGAGAGGCAGTTGGTCCTGATGACATTCCTGTGGAGGTATGGAAGCATCTCGGAGAGGTGGCTGTGGAGTTTTTGACCAGTTTGCTCAATAGAATTCTAACGCGTGAGAAGATGCCTGAGGAATGGAGGAAAAGTGTGCTGGTGCCCATTTTTAAGAACAAGGGTGATGTGCAGAGCTGTGGGAACTACAGAGGATTAAAGTTGATGAGCCACACAACGAAGTTATGGGAAAGAGTAGTGGAGGCTAGACTCAGGACAGAAGTGAGTATTTGCGAGCAACAGTATGGTTTCATGCCTAGAAAGAGTACCACAGATGCATTATTTGCCTTGAGGATGTTGATGGAAAGGTACGGAGAAGATCAGAAGGAGCTACATTGTGTCTTTGTAGATCTAGAGAAAGCCTATGACAGAGTACCCAGAGAGGAATAATACAGGACATGTACAAGGACAGCAGAACAGCGGTGAGGTGTCCTGTAGGTGTGACAGATGAATTTAAGGTGGAGGTGGGACTGCATCGGGGATCAGCCCTGAGCCCCTTCTTGCTTGCAGTGGTGATGGATAGGCTGACAGATGAGGTTAGACTGGAATCCCCGTGGACCATGATGTTTGCAGATGACATTGTGAGCTGCAGTGAAAGCAGGGAGTAGGTGGAGGAACAGTTATAAAGATGGAAGCATGCACTGGAATGCAGAGGAATGAAGATTAGCCAAAGTAAGACAGAATATATTTGCATGAATGAGAAGGGTGGTGGGGGAAGAGTGAGGCTACAAGGAGAAGAGATAGCAAGGGTGGATGACTTTAAATACTTGGGGTCAACCATCCACAGCAATGGTGACTGTGGTCAGGAAGTGAAGAAACGGGTCCAAGCAGGTTGGAACGGGTGGAGGAAGGTGTCAGGTGTGTTATGTGACAGAAGAGTCTCTGCTAGGATGAAAGGCAAAGTTTCTAAAACAGTGGTGAGGCCAGCCATGATGTACGGATTAGAGACAGTGGCACTGAAGAGACAACAGGAAGCGGAGTTGGAGGTGGCGGAAATGAAGATGCTGAGGTTCGCTCTTGGAGTGACCAGGTTCGATGTTTTGGAGACAAAGTTAGAGAGAGCAGACTCCGATGGTTTGGACACGTCCAGAGGAGAAATAGTGAGTATATTGGTAGAAGGATGATGAGGATGGAGCTGCCAGGCAAGAGAGCTAGAGGAAGACCAAAGAGAAGGTTGATGGATGTCGTGAGGGAAGACATGAGGGCAGTTGGCATTCGAGAGGAGGATGGAGGAGATAGGCTTACAGGGAAAAGGATGACACGCTGTGGCGACCCCTAAAGGGACAAGCCGAAACGAAAAGAAGAAGATACTTTAGGTCAAAAGGAGTCTGTGACGTGGTTTAAGTTTGACATCTATGCAGTTTGTCGATTGAATGCAAAAGTCAATAAACGGCAAAAGGCTTGCAAAACGGGTGGATTAGAAATCACAGACAGTGTGACGTAGTTTTGTCAATTAATATTCAAGTATTTGCCCACTTTGTGGTTGGTACCCACCCACTCAACCCAGCTGAACAGCATTTCTAGGTTTTAAGTGGGCAACTCTCAGCCGCTGCCAAGCCATACAAATACTCTATAAAGTAGACATATGTTACCTACATTCATAATTCATGATGTAACAGTGGTTGTAATAGCAAAGCTTTCGGTCATTGTCGCCAGCGATGATCATCACGGCAAGTTCATTTAAAAAACGAGGATCGGATCGGATTTGACTGGATCTAAAATCTCTGATTTTACCACTCTTATAAAAGCAGTCCATTCCATGCACACACAGACACAGCTAAGCACCTCGAGCCTCACTACGCGATTCCTGTCCGCCACGATATTGTCAATACAACTAACCAGTTGCAGTTCAAAAGTGTATTGCCGCACGTGGAGAAAGCAAATGGGGGGGAAAAAAAATACGAAATTTAACTTTAATTGTTATTTTGCAGGCGGCATGGTGAACGACTGGTTAGAGCGTCTGCCTCACAGTTCTGAGGACCGGGGTTCAATCCCCGGCCCCGCCTGTGTGGAGTTTGCATGTTCTCCCTGTGCCTGCGTGGTTTTCTCCAGGCACTCCGGTTTCCTCCCACATCCCAAAAACATGCATGCTAGGTTAAATGAAGTCTCTAAATTGCTCGTAGGTGTGAATGTGTGTGTGACTGGTTGTTTGTTTGTATGTGCCCTGCGATTGGCTGGCAATCAGTTCAGGGTGTACCCCGCCTCCTGCCCGATGATAGCTGGGATAGGCTCCAGCACGCCCGCGACCCTAGTGAGGAGAAGTGGCTCAGAAAATGGATGGATGGATGGATGTTATTTTGCACTTTAAAAGTATAATTTGTATTTATTGAGGTTAATTTTCATGGTTTTCTACTTTATTTTTCCTTTAATCTGTTCAAATGTTTATGTTAAACAGTGGTTATATTGCAACTTAAACATAATTTGTTATTATTGGTTTTATTCATTATTTTTCATTATTTTCTAATATAATTTTTATTAATTTTATTCAATTATAGTAAATTCTTATTTTTAAAGTTAATTTATATAAACCATTGGTTAATAATAAATGGGTCCGTTTTTCTCATACCTACTGTTGCTGATTATTGTCCTCTGTTTGAGTAATATCACCGGATCAAGCTTTTTCTCACATTTCATCCTACAAAATAAGTAAAGTATGTATAATTATTGCTCGTATTGGATCGGGCTGATATCGGATCGGGCCGATATCGGTATCGGCCAAACTCAAGGCCACAATATCGGTATTGGATCAGAAGTGAAAAAGTTGGATCGGGACGTCCCTAATTCAAATGAATGGGAGTGGATGACGAGCAAAAACTCAAAATACCCCCCTCCCCTTTAGGATCACATTCTCTATTAGTGGATCAACAATCCAACGCTTGGTGTATTGTGCCCCCCCACGCCCACTCACCCACCCACCTCGAGAGAATGCCGCCCTGGGCGGCTGCCCTTATCACCCGTATCAGAATACCGTCCCTGCCAGCCCCCACATCACCATTCCGTCATCAATGTCACCGAGCATCAAGTAAGCGCTCATGAGAAACTAACGCTCCTAGCTAACGCTAATCTGTGCATTCAACAAAACTCAATGCAGATTTGCTTACCTTGTGCAAAGTCACGACTGGTTAATTTCACCATATCCATCTGACACACACACACACACACAGCAATCCAAGGTACAATCCACTAATGATTTCATTTATTTAACTCGTCAACAACTTACAGTACATGACAGTTAATTAAGCTAAAATACTACTTAAAACATCACTTGAACAGCATTCAAGTTTTATGATGGCCAAAGAGAAAATTTATTCTACAGTGTTCGACTTAATATCCATCACATCCAATTTTCCTAAAATGCTCCAAAAGGTCACATTTGAAATAAAGCGAGACATGGATCTTCTGCATTTGAAGGGTTTTGCAGCGTCCCCTAGACGTGTCCGACATACTGTAGAGGCACCAAAAAATACTTTTTATGGGTTATTTCCAAAGTCTTCCTCATCCTCCTTGCTGCTTTTCTTCAGCTTTTTCTTGCTTTTGTTGTTTCAGTGCCACTGATGTTTTTTTTCCTCCTCAGTCTTTCTTATTGTCAAATCCCTCATGCGCTCCCTTTGAACATGTGGACGCGCTCAATTTCATAAGCTCGCCCTGCCAGCACTCCTTTCCATTTGGACTCTCTCATGTGTCCCTCACAGTCCTCTGTCCCTCTTCTTTGTACGCGCACCTTCCCAATTCTTTATCGCCCTCACTTTATTCTTCCTTTGTCAGCCTTCCCCCTGTTGTATCTCTGTTAAAACGGCAGCACTGCTTTACTGCCACTTCCTGAAACACAGGCCCTGGTAGCATCGAGTGAGTGACAGCATGAAAGGTTCAAACAATCCTCATGGCTGTTTGGAATCATTCACTAATTCCCTACTCCTTCATCTCTGATTGTTATATAGCGGACTGTAAAGTTGACTCATCAGTCAAATAAAAAGCATTTTTCGAATACTTCTTGAGCACACTGCATGTTATGTCATTGGTATCACTTAACCACAACGTCGTACTTCAACGGGAGCTGGCGGACCTTCAGTAATAAATATTGAACAAATGAATAAATTACAATAACATATTGTTTGAAGCTGAATGTATTTGTCTTTAAATGAAAATCAAATAGTACCTCAGAAATGGAAAATCATTTTTCTGTATCTGTACAATGCATCATGGGATATATTGCTTTTCAAGTGACCATTATGGGATACAGTGAGGGCACTTTACAGTGGATAACCCATAATCACTACGAGGGGTTAAACGACTAGCAATTTTCTTTTTGTAGTCGACGCTAATTCGATGAAAATCAAGTAAAAGTTGATGAATCGATGATGTCATTGATATTTTTTCAGCAAGGTAGCGATCCCTAACCTTTTTTGTGCTCCACTCTATAGTCCTCTGTAAATTGGCACATTGGAAGACGAGATGCCAAAAACGTGACTAGTGAATAGTCGACTTCAAGCTTTAAACGTCTATGCCAGTGAGTCGGGACCCAAAAGTGGGTCGCAGACCTATTTTGGGTGGGTCACAGACAGCTAGAAGAACATCAGGCATCCTTTAAAGGTTTAGTAGTTTTATTTTGTTTTTGTTTTATTTAATTTCATTATTTAGTAGTTTATTCTTGTGATTACAGTAGTACAGTAGTATTCTTGTGATACAGTAGGGTAGCGATTAGTAATGTAGGGGGTAGCGATCCCCAGATTACAGTAGTACAGTAGTATTCTTGTGATACAGTAGTTTATTGTATGACAGTTAGAAATGATAAAATGTTACTTTAAAATGCCTGTACATTTTTTTTTATTTTCAACTCTCAACCTTAAAAACATTAAGTCACTTAAGGTTTAAGGTCCTAGTGAGGATAAGCGGTACAGAAAATGGATGGATGGATGGTTCTGCTGTACAAGCCAATCATGTTAGTATAAATCAACCAAGATTAATTGTGACACTCTACTATATGTCACCAAACTGCATTGCGAGTAATGATACGGCTAAACCTGTTCTTTTTCAATTCCTGTTCTTACCGTAACCATGACGACCAAGCCTAACCCTAAAGCCTTTCTTGTGTTTTCCCGTTAAGCCAACCAGGGAATGCTAATGCCGTTGTAGGTTTCTTTTATTTATTTTGGCCTGTTCGGCTGTTAGGTCAAGCAGAAAGGAAGATCTGTATTCATTTTATGCCGGAACAGTTTTACTATGTCACAGTGGACTTTTTAAGATGCCACTGTGGTTTCTTTGTATTCTGAGGGATATTTATTGAGAATTACAGTTGTTCAGTCAAACAGAACAAAGCCTTTAAAGGGGAATGACAGAAAAAACAAAGGAGAGGTAAGTAAATAATATAGGAAAAGAAGACAACAAAAGACAAAGCACTAGCTGTAAACAAGATGAGGAAAGTAAAGCATTATATACCGAGTACAATGACACATTGGATTCGAGAGTTGTATGGGTCAGTAGTGCTACACCCTGTGAGGGAAGGGCAGGACAGGACTGGACAGGACAGGGACAGAAGGGGAAGCATGCAGGACAGGGGTCGCGTTAGGGTTGGGCATCATTTGAATTTGAGCGATTCCGGTTCCGATTCCAGTTCCTTAGTTAGATTCCGGTTCCAAATGATTCTGGATTCCGATTCTTTTAGGGGGCTGGGTCAAAAAGGTTTGCATGGTTTAAATAAAGGGTGTCCAAATTATGAACTTCCATCTTCTTAGCAGCCCGCAGAATAGACTAAAATGAACATTTGACTCGAGGTTCTTTATAACCAGTATCAATATCAAACCTATGAACTAAAAGGCAATGCGTGTGGAACTAACCCAATTGACTTAATATTCATTAATTAATTTTTCAGCTGAAAGTTAAATATAGCAGTTAAAATTGTTATTTTAACTGTTTTAACTATTTTATTGTATTGTTTCACTCACGCGGCACGGTGATCAACTGGTTAGAGCGTCTGCCTCACAGTTCTGAGGACCGGGGTTCAATCCCCAGCCCCACCTGTATGGAGTTTGCATGTTCTCCCCATGCCTGCGTGGGTTTTTTCCGGGCACTCCGGTTTCCCCCCACATCCCAAAAACATGCATGGTAGGTTGATTGAAGACTCTAAATTGCCCGTAGGTGTGAATGTGAGTGCGAATGGTTGTTTGTTTATATGTGCCCTGCGATTGGCTGGGAACAAGTTCAGGGTGTACCCCGCCTCCTGCCCGATGAGAGCTGGCATAGGCTCAAGCGCTCCCGCGACCCTTGTGGGGATAAGCGGCTCAGATAATGGATGGATGGATGTTTCACTCACCCAGTTGATAAAGAGTTGACTTCACTGACAGCATTGTTAAAATAACTATTTTAACTATATAATAACTATATAGCTGCCCCTGTATTCTGTTCCATCATGTCAAATGGTTTATATGTGCAAGTTTTGACTTGACTTCTTGTTTTAAGCTTGTAGCATTTTATTTTTGAAGGGTATGCACCGGAACTCAGCATTTTGGCACGAAAAGTAACTTCACACGGCACCGGTGATTTATTTATTTATTTTTTTAATGGATGGAACCAAATGCTCTACAACGCTGATTCCTTTCTCTACCCACAGATGAGGCACAAGGTTAGTGTTTGTGATACTGTGAGACAACGTTTATGTAAATTTTGTCCCAATTCATTGTGATGTAAAGTTGCTGTGGTGTGAAGTTTTAGCCCAATGTTAAGCTTTATTTATTTATTTATTTATTTTTTGTCATCTGCGGTTACGTTCGTTTGAAGACTAAAATAAACGCAAAAACCATCAGTGCAAAAGTGCAAGCAACCATTTACGTTGTTAGCTGTCTCAATGTTGCCATACACGTATTTTATTCACCCAAGTGACTGAGAGTTGACTTGACTGAAGCTCCGCGCGGTGTAGAACATTAGTTCCGGTTTCAATCGGTTCTCCATTCTCGATGCCCAACCCTACTGGCTGTCCAACTGAAGTGTGGTGGGAGTGGCTATGTAAATTATAACCACTTGTAGGACCAGAGTGTAAGTGAGGGGATACCCAAGAAATTCGCATAGTTATTTGTCGCAATGAGTGAGTGGCCCCACACCCAGCGAAAAAGTCACAGGGGTGTGTGTCTGCAGACACATGCTAGTGAATTGACACCGTTTCGCATGCACCATAACCATCAGAAGTGTCCTGTAATTGCTGTGCCTGCACCACGGGATCGGGCCCAGGAGTCCACCTGAGAGCGGACGAGTCACCTGCAAAACCGAGGGATCCAGGCTGGTCCACCGGCCCCACCGAAGCGCCCCGAAAACCGTCCACACAGAGGAGGTTGCAGGCACCCAACGCCACCCCCCGAGCAAACCCCCAAACCCCCACACCGCCCAGGACATCTCGACTGTGAGGCAGAAGCGATAAGCATCGTGCTCCATTATATTTGTTATGTTGAATGATATTGTCACACATTGTATCTGACAGTTCACGTCAGCAAGAAGACAAACAAATTAAATACCATATTTTTCTATTTTCTAACTTTTTCCTCTAAAATTCAAATACGATTTAATTTATCCCTCTGTGCCGCCTGAAATAATGGTGGTATAGTTTAAAATAAATGAGGCCTCCGTCTCGGCTGGTTGGAGTTGCATGCTAATGTCTGGTGTGATTGACAGCCGCTCAGAGACTGACAGTGTTACACAGCGCAGCGAGTAAAAAAGACTACCGCAGCGGCTACAAGTCACGAACAGGCGCGATGTCACCTCCTCAAGATCAAACCGGCATCTAAAGGGAAAGCAATATTTGCAGGTAGCTGTGCATGCCGTTTGATGCACCTAAGCAGCTTATTAGCGAGCTAGCCCAAAACCTCTGTCAGTGGTGCACTTGATCCCTACTGAATGCTTATTTGATGGCTCTTTTCTGCAGTGCTTCATTCGTTTTTTTGTTTTTTGTTTCCTTAGATCAACTTCAGCTGATTTTTGAGAAGATCTCTATGGCGTGTATGTCGTTACTGTAGAGGCCAGAAGACCAAAATGCAAATAAACACAAGGAATACAATTTTGTTATAATATGCCGAGGAAAATAAATGAACAAGAAACTAAACAGGATAATACAGGGACAGGATTAGTGACATTAAAGGGTGCATGTTATACTGTTTTGTATTGTTTTCGTGACAGTGCCTCTTGAAAAAGTAATTTCAGCCCTCTGTATGTTCACATATATTGAGGACTGACAATAAAAGGCTACCATACCATTTAAAACAGTTCCCAGGTCTTTATAACATGTAATCATTGACATACCACAAGGATAAAAAAAATTATAGTACACTTTTTACGCCCTATTTCGGCATTTCCAAACATTCATTTGAGCCAATACAGCATACAGCAATTTAAATTTGAAAAATCCCACAGCACACCACCAAATAATGTAACAAAAAGTATATAGACTAAAATAATGATCTTGTCTAAAGTTACACAGAAATTTACTTACTCAATGTGAAATCTGGGTCTTTAGTTGATAATGATGTTGTATTAATGGCAACAGGTGGATACATTAGTTAATTCTACCTTTTGCCATCCAACGTGAACTTAAGTACATTTTTTTTTTTTTTAACTCCCATATTTAAAGCATTTCATCACCAAGCTGCTGAATTACACTTCAAATAGTGTATGGTGTTGCATGCAGCTGACAAATGACCAAACACAAACAGGTGCAACTCATAATGAGACAGAACCAAAACTCAGTATAAACTGTAGGATTTGTGTTCCAACTCACACTATGCTAACAATTCCAGCACGCACGCTGTACAAACCAATTGACCAGTGCTGATTGACTTACATCCTGTAGATGGTGGGAATGAAAGTCAACTGAAGACTACGATTCAGCAGACTGTGGATATACCAAAAATATTCTTTCTACAAGTAACCTTTATCAAGAACACACCTCATAACATGGCTTGTTCTTATTGTTTATAACTTGAGGGGAAAGCCTCAAAATTAGGAAACTCTATTAGCACTTGCTTCTTTGTCTTCTTTTCATTTCAGCTTGTCCCTTTAGGGGTCGCCACAGCATGCCATCCTTTTCCATGTAAGCCTATTTCCTGCATCCTCCTCTCTAACACCAACTGCCCTCATATCTTCCCTCACTGCATCTCTCAACCTTCTCTTTGGTCTTCCTCTAGCTCTCTTGGCTGGCAGCTCCATCCTCATCACCCTTTACCAATATACTCACTATCTCTCCTCTGGATGTGTCCAAACCATCCAAGTCTGCTCTCTCTAACTTTTTCTCCAAAACAACTAACCTTGGCCGTCGCTCTGATGAACTCATTTCTAATCCTATCCAACCTGGTCACTCCTAGAGAGAACATCAACATCTTAATTTCCGCCACCTTCAGTTTTGCTTCCTGTTGTCTCTTCAGTAGCACTGTCTCTAACCTGTACATCATGGCTGGCCTCACCACTATCTTATAAACTTTGTCCTTCATCCTAGCAGAGAGTCTTCTGTCACATAACACACCTGAAACCTTCCTCCACCTGTTCCAACCTGCTTGGACCTGTTTCTTCACTTCCTTACTACACTCCCCATTGCTCTGGACTGTTGACAGTTCCTTTCTGTGTACTCTGTCATAGGCTTTCTCTAGATCTACAAAGACAGATTGACCTTCTCTGCACTTCTCCATCAACATCCTCAAGGCAAATAACGCATCTGTGGTGCTCTTTATAGGCATGAAACCATACTGTTGCTCGCAAATTCTCAGTTCCGTCCTGAGTCTAGCCTCCACTACTCTTTCCCATAACGTCATTGTGTGGCTCATCAACTTTATTCCTCTACAGTTCCCACAGCTCTGCACTTCACCCTTGTTCTTAAAAATGGGCACCAACACACTTTTCCTCCCTTCCTCAGGCATCGTCTCACCGTCTAGAGTTCTGTTGAACAAGCTAGTCAAAAACTCCACAGCCACCTCTCCTAGATGCTTCCATACCTCCACAGGAATGCCATCAGGACCAGCTGCATTCACATTTTCATCCTCTCTAGTGCCTTTCTAACTTCTTTGTGTCCCACTTCTTAGCTGACCTCTTTCCTTGTGTAATTTCCTGTACTTTGAGGTTCCACCAGAAGATACACCAAGTACTCTCCTGCCTGTCTCTCTCATTACCTTGGCTGTAGTGGTCCATTCTTCTGGAAGCTCCTCCTGTCCACCGAGAAGCTCTCTCACCTCTTCTCTTCCTTTCTCAGCTTCCACCACATGGTTTTCTGCTCTGCCTTTGTCTTCTTCATCTTCCTCCCCACCAGCAGAGACATTTTACACATCGCCATCCTATGCTGTCTGGCCACACTCTCCCCTACCACTACCAGTCAGTAACCTCCTTCAGATTACATCGTCTGCTAAAGATGCAATCCACCTGCGTGCATATTTAATAAAAGTATATAATTATTTAAAAAATATATTTTTGCTGTCCACACATCACAATCCAATCGCTGTACAACTACTGAACAATTGCCAGGCGAGACTTCAAAACGGGTAAGTGGAAATCTTATTTAATTGTTACAGTGTATGCCCAGTTTAAATCTAAATTTATAAAGCACAAGATCATCAGTCCAAAATGGTACTGATAAATTTCCTTTGCTAAATTTTGCTAAATGAATAGTGTGTTCACAGAATACTAACATTAGTACAATCCCCCCAACTTCCAATTCTTAATAATGATGTGGGTTATCGATATGGATAAATATATGTGTGTACATTATATATGTTAACTTATCACCAAATACATACAGTATGCCCAAAACACCACCTTCTGTCTATTGTAATAATATACCAGCTCATACCAGAACATAAGTTGTGTTTGTGTCTTTGTGATAACAAAAAGGTAGTTGTTTTAAAGGCTTATTGTAATTTAGTTGCATTCATTGCAAAAAACAAGAGAATGTGTTAGCAGTGTTGTCCATTATAGTTCCTGTAGCTCTAACGATGACAACCAAGCCACAAAACATTCCCCTGTATCACAGTGTTGTTTAGACTGTCTACATTTTTTCCTTTCCTTGGTATTGCTGCATTGTATCTGTGTCTCTTTGTTCAACAAGTCCTTGTCAGCCCTGACCTGTTCCACCTGCGCGGCTGCTATATTTGTTGCATTGTGTATTTTTTGCAGAGGTGATGTTGATTCAGTCTCAACTAGTTTGCTGTCTAAAGTCCAACGTGATGTCCGCTATGCAGGGTTTCTACACATTTTAGATTTCAAAATTCCTTACTTTTTCCATACTCTAATTTCCAGTCTTCTCAGTAAAAAATTTGCATCATTTGTGACATTTGATTAGATGTGTATCATTTTGATTCTTTAAATGCCACTATGTCGCCAAATAATTTCCAGAGGATTATAGGTGGGGGGTGGGGTAGGGAGGGCATGGGGGTAATAATAAGGGATGCTTAGCCAACCCATATTTATATTTGGAATTTATGAGCCAGTCGTCAGAGAATTTACAGCTACCCATTATTATTATTTATGCCAATGACAACGAACATTCAAGATCAGACGCGTATACATCAGAGTGAATGCCTGACGAGGTTTACTATTATCGGGGATTATTGGACAAGGTGGAGGCGTGAACCGACGCGCAACAGAGGTCAGTTACCTTCGCAAAATTCATTAATCCATGACAATTGTACACCTCGAAGGGCATTAACCCACTTATACCATGGTGACTTGCCAACAAAAATATTTAATGAAACTACCAATTATTAATTTCATACATGTAATATTGCATGTAATAGAAAGTTTTACTAAACAATTTATTTTCCCTTGCAACGCCTGAGGGCTTGACTATAAAGAGTCATTCCAATCCCATAACCTTCTAAGGGAATGGAAACGCTATTCAGCACTCCAGGAATTAGATTTTCTAGTCTGACAATGTTAAATAACAACCACAGGTATGATGATAAAATCACTTTTGATTATTACACATGTAATTGGTATATTTATACAGTATGTGACGGTTGATGCAAGATCTTAGGCTGGCAACATTCTACTCTCTATCGGTCTTCATTGATTGGATGACGGCATACAATTGTCACAGAGTATCATTCAAAACATCAATGGTGAAGTGTTCAGTTCATATGTGTCAGTTTTTGTGCCAGGAAGTGTCTCTGCATTTTAACGACCTATTTCGTTGTTTTCTTTGAGTTTTTTCATCCTTCTTGCCTCCGAGTTGATTTAAATCTGATGGAATTAACGCTTTGTGCTGCTTCTGTCTCTTCATTGTTCCCTCAATTCCTCAGCAGCATCCCAGTCATCAAAGGTGTAGCAATCACCAAATAAAGCAAATGATTAAATCACAAATTTTTATTTTAATTCACACATTTCTGTCTTCAAAGTAATTGAACTTTGAACTTTATGGGCTCTGTTCTCCTGACTAGCGCAAACCCAGTGCGGCACGTGGCATATCTCTGTGAGGGGGAACGTTAGACCAAATTGCCGTAATCTCGCAGACATGCACAGCCACGCGCAGCCGGTGTACAAAAGGCGCTGTCTGCGCCCGTGGGCGGAAACTCTGCCAACTTTATTTGCCACCAATCAAAGTGACTTATTCATTTATTTCCTTTAAGTGAGGCGCAATGACGGTCACGCTGCATGGAGAGCGCAATCCATGCCATTGTCACTTGGCCATGTGGCAAAAGACAACGTCATTAAATACAGGATGAGCTGGTGATAAACTAATATTTCCACAAAATGAATCCATCCCCAACCGTACATGATAGTTTGTGCATTGGGCACAGCGAGTCTTGTGGTTGCACAAAAATTTTGCATGAGTGGAAATACAGCCCTCAGTCCCCAAAATGTCAAATGTTCTGGGCAGAACCCAAGAGGACACACCCCCACTGCGCCAACACCACACAGTTTGGTACAGAGCGGTCTGCCAAATAGCGAAACACGAGCAGCGAGCCTTGCGCTGGCACAAATATCAAGATGCGCACCATTGCACAGTTTACGAATAGAGAGCCCTAAAAATCTTGTCTTTGTAGTGTATTCACTTGAATATACTGTAGGTTGAAAAGGATTTGCAAATCATTGTATTCTGTTTTTCATTTATGTTTTAGTTACACAATGTCCCAAATTCATTGGAGATTGGGGATTGTACAAAGAGAGAAAACGGGTGAGAAATAATGGCTTTCCTTTATTTACTGTCCGTTATCTCTCTTTGTGTGGCTATTTGAGAGGCTGTTGGCAATGATAGGCCCATTCATTGTCTGCACTTGTGCATTCCAGCAAAAGAGACTCTCCACACTTTACCTTTTAGCCACAAGTACATATGAAATTGTAAACATAGTTATTGTAAAACACAATAGGTACTGTATTGGTACAGGTTGGCAGCTCATCACGTGATACAAAATGGAAATTTTGATTGGCTGATATATGTGCAACGGCGTTCACCTGTGAATCAAATTTCAAATTGCAACAAAACTCGTTGCCGGCGGTTGGCAACTCATAAAGAGTAGTTGCTCAACCCTGCACACTGCGCAGCAGTTCAGTCACAGTTAAGTTCGGTCACCTTATTTAGGGGTGCGCAGCCCGAACAGTTTTGGAATGTGGGAGGAAGCCTGAGTACTCAGAGAAAACCCATGCAAGCTTGGGGACTTAACGCTGGAAATTAGATTTTAACCTGGACCTCAAAATTGTAAGGCAGATGTGCTACCCACTAGGCTACAGTACTGCACGAGATTTTCTAGTTGAATTCAATTTTGAATTGCACGACTTCAGCATTCGACCCAAGGTTTCCGCTATAATCTTTCTATTCAGGAGTTTGCTGTCGAGACGCCACTCGATCAGAGCTCAAGAAACCAGTTCACTGTTTGTAACATGTAAGTGGAATTTCTGTACAGTCGAGCACGCTGACCTGTGGTTTTGTGGGCTTGTTTCAGTGTCTGCACACCAGGTCATGTGGAGCATTGGATGGGGGAGAAGACGATGATGGCAAGATGAATGAAAATGCAAAAAGCACAAGATGAGATGAGACAAAAGAGCAAGCAGATGTTAACTGCCCAATGACAGCAGAAGGGTAATTGCACACTGACTGGATTCTTCTGGAGCCGTCTGCAATATGTGTGTATGTGCTTGCATGCGTGCTAGTGTGCACTGCGGCCGCAGGCAGACACATGGGAGCCTGAGGAGTGGTGAATATTACAGAGGAGTGGACCACAGAGGGCCCAGGCCCATCGCCAACAGACAGGCCCCGCTCATAAATCCTCTCTACACTGACGCCTTTCTACTCCATCTCTGTCTTTACTCTCCTTCGACAGTTGTGTATGTGCGTGCATATGTGTGTATGTGCGTATGTGTGTGTGTGTGTGTCTGTTTTGTGTCACAGGGGAAAAAAGAGTATTGTGGGATAATAGTGATCTAGTTATAATATGAACAAATTGTAACTTCCGAATCAATAGACTCGCTGAACTTATTGTCACCGTCTTGGCATTATATCTCATGCAATAATCCCACCTATGCAAAAGGTCTGACTTTTACATATATGAGCAGAATATTTGAAAATTGTAAGTCTCCAGATGGCTAACAAACAAAAGGAAAACAACCTGCCTTAATGAGAGTGGAAACATAAATGCAGATGCTTCCCTTCAGAATATTTTTTTTTTGCATGAAAATAATATGAATCACATGCTTGAGTCAAGACACAGTCCCCAGATCTCATTCCAATTGAAAGGCTCTTCAGCATCACCACCATTGAGACACCAAATCTAGAGTGTTATATTTTGGGACAATGGCCGTCATCTCACCAAAAGAGTTCCACATTGTTGTAGAAACATCATGACGCATTGAAGTGGGTCTAGGGTTCTTGTGGTGACTCAGCACCTTTTCGTGACACTCAATAAACCATTGTAGTCTTTCCTTGAGAATTACTTTCACAAACCAAAAAATGGAAAACAATTAAAAAATTATAAATTGGAAATAAAGGTGACTGCACTATTTTTTGCAGCATATTAAACTAGAGGCCGACTGCATGCTGTGATAATCTCCTTCATCCGTGCTTCTCCTGTCCAAGCGAAACGTTGCTTATGCTTTAGTTATTTACCGGACACTTGATGAGCTCAGGAGAGACAAGAGATGCAAGGAAGCAGTGGACTATAACATGCAACAACGGTCTAACGCTGCATATCTTCCATGGTCATGCAATAGGTTCTGTCTGTTATCTTTGAATTACCGGTAATTTCGTCAGTATTTCTGTCAGTTTCCTGAAAGCTTACAGATACGTAACCAAAGATTGCTATACCATCAGAAACCATTTCTGGAAATGGTGGATATCTAGCCATTCATACTTTTTTTATATACCGTGTATCCCCATTAGAGTGTGAGCTGGAGCCTACCCAGCTGACCTGGGGCGCGAGGCAGTAAACCCTGGAATGGTCACCAGCCAGCATGACACATATAAACACTTCACACCTATGGACAACTTAAGAGTCTCCAATGAACCTAACATGTTTTTGGAAATATGGGAGGAAACCAGAGTCCTGGGAGAAAACCTACCCAAGGGAAAACATGCATGAAGGCAGGAGCCAAGATTGGAACCCCAATTCTTAGAACTGTGAGGAAGATGTGTTTAACCACTGGAACACCATGCTGCCCATAGCGGCTAACATTGATTAGAATTCACCATCGACATGCCTTGAGGTGGCCTCACAAACCACCTGCTGCTGTATAAAGTCTTTGATAGTGACCTTTCATTTGTCTCATATAAAACTGGTCGCTCTTTATTGGCCTCAATATCATAACACCTGGACAATTACCGTAAATTCTAATCAGGTTTAACACAAAAAAATGGGTCAATTGGTACAAATACGTAGCAGCATATGCATGCTGTCTTTATCACAAAGAAGAAAATCACTAAAAACACGTTCCAGGGAGGAAAAGGGGGAAATGGTTGCTTGATTGTGAGCCATTGTTATCATGTCCAGATGTACAGAGATGTAGCGCCACCTAGCGAAGTCTAAAATAGTGCCAAGTAGCTGAGGTCACTGCAATTTAACAGCAAGTGATTTTTCAGAATTGCTCGAGAAAATGCCCCAGCAGAGCAACTTGAGTGCACATCAGAGATGGCTGCAGTACTCATCTATCCACCTCAACTTCCTGCCATTTCTCTCTCTCTCTAAAAGAGGCAGAGATCTTTTGAGCCGACGAAATGTGTTGTGAGTGTCAGAAATGAGATTGATTTTTATCAGCGAGCCTGTAATTACATTGCTGCTCTTGTCACCGATGCTACAACAGGCAGCATCCTCCCGTCTTCCTGTCCTGTAGTATGCACGTAGGCTATTCATGCTACCTGCTTTCCTGCACATCTATAAGTCAGATTCACATCTATTACTCTACATTGTTGGTAATCATTATGTAATACACATTTGCAATTCTCAATCTACCGTTAAGTCTTCAGGGTGTGCTGCATCTTCAGACAAGATGACTGATGAAGCAAAGGTCAGATCTTTTCATATATCTTTTCAGCAAGAAATTCCAACAGGAAATAATGAAAATAGAACAAAATACAGGGGGTCCTCGGCTTATGATAGTATCGACATATAACATTTCAGAGTTACAAACGGTGCGCAATCAACTACTTGTAAGAATATGTTGTCACGTAGGCTTACTCATTTACCGCTGTGCTCATTGTTTTTAATTTGATTGCTTCATATTTATTATCTTTACTATTGCGTTAGCTTTGGTTTGTTATCGACTATGGCACATTCTGACTTACAAATTCGGTTTACATCCATTTTTGGTTTGATGGTCATCATCGTGCCTTTGCTAATAGCTGGCATATTTTTCTTTGATATGAAAAAATGTGCTCAATGATAATATAGGTAGGATCAGTTTTGAAATTTTAATTCTTCATCTGACACAGGATGGCTGTGGTAGGTGAAGTTAATTAGTCAAATCAGATTGTTCGGAGTGCTTTAATAATCACAATTACCAACGGAACCTTCAGGGGTTATGAAATCCTGTCCACACTTCCGACATAGATTTTGAATGATAGTCATGCCGAGAAGTTTGACATACATGTTCCTTGTCAGTGCTCGGTTTTGTTTCTTGGCATTATTTTTAAATATCAGAAGAATCTTGAAGCACCGGTTGCCAGTGGTCACCTTGCTACAGATTGTGTCATTACACATTCACCATCCGGTCAGTCATTCAATTTAAGCAAGATACACACATACTGATTTTTAGCATTCTAACCGATTTTTAAAATGTGAAAGACCCCACACGATGAGAAAAAAAATCTGCATGTGTGCTTACAGCTCTTATAGTGTGTTTTGTATTCGAGATGACCAACATAGAACACCACACACATAACGACACTACACCACTGACAATCGCAAGTCTCCTCCCCAAAGCCAGACGGTTGTTTTACTCCCAAGACTGACCAGCAAGAGGCAGGGTGGTGCCACCGAGCATCCAGACTGCTGAGAAACACTATAAAAAAGAAACAGCAGTAGAAGAAGCTAGGCAAATCCTTGCCATTTTTATTGTGGTGAATGGCTTATGAGACATGTTATTCAAACGGTCAACCAGGGTTGGCACTGGGTTATGAAACCTCTTAGCCAATGTGGCTAAACAGCATAAAAAATCATGCTGTATGTAGTTTAGCCACATAAACACAAATAATGTGGTGGCCAACTACACACAAGTGTGGCTAGGGTAGGCTTTGGTCACACTAAGCTTTAACAAAGTGGGCCCAATTAAAACTACCTAGTCATCAATCAGGAGTAGGGCTGAACAATTACGGAAAATATTCTTAATTGGGAGGGTTTTTTGTGTGTTTGTTTGTTTTAAACAAATACTGCGAGCAGCAAATTTATCTTCAGGATTATTCACTAAACACAAGAAATTATTCTGTCATATGACCAACACAACATTGGATATAGCCAACAAATAAAGAACTCTTTCCTGTAGGCCAGGCCTAAATGTTATGATGAATGGATATGAAGAACAAATCTTTATTTTACTATTGAATTGTAAAAAGAAAAACCTTCCATCACAGTAGAATATTAACTTATTGATTTAAATTCATGCCTTGTAAAAATGTAGTACTGTATAATGGTGCTCGTGTCAGTAGCTGTCATGAACGGAACAAAGGATAGGACCCAAAAATGCATGACTCCAAAACAAATGGACAGTTTCACAAAAGAGAGGTTTAATATACTGGCAGAGGTCGGTACACATGCAGGCAATCCAAAAAAGGCAACAATATCCAAAAACATGAGGCAAAAAGGCGAGGTCAATAATCAGAACAGGGTCTAGTCTTACTGTGAGTCTTTGACGTGGAACAAGGAATGCTGGAACGCAACAACAAGGTACAACGAATTGGCGACGAGAAAGAATGAGACACGAGGTTAAATGCAAGGGGTAATTAGGGTGAACGAGGCACAGGTGGTGAAGATGCTCATAGGAGCAGGTGTGTGTGAAACAGGGGGAAGACAAAAACCGGGACACACACCCATGACAGTAGCAGTAGCACTGCTGTCAGTGTCAGCCAAGTATAGAGATTAAGTGGAGAGTGACACGAGTGACGCTTTGTATGTACTGTACAAAGAGGAAAAGAACCATCCGGACTGTTATGGACGCAAAGCTCAAAAGCCAGCATCTGTGATGGTATGGGGCTGTGTTAGTGCCAATGGCATTGGTAACTTACACATCTGTGAAGGCACCATTAATGCTGAAAGGTACATGCAGGTTTTGGAGAAACATATGCTGCCATCCAAGCAACGTCTTTTTCATGGATGCCCCTGCTTATTTCAGCAAGACAACGCCAAACCACATTCGTAGTAAAAGAGTGAGGGTACTAGACTGGCCTGCCTGCAGTCCAGACCTGTCTCCCATTGAAAATGTGTGGCGCATTATGAAGCATAAAATATGACAACGGAGACCCCGGACTGTTGAACAGCTGAAGATGTAAATCAAGCAAGAATGGGAAAGAATTCCACCTACAAAGCTTCAACAATTAGTGTCCTCAGTTCCCAAACGTTTATTGAATGTTGTTAAAAGAAAAGGTGATGTAACACAATGGAACGTGTTGTAGCCATAAAATTCCAAGTTAATGATTATTTTCTAAAAACAATAAAGTGTATCAGTTTGAACATTAAATATCTTGTCTTCGTAGTGTATTGTATTTATGTTTAACACAACATCCCAACTTCATTAGAATTGGGGTTGTACATGGTATGTGCGATAATGATTATTTAACAGGTTGAGCATTCGTGAATCTCTGCCCCAACCATTTTACCAACAGTTCAGGAAGGAATAGTCACTCTTAACACACCCCACACCACATGATAATTCCTTAGAAAAATCTTTTTGATGCATCCAAAAATTGGGCCTTGGCTAACTTTGATCAGAAGAGGGAGGAAATGCATGAAATGGCCCTTTATCAATATCCCCCCTATTTTTTAGCTGCTCCAGCACTACCAATATCAGTGCAGTAGATGTTCAGGCTTGGATTCCCAAATACCAGCCATGCTTGGGCAAAAAGGCCCCATGGCTCTTCTTGTTCATGAGCCAGTGTGAGTGTCTGCCAATTGGTCCACTCTCATGTCTGACATGGCGCAGGGGGTGCACTCTGGCTAACTCTGCCGCCGCCGGGCACCGCGCGGGACTGACACGGCTTATCCCCACGCAGTGAGAAGCTGACGCCACTAGCATGACAGAGGAGCAGAGGTCAACTCCTCTTCCCTGCGGCAGCGGGCGTCGGCGACTCCCAATTAAAGCACTGTGATTTACCCTCATCAACGGGGTAGCGAGAGGGGACACGTGGAACAGGGTTGGGAAACCAGACACACGGTCGAGGAATGAACAAGGAAGCAAAAGATGAGGAAAAAGAGGGGGGTATAGAAGAAACAGAAGGAAAAAGCAGTATTAATATTCACAGACTCCCAGTGCTTCCTAAATATTTTATCACTTCCAGCTGTTTGATGTTAAGGAGACTCACCAGAGAGCCCACCACACACACATGCACATACATACACACGAGCAGACCTACACTGATAAAAATGGATGAATGCATCACAAAGCTAAATGCAAGTAAATATAAACTTACACAAGGAAGAACTCCCAGTCGATTAAGACTCTTGAACACACTGTTATGGATGCTTATAAGCGTATGTACTGTACAGTGTATCGGCAGCCGGAAAGTCACGATAAAAAACATGACTTTAACAAGCAATCATGCAGTGACTACGGTGATAATCTTTGAAAAATCGTAACACGCAGAAATAAAAAAATCAATTTACAAAGACGGGCACATGTGCAAACACTCACCACCGACTGCATATCGATCATGATCCGTCCTCCAGAAGTTTTAACATGTTTATTCATTGGTTTACAGCCTTATTTATTTATTTACGTATTCATTATTTGTTGGACTGACTTTCTTTTCTTATGCGCATGCTCAGTTCCGCAGGAAGCGCCTGAGAGCATTCATCTTCTGATGGGAGACGCCATTGATTTGGAGGACGATCCCTCGCGCTCGCTGCCTCCGCCTGTCCTATCTTGCTCGATCTGTACATCAGGCCAGCTCCTTCGCTGTCTCGCCACATCAGTCTGAATTCTTCCCCCTGTCTAACACCGCGTGACAGCCTGGTTTTCCCATCTCTCCCGGTCATTTTCAATGTCTCCTTTGCCGCTTCTTTTTGTCCTCCTTCTGCATGCACTAAACACACTGGCTAATAAGATGTTGGCATCTGAAAATTATATGCGACTCTAGCTAGGCTCTGAGAAAAGAAAAGAAAAAACATTTAGGGATGACTAAATGAATGCCGAACTTTTTAATGTCATTTAAACTGTGTATCGTGCAGAGGTGGTGGTAAATAAATAGTTGAGTCTGTGCCATCTATGCAAACTATCTTCTTTTGGATTAACTATAATGTGTAAAAATACATCCAGCAAAGATAATTTTTTATTTTAAATTGTGTTGACTGATAATTGTTACTAGTATTTTTTGTCATAGCCATCTCCAAAATGCTACAAACTCCTAAATGTGCGAAGTCTGCAACGATTAGCTGTAAGGAAAAACAGCACTGCTCCAATACTTTTGTTTACATTGTGGCTCACACATTGAAAATCAATTGGGTTGTTACTCAGAAATAGAATTATCGCTGAAAATCTGACAAGTGGTACAGGCTGACTACGCACAAGGACCATGTACTGATTTGACCTCTGCTATCTTAATGATCATGTGTCAGATATCATTAGAAAAAAGAATAGAGTTAATGCTATAAAATAGAATAAAGGTTGGGTTAGTGATGTGTAGAAGATCAGTTCACAAGAAACCCTTACGAATAGGGTTTGGGATTAGCGTTAGCTGTTGGGTTTAGGTTGTTGAAGATTGGTTCACAAGACACCTGTATTAATAGGGTTAGGTTTTTAGGGTTAGGGTTGGAGTTTTGAAGATTGGTTCAGATGACACCCCTATGCACAGGGCTGGGGTTATATTTAGCGTCAGGGTTTTTAAAAACATTGGGTATGACTAGGGTTTTGAAGAAGAAAGCAAAGACACCCCTATGAACAGGGTTTGTATTAGGTATTTAGGGGTTAGGGTGTTGAAGATTGTTTTATAATGACACCCCTATGAGGGTTTGGGGTCAGATTGTGGTTTTAAAACTGATCGCTTCACAAGACATCCACATTATTAGGGTTAGGGTTTCAGGGTGAGAGTTAGAGTTTTGACGATTAGTTCACAAGACTACTTTATGAATAGGCCTGGGGTTAGGATTATGGTAATGGTTTTTAAAAAGATCAGTTCACCAGCTACCACTCTGAATGCAGGGAAAATTGAAGACAAGGAACGCACGGGGACAAACGTTATGTAGTCTTTTGGCGCTCACAAGGACTACCATTACATTTTTTTGTCATCTATCACAGTGTTTTTCCATTTGACATCAGAATGGGAACTGTCCTCAAGACTTTCCTCCGGCGCCCACTCTTTTGTTTCCATGGTCCAGCAACCTCTGTGTAAATTAGGCCTTAAATGAAACACAATAAACCAGACTAAAGCTTGCTCAAATAAACACAGAATGTCAGGCTGTCAGTCCATTTGCCTGTGGTTTGAACAGCTTCCAGTTGATACCTACATGTTTTTTGAGCCAAGCATAACATTCTAATTTGCTTAAATTTTCCAGAAAAATCTGCCTCGCAAAACGTCGAATTCGAGCACTTGTCCTTCAAAATGTAATGCAAAACCTCAGTTTAGCTAACACCAAAGGATTAACTAGGTTTTTATTTGGCTTATTGGTGACACTTATTCTAAAATAAGGACCTCAAGAGAAAATAAGCAAAAGAAAATATACATTAATAAATAATAATACATATAATACGTGATATCAAATGTGAGTCCCTATACGTCTCGCATTAAAGGGATTCAAATTCGATATCACTTATTATGTGTGTATTGTTGTTGTTTTTATATTTCAGAATTAAGAACATGAAAAAGATTGCTGCATCGGTTATGCTCATTAACAACTAATTCATCATTGAACGTGAAGACTTTTTATTGGGTTTTTTTGTTTTAAAGTGAACAGTGACTAACTTATTTCTACAATTCTATAATAGCTAAGAATATTAACAAGGTACAATGGTGCCTTGATATAAGAGTTCAATTTGTTCCATGAGTCGTGACCAAGCTCAAACTCAAAACACAGCCTCACTCAAACCATCTTTCCCTATTGAAATAAATAGAAATGCCATTAATCAGTTGCAGTCTCCCCCCAAAAAAACAAACAAAAAATGTATAATGTATTTATTAATAAGGAAAATAGTACTCTATAATATTGTGCTTCATAAAAACAAATACTGTTATAATAACATACCATATTTTCACGACCATGAGGCGCATTTAAAAGTCTTAAATTTTCTCCAAAATGGACGGGGCGCTTTATAATGCGGCAGCCTTATGTGTGCACTTCCAGTTCCAGTTCCAAAATCTGTAAATGTTGTTGTGTGACTTTGATGAGCGCTCCGCTTGACTGACTGGGAGCATTTCCTGCCGACACACTGCTTATATAGAGGAAGGCAGACGTGACTGAGGACAGCATGCGGAGGTTAAAGGGGGAACGGTGCGCGTGAAAGAGGACGCTAAAGGAACGCCCCCAGTAGGTATATAGTGCCGGTATGTGCATTGTGCAAAATAACATCGGTTTGGCTAAGGACCACCGAAAATGGCACCTACGAAGAGAGACGCTTACGAAGCACAGTTTAAACTGCAAGCTAACAGTTACGCGGAGGAACATGGGAATCGAGCAGCTGCGAGAGAATTCAAGATCAACGAATCCATGGTTCGCAAGTGGATGCCTGGGCTAAGGTATCTGCTTTGACTGTTGTCCGAGCTTTCGCGTAAGCCGGCATCATTGCTGAACAGCCCCCCGGCAACGAGACTGACTCCGACAATGACGAGAGGGAACCCGGCATGTTTAATGGCAAAATTGCCCAGCTGTTCATTTCGGATACAGAAGATGAGGACTTTGATGGATTTGTGGATGAGGATTGATCAAAAAATAACGTGAGTACATCGTTAAATACTTCAATAAAGTACAATCGAACTCCGTTCCCGCTGCCTTTTTAAAAACATTAATTTTTAAAAACATACGCTAGCATATGTTTTAGCGTGCATGCATGCTACCATATGTTTTAGCGTGCATGCATGCTACCGTATGTTTTAAGCTAGCGTATCTTTTACCATGCCTTCGCCCAATAATACGGTGCATCTTATGTATGTGTTAAATACAGAAATAGACCCCGTAACTGAGACTGCGCCTTTTAATATGGTGCGCCTTATGGTCGTGAAAATACGGTCACGCAGACACCTACAAACTACAGGAAGTCCTCGATTTACGAACGAGCTCCGTTCCTACGCTGGCGACGTAACACGATTTTCACTGAGTCGAATTTCACCGTTAAAGTCGAAATTTTCGGCGAAATACTTCTGTTACGGGTATTGTCCCACGTGATTGTGACAGCAAGCTCAGTGTGTGTGGGCGTGTGCGTCGATGTGTGAGTGAGACGGGACTGTGAAGGAGGAAGGAGTGCGCGGAGGTGCGAGTGTGTAACAGTAGCAAGTGTAGTGACGGCGACCGGGGAAGAGTAGCGTTTAGCGGAGGACCCGTTGACGTTGAATGTGCAGAGGAGGTAATAAAGCCATTAAAGCAGCAAATCGGTGCTTCGTGCCTTTATTGTTGCCGCCACCCAGCTCAGCTGTGCAACGAGAGAAGGGAGTTAACCCTTGCGTCTCCCGAGCACGGTCAGGTGACCGTAGCAGGAAAGGTTAACACTTCGTATACATAAACTAAAATACATTAAAATAAAAAAATAAGATGCTGTACTTACCATTACTACTGAGAGTGTGAAAAAAGGAGGGCGAAAAAGGCAAAGATACTCCCGCCGCACAAACACAGACAAGCACTATGCACTAGCTAACCAGAAACACTATGGTGCTGGGACAAAATGGCGGACAAGGCGCAGGCGTCGTAAAGTCTAAATTTCGTAGGTCTTGTGCGTTGCAACTCGAGGACTTCCTGTACTGTCAGTGACTCAGTAAGCGGTCGTAAATTTTTCACAAAGGATAAAGAATATCTGCCTCTAAGTAGCGCTTGTGTTGAAATATCCATTGCTTAAATGGTTATTGATGCTATTTGTTAGCTCATCAATGGCATTTTTCATTGTGTGTTAGCATTAAGCTAGTGGATTTTCCTAAGGCAAATTGATGTCGTTGTTTAAACTGCACAACATGTAATTCTCTTTGTTTTATGTTGACTCTAGTTTGACATTAAACTTCATTTGGGAGTGGCATTAAACAGCTTGAAGCCTCTTTTTGGAAGAATTCTTCACCATCTGCCAAACTGCTGCTTGTTCTGAAGGGAAATGAGTTCTCTGCCACCATACAGCGGTCATATCCCAAATTTTTGCTCACAAGTCAAACCAAAAAAATCGGCCAAACAATGGCTCGTATTCTGAAAAAGTCTGGTCACTCTTAAATCAAGGCACCACTGTATTTAGAAATTGTCGGTTTAACTCTACCACACAATACTGTACTGTATATCCATCCATCCATTTTCTGTACCACTTATCTTCACTAGGGTCGCGGGCGAGCTGAAGCCTATCCCAGCTGACTCTGGGCGAGAGGTGGGGTACACCCTGAACTGGTCGCCAGCCAATCACAGGGCACATATAAAAAAAAAACCATTCACACTCAGATTCACACCTACGGGCAATTTAGAGTTCTCCAGAGCACCCAGAGAAAACCCAGGAAAACATGCAAACTCCAGACAGGCGAGGCCGGATTTGAACCCAGGTCCTCCAAGCGGTGAGGCAGATGTGCTAACCAGTCTCCCACCGTGCCACCCGGAATACTTTATAATTAGTAATTAATTAACAAGATAAGTGATAGAACACTGCGATTGGCTGGCGACCAGTTCAGGGTGTACTCCACCTCTTGCCCAAAGATAGCTGGAATAGGCTCCAGAAAATGGATGGATGGAAGTGTTAGAACTCCTCGGAATGGACAGAGTTAATGACTCATATAGTGTACAGTGTGGCTTCCTTCCTTATTTCCTTGTTTTGCAACTAACTTTGAGCCAGGTCCAACTTTTCCATCCATTATTTTATTTTCCTTCCCCTTTTTTTAATGAAGCTGTATTTTTAGTGTTGTTGCCGCGGCCCCATGGAAATTAATATGCAGTCTGAACATGGCGGCATAGTGTGGAAGCAGTCTAACTTGCATCCCGCTCTTATTATTTCTCTACATGTCTCTCGCTGTCTATCTCTACGCCTCTGATCCATCTACCCCCTGTGTTCCCCAGCTTGTTAATCAGCAGATTGTTAATGAAGGCCTTAGTTCAAAGACACAGAGAGAGAGGGAGCGAGTGAGTGAGGGAGGTGGCACAGAGCGCTAAGATAGGGAGGAGTTTTGGACCAACTGTCTGTTTGTCAAAACATGTCCGTCCGTCTGTCTCTCGGCCTGTCTTCTCCTCTGATGTGAGTCCCACAATGAGCTCCCCACAAGGACCACAACATAGCATTTGCTCTTTGGGTTTCCCTTTCATGTTCCATTAAATGTGAGTGAGCAGACAGAGAGACAGCCATAATGGATGAGAGGGAGATTAATTACATGTTTCTATAACGGAGATTAATTAGCATTGTTTAAACATTGACAGTGTGAGTTAGTTGTCAAACATTTTTTCGCGGTGGCACGCGCTGGCTGTTTTGACTTTAATGGGAGTCCTCACATCTTTTCCCTCTTTTGCAAGTGCACGTCAACCCCGCTGGCATAGAAAATTGTTGTTTTGCTTCCTATCTTTTCATGTTTAGTCCTACCCATGTTAAACTTTGCAAGATTGAAATAATCTTCCTGACATTTATCACTGGCTCTTCCTTTTTTTTTTTTTTTTTTTTTTTTTGCACATAGACAAACTGCATCTCCTGTGAGACGGCATCGCACAGAAACCTCTGAAAGTGGAAATGGTCAATTTAGAAGCACTCATGAGTCAAAGCCTTCCCCACCCACTTGGCTTTCGTGGATTCCTCAAAACAAAAAGCAAAGCACACATAGGGAAGAAAGGGGAAGAAAAAAAATACACAGACGCACGGCACAGCCGTGAAGATGTCACACATCTGCACTCAAAAATGCCAATGACGTTTCCTCAGCCCCACTATGAGTGGGTGACTGGAAACGCAAAGGCGGAGAGGGTGGAGGGCTCCCAAGAAAACCACATCCTGGCACCATGGGCTGACTTCACCCTTTTTAACATTTTAACATATTTCCCCAAAATGTATCAGCCAGAATATGTGGAAGCCAAATGGCAATGAAAAGTCTCTGATGAATCCAAGCAGCAGATTTTCTTTTGAAGGAGGCACTGTCTGTTACAATCATTGGTACTCGAGCGACAGGAAGGTCCGCAAATGTTCAAAAGAGCGGCAATAACTAAAAATAAACACAATAAACAGAAATAACATTTGGGCTCTGACACACATACCGTACATGTGTGTGCTCATTGAGTACATCCCACTTTTGGATGTTTCAATCATTCTCAGTGAGTCAAACAAAAGCATGTGGAAGCTGAAGTGACTTTGTTCTAACTGAGCCTTGGTCATCCTGTGATGTCAGGAGACCGGTTGCAGAGGAAGTTTCCGCCTGAAAAGGATTCCTCACGGAGTCGAACGACCCGGCTATACGGCTAGATACGTAAGAGCACCGTGCATCCGTTAATTGCGCAAGGTTGACAGCAGCTACTGATTATCTACTTCTTGATTCCATATTTGGGTATTCTTCATGTTTTTAAACCCTCAGAACAAGGTTGACAATGAGCCCTTATGGTGTTGATGCTCGATTTGGTCTTGGTACATTTGTTGCTTCTGTCAAGGTCTCTTTTTAGTTCCTAACAGAAGCCAACTATAATTTGGGGGATTTTGAAACATTATTCAATGTCAAGGCAAGAACGCTGTTTATTTTGACATATATCATACACAAGGTGGACAATGTAAGCAAATCGATCATATATCACAACAATATAGTCCTTTTTGAAGCATTCTACCAATAACTTTTTTTAACAAAACAATCAAACCTAAGGAGATTCTCAGGTATTTCTTTAAGAGAATGCAAGAACAGTACTGATTTTTAACAATAACTAAACCCAAAATGTAGCTGCTGTGAAAATTCCAGTTGCTCCTGGTGCTGCATCATGACTAGGTGAATGAGGACAGTTTTGAGTACCTTGAAGACAGAAACGCGCAATACAAGTGAAAGCCCATTTACCAATTTTAATGATTTTAAGTGTTTGGAGTAGTTGAGTTAGGTCAAAGACATGGTTACTGGTTAATTTCAACCACTCTTAATACTTTCATGCGCATAATCTTTTGTCAGAGCAGGAGGAATATTTATTTTTTAGGTTATCAGAAACAAGGTGGATGCTGTAGCATGTCAAAGCAGTAAACTTTTGCATTCAGTAATTCAGTCAATTATTTTGGTATTTCTTGATTTCAATGACTATAGTGTAGCTCCGGTGGCACGGTGGACGACTGGTTAGAGTGTCAGCCTCACAGTTCTGAGGACCCGGGTTACATCCCCGGCCCTGCCTGTGTGGAGTTTGCATGTTCTCCCCGTGCCTGCGTGGGTTTTCTCCGGGCACTCCGGTTTCCTCCCACATCCCAAAAACATGCATTAATTGGAGACTCTAAATTCCCCGTAGGCATGACTGTGAGTGCGAATGGTTGTTTGTTTCTATGTGCCCTGCAATTGGCTGGCAACCAGTTCACGGTGTACCCCGCCTCCTGCCCAATGATAGCTGGGATAGGCTCCAGCACGCCCGCGACCCTAGTGAGGAGAAGCGGCTCAGAAAATGGATGGATGGATAGTGTAGCTCCTGCAATTGGAGGTGCCACAGGGACTCACAACCACTTGATAACCACATTCCTCCACGCTGCCCTGCTGTGAAACGGCCACTAGGAGAATGCCTGGTGTACGTCAAGTGGACCTTAACCTAATTAGCAGCTTCCCATCAAATCTTGATTCCTGGCTTCAAAAGACCCCTTCCCCGACCAAAAGGGACCCTCCAAGAAGACGACTTGGTTGGTTAGTATTCAAACATGCACGTAAGGCGCCACCGACTGGCGTTCAGATGAACTCCGAGCTTGAACCCGTGGAGTCACCTTTGAAGATAAAATGTTCGTTTTGATATTTTACGAACTCTGTAGAAATATTCCAAATGTATGCCTTGGTGTCTGTGTCACTATTGTCAGTTTTACAGGTCTTAAGCCATACATAAGGCATACCGTATTATTTGGCGCATTCCAAAACAAGGTAACGGAAGCAAAACAGTGAGTTTGGTTGAACTTTATTCTACTATGTATTTAAAAATACACTCACATTATTTTTTGATCAATCTTTTGCCACAAATCCATTGAAGTCCTCATCTTCTGTATCTGAATTGAACAGCTGGGCAATTTCGCCATCAAACATGCTCGTCTGAGTCAGTCTCGTTGCCGGGTGGCTGTTCCGCAATGATGCTGGCTTTCGCGAAAGCTCGGTAACAGTCAAAGGAGACACCTGAGCCCAGGCATCCACAATCCATTCACATATGGTGGCGTAACTCGCCCGGCGCTGCCTCTCAGTCTTAGTAAAGGTGTGTTCGCCGTCTCTCATCCATCGCTCCCACACCGCTCGCAACTTCACTTTGAATGCCCTGTTTACACCAATGTCCAACGGTTGGAGTTCGCTGGCAGTTGCTGCGCCACGGTAGTCCTTGCGCGGATGGCGAGATGGCGTCTTTTCATAAAACGAAAGCACCAAGACGGACCTCCTTGAAAGTGTTCGATCTTCATGTCTTGCGCTATCATTATTGCCTTCAGTCGAATGGTGACTGTAGAGACGCTTCTCCTGGCTGTTCTTGTGCTTCATTTTGAATTCTCTCGCGGCTGCTCTATTCCCATTTAGAACCGCATAACTGATAGCTTGTACTTTGAATTGTGGCTCGTAAGCATGTCTCTTCGCTTATGCCATTTTCGGGGGTCCTTAGCTAAACAAATGTTGTTTTGCAGCATACCGGTAGTACAGTATACCAACCGGAGGCGTGGCGGAGATAAGCATACGGACTGTACGTAGCTTTATGTAATGTTCTCTAATTGGTTTATCGCTGGCAGTAGTGTACGTATTACGTCCCTATGTCGGCGGGAAATGGTCTGACAGTCAATGAAGCGGAGCGCTTACCAAAATTGCACAACAACATTTTTACTGATTTTGGAACGCAGTACACACATAAGGCGCACCGGGTTAAAAGGCGCACTGTCAATTTTTGAGAAAATTAAACGCTTTTAAGTGCGCCTTATAGTGGGGAAAATACGGTAATATGATTTCTAAACCCATTTTATGGTTCAAAAGTCTAGACTAGATTCAAGCCTTCGGCCAACCCCCTTCCCCTTCTTTTGTTCCATTGTCCTCGGGCGCCTCCAGTGCCACCACGTGCGCAGATGCCCGCCGCAACCAAGCTGGCGGCGTTTTCTATCGAAGAAGCCGGCCATGTGGCTTTGATCGCTTTTCCTAGCCACGATCGGTCGGCAGAGCCTCAGCGTACAACTACCAGCATCTCGTACCGGTCCCGCACGCATCTGAGGGCCAGAGCTCGGCCCGCCACCAGTTCAACCGGCAGTAAAGTTACGAGCGCATCCAAACGGGACAACTTTCCTTTTCCATTTCTTTTTTTGTTTTTATTTTTGTGCATTTTTTTCTTCAACCAAACCTGCTTCGTTTCCGCCTGAGGTCCGGAGGAAGACTACTCCCCAAAGACCAGCTGATATGCGTTTGTGAGTCAACACTGCAATCCTTACTATGATGTACAACATATGTGCCTAATAATTTTGGGGAAATTACTAGCTTCACTCAAAATCCCAACTTTGCTTTCTCTCGCTCTGACTCAAAGCAGTAAAGGCTCACATTTCCAACTTTAGTCCAATACAGGATGTTTTATTCCCCTTTTTGTGCGCCAATTTTCCTTATTTTTACCACTATTAGTGTTATTTTCTTCCTTTAGTTAGACCTCTTTTTTGTGTTTATCTCTAGATCCCTTGTAGACGTCATTAACTATACTATAAAATTCCACTCTTGGTTGTATTTTGTGTGAGTTTCAGTAAACCTCTGTCATCTAGAACTCGAAATTTCATAAAGTGTAGCAACCTACAGATTACGAGACTGATAAAAAGGTTTATCGTCATTTTTCCTAAATTTTATACATAAAAAATGACGTGGTGCCCTTTTCGAGACATTAGTTTGATTTTAAAATTACGGTAAACTGGAAGTAACGCAAGTATCGCTTCCGGCTTATTATTTTCTCCTAAATTAATTGCATTTTGATTTGACCAATATACACTACAATAGTATCCAAAGTGTTTGTAGTACTTGAGGTAGGTCAAAGGCATTAGAAATGTTCAACTAAGCTTCAGACTTTCAAGGCTCAAAGTCTTGATTTGATTTTGAATTATATCACACAAGTGTTAGCTATTGTCAAAGATCTTAGTAGGATAACTACTCCTCTTGTCAGATTTTAAAGCAAATACAAAATTTTAATGAAATAGATTTTAAAAAATTATTTGTAAGTACATTTGTGGAACTGGCCTGTTCTTCCTATCCTGAGTACATGCACTGCTTTGAACTGATATAATCCAATAGGGTATAAAGAAAGACAAACATACACAGTAATAATTAGCTCATATTTTGAGTGAGCTGTCCCAAAATTTCCAAAACTGAACTTTTTCCTCCAACAAGCATTTTTATTGTAATGTGTTTCAAACCCTGAGCTCCTGGACTCACAACAACATTGAAGTCCAAAGTCAAGTTTCATTCCGTCTACGTTGTACTTTTGGGCAGTAGATTTTGAGATGTATTTTCAAGTCAAAAAAGATGTCTGCTTGAACTTTCAGAAGGAGATGAGGGAAAAACCAAACACAGGGTGAATTTGCGTGCATGTGCGCATGTTTGTAACTTTGTGTGTGTGTCTGTGTGTGTGCATGTTTTCGTTGTGGGTGTTTGTGTATCCTCTCTCCAGCAGGACCCCAGATCAAAACAGCAAACCAACTCTCCCTCCCCATGACTCTTTTTCTCCATCTCTCTCTCTCTCTTTCTCCACCCCCTCTCTCATTAAAAACTGCAGGCCCTGGCTTCTAATTAAATCCCACTTGAAAAGTCTTAAAGTCAGCCTCAGATTGATTCAATTTGCATTTCTGAACAGAGAACATCGCCTAAAAGGATTAATAAATTGGACGGGGAAAAAATGCCTTCTTTCTGCGCCACGCCATCAGAGCTTGTGAGACAACATCCAAAGAGAAATATCCCCCCTCTGACAAATGTCTATCCAACATATGCTCATGCTCTCTCTCTCCCACGCTCTCTCGCATGTCCCTCCCAGGATGGCAGCAGAGATGGGGTGTGTGTACCAGGATTTGCATTTGTGTGTGTCCTCTGAGGCACAGTTGGGAGGGAACACACGCAATCTCACTCTCGCCGTGTGCACACACTTGTGCATGCTCGTGTGTGTATTAATGACGCCGTGTATGTGGATATTTGTGTCCGTGTGAATAAAGGAGGGGTAGGGGGTGACTTTGTTGGAGAGTGCCAGAGTGCTGAAAGTGACAAGGAGGCGCAGTGGGAAAAGATCCTCGTCGTCCTGCCTGTGTGAGCAGAAACAGGCCGCAACGATGGATCTTGGCCATTGGCTAGTGGACACCTTCGGCAACATGTTTGGAAGTCCAAAAACACATTGCCAATGAGCAGAGCCAGACTCAATTAGCGTGATAAAATGAAAAAGAGCAAGCAAGACATTCGGAACAGACCCAAAACTACTACGCTACTACGCTGCCAAAAAGAGAAACTGGTCCAATGTACCAACTATTTGCAAAACCACTTATTCTGTGTAGGGTCACAGGGATAAGTGGATTGGGCAAGAGGCACAGTGAGATTGATCTATAGAGACACCAAACAATTACTGGTACCTTGCTTCTTTTTATTTTGTGTTTTTCAAAAACATTGTGTCAAACTCATTTTCCTCAAAGGCCAGATTGTTGTTGTGGTTTCCTTTATGCCTGTTAAAATCTTATCAATGTGTGATCACCTCATGCTGTTATTATGTATACACAATCGCCCTTGCATTTCTTTCTTCTTTACATACAGTATATTTTCATAACATCAAAGTGAATTTGAAGTCAAAGTCATGGAAAATACTGATAACCAAGTATAAATTATGATTGTTAAATTTATGTCAAGAACACATTTATAAAATAAATGCTTGTAATATTTGGAAAAGTAAAGAAAATAAAGGAAGGAAAATTTCAATTTTGGTTCAGATTTTCTGCCAAAATGAAAAGAAAAAACATTTTAGCAAGATACATGAAATCTTGACTTGATTTACCCCCAGGCCTTGAGTTGGACACTTGACATTCACAGAAAAACGTTGTCCCTGCTCACGTGGAACTGAAATGACTGAAACAGATGTAATATGCATACCAGGCCACTAGTTGGTGATGTCACTATTACTAAATGTGGACCAACCGCTTAGTCCTCCCAGGTCTTATCCCAAACTGTCTTCTGAATACCCTTTGACTGCTTTCAGGCAAGTTTGGAATTTGATGCATTTAATAAGGAAGGGCCTAACAAATGATTAATACATCAGAATTCAATAGATTGTGTGGAATTGATTGTTGATTAGTCGTGTCTTAAAGCAATTGTATGTTGCCATCAAACGCAATGCATGGAAATTGAAAATAAGTCATAACTTGATCATTTCTCAACCGATTTTCATGAGGTTTACTTTTTTGTCACCCCCAAAGCATGTGCTTCAATCCTCTATTCGGCAGTGTTGTTTTCAAAAACGGCCACTCTGCGATTTGTTTGCAGATGTTTGTGTATTGAGTCTTTAAAGCATTTAAAAAAAAACAATCAAAACAATACTATTTTTTATCAATATTCACATATAACCAGTCTAGTGTAAACAACTCCATAGACACCTTCCTCAACAGTCAAGCAAATATCTTTTTGTAAACATGCAAAAATAATTTGAAATCCTTTACCCATTACTCATGTTTATCTCCTAGGGCTGCAACTAACAATTATTTACATATTCGATTAATCGGTCGATTATTTTTGCGATTAATTGATGAATTGGATAAAAACAAAAATTCCATAATTTTTTCAAAATAGCTAGTCAAATAGCTTTACAATAGGCCATGGACCAACACAAAAACATTTAAATGTCTGATATAGCCTACAATATCTGCCAAATATAGTTTTTTTAAGTGCACAAAAATATATATTTTGCGTTGTTTAAAAGGGACCTGCATTTTCAGAATAATAAATGATAAATAATAAAGAATAGTGAACAACTGTGGAACATATACAGATACACAGATCATAGACCGGGACGTACATGTCATTGAAACAATGAGTCCCAGCTCTGGAACAATGAGTCCCTGCAACTTATCATCATGGAATACAGAAACAGTCATCCTCCGCTACATCGCGGTTCTCGCTTCACGGTTCCACTATATTGCAGATTTTGATTACAGTTGCTACTCTTTCATCTTTTATACTGTTTGAACAATATTTTTATGTTATCTATTGCTCTTGCTCTATATCAATATATTTGTTTAGGCCTGCTACGATAGCAAATTTTTTGAGAACAATATATTTTCCTAAAAACGTTCAAGATAAATGATAGTATCAATGTTTTTTTTATGCCACTGATATAATGATATTAGAGCATAATAACAACTTGTACACATCTTACAAATTCTGCCCTGCTAATCAGACATATGAGCACAACTGTGTAATGTTCTCTCATTTACTAAATAAAAGTAGGGCAGCATTTCACAATCAGAGCAAGTAAGTTATACGTGTTCAAATAAAGTGCTGAACTTAAGAAAAATAAAGTTTGAGCTCCCCCTTTTCTGTTTGGTATCTTGACACAACGGTGAAGTCTCAAACAATTTTACATTTACGTTTAATTTAACAAATCTTAACTGAACCGTTTTAGAGGTTATGTTTATTCAAAACCTTTGTTTTAGTTCATAATGGCGTTTCACATATTATATGCACTTTTAACAAGAGCTCTCAGTGGCCTTTCACAGCCTTTGTGCATCACCTAAATCCTCTTCTGTTTGGGTACATGATGATGATCCATTTTACTCTTATTCCCCTGGCCACATTTGCCATGTTTTTCATCTATTTGACTCGAGGTTTTGCCACTAACGGATCATCAAATTGGTCATATGTCATATAGTGACTACACTGAGCAAAAAGCACACTATGTACCGTTATGGTTGCGTTATACTGTCCTTGTCAAAAAAAAAAGTCACACATTCGACGGTAATCATAATTAAAAGAGACACAAAGAGACCTCAGCCCACAGCGCTAACGTTATGTTTGTAAAGTAGACTAACGGTAAGCTCATCAATTTGTGCTTCACCTTCGTCTCTTGGATCCCGCAACGCGGCGTCATACTCGACGGAGAGAAAGGTCCGTGTTACAACAAACGGGTGCTCGCCTCGCATTTCATTATGAAATGCGACCACACTTTCACCATTTGTCTTTTTTTTCCTCTCCTCAATTCAGTGTTGCATTTTGCAACCTCTGTCTTGGCGCTTCTCAGTTGAACACTTCACTTCCGTGTCCATGCATCAGTGACATAAGCGCCTTGTGTCAAATACGCCACTGCCATCTTCCGTCTTTGTGACCGTCCGTCTCTGCGATAAACCTGATTTGCGGTTTTGCTTTTCAATGTGTTTTTTGATGCACAGAATGCAAATTTTGACCCGGAAACTGCGATGCGATACTCCTTAATATGAGTCTTAGACACATACTGTACGTAGGTACGCAATGTTGTTCGTCAGTCGAAGCATATTCACAAAGCTTCTTGAGTCCCTCATCATTTTTGTGCATCAGGGACACGGGACGCACATGGATCCTTGAGATGTACTCAAAAACATACAATTACTCTAAAAATGTGCAACAAGTTACTCATCCATGTTTGAATGAAATCTGTCCTGCCTCACTCCTCACTCATAGTCAGTGTCTCGTCATATTTCACAACTAACAGTCACACATTAAAGCCAAAATCTGTGATTTCTGGCGCGCCCTAATGCTGGAATTCAGCACTACAACAAAGATTTTGTCGCTTTGGTATGACGTAGGCTAAATGCTGGTCCGGCCTCCTCCTTCTAACCCCGCATGCTTTCTCCTTTCTCTATGGCTCAGTCGACCTACGCGCTGTCCATATATGGGCCTGCCCGTTCATAGGTAAAATACGTAATTTCCGCTACATCATTTAAGAGCACCACCAAGTGATCCAGCGTGGGAATGTATAGGATAGTCACTAAATTAAAAATATATATAGATATCGAAAGCAAGATGTGTCAGAAGCTGACAGCATTCTGTCATCTCCTCTTGTAGTGGCTTGGGTGAAAATTATTTTTTTTTTAATAAAAAAAATAGCAGTGAATTAGAGCTTTAAGCTTATTCATTCAGTTCCTCAAAAAGGCTCCATATTTGTCTAATTTAAGATGTTTATTGATACTCCATTTGAAGTTGATTGTAAAACAAAAAGAGTTGCATACGTTGTATATTTTACAACGGGAGTGATTTACCTTCAAATAATGACTATTCACACAGAAATGCTGCAGTAACACATACAGACAGGTAATATAACAATACTCACAGGCATATATTCTTCCTAATCTGTGAAAAACATTATTTTTAATGCAGTTCAATCGCAACTATCTTATGGTCTTCTGATGAAGTTGTGATCTACTTGTGTGAACGAATCTACATTTACATTACATTTGTATTGATGGTGTTGTGTGTGTCTTTGTATATATGTTCACTAAGAGAAACTTAAAAGCCACCTGAATTTTCAACTCCAAAGCTGCTTCAAAAAACTCGTGCGTGTGGTTTTAATGTGTAAAGAAATATTTTTTGCCAAAATACCTCAAAATAGTCCCTCATAATAACTGTCAAAAGCTTTTTCTTGTGACATTTCCATCCATAGCTCGATACCTTAATTCCTGAACAGAGAGTTCCAGGCGGTAGAGTCCCGCTGACGAAAAGATGGGAGTTGGCAATGGAGGCCCACGGAGGAAATCACATGGAAACATGCGGCTGTGAAAGAGAGACAGCAAAAACACATTTGAGCCAAAAATACAAAGGCATCGTACGTCCAAGCGTCTTCACACTTGACACTGCACTTCCTTGGGTCGCCAGCACTGCACCCACCGAGTGTGACGTAAAAACATAAGGACACACAAACACACATACAGTAGTAGGCCCTTGAACAATGCCTGTAGAAGCTGGCACTTTTCTGCCTTTTTTTTCTGTGTTCCTGTTCTAAATTAAAAGCACTGACACAGAATGGAGATACGTTTTTCACATACGCCGATAGTATCAAAGTCAAGAACAACTGTTGATAAAGGGATTCTTTGGCCTGCCACACAGCATCCAACAACTACTGCCGACTTTCACCCACTAGTTTTGCAGCAATTCAAAATTTGACTTGCCTGTAAACATCACTGCAACATACATATATATATATATATATATATATATATATATATATATATATATACATATATATATATATATATATATATATACATATATATATATATATATATATATATATATATATATATATCACCTACAAGTGTGGTCGCCTCGGTTACACGCTCTCTAGTATTGTTTTTGTGTTTTTCGTTCGTCTTTGGAGACATTACACGACTCACTTACACAAGGGGAGACTTGCTAACCATCAAGCAGGCTACTCCGGACTTTCTTTCACCAACATTCGGTCAGTTTTTTACCCGAGCTACTCACCGCGGCGGCGGCCGTGGTTTTCGGCGGATGGAGGCGGAGGCAATGCCACAGAGGGAAGCGAGCCGGCATCCAGGTGAAACTCCGCAAGAGAGGATACAGATTGGCGTTCCCGTCGATCCACCTCGCGAATGTACGCTCCCTACCCAACAAAATGGACGAGCTTCATCTTCTGACCAGTAAAGACTTCGGACGTTCCGCCGCCATGTGCTTTACGGAGACCTGGCTTTGCGACGCTGTACCCGACGGCGTCGTCATGCTTTCGGGTTTTCATCTCCACCGAGCAGATCGTATCACGGAGTTATCGGGGAAAACAAAAGGCGGCGGGATATGCTTCTATATCAACGAAAAATGGTGTACGGACGTCACGGAGCTCAGCACACACTGCAGCCCGCATTTGGAGTCGCAGTTTTTGAACTGTAAGCCATTCTACTCGCCTCGGGTCTAAATGACTACAGGCCTGTCGCCTTGACATCTGTGGTCATGAAGTCCTTTGAACGTCTCGTGCTGGACCACCTCAAGAGCATCACAGGCCCCCTGCTGGACCCCCTGCAGTTTGCCTACCGAGCGAACAGGTCTGCGGATGATGCAGTCAACATGGGACTGCACTTCATCCTTGAACACCTCGACAGTGCAGGGACCTACGTGAGGATCCTGTTCATGGACTTCAGCTCAGCGTTCAACACCATCATCCCTGAACTCCTTTCATCCAAGCTTCTCCAGCTCAGCGTCTCACCTGTCACCTGCCAGTGGATTTACAGCTTCCTGACGGGCAGGACACAGCAGGTGAGGCTGGGGGAGGCCACCTCATCCACATGCAGCATCAGCACTGGGGCGCCCCAAGGTTGTGTCCTCTCTCTGCTGCTCTTCTCTCTCTAGACGAACGACTGCACCTCAGCGCCCCCGGCTGTCAAACTCCTCAAGTTTGCAGACGACACCACTGTCATCGCCCTCATCAAGGACGGTGACGAGTCTGCATATCGACAGGAAGTGGAGCGGCTGGAGCTGTGGTGCGGCCGACAAAACCTGGAGCTGAACACGCTCAAGACTGTAGAGATGATCGTGGACTTCAGGAGGCATCCCTCGCCACAGCTGCCCCTCACGTTGTCCAGCAACCTTGTGTCAACCGTCGAGACCTTCAAGTTCCTGGGAATTTCAGTCTATCAGGACCTGAAGTGGGCGACCAACATCAACTCCGTCCTCAAAAAGGCCCAGCAGAGTATGTACTTCCTGCGGCTTCTGAGAAAGCACGGCCTGCCACAGGAGCTGCTGAGACAGTTCTACACAGCAGTCATCGAATCAGTCCTGTGTTCTTCCATCACAGTCTGGTTTGGTGCTGCTACAAAAAAGGACAAACTCCGACTGCAACGGACAATCAAAATTACTGAAAGGATTGTCGGTACCCCCCCTACCCACCCTTGAGGACTTGCACGCTGCCAGAACTAAGACAAGAGCGTGCAAAATCCTCTCGGACCCTCCACACCCAGGTCACCACCTCTTCCAGCTCCTTCCCTCAGGTAGGCGCTACCGATCAATGCAAACTAGAACTAGCAGACATTCCAACAGCTTCTTCCCTCTTGCGATCATCTTCTTAAACACCTAACCTACAATTCTATTGCAACATGCTGGCAATTTTTTTGACTTGAGTTCGTTGTCACATTTCTGTGGGGCCAATTATATATTACTCGTGCACTCACTGTAGTAGTATCGCCACGCTGCACTATTTGCATATCTGTTGTTGACCAATACTGGCCACTCACGCCAGAGTAGCATCTGCTCCATTTGCACACTGATTGAGGAGTGTCTGCAACATTTGCACAACCAACATTGTCCCAGATTATCGTGCTACTCGTCACTTTAAACTGCATACACTCCTTGAAGTCTCGGCGCCCTTTGCACAATGGTCATTGCACCGGACTATTGCAATATTAGTCATTCGAACTGCTCTAAGTGCTAGAGGACTCTGCATCTTTTGCACAATTGTCCAAAAAAATAATAATGTTCCGGCATTACCAGATAACTATTAACCCTTTATTGCTCAGTGACTGTTTTTTTTTTGTCAATGTCTTTATGTCTCAAAAGTGTTCTCTGTCAATTGACTGTCTGTTGTCGTACTAGAGCGGCTCCAACTACTGCAGACAAATTCCTTTGTTTTTTGGACATACTTGGCAAATAAAGATTATTCTGATTCTGATTCTTATATATATATATATATATATATATATATATATATATATCGGCACAGTGACCGACTGGTTAGCATATTTGCCTTACAATTCTGAGAACCCGGGTTCAAATCCAGCCTCCCGTGTGTGGAGTTTGTATGTTCTCCTCATGCCTACATGGGTTTTCTCCAGGTACTCCGGTTTGCTCCCACATCCCAAAAACATGCATGGTAGGTTAATTGAAGACTCTGAATTGCCCGTAGGGTGTTAATGTGAGTGTGAATGGTTGTTTGTCTATGTGTGCCCTGCGATTGGCTGGCAACCAGTCCAGGGTGTACCTCGCCTCTCGCCCAGAGTCAGCTGGGATAGGCTCCAGCATGCCCGCGACCCTAGTGAGGATAAGCAGTGTGGAAAATGGATGGATGGATAGATGTACCTGTGGATGAAATAGTGATGTTTGGAGAGTCTCTATCGCCAAAATACACGCAAGCTTTCATCTGGCAAAAAATTACGTTTACGGGTACAAAACAATAAAAATACCAGGGGTCAGAGTTTTTCCATTGGACCGTATTTGTTTGAATGTGTGGGGGTCAATTGCCTGATGTGTGGCAGGGAGTCGCCAACTGTATTTGTTTTTATAATTATATTTTTGGGATTGTCCGATTTCGGCCGTGCTGCATGGTGTCCAGCTGGGAAAGAAGTGTAGGCCTTAAGTTTAACACCTGACAAGTGAAAAAATACATCAGCATGGGGTGTCATGTCAAATATGATTGGGACACCCATAGTTAGCCTAGATAGGTTTTAGTTAACTGCGACCCTAATTAGGACCAGCGCTTTAGAAAATGGATCATGAATCATTAAATCCTACTAAATTCTCAGGAAAGCAAGCTAAATTGAGAGGCTCGTTCCTGCCACTAGCTTTCAAAAGCACCTCTGTAAGACTTATAGAATCATTACAGTATATATCTTTAAAGCGCGTGCCTTATAAAAGCAATAGCCGCTGAGCAGGGCCCATTGTCCACGCATTTAATTGGCTCTAACGAACTTGTATGACGACTATGATGGGGATCAGTGCCAGCAGCTCCCCGGTTTATGCCTTATTAATAAAGAACTAAGATCACATGGACTTACTGAGAGACAAGCACACAATAACACTAAAGGGAAACTTGACAATGAGATATTCTCAAACACAAAATCCACTTCAAAAAAGAAGAGAGAACGGGAAGAAGGACGGCATAAATATTACATAATGAAAGAAGACGATCATTATTAGGATTTAATGAGTGATTTGAAATGACAGAACAATGTGCCGTGATGGATCATGTGGGTCCTCAGAGGATAGCATGATGATGATGATGATGATGATGATGATAATGAGAGGTTGGAAAGGATGGGAGGAAAATGAGCATTGACTGAAACAACACTGACCCCTTGTGGGTAACGCTAGAATGTAAGCACATTCATGTCTCAGCATGAGTCTACTTCTATAGTTCACTGCAGCTTTTGTGCCCACATCTCCCACTCATGAGCACAATGATAAGAACATTACATTTTAAGAACACGATGTGTGCATGTCCATGAGGAGTGACTGTGTGAGTGTTCTAATAATGGTTTCCCAGTGGACTGGGGGGGGGGCTTCCTTTGACGCGATGAAGGCCGACAGGCGTGAAACAGGTCCAATCAGGCGCGTGGGCACTGCCAATTAACCCTTTTCACCGTATGAAACCAAACATAATTGCCTGGAGCTGCAAGGGGGGGGGAGTGCCACGGGGCCACGGCCTGCCCAGCGTAGGATGAAGTGCGCATTAACAGCACTGCCAGGTGACCATTACACACACACACAAGCCAAGTGCTGGGGGTGTTCTCTCCAAATCACATCACATTTGCCACTCGGGCCTTAATTGTCACAGCCGCTATTTTCACATTGCTATACTCTTTATCGGAATAAATGCAGTTTTCTACTGCAGCCGCATTATTTATAGCAGTGTTTCTGTGTTTTCTCCTCAAAGGGTGGTCAAGTGGTCACCATGGAATTCCAAGTGGCCCATGAATAAATTAGTGGATGATCTTTTCTGGACTCTTCTTCTGCTTGTGACCTATAGCCATGGAGTCGCAGTTTAGGTCACCTTTCGCTAAGCCACAACTCCGAAACGCAGACTGACACTTTGCTAGTGACCATCCACTGGTTTATTGGTTTTGGATATACAGTGGGTACGGAAAGTATTCAGACCCCCTTAAAATGTTCACTCTTTTTTTATATTTCAGCCATTTGTTAAAATCATTTTAGTTCATTTTTTTCCACATTAATGTACACACAGCACTCCATATTGACAGAAAAAAACAGAATTATTGAAATATTTGTAGATTTATTAAAAAAGAAAAACTGAAATATAACACACCCATAAGTATTAAGACCCTTTGCTCAGTATTTAGTAGGAGCACCCTTTTGAGCTAATACAGCCGTGAGTCTTTTTGGGAATGATGGAACAAGTTTTTCACACCTGGATTTGGGGATCATCTGCCATTCCTCCTTGCAGATCCTCTCCACTTTCTGTCAGGTCTGATGCTGAATGTTGGTGGGAAGGCATTTTCAGGTCTTTCCAGAGATGCTCAATTGGGTTTAAGTCAAGGCTCTGGCTGGGCCATTCAAAAACAGTCACGGAGTTGTTCTGAAGCCACTCCTTCAGTATTTTAGCTGTGTGCTTAGGGTCATTGTCTTTTTTGAAGGTGAACCTTCGGCCCAGTCTGAGGTTCTGAGCATTCTGTAAAACGTTTTTGTCCAGGATATCACTGTACTTGGCTGCATTCATCTTTTCTTCGATTGCAACCAGTCTCCATGTCCCTGTGAAAAACGCACCCACAGCCTGATGCTGACACCACCATGCTTCACTGTTGGGTCTGTATTGGACAGGTGATGTGCCTGGTTTTCTCCACACATGCCACTTAGAATTAAGGCCAACAATTTCTATCTTGGTCTCATCAGACCAGATAATCTTATTTCTCACCATCTGGGAGTCCTTCAGGTGTTTTTCAGCAAACTCCATGCAGGCTTTCATGTGTCTTGCCCTGAGGAGAGGCTTCCGTCGGGCCACTCTGCCATAAAAGGCCCGACTGGTGGAGGGCTGCAGTGATGGTTGACTTTCTAGAACTTTCTCCCATCTCCCAACTGCATCTCTGGAGCTCAGCCACTGTGACCTTTGGGTGGTTCTTTACCGCTCTCACCAAGGCTCTTCCCCCCCCCCCCAATTGCTCAGTTTGGCCGAACGGCCAGCTCCAGGAAGGGTTCTGGTCGTCCCAAATGTCTTCCATTTCAGGATTATGGAGGCCACTGTGCTATTAGGAACCTTAAGTGCAGCAGAATTTTTTTTGTCACCTTGGCCAGATCTGTGCCTTGCCACAATTCTGTCTCTGAGCTCTTCAGGCAGTTCCTTTGACCTCATGATTCTCATTTGTTCTGACATGCACTGTGAGCTATAAGGTCTTATATAGACAGGGGTGTGGCTTTCCTAATCAAGTCCAATCAGTATAATCAAACACAGCTGGACTCCAATGAAGGTGTAGAACCATTTTAAAGATGATGAGAAGAAATTGACAGCACCCGAGTTAAATATATGAGTGTTACAGCAAAGGGTCTGAATACTTAAGGCTGTGATATTTTAGATTTTCTTTTTTAATAATCAGCAAAAATGTAAACAAATATTTTTTTTCCTTTCAATATGGGGTGCTGTGTGTACATTAATGAGGAAAAAAGTTTACTTAAATGATTTTAACAAATGGCTGCAATATAAGAGAGTGAAAAATTTAAGGGGGTCTGAAAACTTTACGTACCCACTGTAGGTGATAATCCTCGATAAAGAGACTATGTAAGATAAAGAGAGCTGTGGCCTTTTTAAAGGTAATTATGGTTAAACAATGTTCCTGGATCTAAAGCTATGTAGACATCAGTGACTCCGCATAGCTACTTAAATCCCTCAAATTGACAATGAGTCATTCCCAAAGACAAAATTTAACAGGCGCACATTTGTCTCAACCAAGAAGACCAATGCACTTGTAGTACCTGCAAAATAATGCTTACTAAGTAGTCCCCCAATGTGAAGCAAGCTTAGATAGCTAAGCTAACGAGCTAGCTTCCGCCTGGTTGCAACGTTAATGTCGTCGGTCCACTATATAATGTTGGAGTAGTATGCAGGCTTCATCCAGACTAAACTCTCTCATCCATGTCTTTATGGACCTTGCTTCGTGCATTGGTGCATGGTCATATTGGAACAGGAAGGGGCCATCCCCAAACTGTTCCCACAAAGTTGGGAGCAATGAATTGCCCAAAAGCTCTTGGTATGCTGAATCTGTATCCCTTTTATGCCGGAACAGTTTTACTGTGTCACAGTGGAGTACTGCCACTGTGGTTTCTTAGTATTGTAATGGATATTTATGTATTTATCCACTAATTGTAAACATGATGAGAAAAGTAAATCAGTAAATCTAGAACAATGAAACATTAGATATGAGTGTTGTATGGGGCAGTAGTGCTACATCCTGTGAGGGAAGGACAAGACAAGGACAGGAGAAGAAGCATGCAGGACAAGGGTCGTGTACCCGGCTGTACAACTGAAGTGTGGTGGGAGTGACTAGGTAAAGTCTAAAAGTTTTTAGGACGAGAGTGTGAGTGAGGGGATACCCAAGCAATTCGCATATTCATTAGTTTTTTGTCGCAATAAGTGAGTGGCCCCACACCCAACGAAAAAGTCCCAGGGGTGTGTGCCTGCGGACACATGCAAGTGAATTGACTGACAGAAGTGTCCTGTAATTGCTGTGCCTGCACCGCAGTGGCTGAGGACCCCACCCAATCAATCGAGAGAAGGGATCGGGCCCACGAGTCCACCAAGAGGAGCCCGGTGGACGGCACACGTCCCATACCGAGGGACCAAGGGCGGTCCGCTCGCCCCACTGAGGCGCCACGACAACCAGCCAACCAGAGGAAGCTACAGGGACCCAATGCCACCCCCCCAGCCACAATCCCCAACCCCCCTCCACCCACAGGAGAGCAAGACGCCACCCCAACCTGCAGGGCCGATGATGTAGGCAGTCCCCGTCCAGCCCAAGGGTGGGACGGTGTCCCGTCCACCGGGCTGCTCTCGGGTGGACCCCTGGGCCCAATCCCGACCCTCAATTGATTGGGTGAGGTCCTCAGCCTCCGTGGTGCGGGCACAGCAATTACAGAACAATTCTGTCAGTCTTTGTGCATGTAAAATGGTGTCAATTCACTTGCATGTGTCCGCAGGCACACACTCGTGGGACTTTTTCGCTGGGTGTGGGGCCACTCACTTATTGCGACAAATAACTCATGAATATGCAAATTGCTTGTGTATCCCCTCACTCATACTCTCGTCCTATAGAAACAGGCACATCCCACCACACTTCAGTTGTACAGCCGGGTTCACGACCCTTGTCCTGCATGCTTCTTCTCCTGTCCTTGTCCGATTCTAGCTTGTCCTGTCCTTCCCTCACAGAGTGTAGCACTACAGCCCCATGCAACACTCATATTTAATGTTTCATTGTTGTAGATAATTTAACTACTTACTTTTTGCATCCTGCTTACAATTAATGCTTTGTCTTTTGTCTTCGTTTCTCTTTCCCCTCTAGGAACTTTGTTCTGTTCGACTCTGATTCTCAATAAACTTCAATTATAATACGAAGAAACCACAGCGGAAGCTTAAAAACACACACTGTGACACAGTAAAACTGTTCCGGCATAAAAGGGATACAGATTCTCCATTCTGCTTGACCTAACAGCCGAACAGGACAAAAAAAAAAAAAAAAGACAGGGGGCCCCATCGGCCAGAGAGGGGGACCTAGGCGGGCGCCAGCTGGCACTGCCCCAGCACCCACGGAACACGGGCGAGTCACCATCACACCATCCATGCTCCCCGGGAGGTCAATCCAGTGGTCCACCCCAACCACCCCCACCCCACACCCTGGTCTAAAATGTGAGAAAGAAAAAGAGAAAAGAATAAATAAATAAATAACAAAAAATAAATAAAAAAAAAAAACAAGTACATAAATGAATAAGAAAAAAAGAGAATTACAAATAGAATAATAATAAAGTAACAACAACAACCTCGACAACAAACAATACAGAAGTCAAAAGTTTACTTTTACACTTAGAACATAGTCTTGTTATTGTCAGATGGCACACTACCCAGGCAAAGGAATCAAGAATCTAGATTTAGCATGTTGAGGAAGGGTTACCAGCTATCTACTGTACGTATATATATGTAATTGATTTTTACTTTCTGCTGATATTTTTTCTAACGCAATATATTCTATGATGAGATTTAGCCAGTGATTGATGTTAAAAGCTTGTTTGTTTTTCCAGTTTAATAGAATTGTTTTCTTAGCGGTAGCTAATGCGACGAGTAATGATTGTGAATATTTATTAGGCAGGTCGGTTGTGCTTAAGTCGTCAAGTATGCACAATCTTGGGGAAAGTGGAATCCTGAAATTCAAAATATAAGAAAGTTTCTGTGTAACCGAAGACCAAAAGCATTGAATTGGTGTGCATTCCCATATAGCATGAACATAGGTGTCTGGGGTATTTTTGGTGCATTGCGCACATATATTAGATGGAGAGAAGCCCATTTTATGCATAGTGTACTGAGTAAAGTGTATTGTATGGAGCACTTTATATTGTATAAGACATTGAAATTCATTTCAGCATTACACTTCAGCTGAGTCGTGTCTGTACAATCAGTTGATTTGCCCTCAGCAATAGACATATTTTTAGAAGAGGCCAGCGGGCTACTCATGAGGTGCTTGGGGGCTACCTGGTGGCCCCTGGTACAGGACAATCAAAAATAACAACTGAAGGCTAATAATAAGCGCCCCCGTCAATGTAGTGTATCTCGCTTGATGTTTCGCATGACGTTTTTCTTGTAATACTACCTTTTGGTCCCTGGGTTCCGCTGTTTCCTCTTGTATCGGTCTTCCAGCCTGTGTGACTCTGACAAGCTTACTCCTTGGTAACAATCACACGCCACAAAGCTCGTCACGTTTATAAACAACACTGGGAGCTGCGTCTTCTTCCAGTACGCGGCGTCGTCGCGGAGCCCCCGAAAGCGAACGCGGCCCCCGCAGAAAGTGTGCCAGGTACGCTCTTGTTTTTTCGAACTTCCATAATATGGTTAAAAAAATAAAATTAAAAAAAAGAGGTCAACGAGCTCGCACCACACATGCTAAGCTAGTTAGCATCTTGGGCTGACTTCGCCTAGCTTGCCTACTTAGCATCTGTGCTTGAAATAACACGATAAGTCCGGTGAAGTTTCACACACTGAGTTCTTTGTTTAAATAGGACTTACACCGTGGCGGCTAGCGTTAGTTAGCCTAGCTCCCGACTGGCACGGCCGCCTGTCAAGCGGAGCTGGCAGGTCTCCTCGATGGGGAAGCGAGGGGGAGGGAGTCTTTCTGCTTTTGTACTTTGAATGAGGCGCCGCGCGTCTGCGTGCCACTACCGTGGGCGAAACACCACTTGCTCGTGTCTGCGTCAGACGCACTGTTTCTGGGTGACTCGAGGCTTTTCGTGGCCGAGGGGTTTTGTGAAAGTTGAAGCCCGTTAATGTTGTCCTGTCTTGTCACTGGTTTTCATAGGTACCGGGTCGCTTCGATTTGAACGCCGTCCCCCAGTTTGGCGGAAGAAAAAGGCGCACCTCTGTTGAAAAGGAGCCCGTCCGGTGGGAATAGAACGCCGCTAAGTGGTTATGGAGTTGTAAGGTAAGCAAGCTTGTTCAATTTCATAGGGTATTTGCATTGGGGAAGTACTCGGTGAATCCGTTGTTGTTGGGCGACTGTAACCAGTTGTAGCAAATCCTCAGTCATCATTCAAATACAGCATACACTCACCAGACACTTCATTAGGCACGCCATAATGCACAGTCTTCCAATATGAAGAGAGTGGTGTCAAAAATTGCCTTCACAAATGATAACGCGCAGTTGTCTGTAACTCCACTGGGATGCAACAATTAATCGACGACTAATTTATCATCAAATATATTGACAACTAAATGTCCTGCGATTGGCTGGCCACCAGTTCAGGGTTTAACCCGCCTCTTGCTCAAAGATAGCTGGAATAGGCTCCAGCACGCCTGCAACCCTTGTGAGGATAAGCGGCTCAGAAAATGGATGGATGGATGGATATTTTGAAAAAAGATTAATCTTTTTGAGCCTTTGTTTACCTTGTCCTTGATATTTTGAAGGCGGCACAGTAGACGACTGGTTAGAGCGTCAGCCTCACAGTTCTGAGGACCAGAGTTCAATCCCCGGCCCCGCCTGTGTGGAGTTTGCATGTTCTCCCAATGCCTGCATGGGTTTTCTCTGGGCACTCCGGTTTCCTCCCACATCCCAAAAACATGCATGTGAGGTTAATTGAAGACTCTAAATTGCCCGTAGGTGTGAATGTGAGAGCCAATGGTTGTTTGTTTCTATGTGCCCTGCAATTGGCTGGCAACCGGTTCAGGGTGTACCCCGCCTCCTGCCTGATGATAGCTGGGATAGGCTCCAGCACTCCCACGACCCTTGTGAGGATAAGCGGCTCAGAAAATGGATGGATGGATGGATGGATATTTTGAGAAAAGATTAATATTTTGGAGCCTTTGTTTACCTTGTCCGAATCCTCAGATTTCAGCGTTCTGACAGTAAATATTGTCGGATTTCTGTAGTTGTCCATGAAAGCAGACTGATTATCTTTGTGTTTAATCAAAATAGACATTTGCAAACATTTGCTCTTACTTTGGAAAACTGACCAACGTGTTTGCCTTTTCTGACATGTTACAGAACAAACTAGTAACTGAATCTCAATCAATTATTGGGGAAAAAATAGTCTATTATTGAAATAATGTATGAGTAACCAGACGATGGTTAGCACATCCGCCTCACAGTTCTGAGTTCTGAGAATCAGCACTAAAAAGTAAAGTGAAGCGAGAGAGACCACTAAATGGGGCTGTAGAATTGATGCAATCTTTCTATGTGTTTTACTAGCCAATGGACAAACCATCGGCTGATAGAAAACTAGTTTCTTGTTTGCTTTCAAACTCAGCCTGTAGCAAACGTGAGTGACGTCATGCACGCTGTTATCACGAAATTACAATTTCAGTATCTTGGCCAGCGACATCTATGAACCCGGCGCCCTCATACAGGTCGATGGAGACTTCAATCTTGCCCCTTTCTCTTCTACTAACAGCTTCAAACAACGTGCAACAAGAGGGAATAAAATGAAGCAAATAAGTTGGTCATTTATGATTGTATTATTATTATTATGTTTTGTGTCCAGTGCATTGTTAGAACTGCGGCTGTTGTTAAAGTGCTATGTAAAGTTGAGTTGAGTTTTCCTTACTTACGCCCCTGATATTTACGTTCAAGTGTAGTCATGCTCAGATGTTGCAATAATTTGAATGTTTCATGATTTAAAAAAAACGTGTTTTTTAATTGTAAGATTGTACTGCTTTTTTTTATCTTGGAGGGTGGAAGGCAGCTTTCATATCCTGAGATTGGTCCGTACCATTGGAGTATGAGGAAGCCTGTGCCGCAGAAAGGTACTATATTATTACTGTCATTCAAATGATTTAGTATTCATTCAGTAGCTTGCAGGATGATGTATTTGTAATCAGTCCTGATATTTTCAATAGATTCTGTTTTTTGTACAGCAATATCATGCGATGCTGAATACTGACAGAGGAATATTTCATGTAGATCAATTTATTTTTCCTCTCTGACCCTTTTAGCTATCGAGTGGAAAGATGCAAGAAGAATCAAGCATGCCCGGAGTGGACGGCCCTCCAGGTTGCCCTCCCTGTTCCAAGGTAATTATTATTAATTTGCTATCGAGCATAGTGTAAATAGAAATGATCAATTCCAGGGTCATGGTGCAATACAATTTTAACTGGCATAAAAGTGTGAAAAAATAAATTAATAGCAATAATATGTCCCCCCCAAAAAACCTGTGATACCCTTCAGTAAATTACGGCCTTTTCACACTCTGTGTAGAAGCTGCTTTTTCCCGGTTTGTATTTGTCTGTCTTTTTTGTTTGTTTGTTTTTTAACCATCTCACTGCTCTGGATGAAAAGCGTTGATTTGGGACAGAGTTGACGACGGAATTTTCTGCCTTTTGAAGGACTTTCAGACATAACAGAGGTTGGGTCCACAATGATGGGACCGTGGTGCAAAAATTAATACCTGACATTCATTTCTCCTGCACTGTTGTGTTGAAAGAAATGTCAGTGTCCGACAAGCATCACACAACTCTGGCACTGTGAGCAAGTGCGCACAGTTAGAGCAGTATTCCGCTTCATTGGGTTCTGTTGGGGGGAAGAAAAAAAAACAAGATCACTGTGTGAAAGACATGGTAGAGGTGAAGGGATGTTTGGTCACGCAGTACAAAAGCATCAGGACACTTGCTTTGAATGTTAGTCCACTTAATGTAACTAATGCGTTGATTTTTCTTTTTTGTTTTTTCTTCTTACATTCATTTAAAGGAGACATGCAATTGTTTCACATTTTAAAACAGTTCCCAGGTACTTCAATAAAATGTGTCTGCCATTCTTCTGTCAAAAGTATAAAGAATTACAGCATGCTTAAAGGTCAGATGACAAAGATGTTCTGGGATCAGTTAAAATTCATATTTGCATTGTTTATATCTTATGTAATACATGCACGTAACTTCCAGCAAGTTTTCAACCATAGTTTAGCTAAAAATTAGGTTTTTATGACGCATATTGAGTCCTCCCCGAACATACCCGAAGCTCAAGACACCAGGGTGTGGTTACTCTATCCACCGCAAGGGTTACCAGAAGTGTCGTTGCAGTTGACAAACACAGCGCGCTACACACTATACGCAACGGCGAGCAACAAGTTGGAATATGTGGAGGAGGAGGATTTCGACGTACAGGAGCACCCAACTGAACTTGGCATCGTCAAAGCGTACATGTTTGAGCCGATCAGACAGTGACGACGACAAGCAGCCAAGTAGCAGCTTTACGACAGAAAAAGAGAGTGGCCACTGGCTCGATGTGACGGTATGTCAAAACCATGTCTTTTTATACAGTCATGGCTTGAAATAATCCCAACCCAGGGGTGCCAATATTTTTTAGCACGACTATACGTATTATATATTCATATATGTTTCAGTGACACGGCACAAGCATTTACACAGGATGCAGTATTCCTATATATTGTGTGTCCCTCGCTCGAGTAGCGTTATAACACGCTGCACACAAAGTCTTTGCCGTGTGTCTTTTGGCTTGTCATATAGGCAAAAGTACAGACGACAGTGTGGGTCTTTTTTTCCTACTCCCCAGTGCATAGTAACCATAATAGAGTCACAGGTATATCCAAGGAAATGCTCACCTCTTGTCTGTGCTGCTTCGCTGCTGCATCATGGTGGCTACGAGATTTAGTTCTCTTACTGGAGGTGGAGGTCCCAATGTCCGTTGGAAAAATAGTTGGCTGTTTGGCTTGTGTGACGTCATAGCGCCGGAAAGAGATGAAGACTGGAAGGCGCTGAATGCAAAAATCAGAAGGCGCATTCTGAATCATATTTATCGATTAACTGCTGTATATCTGCCATATAATCACTTCGAAATGGCAGCTGTGGTTTGTAAAGGGGTTCTAGAGTTATCAAAAATAGCTATTGTATACAAACAAATAAGTCAAATTTCCACAATGTCCCCTCTAACACCACTGTTGAGGCTACTCCTTGGAAAAGGTGGCATGAAAAAAGAGAGAAAAACATCATGCAGTTCTAAAGTGTGAAGTCTTGTCTGAAATTCAAACTATATTTTTCATTAAAAAGTTGGTCAAATTCCAAATTATATGATTTCAAGGCATTGAGCATCAGAGGTTCAAGTGTAAGTAAGTCCCACACAAGTTTCTGTGGTGTACTAACTATTTGTATCCCCACAGGCCATTTCAGTTGGGAGAAGTACCTAAAAGAGACAGGCGCCAGTGCGGCACCTGCTTCATGCTTCCGTCAGGTAAGTAATACCTTTGACAGTGAATCTCAGACTAACTTTTCACTAACACGTCAATCAACAACTTTTTTAGAGTCTTGCGCCTCCCCTCAATGAGTTTAAGGCCGGTATGAAGCTGGAGGCTCAGGACCCGCGCAACACCACATCCACCTGCATCGCCACAGTTGTGGGGCTGACAGGGTCGCGTCTCCGCCTGCGCCTAGACGGCTCCGACAACAAGAACGACTTCTGGCGCTTGGTGGACTCGTCCGAGATCCAGCCCATCGGCAACTGTGAGAAGAGTGGCGGCATGCTGCAGCCACCGCTTGGTAAAAGATGCACACTGACACTGGCCTCATTTGTTTTGATTCATGGGGTTTTGCTATGGGTGGAATACCTAGCATTCTGAATATTTGTGGATCAGGTTTCCGTCTCAACGCATCCTCCTGGCCCTTGTTTCTTCTGAAGACACTAAATGGAGCTGAGATGGCACCTCCGCGCATCTTTCACAAGGTACCTGTACAACACTCACAAGCAAGTCCTCAAATAGTAGTTGGTTGGATGCACTGTTATGCCTAGACAAAGTTGGTCTTTCACAATTGAACTATGTCAGACTACTGCCATAAAATCTTGTCGTATCTCAGTCAGACAGTGGCAACACTACACGACGTATATTCCTATACCGCCATATCCCTTTTTTTTTTACGATTGCTGGGCTTTATCTTGTCAAATCAAACACTGTTGGGGAGGCGTGGCCAGAAAAATGTGTCACCTTTCACCGCAACTGGATACAACCGTTACCATGGCGACAAAAAGTTGTTGTCAAACAATGGATCGCCGCGTGAAAATGTTGGGGGGGGGGTGTGCTGGGGAGACGACGTTTTCAGCTGTCAATTCAGGGATTGCTTGAGGTATGTTATACTTTTAAGACGATACAGCTCGCAAGCAGGCAACAACAAGCTAGTGCTAGCACTAACGTGCCAAAGTTTTGTCGAATCATGCGCTAAACATACAGTGGGTACGGAAAGTATTCAGACGCTACTGTTCCGCTTATCCTCATTGCACTCATAAAAATGATTCAAGCCCTTCTTTCATGCAACATATTTATTTTTTGTTTGATTTTCTAAAACAAATCTAATTCACAACTTACACATGTACTTTTTGTAAAGCTTAAGAAATAGTTTCACTTTGACATTCATGAACTCAAAACAAATGTGTTTCATTTGAAATTTGAATTAGGACCGCCCATTAGAAAAAAATCAGACACTTGTTCCTTGCGCTCTCAGCTTGCTTTCTTTAGCAACATTCGACAATTTGTGCCGGCGCTGCTGCGGAGAAAGACAGCTGTAATTTCCCTCCCTGGTGAGTACTGATTTTTTTTTTGTCTAATTTATTATTATTTTTTAAAATAACCTTTACCAAAAGACCGCGAAGACCGTCAACGTAGTTGGGCAGGCCTTATGGGCTAGCTAGCTATGCTAGGTTTAACTGCTAAGATGGCCTACACTCGAAGGGAGTTTGAGTAGGACTACTCGTGTTTGTGGTTACTCTAACTAGTGTTTTAACCGCAGAACATGTTCTTGAAAAAGTGTACACGTATGTACGGAAGCTACGAACGTGAATTATTAACTAATAATTTGTTTTGGCAGACGCCCCCTCCGCATAGCGCCCGACCCCCACCACTCGTGGATTCTGTTGAATGTATGTATGAATTGAAAGTTCAGTGACGTTTGTGCGTTATTCACTTATCAAAAATTGCCGTATGAATGCAAGGCAGGTCATTTATGGGGCATTTATAGTACATTATATTGTTAAAACATCAAAGGGTAGCTAAATTGCCCATTGATAGATGAGTAGCACCTGGCACGTGACCTCCTTCCCTCCTCACGGCATTTTTTCTTTCTGCACGCGAATCAAGTTGGGCAAAAGCATTTAAGAGTTTGTGACCAAGTGTTGTGCGTACATTAAATTGAGTACAGTACTTATTCACCGTACTGCTCTGTTAATGCAGTATTTTATTTGCTAATCCTGAATCAGTGCTATTTTTAGCTACTGCGCCACTGTTGTGTTAAGAGTTTGCAAAATGGCTCGTGCACACATTTTATTCTATCCCACTCTTTTGACCATAACAACTGATAAACCGTTGCTTTAAACTGCTGGATGTAATTTTGTATATGGATTTCCGTTTGGTGTCCCCGGTGTGTTTTAATTAATTTGTTTTTTGTGTTTGTGTTGTTGTTCAGCCCGCGGTAGCTAAGGATGCAGAAAGGAACATCACCATCACATTCATAAAGATTTACACAATGTGAAAAGATGGACATGAGGAGCCAGAGGTTGTGGGAATTGTGATCGAGGTCCTTAACAACGCTGGCAGTGTCATCATGGTGTTGATCATGCTGTTTGGGCTCATCAGGGCCCTTCATCTAGTCTTTCCAGAAAACCTGAAGTACACCTCTTGAGTTTTTCCAGACGATCATTATGAAATTGGATGGACCAAACTAAATGCAAAGGTACAGCAGCTGAAAATCTAACTTTTTTCATAAGGGACAGTCAGGGTGTGTGCTCACAGTCCAAGACTGTCATCGAAGATGCTTTTCTAGTACTTAAAATGTGTTAATTCAAGATGCACTAACCTGCGTTACTATATGAGTGACTAGATTCAAAGGTGTTTAATACAACTACAAAGAAGCTTAAAAATGTAAGCATGTAAAGTTAAAAATGCATTTCCCAAGAATTTAGTTTTATTTTGTGAGTTTTCAATAAAAACACATTTACCAGATTTTGTGTTGTGTGAAATAAATTGTGGGGAGGGGTAAACGCTACAATAATTTATTATAGTCATTTGAGTTGGACTGATGTGAATCAATTTAGGCCACTAAACGTACTTATTTTACTTTGGCTGTATTTGATGAAAAGGGGTTAGGCTGACACGGAACTACTAAGTTTGAGTTGGAGTCACACAAATAAAATGGATGGAAAACCACTGTCGTCATAGGCTGTTTCGTACTCCTTAAATGCTGGTACCTAGATCCATTCCACACATCCACCATCCACACACAGATGTAATTGTGAATATTCCTCCGTGGCGGACTAATATGCGGCCTGAGGTTCCGCCTGTGCGCTCGGACTTGCTTTGGGTAAGTCACAGGAGTTGACGAGACCAGAAAAAAACTTCCGCCGCTTCTGCTGTTCAGAAGTAACGGTACTTTTACTCCATTACAAGGATCTAAATGTCGCTTGCTACTTTTATGTATCAATTATTACTTATTTATCAACTATTTCGTGCGCGAGACTTCGACTTCCTCATTGGGCGCTGTTTGTGTCAATCCAATTTAAGCGTGAGTGACGTTTAAGTCTAGCTCACCGATCAAACGACACAAGAAAGTCACATGACCTCACACAACGTCTTCCATTGGGCTTCCCGGGCATAGGTATTCACACTAGATAAGCTTGCCCCACTGATCGTCATATGCATGTGGCAGCCATGTTGGGAAGGTCGTCGTTACCATGAAGGCAATGGCGCACTACTCGTGTTTACATTTAGACGAACAAAAACAACAGCTTTCATGTATTGTAGTATTTGTCTGGCACCGTCTTCCCAAACGTGGATATTTCAGCTCACTTATAACTTGAGAAAACACCGTGCAGTAAATTGCAGATGTTTTCTTTGTAGTTTTGACTGTGTATACACACACACACACGCGCATACACAGCAACATCAAAATTTGCACATTTACATTTTTTTTGTATTGATGTTCACGCTGTGGTAAAAAAAAAAAAATAGATCAGAAGTTACTCACTATTTACTCAGTACTTGAGTAATAATTTCATTGTGTACTTTTTACTCTTACTCAAGTAATTTTTTGTAGGACTACTTTTTACTTTTACTTGAGTCACATTATTGTCAAGTAGCAGTACTCTTACTTGAGGACAATGTTTGGCTACTCTACCCACCTCTGAAGTGGACATCCTCTATTGGTACTCTTACGTTTAAGCAACATTTTTGCTCATCAGATCAGCCAGTGTCGTATTTGTTGCACTGGTCTTTTGTATTTTCGCGTTGAGGTGCTGGGGGTCGTGGCCCTGTTTGTGATCCCAGCGGAACTGCAAAGCACACGTAACATCTGCGACAAGAGTTGATCCGCTAGTCCATCTTGTATTAATTAGAAAGCCCGCCTACTATTGTCTAATTAGTTATGTTAATGGATGTTAATGTTAAATGTATTAAACGACGGAGCAATGTTTAGGATTATGTCACAACACAGAATGAACTAACTTAAAATTCCGAAATGGCCAATACAAACAGAAAAGTACTGTACTTAATATTTTCTATGAGGACCCATTTGCGATTAGCCTTTGAAGTTGGTAATAGTGAAAAATGAAGTGAAACAGACAATGATTTTAGTTAGTTATTTTCCAGAATGAGAGTGGTTAAAGAGGAGGATGCTATTCATGTGGCACAGCTTGAAGCAGGCGTCAGGTACAGGTGGAGATGGACCTGGCTCAAGTTGAAGGCCAAAACAAAAAAGCAAAGAAATGAGGCAAATTGAATTTTAATCTTAAATTTGTACATCAACATGTACTTGAGCAGTGTAAATAAATGTATATATGCTTGCAGAAAATTTGTTTCACAATACGCAATCCTATTGGTTGACGTCAAGGTGCGCTGTCAGAGATTTGTTGTTGCTATGTCACACTACATGGAATACATGAGAAAAAAATTCAACATTCTATGCCTGGATCAGACTTCAAGACAAATTAGTTTTTTCACAATGGTACTATTTCTGACGACTGCCATAAAATCTTTCCGTATCTCGGTCAGACAGTAGGCAACACTACACAACATTTATTACATCACCGTATCCCAACTTTTACAATCATTGGGCTTTATCTTGTCAAATCAAACATTGTCGTGGATGCAGGACCGGAAAACGTGTCACTGGTCACCGAGACGGGATATAACCGTTACCATGGTGACAACAACAACAATGGATTGCGGCAATGTGTATTGGAAGAAAAACAACAAAAAGGGGGGAAACGTGGTGTTGTGCTCAAGAAATGACGTTTTGGGCTGTTCGTTCAAGGACAGCAACAATTGTTACGGTAGCAACAGTTGCATGTTCCTGTTGTTATGCTTTGTTTTTATCTGAACATGTTTCCATTGTTCCATTTTAAAATTACATAAAAGAAATGACCTGTTTAGCCAGTCACTGCTTGTTGCAGACAAACTTCATATTCACAGTAAAATATTTTGCAGATATAACTTGAGTCACTGTCAATCTCTATTTATACAACGCTGCGGTATGCCAACTACATAAGACACTACATCATGTATGGTCCAGTGTTATGAATGGAAAAGTTAGGTTATATCCCGCTAAGTATTTGATTTTACATTTTATATACAATTCTTTGTATTTATTTATTCTATTAATTGTATTTTTTTTTTATTGAAATATTTTATTTTAAGTTATTATGTAAGTGTTCGTTTAACTTTCCGGCACCGTGACCCTCTTCTTACTCCTGCATCATCCCCAGCAGGAGCCTGCTGCGCCGGAGCAGAACTCCTTCCAAGTAGGCATGAAGCTGGAGGCGGTGGACCGCAAAAACCCTCACTTTATCTGCCCGGCCACTGTGGGCGCTCTGCGTGGAGTGGAGGTGCAGGTCACCTTCGATGGTTGGCGGGGTGCCTTTGACTACTACTGCCGCTACGACTCACGTGACATCTTCCCAGTCGGCTGGTGCGCACTCTCTGGGGACAACCTACAGCCGCCTGGAACAAAAGGTGCGAATTCAAGTGTTCGAATGCAAAACTTTGGCCTGCATGAGTGTTGTGCGGCATTTGTTCGGAACGCGGCGTGTCACGTCATGCCAAGTGTGCGCAGAAAAGACTGATTTTTTATTTTTTTTTCACAATTCAAAACAGCTAGGTGTATGCATGACATGAGTGCACTTCATACACCATATTGTGTGTATGTGGCACATGGACACAGTGGCAAACACAAATACCAGTACACAAGAACCTTGACATAGTCTCTCAAGTCAGCGCTCAACATTATTTATAGAATACTTTAGAAACAACCACAGCTGAAACAAGGTGTTGTACACAAAAAAAGCAAACAATCTATAAAGCAGTAATACACAAACTAAAAAGATGACAAACAAATGCAACAAAACTAAATGCAAAAAAACAAAACAAATACAGAGTCTCATGCCATAAAGCCAAAAAATAAAAATGGGGTTTGAGACGAGTTTTGAGATTGAGTTTTGAGATCCCATTTCTACCACTTAGCCCTTCCTTTTTGTCTTACCCCTTCCACTTAGCCCTTCATTTGAAGGTCAAGGTGCTTTGACGGTCAATTCTTCAATATGCGGATTGAAATTATGGTACTCAAAGGTCCGCGAACTTAATGAGACCTTTTTGTAGGCCATCAATTAGGGCTGAACCAGCTGATATTCATTTGCACTTACAAGGGGCTGGATTGCTGTTTGATTATTGATAGACTTTAGGTGTTTTCTTGGCTTTCCATGCCTTTTTGCAACTCCCTTTCTTCGTGTGTTCAATACTTTTTCCCTTCATTTCACATTATTACACACAACCTAATTTCTCATTTTATGTGTTCTACTTTATTTGTATGGATGGATTACTTGGGGTGTTCCCAACATCTGGTGAAAATTTCATGTCAATAGTGCCTTTGGAAATATATATTTAGTGAGAAAAATGGTGACGTGTTAAATACTTATTTCAGCCGCTGTAACTGAATTCACTCGTATGTCAACTGAACTTTATCCATTGAAATTAATTGAATTGGATTACAGTACATGATAGTGCCCTCTGCATGATGTAGTGTTTCACACATTGTACAGTAGTAGGCAGGACTGGTTGTTGCTTGACAGTGACTCTGGATTTTCGACCAGTTAAAGATGGAGTTGCGTGTTCAATTTTACACTTTATGGATGGCCAGGTGCTCCTGAGAACCAACAACTGAGTGAAGGAAAGTCATTAAACAGTCTATATTCCCTATTATGTAGACTGGTTGGCAGATGGAGGGAGGAGAGAAGAGCAGGGAGAAGCGACGCAGGAAGAGAGCCGCTAGCCAGAATTAATCTGCGGAGAAAGGAACAGATGACATGACACGTTTGACTTTTGTTTGGACAGTGCAGTTAAGGTAAGAAGAGTGAGATGGCAGATATGCATTTTAAAGTAATAGAACGAAGCCTCCCATTAAGTTTTTGAGTGTGACTGTGTGAACTTGCTCAACTGCTGTCAAGGGGAGGAAAACAAGTCGCTTGCTTGCGCAAAGGCTCCCACTGTTCAATGAACATGTAACCTAGAGGTCTTTATACTCTTTCAAATGTTTAAACAAAGAATTAAGCCATCTGTAAGGATTGATCACGTGATTTTTATTTTTTTGCTCCCTTATGAAAAGTTGTTGCAGCTTGCAACATTGCATTGATCGAAACACCTGTTTTAAAGTGTATTTAATTAAGGATCTCTGCAGGCTGGATACTATATACTATTTCTGTTTCTTACTGTTTTTCGTGAAAATAATTTTTCCCGTCACACGTGTCTGTGAAAGGTGTTTGATTGACTGTCAGGGTGTGGTTGACTGTCAGAGTGACCTCCCATCTGTCAGCAGCTGCCTTCACGCAGAGTTGCGCTTTTAGGCCTGGAAGGTATTTATTCGCAATCACACCGTTTCTGGCTTTGTCACAAGTGCCAGGCATTTGGAAGGCAGCGCTAATTCAAATCTTCACATCTTGCCTGGATGCTGCCTTGTTGTTCCCTTCTTTTTGTTCAATGCTGATAATGCCTTTTTGGGTGAAAATTCTGTGGCACCAATGAAATCCCAATAGAAATTGAAATAATAATAATTTTCTGAGTCAACTGTCACCATCATAAGCCCTCATTAATTCATTAAATACTGTGGACGTTGCATTATCCCAAAACATTCCTAGTAATTGCCCTCCGTTTGTTTCTATCTTTGTCTATTTTTAGCGGTGATGCTAAAAAGCATTGGGCCCTTAACAGACGGCACAGTGGAGAACTCGGCCATGCACACGCCGCCCGCAGTTGGCAAGCCTGCTGGTCAGAGGGGGCGCAAACCCAGCCGCAGGAAAGCCAAGGGCTCTTGGAGTCAGAAGGCCTCGGCCTCAGGACCACCAAGCATCCAGATGAGCAAAGGCCTCGAGCCTGTTAAGATCCCCCAAAAACGTGGACCCAAGCCTGGACGCAAGGTAGGCCACAGACACCAGAACATTTCTAAGTGGACGACCCTTGTGAGGATAAAGCATTACGGAAAATGGATGGATGGATGTTGGTTTCTATCAGTGCTGGATGGGTAAACGTTATTCAAAACTTGAAGAAAATGCGCCTTTCTCTTCCTGTTTCTTAGCGGGAGTTTTCCCTTACATGTCACGCACAGAGCAACATTTTCTCCTGCATGTCTCGTTTTCAAAATAAAGCAAAGTAAATTTATTTACATAACTCAGTGTGCTTTACGTGATTAAAAGTATTTTTTTTTAAAACATCTTTTAATCATTTAAAACAAAAAGAGAAATAAAAATACAATAAAAACAGCATGCAGTAAAAGAAAGATCATTTACAAGTGGAAATGCTCTATAAAGCATGAGAAAAAATACGTTTTTAACCTGGACTTAAAAACATTCACACTTGGGGCTGATGTCCTTCTGTTAGCAAGCTCATTCCATTTGTGTCCAGCATAAAAGCTAAATGCTGCTTCACCATGTTTGCTTTGTACTCTGTCCTCTTCTATTTGACCAGAGTCTGTAGATCTCAGAGCCCTACTGGGTTTGTATTCCATGAGCATTTCTTCCGCGGCACGGTGGCCGACTGGTTAGAGCGTCAGCCTCACAGTTCTGAGGTGCGGGGTTCAATCCCCGTCCCCGCCTGTGTGGAGTTTGCATGTTCTCCCCGTGCCTGCGTGGGTTTTCTCCGGGCACTCCGGTTTCCTCCCACATCCCAAAAACATGCATGAATTGGAGACTCTAAATTGCCCGTAGGCATGACTGTGAGTGCGAATGGTTGTTTGTTCCTATGTGCCCTGCGATTGGCTGGCACCAGTTCAGGGTGTACCCCGCCTCCTGCCCGATGACAGCTGGGATAGGCTCCAGCACCCCCGCGACCCTAGTGAGGAGAAGCGGCTTAGAAAATGGATGGATGGATGAGCATTTCTTCCATGTATTCAGGACCTATAACATTTAGTTATTTATAGACCAGTAGCAGAACTTTGAGTACACCAAGGTTTCGGACTGGGTCTTTCGTTTTTAACTAATTCCATGCCAATGCCGTCCAAAGATGTCATTCAGAATCCATCTATTCCCTGCCAATGCCGTCTAAAGACGTCAATGGCATTTTTTAACGGGGATGGGTGAGGGAGGGTGCAGTTTATGTGTGATCGTCAAGCCTCTGGATAACTGCAATGAGGATTGGTACCATGTAGAGGGCAACAATGCCTTGAGGTGAATGTCCCTCCCTCAGAGGAAGAAGCGGAAGTAGAAGGAGCTGTTTGTCTGCCAACCAGGATTTGAATAAATTGCTATTCTCTTGAGGTAATCTCTGTAGGTTGGCCACTCCTGGGTAATTTCACCACTGTTCACACAATATATTGAGAAAGAGCAAGAGCAATGGATAGCATCCAAAGTATTGTACAAACAGTATAAAAAAAAGAGTAACCCCTATAATTAAAATCTGCAATATAGTGGGACCGCGAAGCATGAACCCCCACCTCCACACACATACACACACACGAACCAATTAATTCCAAACCGACAAAACTGTACCTCTTTAGTAAAACAAGCTCATTTCTGTTGGCCGCCATGTCTTGTTAAACAACGCCTGAAAACTCTTTTATATTGTCAAGCCTTTCTATTCACCTGCCATGTTTTGTTTTGTTTTATTCTAGTTGATTTCTTTTAGTGTCATGTTTGAAACCTTGTCTACTTTGCCTACATGTTTTTTCTACTCTAAACAATCTGTCTCAATTTTGCATGTTTATTGAGCGCCTTGTAACTGCATGTTATAAAAAAGTGCTATACAGATAAAAGCTTTCTTTCTTACTTCAGTGTTAACAATGCATATCAGTAAGCTACCGAAGCCACAATTTAAAAAGCTGAAATTGTTATTAAATCGCCCAGCCCAATGTGCTATTATATTGCGTTATTATATAGCAATGATTGGTTTTTATAATTGGGACGTTGTGGCAGTGGTATCTAGTGCTAGATTCAAGTCAGGTAAGTCCCCGCCACTGGTTTCTACCAATTCTATATTTTTGGGCAGTAATTGGACCATTATTTCCATCATCACGCTCTTTGCCTCGTCTTTGCAGTTGAGCTGGGTAAGGAGAGCCGGCTTTTTGCCAGACACCATTGCCGGGCCCGGGCGGCCCACGGCAGGTCCAGGACGACCCCGCGGCAGACTCCCAGGCAACTGGGCACAGAGGATAGCCCTGCCGCAGACGCAGGACACACCCGTCAAGATCCCAAAGAAAAGAGGCCCAAAGCCTGGCAGCAAGGTAGCTGTTCCACCCGTAATAGTTAGTTGTGTGCTTGTCAAATGCAGTTTCTGAGTGACGCTTCCACTTTGCAAGCTGGCAAGGCAGATCATAAGACCGTGCATCAGACCCTAATGATGATAATGTAGCCGCCAGAGATTCATTGAAGCTGCCAACCAGCCAGCATTGCCAATATTTTATTGAACTTGGCCTGTCGCTTTACTTTGTAGATGCTATTCCCCATGTGACATGCCCGAGAGAGAAATATTGTATTCTGAACAACTGCCAACCATTTTTATCTTACCATTGTCACTCAAATCTATTCCTAAAAGCTCATGAGGTCGGTAATTTATATTGTGCATGCGGAGTAAGCAAGTAATCAAACAGCATGGAGAGAAAACAAAAGGGTTTTGGAAAAGTATAAATTGTGAATTGCCAACTTTCGGACATTATTAAATGTTAACAATATCAGTCCATCCATTCCTCCATCCATTTTGTATGGCACTTATCCACATTAGGGTCGTGGGTAAGCTGCAGCCTATCCCAGCTTACTTTGAGCATGAGGTGGGCTACACTCTGGACTGGTCGCCAGCCAATTACATAGCACGTTTAAACAAACAACCATTAATACTCACATTTGAATCCAGACTCGAAATTGTCCGTAGGTATGAATGTGAGTGTGAATGGTTGTCTATATGTGCCCTGCAATTGGCTGGCGACCAGTTCAGGGTGTACCCCGCCTATAGCCCAAAGTCAGCTGGTTTGGGAGCCAGCAGACGCGTGACCCTGGTGAGGATAAGTGGTTCAGCAAATGGATGGTTGGACCTGTAACAGTATATAGGTCGATGTGCCTCAGTTAACCTACCATGCATGTTTTTGTTATGTGGGAGGGAGCCGGAGTACCCAGAAAAAAAACACGCAACACGGGGCAGAACGTGCAAACGTTACGCCACACAGGAAGTCCTGAGTCGAGATTTGAACTAGAGGCAGACATTTTTTGGGGATTCCCACTGGATCCTGCGGTATGGGAGTAAATTTCATGATTAATCACGTGATTGGACAGGAACGGGAGTGAAAGTCACAGGGAGCGGGAACTATGACAAAAAAGTCACAGAGAGTGGATAGGAGTGACTGACTGATTTTCAAGATATTACTATCTCAAATCTCGGGGTGGTCCAGTACCCATGCCCCTCCCTTTGGGACCGGTCGGGCGCTTTGGTTGGGCAAGGCGCTGGGTTGGCCCCCCTTGCTGATGGAGGGGCCCGGGCCCACCCTTCCTCAATGTGCCGGGTCAGCAACTCCGTACACCAGTTGACTAACATACATGTGATATGTTCATTCGCTTATAAGTTCCATATAGACACGCTTTAGGCTTTAATTGCTTGTGCTGTGACAGCAAACAATAACACAGGTTATATTAAGATATCAACTCAAGAGGTTTTCAAACTCCCCTGCTGCACAGCAAAACTGTTTCAGCACAAAAGGCATACAGATCCACCTTTCTACATGGCCATGCAGCTGAACAGGACAGGTTTAAAAAAATAAAAATAAAAAAAGATATCTCAAAATCAACGATACCAACCACATAGATTTTCCCCACTCGTAACTACATTTACAGCTGATTTTTACATCCATCCATCCATCCATTTTCTGAGCCACCTCTCCTCACTAGGGTCGCGGGCGTGCTGGAGCCTACCCCAGCTATCATCGGGCAGGAGGCGGGGTACACCCTGAACTGGTTGCCAGCCAATCGCAGGGCACAAACAAACAAACAACCATTTGCACTCACAGTCACACCTACGGGCAATTTAGAGTCTTCAATTAATGCATGTTTTTGGGATGTGGGAGGAAACCGGAGTGCCCGGAGAAAACCCACACAGGCACGGGGAGAACATGCAAACTCCACACAGGCGGGGCCGGGGATTGAACCCAGGTCGTCAGAACTGTGAGGCTGACGCTCTAACCAGTCGCCCACCGTGCCGCCTCATTTTTACATTTGCTCTTAAATGCAACACTTAGCGCAGCCTAAGGCTGTCACTATAAAATCTTTTTAGAATCAATTATCCTATCAAAGGCCAGCCTAGGGCTGTCACTATCGAATCTTTTTAGAATCGATTATCCTATCGACTATTCCATCAAAGAATTGGCCCCATTATTTTATTTTTTTTTCCCCATTAACATGCATTTTATTCTCATTTATGATGAATGGACTGCTATCCTTTAACTGCACATGTTGGTACTTAGAGTATTTAATACATTTGGAGTGCAAAATGTTAGTTGAACGTGAGTTGAAGTGAATAAATGGAAGTATTTTATTACTTAACTTTTATACTTATTTGATTTAAGTCTGGTTCTTGAGTGCACCTGAATTTTGTTGTAGCATGTCTTGTACAATGACAAAGGATCTTTAATCTTGATCTAGAATAATCAGATGAAATTTGATTTTGCATTAAAATATATTGCAAAATCAATTTGTATTTGATAACTGTGTATTAACCAATTATTGGTGTAAGTTGATGCAAATTCAATTACTAACACTAAACACTGTCAAATGAAACATTTTGACACATTTATTTGTGCATCTGCTTCATTAACCAGTATTGTAGACTTTACAATAATAATAATAATACTCACAGGAGAAGCTTGGTTATAAAGGAGAGCTCCATTCTGCTGACGAGTGACAAGTTATTAGTTTACCTTTGAGGTACACATCAGCAGCTGCAAGTTTGTATTTCCACCTTTAATGGTAACACTGATGCTGCTCTTGCTCATGTTTGGCCTCATAATGTACACTTGCGATTGAATGTCAGTGCCAGTCGCTATATTCTCAATTTGGCGATATTGTTTTTTTTTTGTTTTTTTTGTACTGTGTCAAAAGATCTACATGTATTTTTGTGCAACAGCCCAACAACACATGACAGACGCTTCGATTGTATGTTATCCTTTTAAATGGTGATGTTTTTCAAGACTGGTACAAATTTAATGCTGCAATTCTTCTTTATCTAGAGAAAACCTCGCCTGGTACCTAATCCAGTCCCCACGTCTCCCACCAGCAGCACCCCGGAGCCTGACACCAGCACTGTGCCCCTCGACAACGCCACCATTCCGAAATCTGCACTACAGGCCCCCACAGGTAAATGCTGTAATATTACAGTGTTCCCCCACTCTATCGCTTCTCATCGATTCTCATTGTCATTTTGCCCGCCTAGTTTGTGTCTACCTAAACAAGTATGGCAAGGTTGGGCCCCATCTGGACCAGCGGCGCATCCAGCAGCTGCCGGACCACTTCGGGCCCGGCCGGGCGTCGTCTGTGCTTCAGCAGTGCGTCCAAGCCTGCGTTGACTCTGCCCACAACCAGGCAACCATCTTCTCCTGCCTTAAGGCCGGCCAGGGGGGTGAGGTCATTTCAGGTGAGGTTATTTGAAATAATAGTATGAAAATATGAAATATGAAATGAACTTTGCTTGAAATACTGACTGACTGAGTTTGTGGGTGAATATGTGCTTCCAGCCTTCTTTGAGAAGCAGCAGCACACGCTGACGCTGCCTACCGTCAGCAGTGTCACCTATGTCCTCCGCTTTCTGGAGAAGCTCTGTCACAACCTTCACTGCGACCCACTGTTTGGGAGTCAGCCTGTGGCCAGAGAAAACCTGCACTACGACGGCCACACTTTCCATACAGGTACACGTCAGCCCTGGTTACATGTCATCTGATAAAAAATGAAAGCTACAGGGAACCTCCGTTTATCGTGGGCTATACGCGACCCCCCCTCTATTGTATGACATCGCTGACTCTTGCTCACATACTTCTCCAAATAAGAGGAAAAATGTGCTTGCTTCTAGATGTTTATTTTGCAGTTCCAATAGAGGTTTCCTTTAAAACGAACAGATAAAACAAGAGAATTAAATTGAATTAGGCCTGGTTGATATATATATAATTTTTTTCCCCCCAAGTTTTTAATTGCGTATAATTTAAAAAATAATAAACTAAAAATGTTTTGGCTTCCATAGCTACCACCCTCCCCCTTCTTTCCATCACAGACTAGTGTAACAACATGGCTACCGCTAATGAAAGCAAAAGATTTGTTCAAAAGAAAGGAATTGTGGCAACAGACGTGGAATAAGTAGCTGCACGCTGTTAAGTCTGTCAAAAAGCCCATTGCAACAAAAGACGGCAGCACAGCGAACTTATTCCAGCATCGGAAACGTCAGCATCCAGCCAAGTGGGAGAAATGTCAATCTTTAAAAGGGGAAAAGGCTCGCTACAACCAACAAACTCCTGCTAAAAAGCAGCTTACTGTGGTGGAATAATTTATCGAAGGCATCATGTATGAAATGTAAATGGGCACGATGGAGGGCAATCACTCAAGCGGCCGCTTTGCACATCGCTAAAGTTATGGCCCATAGCTACAGCAGAAAGATTGCGTTTATCCACTTACTGCAAACTGTAGACCCCAGGTATGTACTAAAAAACTATTCACGCCTACCTGCATATTTTTTTGCTCTTGAGTTTCACGTCCCAAGATGCAACCCGTTTAAACACTCTGCTCCTTCTTAATGGAGGAGTAGCTAGAGTTGGTCTCCAGCTACAGTATGTGCTACCTAGCTGCAAGTTGCCTCACCCTATTTGTACAACAGTACTTGTGAGAAAATCAGATGAGACCTGGAGGGGGTGTCGTTGTCTTCTACAACGACAGAGGTGGTCCAGTAGAATCATGCAGCCGTACACGGGTTTAAATGTATAAAAGATACAGACAACAAGCACAGATCTCATGTCCTACCCCTCAACCAAAATATCATGTTGATTTTGTAAGAGTTGGGCATCGTTTGAATTTGAGCGATTCCGGTCCCGATTCCGGTTCCTTATTTCGATTCTGGTTCCAAACAATTCTCAATTCCGATTCTTTTAGGGGGCTGGGTCAAAAAGGTTTGCATGCTTTAAATAAAGATTGTCCAAATTATGAACATCCATTTTCTTAGCAGCCCGCAGCATAGACTAAAATGAACATTTGACTCTGGGTTCTTTATAACCAGTATCAATAGCAAACCTATGAACTAAAAGGCAATGTGTGTGGAACTAACCAAGTTGACTTAATATTTATTAATTAATGTTTCAGCTAAAAGTTAAATGTAGCATTGTTAAAATCGTTATTTGGGACTGTTTTATCACGTCAAATGGTTTATATGGTTTTAGCCTTTTATTTTGAAGGGTACGCATCGGAACTCAGCATTTTGGCACGAAAAGTAACTTCACACAGCACCGGTGTGATATATATATATATATACACACCCGCACACAAACACAACCCCAATTCCAATGAAGTTGGGACGTTGTGTTAAACATAAATAAAACAATACAATGATTTGCAAATCATGTTCAACCTATATTTAATCGAATACACTACAAAGATAAGATATTTAATGTTCAAACTGATAAACTTGTTTTTGTTTTTTTTTAGCAAATAATCATAAACTTAGAATTTTATGGCAGCAACACGTTCCAAAAAAGCTGGGACAGGTGGCAAAAAAGACTGAGAAAGTTGAGGAATGCTCATCAAACACCTGTTTGGAACATCCCACAGGTGAACAGGCTAATTGGGAGCAGGTAGGTGCCATGATTGGGTGTAAAAGGAGCTTACCTGAATTGCTCAGTCATTCACAAGCAAAGATGGGGCGAGGTTCACCTCTTTGTGAACAGGTGCGTGACAAAATAGTCTAACAGTTTAAGGACAATGTTCCTCAACGTACAATTGCAAGGAATTTAGGGATTTCATCATCTTCGGTCCATAATATCATCAAAAGGTTCAGAGAATCTGGAGAAATCACTGCATGTAAGCGGCAAGGCCGAAAACCCACATTGAATGCCCGTGACCTTCGATCCCTCAGGCGGCACTGCATCAACAACCGACATCAATGTGTAAAGGATATCACCACATGGCCTCAGGAACAGTTTAGAAAACCAACGTCAGTAAATACAGTTCGGCGCTACATCCGTAAGTGCAACTCTACTATACAAAAAAAGCCATTTATCAACAACACCCAGAAACGCCGCCGGCTTCTCGGGGCCCGAGGTCATCTAAGATGGACTGATGCAATGTGGAAAAGTCTTCTGTGGTCCGACGAGTCCATATTTCAAATTGTTTTTGGAAATTGTGGACGTCGTGTCCTCCAGGCCAAAGAGGAAAAGAACCCTCCGGACTCTTATGGACGCAAAGTTCAAAAGTTCTGTGATGGTATGGGGCTGTGTTTCATGGACATCCCTGCTTATTTCAGCAAGAAAATGCCAACCCACATTCTGTACGTGTTTCAACAGCGTGGCTTCATAGTAAAATAGTGCGGGTACTAGACTGGCCTGCTTGCAGTCCAGACCTGTCTCCCATTGAAAATGTGTGGCGCATTATGAAGCGTAACATACGACAAGGGAGACCCCGGACTGTTGAACAGCTGAAGCTGTACATCAAGCAAGAATGGGAAAGAATTCCACCTACAAAGCTTCAACAATTAGTGTCCTCAGCTCCCAAACGTTTATTGAATGTTGTTAAAAGAATAGGTGATGTAACACAGTGGTAAACATGACCCTGTGCCAGCTTTTTTGGAACGTGTTGCAGCCATAAAATTCTAAGTGAATGATTATTTGCTAAAAACAATAAAGTTTATCAGTTTGAACATTAAATATCTTGTCTTTGTAGTGTATTCAATTAATTATAGGTTGAACATGATTTGCAAATCATTGTATTCTGTTTTTATTTATGTTTAACACAACGTCCCAACTTAATTGGAATTGGGGTATTTTTTTTTTAATGGATTGAACCAAATGCTATAAAAGGTTTATTCTTTTCCTTACCCACTGATGAGGCACAAGGTTGGTGTTTGTGATACAGTGAGACAGCGGTGATGTGAATTTTGTCCCAATTTATTGTGATATAAAGTTGCTACGGTGAATTTTTAATGTGAAGCTTTTTTTTCTGTCATCGGCTCTTACGTTGGTTTGAAGACTAAAATAAACGCTAAAAACCATCAGTGCAAAAGTGCAACTAACCGTTTACCTTGTTAGCTGCCTCATTGTTGGCACAGACGTATTTTGTTTCACTCACCCAATTGACTAAGAGTTGAGTTCACCGAAGCTCCACGCGGTGTAGGCTGAGGCTCGGAGCGTGTCAGACGTTACACATTGTGAAAGCCTCCTTTGCGCAATATAATCTTCTTCCAAGTGTTGCACTGAGGCGACTGGTCATTAATTTTAACAGAGTTAAGACACACTTTTGTTCGCCACCGTTGGGCACAAGCACGTCTTGGTGCGTTTGTCCTGCTTTCAGTCGCTTCTCTATGCTATGCTACATTTATGTTCCCAGAAGTATTTTATTCAAACTGTTATTTGCACTTACTTTTCTTAGGAAAAAGTAAAATCGGTCGGGAAAAAAGTATATAAAAAAAAAAAAAAAAGTAAAAGGGGGGGAGGGGGGGGGGGGGAATTGGGGAAAAAAATCGCAAATTAATTTGTATTTTTTTTTTAAATATGACATTTTATTTTTAGGCCATATCGCCCAGCCCTACATCCTATATTTAAACACCAAAATGTTCAACCAAACTATATAATAGCAGAGGTTTGCTAGCTTAATGCTAACATATTAGAAGAAAGGCTGTAGACATGACTGCTACTTTAACACACGTGGAGCAGCAATAAATACAAAATTACAATATAGGCATGTATTCTCACTGTCCAGTTGCAAAAAAACACTATTCCTGTAGTTTAGTTGTGGACCTTCTCTGCCTCTTTTTCTTGCGTTTCTTCCTCTGCTGTTGCATGTCTTCCAGTAGACCTCAGTGCCGCCCAGCATTTTGCAGCACAACATAATCCTGCATTAAAGACTTGCAATTCTAAATTTGGACTTGCCTGTATACTGTAAAAATCTGCAATATAGCTTCAGGTTCACTGTATAACACTTCCCTTTTTGCATTCAGACAGGAGAAGTTTGGGAGACAACTTGACCACGGGTCCCGGTCGAGGCACTAAGAGGCTCCTGCAGGATTCGTACAAAAGCTCCATGCCCTCAAAAGTGGTCAAGATCTCCCGGCCCTCTGCCAATGGTACGACTACCTCATGATATATTTCATAGTGATGAATAACAGCACTCCTTATTGTCAGCAGATGGAAAAAATTGTGTCATATTTGTTGATGCTCACATACTGTAATTCCTCAGACAGTGACCTACACTCTAATTCACGACGGGCATCAATTTCTGTGTTCACTTGAACAGGGCTTTTGCACTAGTAGCACCAACTAAAAAAGTTGGTCGCACCAGCACATGATTTAGTTGCACCATTTTTTTTTAGAAGGTACAGCACGACCATGACATACCATAGTTTCGTATGAAGACTCAAGAGATGATATTTTCAAGATATGTTACTGTGAACAAAATTTTGTCCGCAACAAGCAGTAGCAGACAAAACAGGTCAATTAAATTTAAAAAACAAACAACAAAAAATAAATTATTTACTTTTATTTGATCATTTGTTAAACTCAGAGGGGCTAGTTCTTATAATGAGGGCTCCTAACCCTCTTCCCCCTGGGAAATCCACTTAATTTTGAGCATTATCACAACCATTAACATACATTTAAAAATGATTACAGAAGTGTACCACCATATGAAAGTATCATTTATGATTCGTCATACTATTTTGCAAATGATATACTCGCAAAACAAACCAATTTACCTATTTAAAATCATAGTCCCAAACAGAAGATAAATAAATCATTACTAATGTAATTATTGCACTTTATTTTAATGATAGTTTGTTTTCCTATACAATCCCCTTTAAAGGAGTCTGGACTTTTTAACTTTGCACATACAGTATCTGTATGTCTATGCTATAAACAGGGTTTAGATAGATTTGTTAGCTTTGCTAGCTTCATGACAAAGTTATTAAAACCTTTGCCCATGACTGTGTCTCTGTGTTTGTAATAATGAGTGGAATGAAAACGAGACACAAATTAAGCCGGCAATCTTTGCAGTTAACAGTATAGCTTCCCCAACACACACGCACGCACGGACAGATCCTCGTAATTTTGAGACTATCATACGTCACTCAGGGAAACAGCTTTTGGTATTATTCCCGCGACAATTATAGCAGCATTGATAGTGATAATGTTGTGTGTAAATAGAAAAGCTGTAGGTGACTTGGCGGCAGGAGCGGTTTACCGGCTTACCAGACTTTAAATGGTCGTGGGCTAGCGAGCTTGCTCACCAGTAGTCCAGATGAGTTGAAGCCCCACACTTGTCATTTAAAATAAATAAGTAGCGGGCTAGCATCAATATAGGTATGTGGTGGCCACTGGCCAGACGCATCAGCGTACGTTGTGGTGGCATATTTAACAGTAACCCTATAACCCGACGACAGGCAGCCAATCATATTGCAGCAGGTTGCTTTTAACTCAAATGGAATTCATAACAATGATTGACACGCCGTCACATGGTCATAGCGCTCTCTCTCGCTCTCTCTCTCACGCACTCAGTCTCTCAAAGAGGATATTGCAGCGGGGGGAAAAAGGCGACTTTCAACCATTAAAACATGCACTCAGGCAAATGTGACGATGAAATTTGTAGTCCAAAAAAAAGGTCACGTGACCAATTTGGTTTTAGTCTCGAGCCCTGTTGTACCCTTTTTGTAAATAAATTTGCTATGACTCATACCACCACCGTGGGTCACTGCAGACGCCATTATCATAGCACACCACATGTTCAGCAGACTTGGCGTCTGAAAAAATTATGTTTATAGTGCAGGTGACGGGGCATTTTTAAAGCTGAAGTTTACAGTTGAGTTGAAAGAGAGTGCTTGAAATGGCATCTGTAAAGCTGAAGTTTAGTGTTTTTTTTAAATAAAGTGTTTAAAATGGCATGTGTAACGCTGAAGTTTAAGATGAAATTCAAAGAGGAATTGCTTCTTAAGATGGAATCTGTAAAACAGAACGGTATGGTGGAGTTTAAAGAGTGAGTGCTTGACATGGTACAGTGGGGCAAAAAAGTATTTAGTCAGCCACCAATTTTGCAAGTTCTCCTACTTAAAAAGATGAAAGGGCTGTAATTTGCATCATAGGTATACCTCACCTATGAGAGACAAAAGGACGGAAAAAAACAGAAAATCACAGTCTGAGTTTTAAAGAATTTATTAGCAAATTATGGTGGAAAATAAGTATTTGGTCACCTAGAAACAAGCAAGATTTCTGGCTCTCACGGACCTGTAACTTCTTCTTTAAGATGCTCCTCTGTCCTGCACTCGTTACCTGTATTAATGGCACATGTTTGAACTCGTTATCAGTATAAAAGACACCTGTCCACAACCTCAAGCAGTCACACTCCAAACTCCACTATGGCCAAGACCAAAGAGCTGTCAAAGGAAACCAGAAACAAAATTGTAGACCTGCACCAGGCTGAGAAGACTGAATCTGCAATAGGTAAGCAGTTTGGTGTGAAGAAATCAACTGTGGGAGCAATTATTAGAAAATGGAAGACACACAAGACCACTGATAACCTCCCTCGATCTGGGGCTCCACGCAAGATCTCCCCCCATGGGGTCAAAATGATCACAAGAACAGTGAGCAAAAATCTCAGAACCATACGGGTGTACCTAGTGAATGACCGGCAGAGAGCTGGGACCAAAGTAACAAAGGCTATCATCAGTAACACACTATACCGCCAGGGGCTCAAATCCTGCAGTGCCCCTTGTCCCCCTGCTTAAGCCAGTACTTGTCCAGGTTCACTATTGGTGAAAATAGCATATTTTATCAGTTGAATGTTCTGTGCTGGTCAGGGGAGTCTGTGGAGACCAGCACGGTGGCGCCAACAGTAGAGCACTTAAAGAAGACCCCCTGCTCCCCGAGCTCACAAAAGTTGGAGAGCCGTGTAGATCGTGAAGGCACGTCAGGTACTCGCGCGCACACATGTACACACAGAGTACCTGCATGAGTCGGTGCTTGTGCTCCTTTAGGATCGGGTTCCGGCCAGGACCCCACCTTGTGGAGCGTCGAAGACGTCATGCAGTACATCCAAGACATCGACCCCGTGCTGGCGCCGCACGCCGACCTGTTCAGGAAACACGTAAGCATACGTGGATATCATTACAGTGGTACCTTGACTTACGAGTTTAATTCGTACCATGACCAAACTCGTTACTCAATTTACTCGTATAGCAAATCAAGTTTCCCCCCTGAAATCATTTGAAATGCCATCAATCTGTAAAAGAAATTTTTATTACGTGGTTTGAATAAAGAAAAATAGCACTTGTATAAAAATGTAACATCATAAAAGACGACAAAGAAATCATCTGGTTTTGTAAAGAGTAATTTCTGTACATACTTACTGTACAGTATTCGTAGATTTAAGTGGCGTGGCCTAGTGAGATTCAGCAGTGGTGCCTACAGCAGCGCATTGCAAGTTCTCATTTTGTATGCAACATCACCCCGAGCCCTGCCGCGAATAGCAAAAATCTATAAGTAATTGACGCCAAGAGTTAGAAGTGCCTATAGACTCCACAAGATGGTGGAAAAGCACTACATTGAAGCTCCTCAACTTACATCAACATAGTTCCTTGGCACCAAGATTCCACAAGAGTGCGCCAAAGCAATACTTAGAAGCACAAAAACAGCGATATGGGAGTATCTCCATCCATCCATTTTCTGTACCGCTTATCGTCACTAGGCTTGCGGGAGGATGCTGGAGCCTATCCCAGCTAACTTCGGGCAGGAGGCGGAGTACACCCTGAGCTGGTCGCCACCCAATCGCTGTGTGTGTGTGTATTTTCTTTTTTTTTTTTTTTTTTAACGATACGCATTAGCTTTAATATTGTGGCTTTATTATGTTGAATTCTATTGAATTGTTTTCTAATTCAAAACTAAACTATGGTGGCTCACAGCATTAAATACATTATTAAAGAGCAAACACATCTCAGTATTAATATAACTGATTAGAGTTGGGCAGAAATACAAATCACAAGTGGGTAACCACAAACTTATAGCATATAAACGTGAATGGAATCATGGGTACACATTGTATATGGGTAGTAGACCTTTCTTAATTTTTGGGGTCAAGTTTGGGGGTGCCTATTATAATCAAGAGCGAATTATACATGAGAAATTACAGTATCTGGGGGAACATTGTATTGTATAAAAACAAAACGGAATAAAAGAGAATGTAAACAAATACACTGGTTTTAGTGTAAGTGTAATTACTGTATGTACAAGGGTTGCGTTGTGTAAAAAAAAAAAAAGGAACACGGTACCTCATGACAAAATTATACCATATTTTTTATTATCCATCAATCCATTTTCCATACCGGTTCTCCTCACTAGGGTCGCGGGCATGCTGGACCTTATCCCAGCTATCTTCGGGCGAGAGGCGGGGTACACTCTGAACTGGTCACCAGCCAATCAAAGGGGACGTATAAACAAACAACCAATTTAGAGTCTCAAATTAACCTACCCTGCATGTTTTTGGGATGTGGGAGGAAGCCGGAATACCCGGAGAAAACCCACGCAGGCACGGGGAGAACATGCAAACTCCACACAGGCGTGGCCGGATTTGAACCCGGGTCCTTAGAACTGTGAGGCGGATGTTGAAAAATACATTAAAAAATATATTTCACATGTTCAGATGTGGTGGCACGGTGGTCAACTGGTTAGCACATCTACTTCACAGTTCTGAGGACCAATTTAGTTAAATTCCCGGCCCCGCCTGTGTGGAGTTTGCATTTTCTCCCTGTACCTGCGTGGGTTTTCTGCGGGCACTCCTGTTTCCTCCCACATCCCAAAAACATGCATTGTAAGTTGATTGAAGACTCTAAATTGCCCTTAGGTGTGAATGTGTGCGCGAGTGGTTGTTTGTTTATATGTGCCCTGTGATTGGCTGGCGACCGGTTCAGGGTGTACTCCGCCTCTCGCCTGAAGATAGCTGGGATAGGCTCCAGCACACCCGCGACCCTATTGAGGATAAAGCGGTACAGAAAATGGATGAATGGATGTTCAGATGTGTTCAAAAATGTTAGTTACATTATTTAATTTTATCAGGAGTATCCTAACTGGTATACTAATATTATTTTGTATTGACTCTTTTTCTCGATGAATAAACGGCTGAAGAGTGCACGAGGAGCTGTCGGTCTCTTTACCCACCTGCCGAGGGCATTACCGTACCCGAATTCATCTTTTTTTGTTTGTTTTTTTCCCCCGCAATTCACTCGCGCGCCGGCATGACTGGTACTGGTTCATACCTGGGGGGGGGGAGGGGGGGGAGACCAAGCATAAAACTCCTAAGTTGGGGTACTTGTAAGTCAAGGTGCCTCTGTACTCCATATGTCCAGCATGAAGATGACATGACGTGAGCGTCTGTCCTCCGCCGCAGGAGATCGACGGCAAGGCGCTGCTGCTGCTGCGTAGCGACACGATGATGAAGTACATGGGCCTGAAGCTTGGCCCCGCCCTCAAACTCACTTTTCACATCGACAAGCTCAAACGAGCCTGAGGGGTGGAGCAGTGGGGCGCAGGGAGGTCGCCTTCTAAAGGTCGCCACTTCCTTTAAGGAGCACAATTTGACTCATTACATTCATCGGTCGCCACCTTTGGAATCACGTCCACCTCATCCAATGAGGATGCTTTATTTCATGCAGCACAATCCAGCCCCAAGGCAGCATGCGATGTTTTTTCATTTTATTTTTTTATTACTATGACACTTAAACTTCAAAACAGGCTTTTTAATGGCCAGATTTTAACAGTTACATGCATTCTGTACATTTCACCTTTTGTACTTTTAACATAATGTATTTTGCCTTTTTATTGGAGAACGCAAAATGATAAAATCATTGCGTTTGATCCCAATAGTTGGGAATACTTTTAACAAATGTCTCTTTTGGAGGCACACACAGCTACATTAACTATAGCCGGATGAATTGCATTTTGTTTTGTTTTTTTACTAAATGACAAACTATAATTCTGCCATGACAAAATCGTTTTTTTCTTGTGGATGTTGTTTACATTGTCTTTGTTTCTTGTACTTTTTAAAAATGTTTTGATACTATATTAGAGTTCCTACATAAAGAGAACTATGATGTGTTAAGCCGCTTAATAAAGATATAATGCGACTTTTAGTTGCTTATATTATTTTTTGGGTTAGTGGATTTTTATTTGATGATGCACTAATAGGACTACTTATGGCATAAGATTTTTAAAATCTAGTGCAGATGTCTACTACAAATTTTGCCTTAATCGTAACGTAGTTGTCCTACTAGTCAGGACAAAGAGCATACTAGTACAGTGGGGCAAAATGTATTTCGTCAGCCCCCAATTGTGCAAGTTCTCCCACTTAAAAAGATGAGAGAGGCGTGTAATTTTCATCATAGGTATACCTCTTCTAAGAGAGACAAAAGGAGGGGAAAAATTCCAGAAAATCACAGTCTGAGTTTTAAAGAATTTATTAGCAAATTATGGTGGAAAATAAGTATTTGGTCACCTAGAAACAAGCAAGATTTCTGGCTCTCCCCGACCTGTAACTTCTTTAAGATGCTCGTCTGTCCTCCACTCGTTACCTGTATTAATGGAACCTGTTTGAACTCGTTATCAGTATAAAAGACACCTGTTCACAACCTCAAACAGTCACACTCCAAACTCCACTATGGCCAAGACCAAAGCGCTGTCAAAGGACAAGAAACAATATTGTACACCTGCACCAGGCTGGGAAGACTGAATCTGCAATAGGTAAGCAGCTTGGTGTGAAGAAATCAACTGTGGGAGCAATTATTAGAAAATGGAAGAAATACAATACCACTGATAATCTCACTCGATCTGGGGCTCCACGCAAGATCCATACATGGACCTTAAAATGGATATCAGAGCGTTATCTTGCCAAAGTGAGCCCTGATGTGAATTTTACTCTGTGATCGATGATCTAAATTTTGCTCGCTACTTTTATTTATCAATTATTGCTCACGCTGCTGTTTGCGCCAATCCAATTTACGCCCCAGTGACGTTTAAGTCAAGTTCACCAATCACAACACAAGAAAGTCACATGACGTCACACATTTTCTATTGGGTTCGCCGAGCATAGGTATTAAGACTAGATAAATCAGCCCGGCTGATTGTCGTGCTTACGTGTCAGCCATGTTGGGAAGGTTGTCGTTAGCATGAAGGCAACCGGCGCTCTATTCGTGTTTACATTTAGACGAACAAAAAAAACAGCTTTCATGAATTGTAGTATTTGTCTGGCACTGTCTGCCCAAATGTGGATATTTCAGCGCACTTATAACTTAAAACATCGTGCAGTAAATTGCAGATGATGATGTAGTTTTGACTGTGCGCGCACACACAGCAACACCAGAATTTGCACATTCACATTCTATTTTTTATTTATTTATTTATTTATTTTTAAAGTTACTCACTATTTACTCAGTACTTAAGTAAATAGTGTTTTCACTGTGTACTTTTTGCTCTTAAGTAATTTTTGGGAGGGCTATTTACTTTTACTTGAGTCACATTATTGTCAAGTAACAGTACTCTTACTTGAGTACAATGTTTGGCTACTCTACCCACATCTGGGGCGGACATCCTCTATTGCTACTTTACATTTAAGAACATGTTTGCTCATCAGATCAGCCAGTGTTGTATTTGTTGTGCTGGTCTTTTGTATTTTCACGTTGAAGTGTTGCAGGTCGTGGCCCTGGTTGTGGTCCCAGCGGAACCGCGACGCACACATAACATCGGCGACAAGAGCTGATCCGCTTGTACATCTTGTATTAATTAGGAAACGCGCCTACAATTATCTAACTACCGTAATTTCTCGTGTATAATGTGCACCCATGTATAATACGCACCCTCTAAGTTGACCTCAAAATTCTGGAAAACCCTTCTACCTATGTATAATGCATTTTTACAATGCATGATTTTGCTTCTACCCATATGATCAAAACATGAAGTATTATCTGTATTTTGTTAGGGTTTTTTTCAAATAATTATTCTGAAGTTAAGCACTTGGTTTGAACACTTAATGCTTTTTTTAAATTTACTTGCTCTTATTTTGAAATTCACAGCCCTACTTTTATTTAAGAATTTATGTTAAAATCCTCAAAATTCTTTGCGGGGGCCCAGGGGATCCCCCCTACAATGTCTTTTTTTTTTTTTCATGCCTTTGGTGTTTGCATGTCTGTAGTCTAAATAACACGCAAGCACAAACTGACGCGACATCGCCCAAGGGCAAACAAATATGCGCACTAGCACTTTACACAAACACAAAAAGTCATTAAACTCACCTTTTGGCATTTACATACGATAATGTCACAGGTAGACTACTTGGGCTATAATAGCTGCTTCGGGAGAGAAGCTGAAACACTTTCAGTTTCACTTTGAGTGTGTGTGATATGTATTCAAGGCCTGCCAAAAATATATGTATATGCAGGGGGGTGGTTCTCTAGTATTTCACATTTTAAAACCGAGGCACGTTACTGACATATGTTAGCCTGCAGGGGGTAGCAGAGTCTCACTCTGGTCATTCCCTCCCTCCCTCCCTTTTCCTCTCCCTCAGTCTCCTTGGTGTTTCTCCTTGGGACTGTGACATGTTGTGCCATGGGTGGGCCACATCTCCATCTGTTCCCCTCAGCATCATGATCAGTGTGCTATTTTTTTATTCGGACGCTTAATTACCAGCCAACCCCTTGCATCCGACAAACAAGTTGTTGCATTGTTTGTGATGACAGCAATGGCCTTCACTGTCGTTCTTTGTCACCACACCAGTGGGCTTATATTGGCTTTAGTGTATGTGTGTGTGTGCGCGGGTGTGTGTGTGAGTGGTGTGTGACGTCGGCAAAAACGTTCAACCGCATCCTCTGAGTGCAAACAGGAAAACTGACCCAGCCCACTGATTGTAACTGACATGCATATATGTGTGTGTGTGTGTGAGAGAGAGAGAGAGAGAGAACACGTACATGCATGTGACAAGCCGCGGCCCTGATGTCTGTGCTTATTGTTGATGTTAGACAGTGTGTGTCTTTAAGCGGCGCTATTTATAACCAGAAATAACAGCTCTTTGTGCTTAATATTATGTGTTTGTGAAGGTGCTGCTCTCACTAAGTGTCACCTCTTACAACACATTAGCGATGTATTGTAATGACACATAATGGTGTATAGATAGCAGTCCTTCGACCTGGATGTTTACCTGCCTGATATATTGACTCGTACATCACTCATACAGCCATATGGAAGTGTCGTTGTGGTGTAGAAGCACACACAACAGATTTCCTATAGGAAATTATGTAAAGCGAATTAATTTTTTCGCCATTGTGAAAAGCTGTTAACCTTATGTGTAAAAATAGGTTAACCACTGTATGATGAAACCACCGGCGGGAGGTCAGCAAGGTCTTCGCTGTTGGCCTAAACCCTATCAGAAGCACCGACCCACATTTACAGAACTGAAATTTTATTCATTTATTCCTAATAGTCAATGTTCTTCATTTTGTAGCATTTCTCTTATTTTTTGTCCTATCAAATTTCAGCCTCTTTATGTTGCCACGGCAATATAATCTGGCCAGGGCCTTCACAATCAGTAGTGTTAGCCCTTGTAACTACACATTAAATACAATGTTATACATACAGTATACTCTACTGTATATTGTATGATACATTACAGTATTACCAAATGATACTGTCACCTTGTGGTGTTTCATTGGTATTGCTTAAAATAAATTCAGATATTTGTTTGTAAATACATGTTTTCAGACATTTGCTGAAAACGTGAAAAGACAGAAATACAGTACTCATTTCTTACTCAGGTAAGAACTTCTTCATCCGTAACAGAAATTATCAGATTTTATTATTCATTCAAATTTGGCAGGGTTGTTAACAACACTCTTCTCTAAGGTGTGTCAAATTTTGAAGACATACAATGTTAATTTTTGGTGTGCCATCAGTAAAGTTGAAGTGTTGGAAGAGAAAGTGCCTGAAATGGCATCTGTAAAGCTGAAATTTACTGTGGATTTTGAAGAGAAGGTGTTGAGTGTGAATCTGTAAAACCGAAGTTTTTTTTGTTGCGTTTAACGAAAAGGTGCTTGAATTAGCATCGGTAAAGCATGTTTACAGCGGATTTTAAAGAAAATTGCTTGAAATGGCATGTATAAAGCTGAAGTTTACAATGGATTTTAAAGAGAGAGTGTAGATTGTGGTATCTGAAAAGCTGAAAATTTCGGGGGCGTTCCAAGAGAAAATGGTTGAAACCTCGTCTGTAATATTGGTTTATTTAGAAAGTGCTCGACGTGGCATCTTTAAACTGAAGTTTACAGTGGAGTTGAAAGAAAAAGCTCTCGACAAAGCAACTGCAAAACTCAATGTACATTAAGGTTTATAGAGAGCGTGCTTATTTAATTTCTTCATTATTTTAATTTAAATATACTAAGTTTTCTAATTCTGTTTTACTTGCGCAGTTTTTAATTCTGAAATGAATTATAATTTAATTACACTGATTCATGTTTACTACACCATGAAAGCCTGTAATTAGGATGTAGTGTTCTCACATGTATTTATTAACATTGAAAAAAGTAAAAGTCCCCTTAAAGTTTTGATGATCATAAATAGTTTATCATTGCACACACACGATTCTTAAACAGAGAGAGTTGTTTAATACATTTGTGTTTTTCTTTATAGTGCCACAATTGGAGTATAAATCTGTTTTTTCAGTTTGTCACTTTGAGATAAAAGTCTTTTCATTTCATCCATTGGATTGATACACGATGCTGTTGCCGGTTACGCAAATTCGGTGTCACAGTGAAAAAGTTGGAAACCTTTGGTAGTTTTGATAAAAACTGGGTTTTTTTCCCTCGTCTTCTCCAGTTCTCTGCTCCCCTGGGATAACCGCTTCATTTTGCTTTGTTTTGCTGCACTCATCCTGAATCAAGTCTGCACAAGAGGGAGCCCTCAAAACGATCAAGCATTTGGATGTTATTAAGAGTGTGAATTAAGACGAGCCTAACAATAATAATTGCTTTAAACTGAAGAAATGTTATTAATCTGTATTTATGGAAATCTCAGGGCTCCAAGCAATTGCCTGTGTTTGCCTGATGGTAAGTCCGTCCCTGACTGTGAGTGAGGAGCATGGGGGATGTTGGGGGATCGAGGCTGGGGAAGCCCACGCACGATCGACTCAGCTCACAACAGTAACAGAATACTGTTTAGTGTAACAGCGTTTAATCTGATTCCACTTGAAACACAAAGCATATAGTGGACATGTCTTGTAATGGTAATAATTCCATCACGGAGACGATTGATTTGTGACGTGATGTCATCTTTAATTGACTTGGCCATGAAATGACATCGACAAACGTCTCATTTTTCCAAACATCTACCCCTCCTCGCTTGATCTTTTCGACTCCTCGATGGGATCTATGAAGTGAGGAGTTAACGTAAACAGAGGACCAAGGATGTTGCAACTAAAGAAAGATTCAACTCAGGTCCACGGGTCACATCTCTTCCTCTTCTTGGTGCTACTACATTTCCCAAAACAGCCTGAGGGCAATTAAGATGCTTCCAGTGCAGGGTGAGGGTCCCGAAGACCTTTGAACGCGTAGTCTGTTTGAAAAGCACCAAAGACACTATTGGGACTATATTTGGACTTGCTATCTACTTTATCTGTCTACTTTTTTTTGATCTATCTATCTGAACAAGGTGTCTTTTTTTATCTATTGTAAATATCTGATGTCTTGCTTGACGACAGTCTGTTCATCTTGAGAGGCATATTTTTCCCGAAAACACTGGTCGGATTCCAATCTCAGGGAACACTGGTCAGGTGTGTACCGATCCGCTCTTTGAAATCGTATATTGGTCTGATGTCAGCAAAAAAATAAAAAATAAATTAAAAAATCGGCCTGGATCTAAAATCTCCAATTTGACCACTTTTTTATACAAGCAGTCCATTCCAGTTTTTCTCATACCTACTGTTGCTGATTATTGTTGTCTGTTTGAGTAATATCAAATGATCAAGCCTTTTCTAACATTTCATACGACAAAATAAGTAAATTATGTATGATTATTGCTGAAATCGGATTGGACCGATATCGGTTTCGCCCAAAACTCAAGACTGCAATATCGGTATCGGATCGGAAGTGAAAAAGTTGGATCGGGACATTCCTAAGCTCAGTAGCCTAGTGGTTAACTCCTCTGCCTCACAGTCAGGAAATCCAGGTTCAAATCTCTCTTACACAACCCAAAACATGCAAGCTAGGTTTACTGAAGGCTCTGAATTGTCCCAAAGTGTAAATGTAAGTGTTAATGGTTGTTTGTCTAAATGTGCCCTGTGATTGGCTGGTGTCCAGTTCGGAGTGCCCCACCTTTCAACCCAAAAAGTCAACTGGGATAGGCTCTGGCTCAGCCGCGCCCCTCATGATGACAAGCGCTATAGAAACTAGATGGAACGGAGCCCTTCAGACTCCACTGTACGTACAACTGATTGGTCAGTTTTTGTGAACCATATCGTACCTTAATGTTTCATAACCCGTGCCAGTGGCATCATTCTAAATTTAAAATTCATTATCTTCCACTAAAAGGAGGCAGCAGACCTACATTTTTGCTCACAGGGCTCAGAGGGTGGCTGTTGATGGAGGGAAGGGGGGGGTTTAATATCTTCCAATCTTGACAGCCCCCCGCACCCCACCACTGCAACCTGCCCACAGATGGAGTGGGCCAGCTCATGGCAGCCTTTGTCCTGGAAGGTAAAATGTTAGTCAGCCTACTGTAAGCGTGGGTAATAATATTGAACCAGGACTCCAAACACAGCCACATAAAGCTACTGGCGACTTTGTATTAGAGGCTGTATTTATATTTAATACAGAGTTAAATCCAGCCTCCTGTAAGCGCTGGTATTATCTAGCTGAGGGTCCAAAAATGCAGAGAGAATGGTGACTCTGTATTAGAGGCTGTTTTTATATTTAATACAGAGCTGTATGTTGTTCAGCCTGCTATAAATATATTATCTAACAAGGGTAAACAAATAAGTGTGTGTATATATATATATATATATATATATATATATATATAATCACACAGAGTAGGCAGGGTACGACAGGAAGCCTTTTTGAGTGGTGGCCTGACAAAAGCAAGTTGTAGTGGCCCTGTCAGAACCTTTACTGGCCCCGTATATTCATGACATCATACGTTAAGTTTTAGTGATTATTTCGTATTTAGCGTATTTATACTGTATTATTTAAGTCCCTTTTAAGAAATTATTGGTACAATGCATTTATGGCAATGACTGTACTAACCTCACTAAAATCAAGGCATTGCAATTCCACAAGTTAATAATAATTCTTAAAAGAATAAATCAATTACAGAATTATTCAAACTTTTGCTTATTATTGACATTCCAACAATGCTTTATCTTGTGTCGTGATGTTGTGCACACCATGTGTAATTAGTGGGGCTTCGATCAGTGTTTTATGCTGTCTATTCTGGTACCGATAATCCATGAGTGAGATCTGGCAGTCACTGCCAACACCGATCATATACATTAGCTGTAAATTTTGTATTTCTGTTGAGTGCTATTGGCTATATGATCTGATATGTTTATCTGGATTTGCTTCGCAGCACTTGCGCAGTGGGAAGGGGGCGGGGGCCTCTTAGGGGCAGTGTGGTGTGATGCAAGCATGGAGATACTCATGTTCTGTAAACTAAAAAAAGCATACAAGAAGAAAGTTGCGATATAACATTAATAAACTAGTTTTTCACAGATTTGGAAGAATATATGACAGTGAGTATTGTTATATTACCTGTCTGTATGTGTTACTACGGCGTTTGTGTGAATATTCGTATTTGAAGGTAAAACCCTTCCGTGACCAAATGCTAATACTAGCTAGCCTGTCAATAGAGTTTTCCATTGACTGTTAGCATTCACTGGCGATTTCTTAAACGATGTGTCTTGTATTTAAATATAAAATGACTGTAATCGTTTTTGTTGTGCGTTTAGTTTTACAGTAAACTCCATCTGGGGGGGGGGGTCAATAAACGGCACCCTCAGGGAGGGCAGATTAACATTCTACAGACTGCAAAGTACGAGCTGCTGTATGCTAACGACGTTAGCTTCGGCTATCGTTTTGAGGCTAACCCGAATGAGTGTCCTTTTATCCAGCCAGGCGGTGCTAGTCGTAGCTTCTCCTTACATAATCACAATAGCCTATCTGAGACGGGATGATTCGGTGATTAAGAATTTCGGACCGACACTGAAAATGCAGTTTGGGGCCATTTTCAGCAGGCGAAAGTTTTTAGTGATTTAAAAATTTGTAGTGGCCCGAGCCGGCCAGTGTCTATACTTAGGTGGTGGCCCGACTTGAGGCTGATATTTTCCGGGATTCCCACCGGGTCCCGTGGGTCCCGCGGTGTTACCCCGGGACGGGAGTGAATTTTACCATCAATCAGAACGGATTAATGCTATTTCCATTCATTTCAGTGGGAAACAATCATTTGAGATGCGAATGATTTAAGTTGCGAGGGTAGTCACGGAATGAAGATTCCAAGCTGTATCTTTAGGCACCACTGTCGTTGAAAATGTATTTTTTTTTTTTCTTATAACAGCAGATCCGCATACCAAGCTATTATATCGATAACTCTGGACGCCGCAGTATTATTATTCTCCACGTTGCTACAGTCACCGTTTTTTTGCTGCCCTTAGTCTCCTCTTGAATAGAGGAGACCCCAATTTGCCTGCATTATTGTTCACATGTCTCATTACAACTAAACATGTTATAAAAATGTCACTGCACAGAGCAGTTTTATAGGAACACTGGAAAATTATGGGCAACGTTTGTATTTCTGCTACTTGATCAGCAGAGTAGCCCCACGTAAAGCTTGACAAGAAGCGCTCTCTTGTACTAATTCCACCCCCACGCTTACAAACAGCCAGTCTGTCTTTGGTAGTATGTGCTCGCCACTGTCACCAGATTAGCACGTAGCTTTAAAGCCGTGCTCATAAAGACACTGTGTACAGAGCACAGGCTGCCCTAATACTGTTTGCCTCCCTTCTAACCTACAAAGTCGGCCGGGGGTGTGTTTCTACCTGCTCTCATAAAAATTGGACCCGAGTCATATAAAAGCTGCACGTACACGGTGTAAATAGAATCATATGAAGTCCTTGCAACATAATGCAATTCAGTTAGAAGGCCCCTGCAGGAGAATTGGACCTCAGTCATTATTGATCAGCTTGTGAAATATGTTACAGTGTGAACATAGCAATGCTTTTCCCCATGAAAAATAAAAAAAATTTTTAGCAGTCAACACAGTTGGATTATTTGTGTCAGTACATTCCACTGTTGGACAACACTATGTAATAACTGTGCTTTTAAATACCAGCAACCAGATCCTATTCATGGTCCACAAGCTTGTAACAAAGAGAGCTGTTTGCATTGCTATTGTTGACTTGAAAACTCCTTATCACCTACAATATTTTATTGGTAGTTACGGCCGCAACTAACAATTATTTTTATAACCGATTAATCTGTCGATTATTTCTTTCAATTAATCAATGAGATTTTTAAACAAAACATTTAAGTTCCATACCTTTATTCAAAAACAGGATATTATTTTAAATTGATGGTGAGGAACATTTTAGAAAACGGGCAAAATGTTGATCATTGTTTTCCAATGTAAAATTAGATGTAGTGAGGAGAAGCGGCTCAGAAAATGGATGGATGGGATGGATGGATAGAAAATTTTACATTAAAAAAGGTATCTAGACGATTAATCATTTACCAAAATAGTTTTTGATTAATTTGTTAATTGATTCATCGATTAATTGTTGCATCTCTATACTGTACTTTATGTAATAGACTGGTGGCCCAGCCTTGACAAGTGCTACCACTTTTTCAGAGAAAATTACAGAAAATTCTGACCTAGTGCATGTGTCTTTGGGAAACGGTCGCGTGACCTGCACGAGTCTGTCCGTGAATGTCTGGATGTGAGCTGTGGCCAACAGTAGCTCCTGTGTGAGTGCGCGCATTGTGTTTTTGTTTTACTGTTCTTCTGACGTTCAACAAATGTCTGAAAAGTGCATCGGCAACTGTGGCTCTCCTTTTCCACTTATAGCAAGCACAAAAGCCAATAACAAATGCTGAAAAACATTCGATATAACAAGGTAACACTGTATACACATTACAAAATACTATGTATTACCTATATTTAGTGGTTATACATACTAGCTATCACTTGGTTCTTCATTAAACTCAAATAAAATCTAATCAAATACAGTACAGTACTCGAGTATAACAGTTGTCTGTCATGATTTCGTTTATATTCAACTGGCATGCTTTTATAATTCAATTTGCGAGCACTCTCAAATGCAATACAAGGCCACACAAGCACAAATCGTTTTTCTTTTTTTTTTTTAAACATACAATACGTTTTTCACTGCGTTTTGGGCTTATTTTTACAGGACTTTTTTCAGGCTCATGATTGGCTAATATAGGCTTGCAGTTATAATACAAACGTATTTTAATGTGATAGTCTTCACACTGTTGAAAAATGTGTTTAAAAGTAAAAGACAAAAATGTAAACACACTCACGCGCACAAATAAGATGCACAGTACGCAGTATATCTCAAATGTAAATGCATGCGATATAGCCCAAAACTATGTGCAGTAGAGATGTAAAATTCAATGTAAAAATAGATATAAAAATATAAATGATAAAATTATGTTTAAAAAAAATATACACAGGGTGTTTTTATATACAGTATATGGTCTCTCTAAATCGCAGCTTTTCGCATTGTCCGGGTTGGTCTGGAATGTAGGCCCCACAATAACACTGCACACTGTACATATACTTTCTTTTATGAATTGATGATTTGACAAGAAAATATTAAATTCCAATTCAATCGATCCATCTTTAGCGATGAGGTAGCTTGGGCTCATGTCGTCAAACCTTTACTAAAGTTTTTACTGCAGTGGCTTAAAAATAAATTACTCTTGGAGCCTGCAGGTGGAGCCTGGAGCAAAATCGAACAAAAACAATTACTCGTGCTTTAAACGTCATTTTTAACAAACCAAATCAGAGCATCTAAGTGTTTTTTTTTTTTAAACAGAGGAATTCACCTGGTGGCAAAACACAAACATTGTAATGCATTTTCATTGTGTGTAACGCTGTCGAAACTTTGCGCCTTCTGCAAAAAGGGAAAAAAAAAAAAAAAAGGTCACCCATGTAAATCACACACGCCTTAACTATTTCCCACCTTCAGACTTCGTCAGGATACCTCGACGTGCTCGGGCCACGACAAGGTGTCAGCCGCGTGCGGCAAAATCAATTATTTACACCGGCTGCTTTTGACTTCAAAGAGCTGGCAAATCATGTGAGCCCAGATTTAGGGGGGACGGCGAAGGGGTAGGAGTCACCCGTCGCCAGGCAACCTGTCACCTGCCTCGACATGCCAAAATCAGCCACTTAGCCGCGGAAGCTTGCATGCACTCCATACATGGCTGCCTTTTAAAGCCCCCTCAGCAGCTTGCAGGCGGAAAACAAAACTATTAGCTTAACCGAGTGTCTCCTGGAAAAAAAAAAAAAAGCGTGTCATGGATGTGATTATGGTGCTTTTCTTTTTCTTTTTTTTTTTTTTTACCCCCACGCAGCCTGTTGCATGAAAACAAGAGTCATGTGTCAGGAAGTTGCGCTTGGGTCCATAAAAATGAACCCTGAACCCCCCCCCCGAGGGATGTGTTGTTTTCCCACCAGCAAACACCTAAACTGCCAACGTGACAAAAACCTTGAGACTCTCAGACAAGTTCAAGCGTGCACGATCCATCACCTCCCCCGCCCCCCGGACACCCTAACCCTTAGTAATAGTCAAACAAACAGATCGAAACATGCCCATGTTGTCAATAAATAACTCAAAAACATGCTTTTATAGTTCCGTGACCAAACTTGTAACGCAATTTACTTGTATGTTAAATCAATTTTCCCTATTGAAATGAACTAAAATACCATTCATCAGTTAAAAAAAACAACAACAAATTAAAAAGGAAAACAGCCCTGTATTGTAGAAAGACATAATAAAACAATAAAAGAGAATGTAAAAAAACAAACTGGTTTTATAAAGTGTAATTACTATAGTATTCGTGTATTGGCTGTGTGCCTTTAAGGGGCATGGCTCCGTGAGCGACATCAGGAGCTGGAGTCTGATGGGCCGGTTAGTCTGCGTGCGAGCGTCTGGGCGTGAGAAGTGGCCTACTGCAGCTCCTTGCTAGTGTTCTCAATTTGCTCACTTATAACTCAAATTTTGACTTGTAACAAAGCAAAAAATTGATGACACAAAGGCTCGTAACTCAAAAACATCATAAGGTGGGGCACTAGTAAGTCAAGGTACCACTGTAGTACCTTGTGAAACTGCGAAAAACACGCCACATTGTACACATATGACAGATCAGCTCATACTATCAAAAAATAATGGAGGAGCACAAGGGTCTCCTGTATTATTTTTCGCATAGGAGACTTTTTATCCAACAGGAGACTAAAGGCAGGGAGAAAAAAAAGAGGGCTCCAAAATCCGCGCTCTCTACTATTCTAAAAACCACACAGGCAACAAAAAATGCTTGCCATTCATCCTAAAATATTACAATTACAATCAAATTAAACTGAACAGAATTGCTCAGGTTCTTATGTCCTGGTGGCCACTTGTTGCTAGGCAGAGTTCATAGGGCTCATTTGCAAAACGCCACATAGCCCAATTACAAAAAAGTTGTACATGATTTTCCTTACATTCAAGGATTTGTCAGACCTTGTAAATGTCAGTCAATTTTTATGTATTGTATTACGAGTTGTGCAAAACGCTGCTTCGTGTTCTAATGTGATCCAACATAATGAGACATAAATCGTCTCGCCGCCACGCTGACACTGAGGAGTCCCTTTTAGCCTGTTTGATCACGTTGTACACCTGTGCGTGCGGGCGTGCGTGTCTGTGTTTGTGTACCTACTTGAAGGCCTGGTCATGTGTGAAAGCTGCAAATGGGTGCCCATCCTTCCCTCAAAAAAAAAAAAAAAAAACAATGAATAATAAAAGGACTTAAACACATGAGGTACTTTTCCATCTGTATCATAAAAGCACCTGTTGGGAAATCCCCCAACAAAGAATACTAGCACCTTTTTTAATGAGCTGGTGACATCTTAATATTATATACAGTATACTGTAGGCCTACCTGATTTTTTGGGGTTTTTTTTTTTTCCCCCCCCTTTCGTTTTGCCTTATTTGTCAGCGTGTGGTTTTCGCTGGCTGACTTAAAACGAGAACACTGCGAGCTGACAGGAAGACAATTTGCTGCAAAAAGCAGAAGTCATGAACACATCCTGACTGAGTCAGGTGGACTCTTGAAACAGCGCTAAGGAATAATCAGAGGTGGGTAGAGTAGCCAAATTTTGTACTCAAGTAAGAGTACTGTTACTTGACAATAATGTTGTCAAAAATAAAAGTGAAAAGTATTCCTCCAAAAAATTACTTGAGTAAGAGTCAAAAGTACACAGTGAAAAAACTATTCAAGTACTGAGTAAATCGTGAGTAACTAGATTTTTTTAATCAGAGCATGAAAATCAATAAAAATAAAATACAAATGTGCAAATTCTGATCTGTGTGTGTGTGTATATACAGTGTGCGATATTACCACATACCCCAAGAGATGCATGTTTTACAGGTATTTGTGATAAAATAGGGCGAATGTCGGCTAATATGCACAGCCAAAGCAACAACAAAACACAAGGTTAACCACAAGGTGTTTCCTTAAGTTAGAAGTGGGCTGAAATATCCACATTTGGGCAGACAGTGCCAGGCAAATACTACAATACATGAAAGCTCTTGTTTTTCCTTGTCTCAATGTAAACACGTTATCTTCAATGGTAACGACGACCTTTCCAACATGGTCGCCATGTAAGCACATCGATTAGCCAGAATAGCTTATCTAGTTTTTACCTATGCCTGTGAAGCCTAATAGAAGACGTTGTGTGAGGTCATGTGACTTCCTTGTCATTTGATTGGTGAACTAGACTTAAACATCCCTTGCGCTTTAATTGGATTGGTGCAAACAGCACCCAATGCGGAAGTCATAGTCGAAACAGATATGTCGCGCAAGAAATAGTTGATAAATAAACAATAATTGATCAATAAAAGTAGCGAGTGGCATTATTTTATTGTAACGCAGTAAAAGTACCGTTTCTTAGCCAAGTACTCTGACAAGTACAATTTAGCCAAAATGCTACTTGAGTAACTGTAACGTACAAAATGTAGCGCGTTACTACCCACCTCTGGGAATAACTGCCTCGGGAATTCGAGTTGGTAGCTACAAAACTGTATGTATTGAGGATTTTTTTAGTCATGGCAACAATGGGGCAGCACAGTGGTTAGCACGTTTGCGTCACAGTTTTGAGGTTCTGGGTTCAAACCAGATTTCTCCATGCTTGCGTGGGTTTTCTTCATGTAATACAGCTTCCTCCCACATTCCAAAAACATGCAGGTTAGGTTCATGGAAGACTGTAAATGTGCCTATCCAGGTGAGGCAATTGAGAAGAGTAGATGCGCTAACCAGTCGCCCACCTGGCTGCCAAGCATTTATTTTACCACAAAAAAATTACAGCATACACTCAAAATCATTTGATTATGGTGAATTATGCATGATGTCAATATGAAAAAAAATCCACAATGCACTGAATCCACAATAGGTGAACCGCCATATAGTGAGGGAACACTGCACACAAAACATAAAATAAGGAAAATAATAATACAATCATGAATAACTCAACAAAATCTTATTCTCCAATCAAAATACACCATAGGTTCCTTCACATTGGCGCTTAGCATACAGGCAGTGTTTGAAATTAACTTTTTGACTCACCGGCCAAGCCTGTAGATCAGGGGTGTCAAACTAATTTTTGCCGCGGGCCACATCGCAGTTATGGTTCCACTCGGAGGGCCGTTCTATATGGGCAAACCTATATGATTGCCTCATATTATTACATGTACACAAATTAATGGATAATTACTTTTGAAATTAGAAGCCAGTAAAAACTGTTTGTTCAACTACAGTATGAATCAATTTTATTTTAAATGGGGGGTTGGTAACAAAAGAATGCTTGCAATATCTCAATAATTTTAAAAGTGAAGCCGATTTGCAATTTTGGTATATTAGCAAGAAACAAAGTCGATGCACACTCTCGCGGGCCACATAAAATGACGTGGCGGACCGGATCTGGCCCTCGGGCCACCAGTTTGACATCTGTGGTGTAGATGAAAAAAAATCCACCAACCAAGCATATTTTTTACCTGCCAAAATATTAAATAATTTTAAACATCCATCCATCCATTTTCTGTACCGCTTATCCTCACTAGGGTCGCGGGCGTGCATCTTATTTCTATAATATGGTATTATAAAATATATAGTTTCACAAATAGCTCACATTTAATTAATAACTGATCAATTTAGAGGCTAATGACATGACTGGCTCACAACACAACTGTTTCAATCTCTTTCCAATTGTTTTCGTTTTTTGGGGGAACCAACCTCTAAAACGCTTATTCGTGGTTTATCCCCGCTTATTAAAGAATTTGTTGGGGTTAAAAAATAGATATTTTTTTAACAACCAAATCATTTAGGGGGGGGCTTAAGAACATTGAAGCCCCACTAAAATAGGCCTAACTAATAGAGGTGTCCCGATCCGATCTTTGAGATCGGAAATCGGTCCGATGTCTGAAAAAACGAGAATCGGATCGTATCGGACTGGATCTAAAATCTCAGATTTTACCAATCTTATTTCAGAAGTCCATTTCATGCTCCCAACACTTTTATCCAGCAGTGCCCGGATGGCATTCAACGCCCATGTGATCACAACAACAGCTTCCATCCATTCATCCATCCATTTTCTGAGCCGCTTCTCCTCACTAGGGTCGTGGGCGTGCTGGAGCCTATCCCAGCTGTCATCAGGCAGGAGGCGGGGTACACCCTGAACTGGTTGCCAGCCAATCGCAGGGCACATAGAAACAAACAACCATTCGCACTCACAGTCACACCTACGGGCAATTTTAGAGTCTCCAATTAATGCATGTTTTTGGGATGTGGGAGGAAAACGGAAAACCCACGCAGGCACGGGGAGATCATGCAAACTCCACACAGGCGGGGCCAGGGATTTAACCCGGGTCCTCAGAACTGTGAGGCTGTCGGCCACTGTGCCGCCCACAACAGCTTCCTAAGGTGCTAATATAGTAGCAAGGAGTAAGAGTCAATGTTGCTTGCTTAAAGTTGTTTCTTGACACTCCAGTTAAAGTTCACTGTAAAACACACATAACAAAAGAATTACATCTATTGAATGTTCAAATACAGCACAGACTTAGTTTCTTTCTTCGTTTTTGTTCAAAGTTAACACACAATGAATTAAAAACACCATTGACGAGCTAACGAAAATTAGCATTGAACTCACAGCACATATCTCTCAAAATAATGTATATTGTTACACAAATGTTGTATAAACACATAGAAACAGGCAATATAACTCTCTGGCATATATTCTTCAAACTCAGTAAAAAACGAGCTATAATAACAATAATTAATCGTGAACTCTTCTGCTTTCTTTGTTACTACAAGTGTGTATCATTGCGTGTATTACACTGCCCCTCAGAGGTCACGATATGCAAAGCAGGAACAGTGATTGGCAATAAAACTCAATCCCGGTTGCATCAAGAAGTTCAAAAGTGTATTGCCGCTCATGTGGCGAAAGCAAATGACGTTACCACCATTTAATGACAGTAAAAAACAACAACAATTCTTTAAAAACTGAATTGAACGTTGTTATTTTGCATTTTAAAAGTATAATTTGTATTTATTATTTATTGACATTATTTTTCATGGTTTAATCTGTTCAAATGTAGAATATGCTTATGTTTAAGTAAAGCAGTGGTTATGTTGCAATTTGAAAATATATTTTTGTTATTGGTTTAATTGAAGTTATTTTTCAAGATTTCCGAATATAATTGTTATTTATTTTATTCAATTGTAGTACATTCTTATTTTTAAAATTACCTCATGGAAACCATTTGTTAATGATAAATGGGTCCGTTTTTCTCATACCTACTGTTGCTGATTATTGTTCTCTGTTTGAGTAACATCACTTGGTCAAGCCTTTTCTAACATTCCATATTAGTGTGTATGATTATTGCTGATGTCGGATCGAACTGATGTTGGTATTGGCCAAAAGGCTGCAACATCGGTATCGAATCAGAAGTGAAAAAGTTGGATCGGGACATCACTAATAACTACTACTGGCTTTCACATAGTCCATAAAATCTGGCTCTTGCTCCTGACACAGTCCTTGTGCCACACACAGCATTACTGCCTCAGTGGGATCATACTCCTTGATTGGATCGCTCATCTTCCCTAATTTAAATATGGAAACATTGGCTGTGATTGGTCCATATGGCATCTGCTAGATGTCCTGTCCTTCAGTGCCTAGTTCAAACTCCCGTCCCGCAAGAGTTTTTCGTGCACGATGAACCCGCATCCGCTTCGTTTTCCACCACCTCAGTCTTCGGTCACCGTGGCCGCTTGCCTCCTGCTAAAAATCTCCACATTCCCACAACTTAATAAGCTTGTCTGGCACGTGTGCGTCTGTTTATATTATGCATGAATGATTGTGTGTCGTTCATATAATGCAGACAGCAGCGGAACAAAGGACAAATCCACCAAAATTAAGACTAAGAAACATGAATATGGCACAAACATTAACTCGCCACTTGGCGGATAGCCCTCTGAGATGAACACACCAAACGGTAAATTTACTCTCATTTGGTACCTGGCGAATGTTAATTTCGGACTCTGCATACAGGAGGTGCAGTTTTATTCCTTCTTCTTGTTTGAAGCTTAGGTGTTAATAGATGAGAGACGACATCTAAAAGGAGCTGAAGGGCAGCAAAAAAAAAAAAACAGGCAACACGCTGAGCTAATGTTAGCAATGGCCAACATCCGAGAGAAGACTGAGGGCAAAATGCAGCAAAGTGGAGACTGTGGAGCCTAATACTGCAGCATTCTGAGTTAAAGCACAACAACTGCTTAAACTAAAGTTAATGTGTGTTCATTTTAATCATTTCTAGCTCTACCGCCTCAAATGTTTGTTTTCTTGCTGCCCTCAGTCGCCTCTTGAATTAAATGTGTTCATGCCAAGTGGCAAATACAGGAGACCCTCGTTCTCCGTTGTTATTTTTGTGGGCATATCCAAGAGGAGACTAAAGGCAGCAAGAAAAGGGTGCGCTGCAGCAATGTGGAGATGGTGGTGTATTTTACTGCAAGCTATTAATATTTGTTCTCTTTCTTTTTGAGTCAAGATCCGAAAGGAGACTAATGGTGGCAAAAATGTTTATTTTTGTATACAGTATATGTATATCCTCAAATGAGGATACTGAGGGCATCAAGAAAACAGAGTGCTGCAGCAACGTGGAGATCATGGAGTAAAATCCAGAATGTACAGTAGGTAAGTATCCTCAAATGTTACTGTTTTCTTGCTGCCCTTAGTCTCCTCTTAAATTAAATAGACCCAAAACCCTTAAATGCTCAAATTATTTTAAAATTTTGGGGTTCATAAATTTTGTATGGCCCTCTTAGAACTTTATAAAACTTAATAGGAAGTCACAAATCAAGCAAGTCGTTATGTTAGTCAATGTGTCCTGGCAGGTCCAACTTTACAACACACAAGTAAAAGAAGTTATCCGGGGGTCGCCGTGGCAACGTCATTACAAAAAGCCAGCGTATCATCCAATTTGCCGTTATCTTTCTAAACCTAAAATGACCACGTATTGTTGCTTTAATTGAGGCATAATATTACAGTGTGCAATTAGTAGATATACGAGCGGGTGCCACACATACACACACACACACAAACGCACACACCTACACAGACACAAGAAGACCATCTCACCAGATCGGCACCATGCACGAGGCCCGTTGCTAAGCAATGTGCCATGGCCTACTTTTACGCCCTTTTCTCTCTTGACGAGGCCAAGGAAATACGTAGACGGTTAATTGGTTGACGGGGATATTACAGTGTCCGTCGTCCCCGACAGACATCCGGCTTCAAAAATTTGACATGACATTTCCCACATGCAAGTGGTAATATTCTCTCAACAAACCAGAGAATATTACTCGCTGTTCTTAAGATGCAAAATGTCATATTTTAAAAGGCCTCACCCCCTATCGAATAAATGTAACAGTTTAGCTCAATGTTGTCTTCATGAAGAATCCTTTGAATGGTAGAAATTTTCTTGCCATTTTTAAGCTGCAAAATGTCAAATTTTGAAAGGCCACACACCTCACCATATACAATAAGTGTCTCACACAAGTCCAACTCAATGTTCTCTACAGGAAAAGGAGAATGGCACTAGCTCTGATTAGGCCACAAAATGTCCAAATTTAAACGGCCTCAGCCTGTAAGTGTGAATGACTTCATAATTTTCACTCATAAATCGATCTCAATTAGTTATTTTTTTTAACCAACATTACAAAATGTGGAAAGGCTGCACAACTCACACAATGCAGTGGTGCCTTGAGATGTGAGTTTAATACGTTCCGTGACCTTGCCAGTAACTAAAAAAAATCTCCTATTTGGAAATGCCATTAATCTAGCCCTCCCCAAGAAAAAAACTTTTTGTGTTTGTGTTTTTAATAAGGAATAATAGCACTCTATGATCCATCCATCCATTTTCTGAACCGCTTCTCCTCACTAGGGTCGCGGGCATGCTGGAGCCTATCCCAGCTATCATCGGGCAGGAGGCGGGGTACACCCTGAACTGGTTGCCAGCCAATCGCAGGGCACATGCAAACAAACAACCATTCGCACTCACAGTCACACCTACGGGCAATTTAGAGTCTTCAATTAATGCATGTTTTTGGGATGTGGGAGGAAACCGGAGTGCCCTGAGAAAGCACAATTATTCATTAGCTGTAAGATGGTGGGCCATTCTTAAAGCAATGTTCAGTTGTTTTAAATACACATTAATATTCAGATTATAGATTAGTATTATTAAAATGCAAAATGTCAAAATTAAAAAGGCCACAGCCCTCACCTAATAAATATGAATGACTTGTAATTTCTCACACACAAGCCCAGCTCATTGTTCTGTACATGTTCTTTGAATGGTAGAATTTTAGTCGGTCTTATAAAGCTGCAAAATGTCAACATTTTAAAGGGTGCAACCCTAACCCAATAAAAGTGAGTGACTTCTCACACATGTGAAGATCATTATTCCCTACACACACAAAAAATGTTACTAGCTGTTGTTAAGCCTCAAAATTTAAAAGGCGGTTCCCCCTTACCCAATAAGTGTGAATGACTTGAAATTTCTCACACAAAAGTCCAGCTCAATCTTCTCCCTTTCCCCATTTACGGCTGTTGAATTCAAATATCCATGTTAACATGGAGACCTGGCAGTGAATGAGTTCATGAGGATATTTCTACATCGATCATCGATGAAAATATGTCTGGTTTTGATGTAAAGCACAACAACGTGGAAGTGGAAAAAAAAATGAGAAGGCCAAAAACTGAGCAATCAGTCGCAGCAGAGACTATTCCGGGCAGCGCTTGTTCCACCCCCATCAGCGCTCACGCCCCTAAAGATGTGGGTATGTGATACGCTAAATGTGGCAATGATGTTTCCCCCAACGTGACCTGGAATCAAGCGCCTCATCGCCCGCAGGCACAAAACAAACCAAAAATCTTTAGCTTTGCATCACTCACTCTCTTCACCATCTATGCTAATTAGCACACAGAACCTCACACAAATTGTGTTATTCAGCCAACATTTTAGGGATAAAACAAACCTCTAAAGTAGAAATTTCAAGTCCAGTTTAATGTTCTCTACACTAAAAATCCTTTGACTGGTAGAATGTTGCTATCTTATCAAGCCACAAAAAGACAGCAACCTCTAACCCAGTAAGTGTTGTTGACTTGGAATTTCTCACACACATCCAGCTCAAACTACATAAATATGCTTTGGATCATACGCTTTTACCAAATGGGGTCACTGTTACTGAACGACATCATTACAAAATGTAAAAGGCTGGCCGCTTCACCTAATAAGTGTGAATGACTTGAAATTTCTCACACGACATCCCGGGTCAAGGTTCTTTACACCATACTCCTTTGAATGATAGAATTTTACAGCTCTATGAAGCCACAACATTGAAATTTTTTTTACTCCTAACCCAATAAGTGTTGTTGACTTGAATTTTCTCGTACTAGTAGCCTAACACTGCAATTGGCTGGGGACCAGTTCAGGGTGTACCCCGCCTCTCGCCCGAAGATAGCTGGGAAAGGCTCCAGCACGCCCGTGACCCTAGTAAGGAGAAGTGGTACAGAAAATGGATGGATAGCAGCAATACAATATAAATATAACCTTTTTTCCATGTTATATTTGAATTACTATGATGTCCAACTTGGATCAGATCTAAATTAATCTTGCATTGATGGAGATGTATTATTGACTTGAAATTTCTTACACCAGGCCAGCTCAAAGTATAAAAATATGCTTTGGATTTTTGAAAGGACAAATTATTTGAATAGTAGAATTTGCCCAAAAGCACACAATTTAAAAGGCTGCACCTGTCATGCGATTGGACCCACCTGTCTATCACTGGTTAGAGTCCCTGCCACTCTCACTGTCTTCTCTCGGCCATCCGACCTCCAGCAAACCTCAGCCATCAGTAACTCCAATCCATCTCTCCCGGGAAGAATATCACGACCTCACCCCGGTGTTCAGTAGGGATCTTGCCATGTCTATTCCCCCCACCGCCCCTATGACTGCGCAATTGACCTCCTGCCTGGAGCCCCTCTCGCCTCCAGCCGCCTATTTAACCTTTCCCGTGCAGAAAAGGAAGCTATGGAAAATTATATCCGCAAATCCCTTGCCTCTGGACTCATCCAGCCCTCTTCTTCCCACCTGGGGGCCTGGTTCCTTTTCGTCGAAAAGGAAGATACCACTCTCCGCCCCTGCATTGACTTCCGTGGTCTCAACGACATTACAGTTAAGAACAAAGCCCTGCTGCCCCTCATTGACCCCTCATTCGAATCCATATGCGACGCTCAAATATTCATCAAGTTGGACCTTTGCAATGCTCATCTGCATTAAAGAGGGGGGTGAATGGAAAACTGCCTTCAATACCCGCCTCGGACACTTTGAATATCTGGTCATGCCTTTTGGGTTAACCAACGCCCCCGCAGTCTTTCAAACCTCAACGACATCCTCCGTGATATGCTTAACCGGTTCGTCTTTGTCTCTTTAGACGACATCCTCATCTCCTCCCTCTCTCCCGAAGAACATCGCCAACATGTCCGCCAAGTCCTTCAGCGCCTCCTTGAAAACCACCTCTTTGTGAAACCTGAAAAATCTGAATTCCACCTCTCCTCTGTACACTTTCTGGGATACATCATTGCCAAAGTACAACTACAACCGTACCCGGCTCAAATCCAAGCAGTCATGAACTGGCCCAATCCCTCCACCCGCAAAGAACTGTTTCCTGGGCTTTGCTAACTTCTACCGTAGATTCATCTGGCATTACAGTAAAGTCGCCATTCCCCTCACCAGTCTCGCCTCCACCAGCTTTCCATTTCAGTGGACCCCAGCAGCATCTCAAGCCTTCGAACGCCTGAAGGAGCTTTTCACCAGCGCCCCCATTCTGAGACACCCTCACCCCACCCTCCAGTTCGTTGTGAAGGTTGACGCCTCTGAAACTGGAGCTGGGGCCGTCCTCTCCCAGCGGGACCCCGAATCCCAAAAATTACATCCCTGTGCCTTCTTTTCCCGTCTCCTTTCCCCATCCGAACGGAATTACGACATGGGAAATCGTGAGCTGCTGGCCATCGTCTGGGCCATGGAAGAATGGTGGCATTGGCTGGAAGGGACCATTTCTCCTTTTATTATATGGACCGATCACAAGAGTCTCGCCTATCTCTGTTCCGCCAAGCCTCTAAACCCCCGGCAAGCTTGTTGGGCCCTATTTCTCAGTCGTTTCAACTTCAGCCTCTCCTTCCGCCCTGGTTCTCGTAACGGCAAGCCGGACCCCCTCTCTTGCATTTATTCACCCCCCTCCAACTCGGTAGTACTGGACCTCATCCTTCCCTCCCACTTTGTTGGGGCTGCCACGTGGGAGATCGAGTAAGTTGTTAAGAAGGCTCAGAGAACCCAACCCGATCCCAAGACTGGACCACCAGACAGTCTCTTTGTGCCCAATTCTGCCCAATCAGAAGTACTTCAGCAGGCCCATAACTCCAAACTAACTTGTCATCCCGGAATCACCCGAACCATTCAATTCATTCAACAACACTTCTGGTGGCCCAGTCTGTGCCCGAGGAAAGACTTTGCATCTACCCCCAGCTGGTCTGCTGCGCCCCTTACCCATTCCGACCCGCCCTTGGTCCCACATTTCCTTGGACTTCGTTACCGGCCTACCCCCCTCTGAAGGTAACACCATCATCCTTACCATCATAGATCGTTTCTCCAAGTCTGTCCATGATGTACCCTTTCCTAAGTTGCCCTCTGCTTTTGAGACCGCTAACCCTCTAGTCCTTCACGTGTTCAGACTTCACGGCATCCCTATTGACATTGTCTCAGACCGAGGTCCTCAGTTCTCCTCCCAGGTTTGGACTTCTGCAAGGCGGTGGGCGCAGCAGCCAGTCTGTCTTCCGGCTACCATCCCCAAGCCAACAGCCAGACGGACTGGGCAAATCAAAACCTGGAGTCTGCTCTTCACTGTGTTGCTGCACGCAATCCCGCCTTCTGGAGGAACTTTCTCCCGTGGGTTGAATATGCCCACAACTCCCTCGCCAGTTCCGCCACAGGCATATCTCCCTTCATGGCATGCTACAGTTTCCAACCTCCTCTGTTTAAGGAACAGGAGCACACAGTGGCTGTTCCTTCGGTGAAGGAGCACTTACGTCGGGTACAATCTATTTGGAAGGACACCAGGGCTGCCCTGGCTCAGTCAGCCGAAAGAAACAAGCGGTTGGCAGATCTTCATCGCTCCCCTACGCCTGTATACAAGGTGGGTCAGATGGTTTGGCTCTCCTCCCGTGACCTTCCTTTCCAGACCGAATCACGTAAGCTCACACCACGCTTCATTGTTTTTTTTCCGATCACTAAAGTCATCAATCCCACCTCGGTTCAGTTGAAGCTCCCTCAATCTCTCAAAATCTACCCGATATTTCAAGCCTGTCTCCACCAGCACCCTTAGCCCTCCGGCCATACCCCCAATGCCCCCCCCCCTCACCTCCCATGTCATCAACGACCATCCTGCCTTCACGGGGTCACGCATCCTGGATGTGGGGCTTTCATTGGACTGGGGAGGAGTATGGTCCGGAGGAACATTCCTGGATCTCTCGCAAGCTTATGACTCTTTGATAAGGGATTTTTATGCGGCTCACCCTGAAAAGCCTGGAAGGACTCCATGAGGCGTCCGTTGAGGGGGTGTACTGTCATGATCTGTGCCCTGCAGTTCCCTTTCGGAGCTTGGGTGGCGCTTTGTGCCTCGCTTTTCCCTCTCTGTCTCCCTCCAGCAATCATCACCTCCTCGCCCGCGCACCTGTTCTCAATCAGCACTCATCACTCCTGCATATAAGCCTGCCAGATCCAGGAATCCAGCGCCAGAGTATTCGCACTCGTTTGTGGTACACAGGCCGACTCTCGTGATTCCTACTCTTGTGTGTAAGTTGATTACCTGGCTACCCACACTTGTACTCATCCTCCACTTCCAGTGTTCCTTCTGTGTCTCCCGCTTCGCTGCCTGCTCCAACCACACCGTCAAGCTCTTCCACCTGCTCACGCTCCTGCTTCCTGCACGTTCCTTGTTCGTACGGACCACTATCACGCCTTGGATATACAAACCCTTAGCTACCCCCAAATAAACGATTCTCTTCTACTCCCTCCGCCTCAGTCTGCTTTTGGTTCCAGTCCAATACCATACGATTATATATCGTGACAGCACCCCTCATCCAAATCAATGTGACTGACTTGAAACTTATTAGACAAGTCAACCTTAGTTTTCTCAACCAAAAAAAATAATAATCTTTTGAATCTTTTTGAATTTTGCCTAATGGGGGCACTGTTATTATTATTGATGTTAAATTGGAAAAGCTGCACTCCTCAATCAATACGTCTGACGTGAAATGTCTTACACAAGTCCTCCACATCCATTCCTGTTGTCCATCCACTATGTATGAGCCATGAAAAGGCACCAGGCCTCTTGTGTCGTGGCTTACAAGCTTTAAGTCAGTTAAACCCCCATCAAGGTAAGCATTCTTTGGCCAGTCAAACCTCCCCCAACACCACACACACGCAGACACACATGCACGCAGGCACGCACATACACAAACAGAGCAAAGAACCAAATGTTTGCAGTGCTGTAAGTGAAACTAATGTTAGTTAAATACTACCTTTAAACGCTTCTTACTCTTTGGTGGCTACTTTTTATTTAAAGTAAACACTGTGAATGTTACCTACCACTTTATTTATGTAGCTAATCTCCAGTAAACACAAAAAAGACCACCGCCAAGGCTTGATTTTGAATTGATCACCTGCAAAATCAATGAGCATTTGCGTTATAATAATTAAACGGTGGGAACAAAATGTAACACTCATGAGACTGCGAAAGCTAGACAATTATATGTTGCAACACTGTTCACATTCTTCAGTGGATTTTTCCAAGAGTTATGTATATTCTCAAGTTATGCTAGTAACAAATAAGCTACTCCCACGTTACATTTGAATTACAATAACGTGGAATCTAAATCGAATCTGATTTCAACTTGGATGGACAGAAGGAAGTCGAATTGACTAAAAATGTCTCACTCACAAGTCTGCCTCAAAGTACAAATATATGTTTGATCATAACATTTTACCAGATGGAGGTGCTGTTAATGAAAGCCAGAGTTACAAAATTTAAATTGACGCTCCCCTCATTCTAGAAGCGAATGAATTGAATGAATGAATTTCTCACACAAGTCCAACTCAATGTTCTCTACATGAAAAATAGTTAGGTGTTACTAAACCACAAAATATTAAGTTTTTAAAAGTTGCACACTTTAGCCAGTATGTGTGATTGACTTTAAATTTCTCACCAAGTCCAGCTCCATGTTTTCAACAAAAAACATATTTGGTCTCCATGGAATTTTGCCAGATGGAGATGCTGTTATCTAACCTCGAAATATAAAAAGCTCTCAGCCAATTAAGAGTAATTGATTTGAACCTTCTCAAACAGAAGTTGAGCTGAATTTTGCCTGATGGCAAACCCCAGCATTTAAAAGGCAGCAACCCAGTAAGTGTGATTTGAAATTTCTTACACGTTTCAAAGTCCCCTCCACACGTAAAAGCCTTTGAAAAGTAACTGAGTACCAGATGGGAGCACTCTCACTGAGAGTCAAAACAACAAAACAGCACTCCTCGCCCAATAACTCTGACTTGAAATTTCTCACTTAAGTCCAGCTTTTGTGTTGTAATAATACTTTGGATCATAGCATTTTACTAGCAGTTAAGCCCCCAATTTAAATAAATAAATAAATAAAAGCGCCCCCCCCCTAACCCATTAAGTCTGAAATATACTCATAAGTGCAGCTCATTGTCCTCTCCAAAACCATTGGATCATAGAATTTTGCCAGGTAGGGGGGATTTAAAAGGCTGCACCCTCAGAAGTCGGACTGTTAGCGAGCACCAAAACATTTAAAAGACACCCGTTAAATCTGATTGACTTAAATTCTCACAAAACACCAACTCTTCTGTCTTCTACAAAATATTCTTTTTGATCATGCAGTTTTAATAGCTGTTATTAGGTCCCAAAATTGAAAAGAAAAAAAAATGTAAAAGGCTGCAGCCCACAACATCAGTGATTGACTTGACATTTCTCACACAGATGTATTGCTACAAAAAAGAATTGCCGCGATTTTACAATATTGGGGCACTGTAAAGCGCCAAAATGACAAAATTGAAAATGCAGAACCTGTTGCGCATTAAGTCTGATTGACTTGAAATGTATCACAAATCCTCTTTGGATCGGATAATTTTATTAGCTGTCAACCCCCAAAAATTATAACTTTTTAAAGGCCGCAACCCCCAAAGTTCCCTTGAGATTTCTTACACAATTGTCCATCTTCTACATACAAATCCGACAACTATTGAGCCCCAAAATTAGAAAACGCAGTTTAGCATGGATTACACTTTAAAAAGTTACGGGACAGGCTTTTTACCAGCCCGTAAAATTCATTGACTCCATAAATTTCGCTTGACGTAATTCGCAAAACATGCTAGCATTATGAAAGAGTGAATTCTCACTACATTTTAATGACAACATCTTTGGAAGAATTCTGACCCATTATCGTTATCAGTTTAATTGGATATATGAAAAACTGTAAACAAACAAAAGCCACGCCAGTAAGAATACAACACTCATCTCCTAGTGGCCTTTTCTCAGCCATGTCAAACAATTGCATAACTTTAAGCGCACACCTCAAACATAAATATTGTATCATGTTTCCATGGCAGAAGAAAGCGACGCGTCTCTTCACCCACAGGTTAAACCTCAGCATTTAGCTCGGGCCCGGGGGAGGGCGACAGCGGGTGGTTGCTTGGTGGGGGAGTGAGAGGCTATGCAATGAATGGAAAAGCAGGCCACACTTCTATCCAGGCCATCTTTATTGATCCTCAAAACCTTTCACAAAGACCTTCCCTCTCTCCTTTCAAAATCTCATCCACCAAAAAAGGGACTATAAACAACCAATAATAATAAATAAGAATCTGCGTGATTAAGGCGGTTCTACGTCTCCATGAGAACACAAAACAGTGTGGACATGTCAAGAGTTATACAGCTTCATACAGTACAAGCAGTTGATTTTTGAGAACAGCACATCTAAAAAAAAAAAAAAAAAAGAATTCAAACTCTTTCAAAAGGTGGACAATGCCTTGTCAAATTAAGGCTTCTTTTTGGAACTTCTGAGCTTATTTTTAATACCAAGATGGAGGATGATGAGGGGGACCGTAATAATTAACGTAAAATCATGAAAAATCACTTTCCCCGGGAGGTGGTAGTTCTCTTTGTCCGATTATAAATAAATACACCTTGGAGGAAACACAGTGTTATTGTTCAGAGTGGCTTTGTGATTTTTTTTTAAAAATTTTTTTTAATTTTTTTTTTAAAACATTCATGTCCAGGAAGTGGGGAAGTGAGACGAGACTTCCGAAGGTCGGCCGAGCCCTCCCACCCTGTAGACCACGAGGACCGCCAGAGTTCTCCTTCCGCGCACCCGGCGCCGTGACTCCTCGGCTCGGTGGTCCTAAAAAAAGAGATGAGCACACCGTCCATGTATTTGTCCCATTGGTCCAGGCTAGTTGGGTCGTTTGGGGAAGGGCAGGGGGTAGGTGTGGGGGGTGGGGCGGGTCCTCTCAGCAGCTAACCGTGCTGGGCTGCTGTTTGCTCACAAAGTCTGAGATGAAGTCAAACTCGTTCTGGCCCAGGAAGAGTTCGGGCAGCTCCTGGACCCGGTCCAGACCCAGCTCCATGACCAGCGAGGTGAGCGCCTCCTCGTCGATCATGTCCGCGTCCATGCCATTCAGCGCCAGCGCCGGGCCCGCCATGTGCTGCATGTTGGCCAGCTGGGCCGGGTTCATGCGGTACTGATTGGCGGGGCCGCCCATGTGGCCCCCTACGCCGCCACCCATGGGACCCAGCGGATGTCCGTGATACTGCGTGTTGAGTTTTTGGAGCTGCATGCTGGCCATGAGCTGCTGAGATGTTAGGCCTCCGTTCATGAACTGGCTCTGTTGGGCTTGGTGTTGCTGTTGTTGCTGGACCTGGTGCTGCTGCTGTTGTTGTTGGGCCTGGTGCATGTGATGCTGCTGCCCGTTATACATCATCTGGTGGTGGTGCCCCATTTGGGCGCCGTTCATCTGTCCGCTCATGGGCCCGCCGGGGGGCACCATGCCCTGCCGTTGACGCATCTCCATGCCGGCCTGGGCACCTCCGTAGTGCATCATCTGGCCGCCGGGCATGGCCCGCATGGCCGACGTCTGCTGGCCGTGCGGCGGGTGGCCCGCCTGCAGGCCGTTCATGCCCATTCGGTAACCGTGGAGACCGGCGCCGGCCGAACCGTGATTCATGGGCATCATGAGGTGGTCTGCCATGCCTCCTGTGTGGATAATGAGGGGTACAGATTTGGGTGTTAAGATGCCCACTTTGCACACCGGCCCTTCACCTTGCACCACTCATTTTGCATTTTTAAACTAGTGTGTTCGTCCTCCTCTCGTGGTGGAAATAACGTCGTCTTTCAAACGCGTGGCAAAGTCACAATAAGAACAATAACCGCCGCAATTGCCTTTTAAAATGGCTTCAGTGTCCAATTCAACGCAATAGAGCAGCAGGAGGAGGGCACGCACGCGCACACGCACGCACACACACGGACACATTTTTACGCACGCAAGGTTGCAACAAAGAACACGGACATCATGCAACGCACGGCGCGTCTCAATTCGGAGCCATCTCAACGCGGAATCGTCACAATCAGCTTTTTAACGGCGCCTTTCACAGAAACGAGTTAACAATGGAGCGACGGCGAAGAGGAGAGGAGACATGCGCGCGCACACTGAGACGAAAACCGAACATTCAAGCTTCCAGTTCACTACAACAGAAACAATGTGCACCACGTACCGTGTTCAGCTCCACCGAAGGAAGCGGGAGGGGGGTGGGGGGGGGGGGGAAAAAAAAAAAAAAAAAAAAGGAAAAGTTACTCCGCTCAAGGCTTGGTCCGGTCCGGTGGTCCGCTGCGGTGAGGAAGGAGAGGGAGGGAGAGGAGGGAGGTAGAGAGGGGGGCGCTCAGTGCGTGGAGTCCGCGGGGCCGCGCGTCATTGCCGGGTGAGGTGCGCACAAAGACTGAAGCGTCAGATCTTGAAGCGACTGCCTATTTTCTGGGTCAACTCCGGGATTATGCACATCTAAAAAGCTCCCGAGGAAGGAAGGCGGTCTTCTCCGCGGAGGGAGGAGGGGAAGGGGGCAGAGGCACGGGGGCCCGCCTCCTCCTGCTTCCTATTGGTCCATTAGTGTAATTGTGCAGGGGCGTAGCGGAGAAAAGAAAAGGGCAGTCTTGAGAGCGGTGACACTGGAAATCTATTTAAATACTCTCCTCCCCTGCTGTGTTTTACGCTTCCCAAAAAAAAAAAAAAAAAAAGACACCTTGTTCAGACAGATACTGTATGCTATCATAATGTCCTATAATTCAATACTTGTACTCCGTTATGTTCTTCCACTGCTGGATTGATAGATGGACAGACAGTTCCCAAAGGAGTCGGTCGGGGATAGACACAGCTGAATGCACTGTAAAGGCATTTTGTGTCAATGCCTCATCGATCTTGTCTGTCTGTTTATCTAGCTACCTACAAATAGACGTTCACACAACAGTGTTCAATCAAGTTTCGCATTAAGAAATGATTCATTCCAAATATTATTAGTATCATCATCAGCAAGTATATTGTATTTGTACAGCCTTTATCACAGCGATGACTCACAAAGTGCTTTACATGTTAAAGTACATACACACGAAAATATAAAAAACTCTGACATCGCCGTCCGTGCCTTTATCCAGTCCCTCACCAAAACTTTAATGGCCACTACTTTTACACAATGCTGTATAGTCGCTCTTACCATTATTGGCACTCCTTCATTATTTGCATAACCTGTATAACATCTTCAGAAATAAATGGAAATGTATCAAACTTATATCATCAGGATCTTTTAATTGGAGGCCCAAAGAAAGGTAACAAAGAGAAGTGTTTGTTTTTTTTTCCAGCTGTTGTAATTTCAAAGAAAAATCCAGAAGACAGCATGTGCAGCAGTATTGGTACCGCTCCTTAATATTTGGTTACACACCCTGTGGTCGCAATGACAGCCTCCAAACATTTCCTGTATCCATCTATAAGCTTGTTGCACTTCTCAACTGGTATTTTCTCCCATTCTTCCTTTGCAATTTGTTCAAGCTTTTGAACATTTGCAGGGATCTTTTCCCCAATGGCAGATTTCAGCTCCCCCCAAAGATTCTCAATTGGATTGAGATCAGGACTCATTTGCTGGCTATTTAAAATGGTCTTTTGCCCCCCCCCTTTTCAACCATTCCGCTGTGCTTTTAGATATGGGCTTTGGGTATTTGTCTTGATGGAGGACCCATGATGTGTACCTTAAAGTTTACTTACACTAGGTAAGACATTTCGCTCTAAAATCTCTTGATCATTTTCTGATTTCATGATACCTGTGATACAGTCAAGGCCTCCAGTACCAGATTCGGCAAAGCATACACAGCATTATGGATCTTTTCCTTAAAGGCTTTATTGCGCCGTCTATAATCATACTGTTTGTGTGCTTTGCTTAAAAGCTCTATTTTTGTTTCATCTGTCCATAAAATATTGTTCGTCATTTGCTCTTTTGTATCAAACACAAGTTGTTGTTTCACTTGATTCATTTTCTTGGAAATATTCCAAATTTTGTACTTAAACTTCATGGGTGGCAATAAGGGTGAGCACAACTGTCGCTCACAAAAAGCCTGTAGGATGATAGCTGAGGTTAAATTTCCTATTGGTGCATTTTTAGATAGCTAGATATAGACAAAATAGGATAGGATGTTTCGAGACAGTGAGGTATATACATGACTTCAATAAAGACAATCAAATTAAATTAGTCCATGTCTTCATGTAGTTATTGCTCACTCTCAATATGACCTTATCTTGTTGTTTTTGTAACCTAGATTCAAGCAGACAATTCTCATTTACAATGCCGAAAACGCAGTTTACATTGTAGTGTCTTATTCTCCCCCATCGACTTAATGCCAAAGCCTTTCTGCTGGAGTGTAAAGTAGCTGTTGTGATGTCATCAGACAGATTATTCGAGAGAGAGAGGGGGGGCCCCATAGGAAAAGGCCTTGCAGCCAGCTGACCTTTTTTATTTTATTTTGCGACAGAGAGACAGGATGCAACATAAGTGTAGAAAGGTGGCCATGAAGGAGGCAGCGGCCATTTAGGTGATTAAATGAGCCTGCCTTAAGTGCATGGATGAGGAATAAATGTGAATCCAATTGTGGGAATAAGGTCATTAAAATAACATGTTCATGTACTATATGTTTGTGCACGTCCACTTCTGGTTCATGTGACCTACCGAGTGGGTCCTTGTGAGGAGGGGAGCACAGAGGAATGTGCTATTCTAGGCCATGTAGCTACAGCTGTGCACTGATGTGCTTCGTGTGCTGACTATCGATGCGGCCCTGCACTCACCAGATGCACGTGTTGCCGATTGCCCACTTCAGGACAACGACCCCTTGCCTGCTATTGCAAATGAAACGAGCCCCCTGAGTGTATACGTGCGGGAGACGATCTATTGTTCGGGGAATTTGTCTGTAAATGACGAACAGTTGGCAGGCGTTTTGCCCGTGTTTGACATTGTCCGGGGTCACAGTATTAATAAGCCACCCCTAGGTAAGGAGCACTCTCCACTGAGAATGTCACCCAGCCAGTCAGTCAATGTAAATTGTACTCCCAGTGATTTTGGTTATTATCAAGAAAACCATGGAAAATGGATAGATATCAGCTCTTAAATTAAACATATGAGCTATTTTTGTTGTCATTATATTTGTCCAAACAAATGTAGCTGTGGCTGTAGGAGGCATTAAAAATGAACAAGAAACGGAAGAAACAAGGGTGGTCGAATATTTTTTTTCTCTGACTGTACAATAGTTAATTAGAAAAAGTGCTACATTACAGCTTTTTGTTAAAGGCGATAAGGTACATTTTGCGGAATTTTCAGGATTGTTGGGGTGGCCCACGGCCCTGCGTCCCACTTAAATAGATCCGCACCTGCCCGACGACTCACATTATGTTCAGTTTCAAAACGAGCAATCTGTAGTAAGCAGACAATCTTAAAGCAATATTTATTGATGAATCATCCATGTGATATGTTTACAAATTGGACCTTGACACGCAGCAGAAAGTGGAGAAAACCATTTTTGCTTCTGAAACTGAACTATTTTTACTCACCAGGGCTTATGAAGTGAAATGTTACTGTTTTAGTTGTAAATGGTGTCTGTGTCTTTGCATATCTAGAAAAGCTCTATATAACCCCCCCCCCCTTTCTTTTCTTTTTTTTTTCCGAATAGTAGTCATAGTAGTTAGCCTTTAGCCTTGTTTCTACTAAGTAGTCCGGTTTAGTATAGTATTTTTTTTATGCATTTGCATTGTAAAGGCCTCTTTATACTCCTGCGGTCGCGCTGCCGACAACACCCGCATTGCATCACGTGACCGACGAATGGGCCAGCACGGCCCCTTTGCGTAGCTTGACGCGCACACTGCAAAAATTGTTGCTGCGTGTCAAACGCCGCGGAGATCATCTCTCGTGATTGGTTCATTTTAATCACATGCAGTGATGACGTACTCAGCGTGCCCCTTGGTTCTACATACCAGCTACGCCGCCGCCTTCACGATCGATTTTGCAGCATAGTTAAACGTATCATCTGGTCATCTAGGTCCATTTGTTCTAGCAGACACTGTTCCACGGTCGCCATTGTTGTAGCTTTGTTCCTTGTTACGGAAAGAAAAGGAAAAACGGCTAAATGGCCAAAAAAATGCAGAGGAAGCTCCACCCTGTGGTGTCCTAGCCAATACCAGCCGTAGCGACACCCCCGACTTGGAGGTGAACTGCAGTACATTTTCAAAACTGCGCGCGTGCGTTGCGCTCGAGTATAAGGGCAAACTACACGCGGGACAGCCGCAGTGACGTCGGCGCGGTCGCCGTCCGCGCGAGTATAAAGAAGCCTTAATGCGTGCCAGACGATCTGACCAGAACAGTCCCACTTTTCAGTGCACTTGCATTGCGGGCCATGTCAAATATTATTTTTAGCTTTAAGCCCTACAGCCAAACATCGTGAAACAACAAACATTTGTATAAAACAGCAATGATCCTGCTTTGTGTATATTTCATAAATGTATCCTGCCCCCTGACTGTAGTCCAATATTTTTGGGGGCGGAGCCAACACAACGCACACATGCTCACAGCTGCCTTGAGCCATTTATTGATCCCTAACGTGTGAGCGAGCGAGCATGGGTGCTTGCAGGGAAGGTGGGGGTCATGTGACTGTGTTAATCAGAGCAGTTTGGTGCAAGTGGCACTTCCACTCTCCACTCAGTAGCGTAGACTGCTGGCTTGCGCCTCCCCGTGAGTCATGATGCTGCACTGAAAAGCGAGGGCTGCATTTCACGTCAACTCCGCTGGCGGCATATTTTCAGAAGACCAGGACGATGACGCTCTTGTAAATGCTCTCAAAATGAATAGATGACTCATCTATATTGACAGCAAGTGATGCGCAAATGGAAAACTGTGTTCGCCCCACGATGAGATTTAGGGTCTTAACACCTCAGACTGATATGCCAACCTACCTATGTAGCACTGAGAAAAATTGGATGACAATCGCTCTTTGAGCATATTAAGTGTTGATTACGTAAAAAGAGGGGCATCATGTCATCCGACAATTTGAGAAAAAAGGTACAGTATTGGGACAAAAAATTTAAATGAGTTGAAAGGTTTGTGGCGGCACGGTGAGATACTGGTTAGCACGTCTGCCTCACAGTTATGAGGACCCGGGTTCAAACCCGGTCTCGCCTACGTGGAGTTTGCATGTTCTCCCCGTGCCTGCGTGGGTTTTCTCCGGGTACTCCGGTTTCCTCCCACATTCCCAAAACATGCGTGGTAGGTTAATTGACAACTCTAAGTTGCCCGTATGTGTGAATGTGAGTTCACACATAAATGCTCAGTCTTATGCCATCTTAAAAATATAGCACTTGTGTTCTTCCTGTTACAGTGACTGTTCTGTTTCGACCAATCAAAGGATTGCAGTGGGTCTAGTTCTGCCCTTTATCCTTTCATTTTGGATCGAAAATGCTGTATGTTGCAATATTTTGAAAGTGGTTGTGGTATATATTTTCTATACACAATATCCAAATGCGTGAGTGCCAAAGGTGATACCCTTTATCTTTAGCCTCGTTTCCACCAAGTGTTATCGTTTGGTTCAGTTTGGCACAGTTTGGCACAGTAGTATTTTATGCATTTTCCATTGTAAGGGGTCTCAAAATAAATGACCCAAATTGTCAAATTTTCAGTATCCTTTCATAGGGCAAAAAGTCCCATTTAAAGAAATAAGTACTCTGCATTTGAAATTAATTGCGAGAACACTGCAACGTACTGTGTAAAGTTCATTTTCTTTATTTACTTAATTGGCAAATTACAAAAATGGTTGGTATGTTTTAAATGCCAAAAAGATTTTCATAACTGACATACAGGCCGAGTTGGAGATTTACCTTAACTGAACTATAGCATAGTGCTTGATGGAAGCAGGGATACATTTTCACACACATGACTGTGGAAACAGGAATCAATGCCTAGTCCTACACTGCATCTTCTTAAAACTATACCATTTGTGTCATTCTCATTCCCGTGACCATTTTCTGTCGACCAGCCAACAAACGGCAATATTTCTATCCTGCCCCTTTAAGTCCCCTATCCCTTTGGTTGGAACCCCAACAGAAGGAAGTCTGAAAAATGCTCTATTTTGCACTATTGTAAAAGTGGTTTGGGATAAATGACTTTCATATCCAATATCCCAATGGAAGTATGCCAAAAAGTGTTACCTTTACCTTCAGCCTTTTCCCTACTAAGAGGTCTGGTTTGGTTCAGTTTTTATTCTATTTCATTTTTGTTGTAAAGGTCCCCAAAACCAAAACATCCCACTTTTGAATATCCCTTTGTAGGGCTTCAGTACACTAGAGGGTTAGGTTAAAAAAAGAAAAGAAAAAAATGCTTGAATTGTCTGCTTTCTTCTGTTGTATAAGTGAATGGATTGAACGGGAAGAAAACAAACAGTGCCATTAAACTTAACTACTATGGATTAGAAGTTGTTAGTAGGTTTTGAGTTAATGTAATTTATTGAATTAATTGGCCAATTACACAATGGCAGCTATTGTATGACGCCAAGCTTTTCTTGCACCTGACACAGCAATGCGAGGAAGTCAGATCAGTGTACAATTGATACGAACCGTATGTTGCGGGCGAAATGAACACAATTGTAGTGCTTGGTAGAAACAAGGGTAAATTTAACATCATTTGCTAGTAGAAATGGGAATAAATTCTCAACACCGACGTTCACTCAACCCAACGGCCTGTGTCAGTTTCTATAAGCCTACCATCGTCATAGCAAAAGGATTGACATATACAGTATGACAAAAGCATACCGCGGGCAATTGATGCGTCAATTAACAGTGAATCTATTAGGTGTGTCCATATTTTACATACCAATAACATCAAACAAGAAACGCCGAGTTAGCTGCGGCTTTATTCTTGGTCTCGCCAAATCCATTATCGAGCACAAGTAATTACATGTGCTGCTTCACAGTTTTTCTGTAATGTGACTATAGAAGCGCAATTTTTATTTCGTTCCAGAGAAGGAACACAAATAATTAACTAAGAAAATGACAAAACACAATATTGTCTTTTTTTAATTTTATTTATTTATTTTTTTTATTTTTTTTAAGGAGTCATGTTTGAATCACGTAATTACGCACATGACAGTGGCTGGATTGGCATTGAAGGTCCAAGTTGTCAATTTACTGTCTTCATCAGTTTTTTTAAAAACTATTTACAGGTATTTGCCAGTGACCTATATCCAATATCTCTGTGTTTATTAAACACTTGAAACAAAACCTATGTATCCAAAATGCACGTACACAACTACATGAGTGTCAGCAAACAGAAACGAAGTAAATGCAGCTAACCTCAACATTACTTCACTGGCTACAATCAGCAATAATTTTCCTTATCTACTGTTCTATGTACTGTAGCCCTAATATGCCATACTTTTGCTATAATTTTGATTTATCGTGGATTTGTGGTTTGTGTATACCGTACATAATTTTTGAGTCACAAGCTGTCTCTTGTCGATTTTTTGTTTTTTTTACTGTGTCGCGAAAATGTTTGCTGCGAGCAAGGTTCAGATGTGCTGTCGCTCGATTTGAAGTGGAAAAAAAATGGAGCGATTAAGATACTGTAATGTCCTCGTATCAAGCCACAGTCGCCAATGTACTTTCAGCCGTTTACTCAATGTGACAAACAATTCAACGTACAAACACAAACTGAGAACACTCGCAAGGAGGTGCTGTGAGCCACAACTTATGCCAAGACGCTCATACGCAAACTAATCAGCCAATCCGACTTAAGCTCCTGATTTCACTCATTAGACCACGTCCCTTAAAGGCAGACACATACACGGATACTACAGTTTGTACAGTAATTACACTTTCAAAACTGATTTGCATTCTCTATAATTAAGTTTTTTCTCCAATACAGTGCTTTTTTTCTATCAAAAACACCACCAAAAATAGTGATGTTTTGTTGGGGGGGGATTGAAATGGATTAATGGCATTTCAATTCATGTTAATGGGGAAAATTTATTTGAGTTAGTGTTTCTCAGTGTCATCACCAACAACTGGCCTGGCATGCATATTACAGTTTTCACTTACAAAGTTGTCGTCTGTACCCAAAACTGTTTGAAAAAAACCCCCCAAAAAGTAACCAGTTTTCAATATATTATTTTATGTTAACATACCTTTACAAATCCAAGAGGAAGAGCTTTAGTGTTAAACTGGATGACATGCATGTTGATACCAAGTGACCGGGGGAAGCGTACTGCCACTTCCTGAAAGTCAATTGCTGTCATGTGCGTCAAAGCTACTGGCAGCTGTATTGCTTGTGGCATATGAAGCCCTGCCCGGACAGCGAGACTTGGTAAAGTTAATGTTCTGATATTGTTATCACTGCATGTGAACGATGTCCAAAGTGTCCCACGTGAAACCCAAAAGTCATGTGGCCTCTTCTCTTTGTGTTTGTTGAGAGAGAGAAGGGGGGGGGGGGGGGGGTTGTTATTGTTCTGGTTAAGGAGAGAGTCTCTATAAATACTCCCAAGGCTTCCTTCTCTCGAGCACCAATCAACAGTCAGCGTAGAGCTGAGCAGCTGAGCGAGGGCAATAAGCCTGAGTCAAGGCTGCTGGGGGAGGGAGCGTTGGAGGGGGGAGGGAGGTTCTGAGTCAAGCATACCTCGCTGGAACGTAGAACTGGGCAAGAGAGACTCTGCATTGGAGGCTGATGAGGTCGTGGGCTGAGTGAAAGTAAAATAAAACGGGGCGTCCGGGTTTGGGGTGGTCGGAATGTACCACTTAAGGAAGGAGTTTTCTGACACAACATTTGTGATTGTTCCACATTAGTGCGTACTCGCCTCCCTTTTATTGTAGTTTAAGCACTATATGGTGGTGTTTTTTCTACTTTCCACACTGAGAAAATAACAAAATACTGCATGTTATCATATAATAAATTGTGGGTGGGTTTTGGCCGACAGCATTTTCCACAACTAAAATTAAACTCAGCCCGCCTCAGGTTACAAGAAAAGTTGAAATATTGTTCCAACATATAAAACTAATACTATAGGGAACACAACGTGGTACTACAATGAAGGCACAGAAGTGTTTGAATGTCTGAAATGTTCCTGTACTCAATGCTCGAAAGTAGAATGAAAAGTCAGAGCACAGAAAATGAACCATGATATAGCGAGGGGACACTGTATAACGATAAACGCGTAGCTGCGGTGTAGGCTAGTTTTTATTTTATTTTTTATTTAATTGAACAATTGTGTAGCAGTTTGACCAATACTGGATTGGTTTCAGCTTTTAAAAAGATGAAGAATATACAATTATTTTTTATTTTTATTTATCTATTTTTTTTTAAATCTTATCCACACCTCATGGGAAAAGTTTAGCTACATGGTACCGGTCATGAGCATGGCCAATGCAACCAGGAAAACACATACAGTATGAACTTTACCTAGACACTGCCCGAAAACCTAGAATGGTAAATGAAATATCTTGAAACTGACAAAAGTAATAATAACCCAAAGTTCCCTGAAAACTAATTTCAAAAATTTGTGTCGGCTACTGTATTGCTTTTTGAATTGTGGCCCCACAGAATTCTAAAAAGAAAAAAAAAAACTGTCCTGAACAAAAATGATGCAACCCTAATCCTTTTTAAATGTTTTGTTGCAGAACCTTTTAAGGCAACCACTGAAGACTATTTTTGTAGTTCCCAATGAGACTAGCGCACCTGTCGACTGCATGTCTCAGCTCCTTCCACAGATGTTCAGTAGGGTTTCAATCAAGACTCAGTCTGATCTCGTCGCCATTCTTGGGTGTTTTTAGCTGCGTGTGTTGGGTCTTCATCTGGTTGCAAGACCCGTGACCAGTGACTGAGACCAAGCTTTCTGAGATTGGCTAGCACATTTTGCTCCAAAATACCTTGATAGTCATTAGATTTAATTATACCCAGAACACTGAGCACAGATTCAAGACACCCCTTATGGGAAAGCAGCCCCAGAACATATTGTAAACAAGCCTCCTTCATGTTTCACAGTGGGTACAGTGTTCTTTTCTTTGTAAGCTTAATTTTTGCATATCTAAATAGACAGCTGATGTAACTTTCCAAAAACCGCTCAAAAGATCTTGAAAAAAACATTTCTGTTTTGTCGATTTGCTTGGTGTAAAGTTCTATTAAACAGAACTGAGGCACATTTTGTGTGTGGTCACAAGGTTAGCTCAAGTTCAACAGGTCTACTCGCATGGCACGGCAAAAACACATCTAAAAATAAAGTCATTATCAGGGTGATGCAACAGTAAACAAACAAGAGTGATCTAGATTTAAATTTATTCAGGAAGTAATCCAAACAACACAAAGTCCACAACTTAATTAATTATTAGCAGACTACCGCTGATGTAGCCATCCATTTTCTTTACCACTTATCCTCACTCGGGTCCCCGGGCTGCTGGAGCCTATCCCAGCTATCTTCGGACGGGAGGCGGGGTACACGCTGAACCGGTCGCCAACCAATCGCAGGGCACACAGAAACAACCAACCATTCGCACTCACATTCACCCCTATGGGCAATTTAGAGTCGTCAATGAACCTACCATGCATGTTTTTGGGATGTGGGAGGAAACCGTAGTGCCCGGAGAAAACCCACCCAGGCAACAAACTCTTACACAGGCAGGGGCCAGGATTTGAACCCCGGTCCCCAGAACTGTGAGGCAGATGTGCTGACCAGTCAACCACGTGCCGCCGCTGAAGTATCATTTATTTTTATTTTTAAATGTGCAATAAGGGTTTTAAAAGCTTTAGTAAGCCTTTTGGATAAAAATGTCCAAATCTACGCAATATCCTCGTCTGAATGAGGAAATAGAATGCCCAACCACCTTCCCCTTATTGGCACCATATCAAAAACATTTTTATAAATATGTATGTGTCACTGAGGGTGACTTTTGGTGCAAACTGTGTGGGTTCAGTTCCCACTTAATGACGATATGAATGTGAGTGTGAATGGCCGTCTGTCTCTAGATGTACCCCGAGATTGATTGGCGACCATTTCGGGGTGTCGTCAGCCTATCTCCCAAAGTCAGCAACCCAGAACAGGCACAGAAAACGGATGCATAGATGGATGTACTGTTGCATTCGGACAACGTTTTGTGTTGTCCAGTCTAATGGCTTCCACCCAATTCAGCATGACAAAAACAATGTTACATACAGTACATACTAACCAGACCACATTTTCTCCTGAAAAAAGTCAGAAATCATTTGTGCAAATTCTAAAGGTTGGGCACTATATTACAGGCTTCGGGATTAAATGGTTAAATGGTTGTTAAATATTTGCTGAGCTACAATACTTCCAAATACGCCACCTGTGTTCTATTCGGAATTACTTTAACTGAGTGTCCAGCCATCATTTCCATCAGCTATTTCAAGTACACTACAACTCTGGCATTTTAATGACCAGGCCTAATCAGGTCTTTTCAGGTCTTAAATGAGTTAAAGATGTAAAAAAAAAATGCTTGGAATTTGTCTAATGCTGAGTGACAGCCATCCAAAAATGCAACTGCAAAAACCAATGGGGTGGTTTGAAATCTTCTTTAATCTGCAGCATAAACCCAGATGATGTACTTAATTATATAATGCAGGACTTTTACTGTATTTGCTCACTCTAGCCTGAAAACACAATCTTTTGAAGCCTGGCCTTAAAGCGCAAAGAGTGTTTCTAGAGACAACATTGCTACTTGATAATTAAACAATCACAGCGGACCAGTTGTGGCACATTGGCTAAACCGCTACTGCAATCATCACAGGCAAAAAGTAAAACACTAAACCCATACATATACAATTGGAAGAAAAAGTACGTGAACAAATGCATACGTTTTCCACTGAACTCACATGTTACATGTGGTGTTTAGCAAAAACATGGAAACATAATTGTGTAGTATTAGTTAAAGCAGTCTGTCTATTTTTAGACTTGGATAAAGATCAGATCATATTTTATGACCAACCTATGCAGAAATCCAGGTTATTCCAATGGATTCACATACTTTTTCCTGCAATTGTACTGTGTATACTGTACATTGTAATGGATGGTATTCATGAAACTGTTTTGAGTACAATTCAGGAGGAGAAGCAGTAGTTGCACTTTGTGTGATACTATAGAATGATACCGCCAACTTTTGGCATGGCATGCACAAGACAGCGCTCTCCGCTGGGACTTACCTTAGCCAATTATACAGTGACCACGAAGCCGGCTTTTTCCCGCCTTTTCACAGACTCGCTCTTGTGTGGAATGACGTGAAGGGGCCCTTATTCAGTAGTATCAGAGGCAGAACATCGCCAGTGTGTAAGCGGAGTGTGTTGTGTTGAAAGCAATCATGACTGTCATGGTGACCACGCATGTACAGTAATTATCTCAAAACATGGACCTGCAGTGACTGTGTTAACGGACATTTCAGACAAATTAATGTCCCACTTTGGTGAATTCTATCCAAAAGTAACTGGCAAAAAAAAAAACAACATTATGCTTCTGATGCTGTACTTTACGAGCAAGCCACTGTGAAAATGGCTTTTGACAACATTGTCATCTAGTTGGAAAGGAAAAAATTCCTGCTTTTCACTGTTATTGTACAAATGTATCCGAAATGTCACTTATATTCAAACTGCTGCCTCCCTTCAAAACCTCCCCTGTCCCTCCCCATTACATTTGAGGCGGAAATTCCCTCTTGCAACTGTTCAGTGGTTGTCAGTTAAAGCGCTATTGCAAGATATATTGGACTCCTTCCAACAGCATTGTGCCCAGATCCAAATCAATGGCTATAAAAAAAAGACACCAGAAGTTTCCTTTAGTTGGTTTCTTCACATATGCCCCTTTTCCATTGCACCGGTTCCAAACCCCCGCCCCCCCCCCCCCCCCCAACCCCCACCCCCAAACAGCCTGGTTCCGCCCTGTGTGGGCACTTTTCCATTACACTTTTTCAAGGCCAGGCGGTGACAATGACACCGTTCCTCAGAACCTCCTCCACCTGGTTCTAAAACATCACTGGAGATCACTGTCATCTGATTGGCCTACAAATGTAGCCGTTTCTTTCAGCACGGTGACTTGTCACGTTCACAATTATGGCATCTAAAGGCTGCCGCATACCGAGTGCCGCCGCCTAACCAGACTGAACTGTTGTGTAGTGTGTGGTTTGGCGACTGTTTTCATGAGTGGTCGATCAGTCTGCCTCTGGTTTTGCCACAATTCAAAATTTGAATCGCAACTTACAGCCAATCAAAACGCAAGTAAGCTTTCCCTCACTGGGAAAACACATTTCCAGGTTTCACAAGCCGCGTCACCTCAAGCCATATAAATAGTATCTAAAGCATCAAATATTGTGTTTTACACCAATACTCAACTATATAGGCCAGGGCAAGCGAGGCCAGGCCGTTCTGTAACTTGTAATGGAAAAGCGCCAATAGTGACTGTTTCTCTGTGTGTAAAGGTGTGAAAATGTCCTTCTTAAATCTTTTGCAATCTTTCACACGGCTTTCTCCGAAGGTTATCGTCGCCTCGGAGGAGAGGCAGTTCAAAGTTATACTCAGCTATTCCCCCCCATTTCTTTGTTACATCCTCCAATTTCCTCTGTCATTGTGTGTTTAGATGGGAGCTGTTTGAAACCTTGTTTGACTCCTTGTATCTGAAGCATTTGAAGCCCTTGAAAGGCTGATGGAAGAGTTGTTGCACAGCATTAAAGCTTTTCTATCGGCTACGAAAGTTGAGCCCAAGAAGGGAAGTCTGAGGCGTCAGATAACCGCTAAAATAACGTTACCCGCCACAGCCGAGAATTCCCTTTCCCCTTATCTCGATGCCGGAGGCATGATAAGTCGTCTTAGTGCCTGCAGGTGTTCACACACGCTGATGATGACTTAATGCAAACTATGCAAACACAACTGCAGCTCATGTTTCCAATCTTGCGCTGGTTACCGAGCAATGTTGGTCATTTACAGTCACAACCACAAGCCCCACCGCCTCCATATCCAGGCAACACCCTTCTTTAGTGTTACTTGCCCGGGGCATCATTGTCGACACACACACTAATCATGTCCCCTCCACTGCACTTCCTGCCTTAGAGCCACTGATGATGTTTCCAGTTACCTCGAGGAATGTGCACACAGCGCAGGAGAGAGTGGAGTGAGCGGACACCAAAACCGTCCGTCCGACTTGTCTAACTGGTACTTGTTAAGGAAGGAGGGAGTGGGAGAACATTGGCGACTGATGACAGAAAGAGTGACCTATTAATCATTCATCATATTCCCAGCGCTGTTAATGAGGTGACATGTCTTAAATAATTAGCAATGTGACTGGAGCATATTTCCATACAGCAGTAGCCCGAGGGCGTAAAGGGCATCCGGGACAACTGGGAAAAAGGGAGACGCGTTGTCGTGGAGGTTTGGTAGGAAATCATACAAAAAAGGGGCATTTCTAGTGTAACGGTTCACCTAGCCCAAAGCCTCATTCAAAACTCTGATCAGACTAAGCGGTAGAAAATTGGTGAATGGATTTTACAAAAAGGGAAGAAAATAAGAGTCACTGATGCTGTAGCGGTACCTTTGCCTGACTTTGGTGCAGGCAGCGTCGGTTCAGTTCCCACTCAGTGACGCTGTGAATGTGAGAGTGAATGGTTCTCTCTATGTGTGTGCTTAGTGGCTGACTGGCAACCTGTCCAGGGTGTAATCCGCCTTCCGCCCAAATTCAGCTGGGATAGGCTAAAACTGGGTTTTCACGACACTCTTTTATAGTATGAGTTACCCTTGAATCAAAAATGGTATGTTCCTATTGTCTTAGGTCATCCTACAAGAAACCAAGAAATGACTTGCAAATCTACTAAAAGATGCCCAAAAATAAAATGTAACACTCTATTTTGTTCTTTTGCTGTTTTGAGTCAAGGTGGAACCATTCCACAATCAAAAATGGTACGATCCCCATTGTCTTAAATCGTAATGCATAAACCAGGAAGTAGCCTGCTAAACAAAAATACTGCACTCTACAATGTTTTCCTCTTTTTTGACTGTTTACCCTTGCACTCTTATAAGTGGCATTGTATTCTATGTAATGACCATAACATTTATTCACTTTGAAAAGAGTAAAGCTTCTTCAGGAAACCCAAAATATGTCTGTCTACTAATTACAGTGCATTTTTTGTGCTAGTCCTACTAATTTCTTTTGTGATTAGGAACAAATTGAATATGGAATGCTCTAGGCATCAAAAGTAGTGGGCGTTTAAGTTGATCAACTGTCTTGTTTGGCGAGGCAGGCCAAGGGCTTGAAGGCTTTTCTAACACACGAGTCAACGGGGAAGCCCGGCGAGCCCCTTAGCCCCGACATGGGCCTATTCATCTCGCACAAAACACACAAAAGAGCCGACCATGAGCCACATTCTTGACATCCAACCTCATCACCCCACCACCCACCCACCCCAGGCCTTGAATGCCGCCCCTCCCCCCATGAGCGACTCACACCAGCGCGGGCCAGACAGAGGCGGCTTTGCAACACCGCTGAAGCCCGCTGGCTGGGCTGTGCTGTCCTGTACTGTTTGAGAGTTGTTTGTTGGAGGAAGGGTTGCATGCAGTGAAGGAGGAGGGGTGCGAAAGAGGGGGCAGGGATGTTTTCTCTTCTTTCAGCTAATTGACTCACAGATGTCAGGAGGAGTCGAGTTTGTGGTGGAGCCGGAGCACTCGGTGACACGCCTCTCAGCTTGCACGTGCACTCACATGTACCTACAGCCTGTTTGGCTTGCTTAGCACAGGACTTTGGTCGCATCTCTAAAAGCTTTGTTTATAGCCCTGTGTTGAAGGAAACGTAAGCGGTGTACATAAAAACCAACAATCTGGCTTAATTGGAGCATTTTTCAATCAAACGTACGATCAAAGTTGTCCAAGACCCAATTGCTGGATGTATCTGAAAGATTATCCTGATCAATCCTGTAATATGGGCTGTGTTCAGAGTGACTTTACCTCCCTGATCTGCTCATAAAACAGTCAGGGCCAACAATCAATAAATGTCAAACCTGTTCAATATTTACGTTCACAAATCCTTATATGTGTGGGTAACACCGAGTTTGTCCGGACTCCATGAGTGTGATGTGAAACGGAACAATAGTCAATCAGGAAATGACTTGAAGTCAGTCAAATAGAGGAGCGACTGGTTGTGTTGAGTGTTTCTATAAGGTATCTCACAAGTCATTCAACATAGTAAAAATTACAATGAGAAGCGTTTGCAACTGCAATGTACAGTGTTACCAGATCAGCAAACAGCTAGACTGCATTCTATTTCTTCTTGCACTACTTTTCTTTCCTCTTCTTTGTATATTCATACGTGTTAGTCAGTAGGGGTTCAAAGAACTAGTCAAATAGTCGATGTGTCGACTTTACCCCTCCGCAATGATCGTTATAACTTGCAGTCGATTAATCGTCCATCACGGATGCTTTGCTAAAATCAACAGGCGGTAGTTTGCGCAGCAAACTAGCAACGGTGCCTCAAGCATGTGGAAATATTTGATTACAAATGAGATGGGTAGCATGGTCACTTGTAAAATATGAACGTCTATCCTCAAATATAACAAAAGCACAAGTGCTGTGTGTAGCCATTTGAAAACACATCCGCTAACGCTAGCTGACAAGCAGCCTTAAATCCTCATGTCAGCTGTCAGCGAATTCCCCTAACACTCTCCTGTAACAGTAAAAAGACAGACAATATACTGTCGCATCTTCGTAGAAAATGAAATGAAGCAGTGGGCGATGGTAAAAATGAACAGTTATTGTCGACAGAGAAAACGTCCAACTGTTTCTCTCAACCGTCAGCCTTCCTCCAGCAGACACATGCTTGCGGTCCTCTTCCTCTTTTCACTAGCTCCACCCCTGACTCACTCATCCAATCACAGACACCTTCAGGGTCTCACAGACAGTCGTATCTTAAAACTCTTGTAACTATAAATGTAACACAACTGCAGGTTTGCTACAATAGATTGAAAACCATTCCCTCCAAAATATCAACGCTGTCATCGATCAACATCGCGACTATCAACACTTTAGCATCAACTACAAAAAATATAAAGACATTCAAACCCTATTAGTCAATCCGTATGCCCTATGGAGACATCGTTATTTGTGTAGTGTTCTGTGTTAGTCATGTCGAGTACCCCACACACTCTAAGAGCAGTAAGCAGACACTTGCTGATTTTTTTTTCTTTGTCATCTGGGGTCTCTCGCATTTTAAAAATTTGTTAAGATGTGAAAAATGGGTAAGTGTGTACCTCATTTAAACTGTATTTGCAGACAAGAAAAATGGATATTGTCCATCCACTCATTTTTTGTAGCGCTTATCCTCATTAGGGTCGTGGGTGAGCTGGAACCTATCTCAGCTGACTTTGAGCGAGAGCTGGGGTACCCTTGGACTTGTTGCCTGCCAATCTCACTTTCACAATTTAGAGTCTTCAATAAAACTAACATGCATGTTTTGGGAATGTGGGAGGAAACCAGAGTACCCAAAGAAAGCTCATGCAAGCATGGGGAGACCATGCAAACTCCACACAGGAAAGCCTGAGACGAGATTCAAACCCCAAAGCAGACACCGTGATCACTTGACCACCGTGCTGCTGAATCTATATCGTTCTTGCTTAATATAATTTTTTCAGTTTGCCATCTGGGGAGCTGTCAAAACCAAAGCCGATCTAATTGTCTGCTACATGGCCGCAATAACACTTGAGGCTGTTCAAACACCACTTTGCTGCGAGCCCCTCCGCAGAACACGAAACGCTTGTAGCTTCATATCCCACATCTATGCATTAAACAGTTCTTCCAAAGCGAAAGAAAAAACACCCAAAGCGCTGACAGCTGCGTGTATGTCTGTCGGCGCGGTTCTCTGCTCCAACTAGACTGCTAAACAGCTGAGCCCAAATTGAAAGTCGGCGCTGTCATTCCCCATATTTATCCAAATGACTCACAGCAGAAATCACTTTGGACTCAGTTAGCGCTCAAGCGCTTCATTACAACGACGAGATAATCAGGAAGTGTGTGTGTGTGTGTGTGTGTGTGGGTATGTGTGTGTGCGGGTTAAACGTTGCCGGATTATGGAGGTAGGCTGCAACCCTGCATACAAAAAAACTTTGCAGAACAGACCACCTTTGCTCTTTGGGAGGGAGGGGGAAGGGGGTTTAAAGTGCAGCCTAGTTCTAAAAGGCACACTCCTTTCAGACATACATTTAAATACATATACGTCACTGATGGTGTAGTGGTACACTCGCCTGACTTTGGTGCGGGCAGCGTGAGTGTGCGAATGGTTGTCCGTGTCTATATGTGCCCTGTGACTGACTGGCGACCAGTTCAGGGTGTAGTCTGCCTTTTGCCTGAAGTCAGCTGGGATAGGCTCCAGCGCCCCGTGACCCTAACCAGGATAAGCGGTGTTGAAAATGGATGGATGGATTTAAATACATACTTTAGTTGAGCTATAGTAGCGCGACAATGAGGACATATTTACATGACATTAACCTAGCGAGGAGTTGGGCATTTTTTTTAAAGTTTCAGGTACATATGACAATGCTGGTAAAGGACTGCAAAAATGACTAAAAAGCTGCATCATGTTTGTCAGTCCAGTCGTTGGTGATGTCACTGTAAAGAAACTGCCATTACTGCTTTGGCTCATACGTTTCCAGGAAGAAGCCTTAACACACGTCCATGTTCCTTCATTTTTAGAAAAGGTAATGACATTAAACAAACTATCTTTAATAACAATAAACTACAGTACACTGGGGAACACAATTTTTGCTGAGTTAAGTCTGACAGCTGTTTTTAACATATTTTTTGGTGCGGAATCCAAAACTGATCTCAGTTTTTCTCTATCACGTCAAGTTTTTTTAACTATAGGATCCCTGTTTTCTTAAAAAATATGAAAAACTTATGCATCTATGTAAATAAAACACTAAGATGGAATAGTTTCAAGCTTTGAAAACTAAAAAAACAGCATAAAATGAAATAGAACTTATGCCCATGGTTACAAGGTTAAGAGAAAAGCCAGCACAAATCCTCTTAATTCCTACTATGCTCGCTTTCTGTTTGCAAATATTGATAGTACTGACCTATTGGGAGCTGCACACACCTCACCGCACTGTCTCAATTGTGACTGTACAAACAAGTTGCCACGTAGCTGTAGATGAGTCCAATCGTAATCAACTGGTTTTACTACAGCTAATCAGTGGAATTTTGCTTATCTGGTGGGTAAACTTGACGTGCTAGAAAAAAAACTTATTGCGATTTTTAAATCAGCATGCTAATTTTAGTTTTAATCATCATACAAATCTAACTCAACAGAATTTATTTTTTCAAATTGTTCCCCAGCGCTATATTTAATGTTGTAAAATGTTTTATTCATTATATATTTTTTCAATTAATCAGCCGATTAATCGGTTATGCCAAATATTTGAATCAGCATCGGACAAAAAAAAAATCCTTATCAGTTGGGCCCTATTAAGATCTAAAAATCTACTTTCGAACCTGTCGAATAAATGCCCAAACCACTGTTTTTATCTAATTTGGGGTATACAAAAAAAAAAAGAAAGAAACTTGTGTAAACAACTCCGATATAGGGGGTCATCGTTTTACAACAATTCCGATATACAAGGTTTCGAAACCGTGCACAAACTAGCTTACACAGCAGTGTATATGTGGTGACGTGGTACAAGAAGGCATGCTCAGTTCACACCTTCCTTAGGGTTTTTCATTGGATTGTTTAATATTTGTGGCCAAGAAGTGTTTTTTAGATAAATGTTTACAGTAATTTTTACTTCAGGTCAGTGATAGAATACGGTGCATTCCGATTTATGTACAAATGTAAGTAAATCATAAACTGAGGACCCACTGTATTGGACTATGTGCTTTGTCCCAGTATCACACATCTGCAACTATGTGGCTGTATTTTGTTTTTGTTTTGGGCTTTTGACAGTTGGCCTGCTACTGAATGTATTGAAATACTACTAATAAATAATAATTGAATTCCGAACAAGTTGCTTGCATGGCAAAAAGTGACTAGTGTAACGGTACAGCCCTGTATTTGGTACGTGGATACACACTTCGCTTTTGCTAGATTGAAAGACTGACATATAGACAAACTGCATTGTTGTGGTTTCAACGCACTCAGGCAAGCCTACACTGAACACTTGTGTGAGTCGTCCGTTTTAATCAGATTACCGGTCTCAATGGAAATCTAAATGATGATGTTTTGAAAACATTCAGACCCATTTTCAATTTCATTGTTTGCAGTCAACATAGTCAACTTACAGCCAAAATGACAGTCAATGGCTACTATAAAATAACCACTAACTGCATTACAGACAATATCAGTTGGGCTACAGAATCCCTGCTAAAAGGACAGTTTCAGTCAAACCCATCGATCCTTTTCTGTAGCGCTTGTGCTCATTAGGCTTGAGGGTGAGCTGCAGCCTAACTAAATTGACAGTGGGTAGGAGGTGGGGTACTCCTTGGACTGGTCGCCTGTCAATCGCAGGGCACATATAGACAAACAAGCCTTCATCTATCGATATATATATTTTCTGTGCCGCTCGTCTTCATTAATTTTGTAGGTGAGCTGAAGTTTATTCCAGCTGACTTTGGGTGGGAGGCTGCATACACCGTCGACTTGTCGCCAGGCCATCGCAACAGCCACATTCAGTCAAACCCAAAAACTATGTTTTCCTATGACGATATGTAAACATACAAACTGTTGAGGAAGATTTTGAAAACACAATGAATTAAAAGGGCAGATGTGCAAAGTATGGACGCTGCTTTTTGCTAGTTCTTCGATCTTCCCACGTAGGCCACGGAGTTCCGCTCCTCCTCGGGCGCTGACAGTTCAACGTTACCCTTCTACAGGAAGCAACAAGTTCTCCTTCCTGACCGGGAAGCCTATCTGTGTTGCGCCACCCTCGGTCTGACATGTTGAGCAACGTCCTGGTGAGGACGTGTGGTGGGTTTTCATGCTCAGATAAAACTCTGTACTGTAAGTGTCTGCACTGAGCCTTGATCAGTTCTGCCTGTCTTCTTCCTGTTTTTCCTCTCAACCCACACTGTTGTCACTCTGGCCAGGAAGCTGTAGGAGAGATACACATGACAAAGTCTCTCTTTATTAAATTGGCAAGTGTAGTGTATGTTGCACAGGGAGGGCGGGAGCGGGAAAGAGCCAGCACAAGGGAGATGGGGGTGGGGACCTAAGCCATGAGGCTAGCAGCTTATCCAAGATCCACTATGGGCTGATCCCCGGGATATTGCTGTTTGAAACCATGAATCAAGAACAGTGGACACATGAAAAATCTACAAAGGTCTTTGCCACACATCCATGACAATACCCCAAAAACAACACTTACTTGCTGATTTCTAGCTTATCAAACTGTCTCTTTGAATAGTGTGTGCATAGTTGAACTCTTAATACAGTATGTGTGACAGGTTGGCTTCCAAATGTCTGCATGAAGACGGACAGTGGTGCTGCATGTAATGATTGGCATGTAACTCAGCCAAATGACTGCATTAGCAGTGACTCAAAGAACAATTAATAACTATCGAGACTATACATTTAGATCCCGTGCCAAAAGGTGGGGCCAAAAGAGAATCGGAAAAGAGGACTTTTGGTCACAGTGAAACCACAATAATAAACATATGCCATAGTGGTTAGCAAGTGTGCCTCATAGTCAATGGGTTCTGGGTAAAAGTGACTGTGAATGGTTGTTGTCTATATTCTATGAGCCCTGCGATTCACGGGCAATTCATTGGTTAGAAGGATCTTATCGAGGATTTAAAGTTTTGAGTCATTATGGTGGCGGCACGGTGGGCGACTGGTTTGCACACCTGCCTCACAGTTCTGAGGACTGGGGTTCAAATCCCGGCCCCGCCTGTGTGGAGTTTGCATGTTCAACCCGTGCCTGCGTGGGTTTTCTCCGGGTACTCTGGTTTCCTACCACATCCCTAAAACATGCATGGTAGGTTGATTGAAGACTCTAAATTGCCCGTAGGTGTGAATGTGAGTTTGAATGGTTGTTTTTTTTATATGTGCACTGCGATTGGCTGGCCACCAGTTCAGGGTGTACCCCGCCTCTCGCCCGAAGATAGCTGGGATAGGCTCCAGCACGCCGGCGACCCTAGTGAGGATAAGCGGTACAGAAAATGGATGGATGGATGGAATCATTATGGCTTGATTAAAACAGTCTACTCCTGAATCAAAATGCCATCGTCCATCAACCAAGAGTTCCGCTAACTGAAAATATTTAACAGACAAATTAATGGCACTTTTCCGCTTCACAGTACCAGCTCGGCTAAATTCTACCCGGCTCTTCTCTGTTTTAAGCTGTCGTTTTTCCACTTCCAAAAAGTACTGCAGGAAACTGTGAAAACCACACCTTACTGAACGCGTTAATCACAAAGATACACGCTAACAAACAACGAGGGAGGGGAACGGGGGTTTTCTTTATTCTAAGATGAGCGTGTGTGTTTATTTTTGTCATACTAACAGAGTAGGAAGAGGGGTGTAAAACTTATCATTGCATGCCACATTGTAGTTATGGTTGCCCTCAAGAGGCTACTTACAAATGTAGAATTATTCATTTAAGGATCAGATTTATTTATTTTTTTAAATGGAAAAACGGGTCCAAAATTACCAAACTTCAGGTCACTTATACCCCACCAATTGAATATTAAAATCAAATTCTGTGGCTGTTTTCCCATTTTTATTGTTATTATTTTTTTATCTAACCCTAAAACTCGAATAACAAATAACTAAATAATCAGTCCTTTTCCTTTTTTTTGTTGTTTAAAATTTCCAATGAAAATGGAATGCAAATGACACATTAGTTTTGAACAGAAGGAAAGACTGGCAAGCTTTTGTGGGCCACCTAGAATGAGGTAGAGCGCCTTGAGTTTGAAATAAAAAAAAAAAATGGAGGGCACTATCACATCAAGTGTAACTGCGATATTGCTGCAGTAAATAAACTATCAACATCCAGGCGTTCTCTTTACTTTGCTTCTTCCTCTTCTCTTGATGATTATTAAAATTTCTGATGGCTGCAGACACACGCTACATGTGTGGCTGATAACTGGCAAGGACAAGATAAGACATTGTGCTCTGTGGTCAGGGAGTATGCCCCACCGTCACCCACCATCCCCCCCCCCCCCCCCCCCCCCCACACACACACACACCCTGGTTATACTTCTCCTCGTTCCCTCTTATCTGCAGTCTGTTTTGACCTCCACCCTGTTGCGTGGTGTTTAGTCGAGGTGGGGGATGGGGTGGGTGGGTGGTGGTGTTGGTGGTGGGGTGGGGTTCGGGGGGGCCTATGGGGGTTATTGCAAACAGCATGCGACTGGGGAAAAAGTACAAGACAATACTGTTAAAGACGCTTCCCAGAGCACTCCACTTGATACAAATAGTTTAGTGGAGCGCTATTGCATAATAGCAGCCCTAAATGTAAGGATCCTCGAGACGCAAAACAAGTTGTCTGCATTTGCTTTGTCACAACTCGCTAACATATTCACCACTACACTAGTGAATGGTGTGCTTTGTCAAATTTTACTGCCAGGCCTCATCTTTTTAGTGCGGCTCTCTAACAGTAAATTGCCCCACACTTCAACCCCAGTTTTTACTCTTCACTGAGTGGGTAGAGTAAGAACCTTGATTGGAAAGGACAGACGGCATTTTGGAGAAAGAATGTACAGCTGCTTACGTAAGTGACAGCATGTTGTTTATTTTCACCACATTTCTGCAAATCATATCCTCCCTTTCAAGGGCTTGTGTGTGCCCATCTTCATGTTCCTCTTTTACAAGGTTGTACAGAGAAGACAATCTACTGTTGTTTTGGGTACAAATACTGAGAATACTGAGGACAAAAACCTCAGTGTTCCTACCAGTTACATCATATTGATTCTTATGTGATGTGGAATCTTGACTTTAAACGGGAAGGATTTTATTTGAGTTTTGTACCTGGAAAATTGACATTCATGCTGCTTATTACGGATGTGATCGAATGCAATGTCCAGCAAATACTGAATTTGTAAATGTGTTCACTTACTTAAGTGAACTCAAATTTTTGTTTGTTTGTTCATTGGCCATTGTAATAAACAGACTATCACTACAGTAAAAAAAATATGTTTAAATTCGTTTCAGCATTACTACATTACCGGTAACCTTTCGTTGCTCAGTGACTATCTGTAGTGTGTTTTTATGTTTTTACATCTCAAAAGAATTTTTTTTGGTCAAAATGTCTGTCTGTTGTCGTACTAGAACGGCTCTAACTACTGGAGACAAATTCCTTGTGTGTTTTTGACATACTTGGCAATAAAGATAATTCTGATTCTGAATCTTATTGAGTGAAATAAGTATTTGATCTCCATGCAAAACATGAGTTAGTACTTGGTGGAGAAAGCCTTGCTGGCAAGCACAGCGATGAGACAGTTCTTGTAGTTGGTCACCAGGTCTGCACACAGCTCATGAGGGATTTTGGTCTTTTTCTTTTGACAGAAACTCACTAAATCCTTCAAGTTTCTTGGCTGCCACATGTAAACTTGAAACTTCAGATCGCTTCACAGCTTTTCTTAAGGATTGAGGTCTGGAGACTAACTAGGCCAATTCATGACCTTAATATCGTCGCTGTCGGGCGTAAATCCCGTAGGTCCGGTTATGCTAAATTTCATATTTTTTCACAAATCGATACTAATGGTCCACCCCTCCGTCATCTGTTATTAAATGATGAAATTAGCTTGAGAACAAATCTATTAACGCTCTTGAACTCTAGAATGTCTGAGAAGTGTTGTTAAAACTCCGCCTCTTGCCTCTCTGTGTGGGAGCTGTGCGGCATTGTATCGCCTCAAGATTGAAAGTCTGGATGTATTTTAGAAGATAAGTGAAAATAGTTAGGTTATATACAATGGAGTAATCCTTTTGTGAAAAAAGGAAAACTGTAATGCTTCGATGCAGGAGGAAGTGCCAGCCACAAAGGCAAATTAGTGCGCAGATTCATTTCCATCGATTCCACTGCTTAGTCAGCTCATCGTTTTATTTGCTGCCTCACTCACGACTCTAAGACCTTGATGTAACCACAGTCATTTGTTTTTGTGAAATATTAAAGACATTTGCCAGGGGTTGCGTGGGGACAGACTTCGATGTGGACAGCTTACCACGTGCCATGTAATAAAATTGCAATTTATTTTTTTAGCCTGATTAAACATGATTTGAGGTTAGTGTTGATGCGCTTTGGTATGTGATAGCAGTATAAGGTGTGAAACCAACTTGAAACGTTGTTTGGTAACTCAGACAAGATGGCGTTTTCTTGAGTCCATGAAAAGTAGTGATTTTAGAGTTGTGAGATTTCTACCCGACGATAGTGATAATGTATAGTATTTCTTCTGGAGGCACTCCTTTGTTACCCTGGTAGTATGTTTGGGGTCCATCTTCAGTGTTCTTGCAGAGGAAAGGAGTTTTTGATCCAAAAGTTTACAATAGGGCTCCGTTCATTGGGTTCCCAATGTGGTGAAGTCGCACTGAATCCCAAAACATAATGAATGTTTTGTTTTATGGCGATGTCCATACATTTATTGAGCCGCCAAACACAGTGGGTTGAGTTGATATCAAATAGCTCAACTTTGGTTTCATCTGAACACAGTACTTTAGCCCAAGCCTTCTCTGAGTTGTTTAGATGTTCACTGGCTAACTGAAGATGGGTCTGGATATGTGCATTCTTGAGCAGGGGAACGTTTCTTGCGGGAACTGCAAGATTTCAGTCCATTAGAGTGCAGTGAGTTACCGACTGAGGTCCTAATTACCTTCAGATCATTAATAAGTTCCTGCCATGTACTTTGAGGCTGCTCCCTTACCTTCACCATGATCATCCTCATTCCACGAGGCAAGATCTTCCATGGAGCTCCAGACTGAGGGCAACTGATGGTCATTTTGTGTGTCGTCCACTTTTGAATCATGGTGCCAATAGTTGTGAACGAGCCTTCTGCTGATGATTTTATAACCCATCCCAGCCTTGTACGGGTCTACAATTTTGTCCCTAACATCTTGTGAAAGCTCTTTAGTTTTCTGGTGATGGAGAGATGGGAAAGTAAGAAATGGATTCCTATAACAGGTGTACTTTATATACATGATGCGTTGAGATCAGGAGTATTGGTAATCTGATTGAGTTATTTGTCGCAAGTGATTGGCCCCACACCCAGTGAAAGAGTCCCAGGGGTGTGTCCCTGCAGACACATGCAAGTGAATTGACACAGTTTTACATGCACAAAGACTGACAAAAGTGTCCTGTAATTGCTGTGCCCGCACCGCGGAGGCTGAGGACCCCACCCAATCAATCGAGGGGCGGGATCGGGCCCAGGAGTCCATCCGAGAGCAGCCCGGTGGACGGTACACGTCCCACCCCAAGGGACCCAGGGCGGTCCGCTGGCCCCACCGAGGCGCCCCGCCAACTGGCCACCCCGCGGGGGCCACAGGGACCCAATGCCAGTATTTTCTCTTAAATGGCTGTCTTGTTGTTGTACTAGAGCGGCTCCAACTACCGGAGACAAATTCCTTGTCTCTTTTTGGCATACTTGGCAAATAAAGATGATTCTAATTCTAATGTAAAATATGTGCCTTGGCTCAATAAGGTTTGGGAAACACTGGCCAAGTGCTTGCACATCTGGGGTTTAGTTTGTTTCTTAATAAGTGAGGGGCATGGTTCTAGACCTGCTCTATATGTAAAGTGGCTGGAGATAACGTCTGTTGTGAATTGGCGCTATATAGATGTAAAAATGAATTGAACTGTGTTTTTATGCATTTTCTTACTGATATTCTATTACCCATAATCAATAAACAACCATAAAAATTGGATACTGTTAATTAACTGACAAAGTCAGCAGGGGATCATATAATTGTGTCCCTCCACTGTAATGCATACGTGCAACAAACTGAGCCTGTCACATGGTAGTCACGACGCTCTGCACTGTATCGCTCCATGAGAAGGTCAACACACTGGCAGAAAAAAAAAAAAAACCAAAGTTTGTCAACAAAAAGTAGCCATGATGGCAGAACAAGGCGTGTAAACTAACAACAGTGTTTATTTTCACATGGGAAATTAAAGCACTGGTCAATGAGCGAGGCCCCTCTGGGAGATTCTCGACGTATCCATGAGCGTGATAAAAGACAATATTGTGTCAATCCCATCCAATTCATTCTGGATGCTTTTCCTCCTTCAAAGGTCAGAGGACAAAGATTTAAAAAAAATTCTTGATAACTCTAGAACCCCTTTACAAACCACATCTGCCATTTCAAAGTGATTATATGGCAGACATACAGCAGTTAAATCGATAAATATGATGCAGAATGCGCCTTGTGCTTTTTGCATCCAGCGCCTTCCGGTCTTCGTCTCTTTCCGGCGCTATGACGTCACACAAGCCAAACATCCTGTTCATTCGGCGTTGTGTCCAGTCCTTGTACATTTGTTGTCGTATGATTTAATGATGTCACGATGGTTTAATGTGTGGCATTTGGTTGTACAAAGAGTTTTTTTTTTGGCTTTCCAAGTGAAAAAGGAATACGTGACCAGTGGATAGGCAAAGTCAATCGACAGGGGAAGAAAGATGCTCAGCTATGGGTGCCAAGCAAGCATTCCAAACTGTGCCGATCACTTCGAACCGGCGTGTTTTGATTACGACTTAGCAGAAAGAATTGGATACAGAGGCAGAGGCTGAAACCAGCTGCGGTGCCAACAATTTTTCCTCCGGCCATCGGGACCTCCACCGCCAGCAAGAGAATTAAATCTCATAGCCACCACGATGCAGCAGTGAAGCGGCGCAGACAAGAGGTGAGCATTTCCTTGTATACACCCACGACTCTATTATGGTTACTATGCACTGGGGAGTAGGAAAAACAACCCACACAGTACTTTTCCGGCCTGTCATCTGTACTTTTGCCTATATGACAAGCCAACAGACACACGGCAAAGACTTTCTGTGCATCATGTTATAACGCTACTCGAGCGGGGGGCACACAATATATAGGAATACTGCATACTATGTAAATGCTTGTGCCGGGTCACTGAAACATATATGAATATATAATACGTATAGTCGTGCGCAAAAATATTGGCACCCCTGGGGTAGCCATGCGTGTATAAAAAGACATGCTTTTGTCATACCGTCACATCGAGCCAGCGGCCACTCTCTTTTTCTGTTGTACAGCTGCTACTTGGCTGCTCGTCGTCGTCACTGTCTGATCGGCTCAAACGTACGCTTTGACGATGCCAAGTTCAGTTGGGTGCTCCTGTACGTCGAAATCCTCCTCCACATATTCCAACACGTTGCTCGCCATTGCGTATAGTGTGTAGCGCTGTGTTTGTCAACTGCAACGTCACTTCTGGTAGCCCTTGCGGTGGATAGAGTAACCACACCCTAGTGTCTGGAGCTTCGGGTATGTTCGGGGAGGACTCAATATTCGTCATAAAAACCTAATTTTTAATTAAACTATGGTTGAAAACTTTCTGGAACCTACGTGCATGTATTACGTTACATATAAACAATGAAAATGTGAATTTTAACTGACCCAATAACATCTTTGTCATCTGAGCTTTAAACCTTTTGTTCCTTGTGGTGTCATGTGAGGGCGTGACGTCACGCAGATGTCATTGAGCAGCTGAAGACAGTCAAGTGCTCCGCTGGAATCAATACTGCCATTATTACCAGATCGACAGCTTTTAAGCAGGGCCATATTGTGTCTACATTACAAAAAATATCACAATTGTCCACTGGGGTGCCACTTTACACGGCTCTCAGTTATCGTAAATTGCGGCTGTCTGGGCCACCGTTATGCCCAAAAGTGTAAGGCCGATAAATCGTCAGCGTGGGAAAAACAACGTTGATATGTGTGTAAATAGCAAAGTTACACCACAACTCTCATGATTAAGTCTTGTAAAGACCTTAAAAAGGTTCCATAGCATAATAATAGTGCAGGCTGATGTGGTTTAGTTGTTCATGTTATTATTATAAACATGATGGTAAGTCAATACAAAATTGAACCAAGTAGAATGTGTTTTTACAAACACAACTTAATTTACAAGCGCCCCAACTTATTGAGTTTTACGAGCTGTTGCTTGGTTGATTTTTTTGGTTTGTGTTGTGAGACAAGATTTGAGGTATGCTCAAGCTTTGGGGGTTTTGAATTTTTCCTTGACTCATTGGGGGGTTTCGATTAGGGGATGTCGTCAATCATTGCCAACTGTAGGCCTGTGAAGCCCTTTGAGGCTCTTTTGTGATTAAGGGCTATACAAAATCATCTTGACTTGACTTTAGAAAGGGCGGAACGGTGGACGACTGGTTAGCACATCTGCCTCACAGTTCTGAGGACCTGGGTTCAAATTCTTGTGAAGGTTTTCTCCGGGTACTCCGGTTTCCTCCCACATCCCTAAAACATGCATGGTAGGTTAATTGAAGACTAAATTGCTAGTAGGTGTGAATGTGAGTACGAATGGTCGAAAGGCGAAACTTAAAGAGGAGCCAGAACCAAAGAATAACATATGCGGACCAGACACTAAGGTCTCAAAAATTGATGTGTCCAGGAAGATATCTGGGCACCCTAATTTTGATCATATTTTAAAGACACTTCCAAGGCAGTATTATAACGTCCTTTTGACATTTTGCTTTACTGATGCAGGTACCAGTTCCCTAATGTTTCTTCCACATTGTTGCCGCAAGACATTTATAGCAAGGGGAGCAAGTGCACTTCTATTTGCCGAGACTTGAGCGCGAGTGAAATTTGCTAAATCAGAATGGGCAGCAAACCAGCCACCGGCTACTTCCAACTTCACAATTTTTTCCCCCGTTGCGCTTCCAGCTGGCTCGGCGCCCACGTTTTCAGCAGAAGATGAAGTGGCTTTGCGCCTCCGCTGGCATTTTAGGGAGCTGTGAAGTTTATTTAAAATAAATAAATATAAAAAGCGCCCGGCTAGTTCGCCAGTCTCTGCCAAGCAGGGGAAATAAGTTCAAGCTCTGAAGTAAACAATCACCTTGTTTCGCCATTTGGAACAATTTCCAAAGCACGACGGATGTTTTGAAACACATTTAAATTTCTCATAGTTTAGCACTTTGCTGCATCCACACTGCTTTTGTGCACATTTATCACAAAATGGGATACGATCTATCCTTTTGTGGGAGACAAACATACTTTATTATATACATTATTATTAACATGCACCAGTATGTCAGTTTCACAACGCGCCAAAAGGACTCTGAATTGGGGGTGAGGTGCCATGTGCAGGCCTCCTGGGGAGATTTCCTGCTGATGTGGTGATCAGGCATGCACACTTCCTTTCACACACAAATACCTTCAGCCAGGCCGACACACAGATACCCCCCCCCCCCCTCCAACCCCACCCAGACCGCACCCCCGCCTTGCCATTACTAAGTGCCATTTGACTGGTGTGATGCCTTGCCTCGAAAAACAGACATAGCCGTCTTGAATTACTGTCCGTCCTCGTTTCGTTCTGAAGTTGAAATTTATTAGAAAAGAAATTTAAAAAACTAAATAAATAAATAAAAAAAAACGAAAATGCCCGAAGTAGAGAACCACTTCCACTTCCAACAGTTAAAATGTTTTGTTGCTACATAGAGAATATGCACCCACGCCAACAAAATTAGGCAAACCTTAAAATCAGAAATGATCCAATCCAAGAGTTGCATTGCTATAATTTATGTGGATGCAGTTTGCAGGTCCTTCAAATATTGCAAATTGTTTAAGGTATACTAATGTTGGGCTGCAGCTAACTAGCTAATTTTTATAATTGGTTAATCTGTCGACTATTTTTTCAAATACAATAATGTAAGTTAAACATTTGTTGAAATAATAATAATAAGCAAAGCAGCAGTCATGTAGTAATGAACGGGCCCTCCCCTTGCCTTTTTTATGGCAAATCCACAAAACGATGCTCCGCCCACAAGATGACGTAAGAAAAAAATTCTGGAAATTTATCGTCGCCCATCTGTTTGGGATACCTGTTTCCAATTGGGTCTCCTTCGGGTAAACTCACTAGCGAGAGTTTGTCAAAGTACGAGCCCTGAAAGTTGCCCGAAATAGGCGCTTCAAACCAAAATGACTGACTTTGTGATTACATGTATGGGTCTTTGAGACTTTTTCGTGTTTCCTGTTATGATAGACATGTCCATCCAATTTCATGTTGATCGGTGAAACTGCTGTGGGGAGCATTTTTTTTTCCTAACTTTCCAGGGGGCGCTACTCTGTGAGTTTTGGGGGGTTATGATCAGGATGCCTAAAACATACCAAGTCCCCAGGACACTTGTGCTTGCAGAAACTGGTAGGTTTTCGGGCATTCTGAGCCCCCGAAAAAGGTGATTAATTTGTTTATTGTCTAAAAAAAGTTGTAAAAACAAAAAGCTGTTTTTATTAGATAGTTTTATTCTATTTATTGATTTTTATTTCCTTTAACAATCTCCAATGTTCTGCTTTACCCTGTACTGCTTTAGCACTTGAATTTCACGTCTGGGAATCAAAAAAGATTACCTGATCTTAATAATAAACAGAGATTCTAATATGGCTAATAACAATAACTTGTAGCATCTGTTAAGGGAACCAAGGACATAATAATAAATGATATGATGAAATTCTTGAAAAATATAATAGAAACCCCTGCTGATATGATACCATTTGCTTATCAACACAACACCAAACTACAATAAAGACATTCAAATACATTAACTTGAGAATTACTCATTTGCTTGATTCATTAATGATAGTCAATAATTTGGCATGCACTACTTATTTGAAACCAGCAGAGGCACTGCTGATTCACTCTGCTGTCAAAAGTCCACATTACGCTAGCTGTGGGAAGATGAGCTACATTCCACGCTATGGTACAATTACTCCAGGCAGCATTTAGCTACTAAGTGCAACACGGGCATGGAAATAGGAGTCCAGAATATTCAGAGAGAGCACATATTGACAATAATATTTAACTCAATTCACCATAGTCGCTCAAAGGCATCAAGGTCCTAACCTTAACCCTAAACTATTCCCAATGTCCATGTTTTTTGGTGTATTCTGTTCCCAAGTCCTAAAAATCAAGTCTCTACAGCTCTGGTGTTGGATGTCATTCAATTGTGCAGGTGTACATGATGATGAGTGAATAAGGGAAGTGGAACTCGAAGGTTACAACATGTCTCGATAGGACAGTAAAAGCTGTCGAGCGGCTCAGCTGAGGAATAAGTCATCGTCTCCTTGTGACTCATATCTTTGTCCCCAGTGCGGTACAGTCATAACTGAGGGCAGCCAGGCTTTAAAAGAAAAAAAAAACCTGCATCGTACTCGCAATCAATGAGCTTCAAGCCCTAAACATGTTCTGCTCCTCATTGATTCGCTCGAATCTACATCTGGGTAATTCAATCGCCTTAATAACATTGTCCCCCTCCCCTGCTTCAAATCCCAGAGTTCAAGACGCCTCCTCCCAAGAAACAAATCCATAAATGCATACATCGACGGCGCCCTTGTTTGCGTTGGCCGACCTTTAACGTGACTCTCTGTGACTGGATCGCGTGTCGCCGCATGCCGCTGACAGTTATTGCTGTCCGCAGACTTTCGCCAGTCAAGTCACATAACTACACAAGATACACTTCCTAGCGGCTGGCACCACATGACCTTTAGAGACTTTTATTATATTGCATTCATACGCCATAAAACCGTCGGGATGTGGCTGGAGCATGGCTAATTGAAAGGCAAAGGCTACGCCAATTTATGGGATAAATTGGATGATGAGCCATATAGCCATATTACACTGTGTTGTACCATTTAATTGACATTTTGAACATGCAACATGGCAGTGTAAATAGAGAAAAAAGAGCACACAAATCGATTATCTTCAGCACGGAATCAGGCCTCTTCCAAAAGGGGAAGGGATAAAAGAAATGGATAAAATTTCAGTATGTATCAGACATGTGCTGTTTGTGCTGTGTAAACGCACACATTGGATATACCCCATCAAACTTGCATTGGCGAGCTACAGGAGCAATTCTAGGATCAGCGGTTTAGGGGTGCTGAGCTCCCAGGCAGGCAAGATAAATTGCACTGTTTTGTACATTTTACTATTCAGTAGCATCTTGACTTTAATATTCTCACATGTAGATGACAACAACTAGTCTCATTCCAATACAAACAGAGGACAGTGTTACTGTCTGACCACTTGAACCATTTCCTAGCTAGAAGAAAAAAATAAACAGTGACCTCTGAATAAATGTAGCAAAAATAAGGACCGGCAATGTTAATAGTGTGTTGGTATTGAGTGGTTGAAGTTAAATGTGTCACTAATCCTGGTTCAAGCCAGGCACTTACGCCATAACACTGGAAGGCAACATACTTCTCTGTGCAGCTAGAGTGCTCAGAGCCCAGCCAGGAAGAGGTGGGAGAGATTGGGTGGAGGAAACCATTTTTGAGGCAATAGTGGGGCGCTTTATTTGTGTTGTTAATATATTAAGTTGCCACTTAAAATGTGCCTGGAGATAGACACTCTTTCTCACACACACAATCTGAGACATAGGGCTTAAACCGGATTTGGGCACTTGGACCTGCAGGGTAAATCCAGCAATGTATGGTTGCATACTGTCTCCTATGAGGGCTAATATGAAGAGTGGTGCCGAAGACCCTCCCCGGTTGAAGTACGGTAGATGAGCATAATATGAGCGTAAATCCTCTCAACCTCCAGGGGATTGTTAGGTTCTGTTTTTATTGAACGTGTCGGTGAGGAGACTGTAATTTGTGGTGTGCGATCTGCCCGGGTATAAATCCTGTTCAGACACCGGAGCCACCTCGAAACGCCTCGACGAGCCGTCTTGGTTCGCTCGTGAAACAACAACAACTGACAGCAAGCTCAGGAACAAACAATGGGGCCTGGACTGGGAGGAGATAATTTTTTCGACAAAAGGCCATGTCGGATGCAGATAATCAGATGGGCGTTGTCGTTTCTTTTTTTAATCATCTGCGCTCGTGGCAGAGATCGCTGTGACATCATTGATGGTGCTCAGGATGTTGATTGCCATGTGTTTTAATCACTAAATGTATACATTCTGGGCAAAGTGTGCATGGGAATCACCTGAGCATTCCAAGGTCAGTCCATGCAAAATGGAGCTTTGTTATTTTTGTAAAGGCAGGCCATCGTTCTCAAGATTTTAGTTAGATGTTGTTTTTCTTTCAGTTTGTTATCTTGGTTTCATCATTGTTTTTGTTTTTCTATCCCTCTTAAATTACTTTTGCTCCAAGGCTTCTTCCTCGCCTTCGAGTTGATACAACGTAATAAAACACGGTCCCAGAGTGGAATCTAATTAAAATACAACCCTTATCCCTACATCTGGTTTTGCATCATGATCATCTTCTTCATGATGCTGTTCCTGTTTAAATGCAAACAACAATACTATACAATATTATATACTAACGATCAGAGTAAAATTATCGGTTTGGTCAGCTGCAATGCTAACTAGTGGACTGGTATGCAAACTACAGATGGCTTTGAAGTAGGTTGAAGGAGATCTTTGGTTTATGATGGATCTGGAATATATTTTGAGGTTAGGAACAGCGCACAATGAACTAATTACTTTTTTTTCACTGGCTTGTTTTGTATTTATCACCTAGAATTGTTATATACAAATATTTATTGTAATTGTGACTTTACTACTGCATTAACATAGGTTAGTGACAGAAGTACACTGCTCCTAGTAATTTTTGTCATCGACATTTAAATGAAAAACGTTAAATTGTAGTAAATTAGGTTTTTGAAACATTTTTTTTAAACACACAAAAACATCTTTATCTGTGCATAATAAAAATGCAGATTAAAATGATCACTTGTGTGAACTACACTGCCATGCAAACTATAAATTGGTTTCACACTGTAAAGGTCCCATATTTTACCAAACTAACTTTTTCTCGTATTCGGGACGTCATATTGGCTCTATGGTGCGGGGGCAGTCTTAGCCAAATATGGACAAAGAGGATACAAAATTGGGTCAAACAGAAGTAGCTGTCAGAGGGCCTTTTTCTGGACACTCGTATGACAGAATTTTGAAATTAAATTGACACTTTTATACCAAGTCCATGTTAGAGAGTCACTCTATAGCGGTCCAAACAGCCAAAATATGGAACCTTTAATAATTTTCTCTATGTTGCTGTGTCAATTCGAAATGTCAAAAACAACAACGACGTGCTGAGTTTTGTTTAATCTATTCAGAGTAAAATGATGGCGTTTAGCTACACTGGCAACCACTTGTCTGACACGCAACCTGCAAATGCCTTGTCACTTGAAATGCAAAATACGAAATAAGTCCATACGCCTAAAAAAACATCTGTTTAGAATAAAAATTATTGAAATTATTGGTGTTTTTATAGAAGATGGATGGATGGTTACACTGTCAACTACTGGCCTTGCATGCATACTACAGTTGTTTTTGCACAATGAGCATCTATTTGACATTGCCGTACAGTGGTACCTTGACTTAAGAGTTTAATTACATTATTCTGTTCTAGCCCCCAAAACACCACAAAATGTTTTACGTTTAATAGCACTGTATTGTATAAAATATAATAAAACAAATTAAAAATAATATTATGAAACGAACCTGTTTTATAAAGTGTAACTACGGTGCATACTGTAGTACTGTATTTGTGTGTTACTCCACCTGATTCCAGCTCCTGATGGCATAGTGAGTGCCATCAGGAGCTGGAATCAGGTGGCAGTCCTTGCAAGTCTTTTTATTTGTATGTTTGACTGTTTGTCTGTTCAATAAACATCCTAAAGTGCATCAGCAACTGTGGGTCTCCTTGCCCACATTGGAGGGCATTAGAAAACCCTCAGGATTTCTTTTTTCTTTTTGTACTTCACACGAGCAGCGTCATATGGGAAGCATGCTCGTACCTAAAACTTTCACTCACAGCACAAAGCAAAAACCCCAAAACGAATTGACCATTCAATTGCTCGTAACTTCAAAAACGTCTAGGTTGGTGCACCAACTACTGGCCTGGCATGAACTGTATAGTTGGTACAGCAGTTTTGTCAGTGTTCTTTAAATGTGAATCTTTGAATATAAAAATATTGCACAAAGGCATATATCATTTTTCTTCCACATAAACCTGGTTCTTAATCTCTTTAGTGCTTGAGGGTAATGAATGTTTTTTTTTTCATAACATAAGCCTTAATAAAAGAATATAGTCAATATGGATGTCAAGTTTCCATTTAGCCTCCACAGATCTCCTTAAAACACTATTGACCGTTGGTGTGCCATGGAACTCAAGGTTAAGAGCCCTCTTTAAAGCATGAAACCATTAAAAGGAACAGTCCTCGGAGCTCAGAAACATACATACAAGACAAAGTGTGCCCTCTCTTTGGACAAGACAAGCGATTATTAATATTAAAGTGGTGAGGTAGGAAATTTATGGGTCTGCAGACACACGAAGCTGCAACAAGAGTAGGTCCTTACCACCAGAGCCTCTCTGGACTTCAGGGGCTTCAAATGGGAGTGCTTGTAAATAATCGGTGTTATGTGGTGTGTGTGTGTGTTTTGGGGGAAGGTCAGTGGGCCGGAGGCATTGATCAGCCTGTGTGTGTGTGTGTGTGTGTGTGCGTGTGTGTGTGTGAGGGTTATATATGCAGGGGAGTGTGTGATTGTGCCCAAACGCTATATTGTCTCAACAGGCCACATCGTCCAATCTTTTCTACTTTAACATCCAGAAAAGAAGTAGAAAAACACCTTCCCCCCACCACCCTATACCTCCACCCTCACCAGGCTCCTCCACCAGGCTTATCTCGCCACACGTTCATCCTTGCGAGGAGCGGCGCTCTGCAGAAAGAGACATCTGCTCACTGAGAGAATGCCCTAATTATTCATGACCATTTAACCATTCAGGATTTGGTCGGTGCGGCATATGTGGCTTTTCTCATAAGTGTGTGTCAGCCTCACTTGTTAATGGCCCTTCCATTTGCGCTCGTTTTGTACTTGCGACTGCAAAATGATCGCAAGTAATAGTGCATTTACTCTCATTAATTACTTGCTGTCATTTCAGGGCTGGGGAGGGGGTTGGTTCATGCAGGGATGACAATGATAGGATGTTTTTGAAGATTATACTTTCAGGGATCATTTCTATAGTTGTTTAATGCATATTCTTGAATCTGCATTCTGTGCGTTGTAGAGGTTGTTCTCATAAAAAATGTATACTTTTAAATGTGTTTATATTCAAAGTCGAAATGCCCATTCGGTTGTACAATTCAGTCTTCAACGTAAATTTCTGCGGGAACTAACAGAATGTCTTATGGCAACGTTTCCTAAATCCGAACATATCGGAAGTTGACCAGATTGTGTTACAGCTTGTAAATCCTTGTAAAGTGATTTTTTTTTTTTTAAATCGCCAGATATGTAAAATGAGAATTTAAAAGCATGAAAACAGATCAAACCGTCCTCTCTGCTGTTGAACCTTGTGGGCGTGTCCACTGAATGTGCTGAAACTACGCCACGCACAACTATCAAATGTAAATCAAACACCACTATTACGGCCTGGAAAAAAGGATGCTACATCATCGCTTAAAGCTTCTGGTGGCTGGAATATATCCCACCTGGTCATCACAGTGCATTTCAATGCCGCGATAATGAGGCGCTCTAAAGCGACCACCCCTGCGCAAAGATTTTTTAATATGAGAGAAACCCCACACATGATGAGGAAAAAATTAGCAAGCGTGTGCTTACTGGTCCTATAATCTGTGGTGTACTCAAGATGACTAACACAGCATAGCTAGCGATAGCTATATGTCTCCACCGACAATATCGAGTCTCCGCAACCAAACCAGATGTATGTCGTATTAAAAAAGACTGACCTGTGAGAAGTAGCACAGTGCCACTGTACATCCGGACTGACAAAAATACAAAGAAGAAAGAGTAGCAGAAGTAGAAATAGAAGAAGCCAGGCTAACTGTTAGCTTATCTGGTAACCACTTTGTGGTTGCACTCTCCATATCATTATTATTGCGGAAAATGTCTAGTTAATAAATAATATGGCCTAACCCTTACCACTGAAAAAATATTGCACCACATTTGACTTATTTCAACAAAACTGCTTGTTTTTCGTTGTTGTTTTCTAAGCTCTAATACATAATTGACATTGCGTGCGTAACTTATACTGCATTTCAATTACTACAACAAAACTGAGATTTTATAGAGCAATGGAATGTTTCCAGCACACCAAATTTTGCACAAGCTTTCGTTGTTTTAGATGTTTTCTAATCTATTTCACTTTTAAATTGAAGCAAAAATGTAGAGCTATTGTGGAAAAATATAGTGTTTCCACTGAAGCACATTCACCATGTTTGTAGAAATTGTTGCAGTAGCAGTTGAGAATCTTTTGGACGGCGATGCTCCAAAGGTTTGCATATAGTTGACTTTTCTTTACTTGATAGTAAAACAGGCTGAACCTGTCGCCTTTTGCATTGCGTCACAAAACACACATGCAGTTACTCATCTTGCTGGAAAATTTTCAACATAATACAAGTGTTTATTTTTGGCAGATGATTTCCTTCTAAATTTCAGCGCGTTGTGTTTAAAATGTCATCCAATCTTTCAGCTGGTTGAGGAAGTGCCCTCTAATGATACTTTTTGATCTTGACAAACAAATACAAAAGCGTTTTGGTTTTTTTTTTCCCATTTTTCTTTTGTCTGACTTGATTGCCTCTCCAGTCATCTGTTTGTGTCCCCACAACAAAACCTTGTCACCCCAGTTGCTGTGGCCACGTAAATCAGGCCAGCCAGCGTCATCTGTTCCCAGCTGTTTACCTTTAGCTAAACAAAGGAGTCTGCCTTTTTGTTGTCGCTGGGATGGAGTGCTGCGTCGGCTGAGAGCTGTTATTCAACAGCTCGCCGGCCCCCTCTCGCCACCCCCCGTGTGCCCCCCACACCCTGTCTCTGAAAAGGGCCAATTCAACAGAGAGAATCAATTGAAGCTTGGAGGATACAAGGAGGGAAGATGTCAATGTGGGGGTTGTTGGACACTTAGGAGCCACTAGCAATCCTTCTCATAAGGAACCCACTGGACACAAAGGAGGCAGATCACAGGAAAACGTGAAAAGCAAACAAATAGTTGCACATGTCTTCCTTCCTCAGATCAGGTGTGTGCAGGAGCTGTTCTCCTGGGAGGATGTTGAGCGTGTGGAGGGAGGGTTTAGTTTACGTCTCCGGAGGAGGCTCAGCAAGAGCTGCAAGGTCTCGTTTGCATCTGCAAATGAGACACAACCCGGCTGGCCTGTGTCACCTTGGCAACAGGCCATCAGCGCCTCTCTGCCTGCTACATTAGCAGCCATGCTTGTCTGTCTGCTTGTCAGTCTACACCCTGCCTCCCTCTGTGCCCTCACAGCCCGCCTCATCAGTGCGCAGTATCCCTCTACCTGACTCAACCCGCGGGATTAAACATCCCTGTAAATTTTTCACATCGGGACCAAAAAACAGCATTATAAAAGATGAATGGTACGGGCTTTTGTGAGTGTCCCAGTGAATCACACTTGCAGGCAGAGAATTGGCAGAGATGACACGCTGTGGTCATGAAATTTACATGCCGTTGTGCCCTGTGCCAAGTGATGAGAGCTGGCAGCCGTCGCTCGGCTTGCTCGGCTTTACTGCGGAGGACAAGCAAACAAGTTGCATGATGAAAAGCAACATGGCCGGTCTCTGACACTGCAAAGAACACTGACAAAAGACAACATATGGACCATCGTTATGGACAATCCCCCTCCCAGAGACTCATTCTTCATTATTTTTTTTTATTGAATCACAAAAACATGGCACGATTGTCAAACAAGAAGTAAAGGGCAGAAAAGAAGAGGAAACGGGTGAGAATAAGGAGAGGGTGTGGATATTTTGAGAGGCTGTTGGCAATGATCGAGCACCCCATTCAGTGAGTGCACCCGTGTATTTTGGCAACACTCCGTGCTTTAGTTTTTAAATACATATGAAATGAATGAATATAGTTAAATATTATTGTATAACAACAATATACTGTATGTGTATACTGTATTAGTACGGCATCTCAGTCAGTTTCAGCCGTGTCGCTCAGTGTGCAGCAGGCTTAAGTGGTACAAAACTCTGTCAGGCTGCTGGCAGGCTGTGGGGCTTCTAAACATCCATCCATCCATTTTCTGAGCCGCTTCTCCTCACTAGGGTCGCGGGCGTGCTGGAGCCTATCCCAGCTGTCATCGGGCAGGAGGCGGGGTACACCCTGAACTGGTTGCCAGCCAATCGCAGGGCACATCGAAACAAACAACCATTCGCACTCACAGTCATGCCTACGGGCAATTTAGAGTCTCCAATTAATGCATGTTTTTGGGATGTGGGAGGAAACCGGAGTGCCCGGAGAAAACCCACGCAGGCACGGGGAGAACATGCAAACTCCACACAGGCGGGGACGGGGATTGAACCCCGCACCTCAGAACTGTGAGGCTGACGCTCTAACCAGTCGGCCACCGTGCCGCGCTTCTAAACATACAGGCCCAATTCTGCTGCTGGCTGCCCTGCAATGCCATTTTAAAAACAAGTTTTAATTGCACTGTGAGTTTTAATGGTTGTTTGTTTCTATGTGCCCTGCGATTGGCTGGCGGCCGGTTTAGCGTTTGCCCCACCTCCCGCTCGAAGATAGCTGGGATAGGCTCCAGCAGCCCGCGACCCTAGTGAGGATAAGCGGTAAAGAAAATTAAATTATAATTATACATTATGGATGGATGTTTTTGTTTTTCTTACTGTCTTTTATCAGGGACTGGGTTGCTTTTATTTATGGTTTTATTAATGCTGTTATGTTTCTTTTATGTGGATGTGGGATGCTCTGGTAGTCCATATGAAACATTTTCTCATTTCTATACTGTTCAACCATTGTATTGCAAAGATGACAGTAAAAATTAATTTTATTTGAGTTGATAACCTTATTGATTGAAAACTCATGATAAACAATTCAAAGTTTTGGGGAAATAATGCATCTAACATGGTACTAAACTTCATAATCGTATTGCTTGAAAGTTCAGATAAATAATTTGGAATTCGTCCAAAATCTTCGGGAAAAATGTGCTTCTGAAATCGCAAATAACTTTGTAAACATATCACTCAAGACTTCTGATATGCAATTGAGAAAGCGTCACAACTCTTCGGGAAAAATATGCTTCTAATATGAGTATAGAATTTAGTAATCATAATGCTCGAGAATTCAGACGTAACCAAATTTTCCGGAAAAACACTTTGAAGGTAAAAACCTTTCACACAAGAATTTAGATATATAATTCAGAATTTGGCCAAAGCTGTTTTTCAAGGCCTTCCGCACAGCCTTTTTCGGTTTGTTTATTTTCCAGTCTTCTCTTTAGCATGCAGGTGAAATATATCCTCTATAGTATACAAAGGTTTAAGGACAAGGAAGCAGTTATTGCAAGAAAATATTATTTGCCACTAAGTTAGTTCTTATTCATTTGAAGGTACCAATACTTTTGCTCATTTCTCTTACAAATAATGCTATCTTCTAAGTTGTGTCTCAGATGAAGGTGTATATACTGTACCTGGAAATAAAAGCTGAAATATTGAGCTCTTGTCCCACATTCATTTGTTTACGTCCAACCCAAATGTTTTCGGTTAGCAAAAACAAAAGACATTACTGGTATAATACTTTTGGAAGGTAGTTACTGTTACTATTGATAAAAAAAAAAATGTAAATGAAAATCCATCCAACTATACTTAATGGTGCTGGTTTTCTTTTTAAACAAACCACAGTTTTGAGCCCTAAGTTTTTTGTTAGGAATAATTTACAGACATTTTATCGACAAACTTGAGGAGAACGGTCTTCAACATTTACATCCCAACTGGTTTGAGATGTTTGCTCAAGTCAACAAAAGGAATATAAGAATAGAACCCCCGACTCCACCTTCAATTCCTCTCTTCAATTAGTCATTGTTTTTCTCCAAGCGATTAGCTGCTTCTTTTATAGTGTCATGAGTCAGTACTCAGCTGAATAAAAACACCCTGAGATGTTGTCAGGAAAATGATGTGTGGCCGTGTCATTTTGTTGTGCTCGTAACACTCATTCTGTCAAAAAGGCATTGCCACTCAACTCAGCTTTCTTTGCTCCTCTTTCCTTGGAGGCTTATGCCTCACTGTCCCTCCCCCTTCTTCTAATACGCTGCACACATCCTGTTTACTCTTGAGACAACTGGCAGAAGAGAACCAGCAGACTATTTGGTTTGGGTTTGGCTCCTCCAAAATAAAAAAAGAAAAATCCCTCGAGACATATTCCACAAGCGGCTTACATTTAAGAATTATATTTTTTTCTTCCATGTAACCTTTTTAGAAACCCAACTTCCGTCTCACTCATGTGATGATAAATTGGGAGTAATCTAGCTGATTGTCTTCTAAAGTTAGAAAATACAGTCACCATTCGGGAGAAAAGCAGCCTCGTGATAGAAAGGTTCAGTGGAATTCCATGCTGACCACAACTAACTTCCAATGATGCAACTTCATTTTACTGTAATATTCGAGACGTGCGGAAATGATAGTTATAATTCAGTTAAATCAGACAAATTCAAGCAACTGAATCATTGCACTGTATGGACTGTTAATTGCATAAAGAAATGCAGTTTTTGATTTCCCTGTTGAACACAATGAATTTTGAAAGCAACAGCAGACTCGCAATTTGGTAAGAGGTCAAAGACTTTGACATCTTTAGCAGGGTGCCTACATATGGATAAATTGAATTTCTCGAATTTGAATTCAATTCTACCCTTTAGGATCAAACTGAGTAAAGATGCAATTATCGGAAGGCTTACATTTGACCAGTTTATTATCATCTGAATAAATTTTTTAAATGTGACAGAGCCCACGCGATGAGGAAAAAAATTGGCAGGTGTGTGCTTTCTGCTCTTACAGTGTGTAGTCTACTCAAGATGATCAACACAGAAAAGCACACACAGAGCCATATTGCAAGTCTTCTCCCTGTAGTACCAAGACTGCGAGAGGCAGCATGTTGCCACAGGGCATCCAGAGTGCCGCCGGAATATACAAAGAAGAAGAAAGCATACGCGAACAAGAAATAGAAGATGCTAGGCTAACAGTTAGCCTCGCTGATAACTATGTTGTGGCCGCAAACTCTTAGTAAGTAATAAGTCATTTCTATTGTGTTGTGTTGGGAGACACAACACTACGAACAAGAAATAGAAGATGCTATGCTAACAGTTAGCCTAGTTGATAACTATGTTGTGGCCGCAAACTCTTAGTAAGTAATAAGTCATTTCTATTTTGTTGTGTTGGGAGACACAACACTACGAACAAGAAATAGAAGATGCTAGGCTAACAGTTAGCCTAGCTGATAACTTTGTTGTGGCCGCAAAGTAATAAGTCATTTCTATTTTGTTGTGTTGGGAGACACAACACTACAACCAGTTTCTCCTGTATGTGTCTGACAACTGCATGAGCTTCAGCGAGCTTCCTTATTGGCTATCGTTGCATTTCACATCACAGTCAAGGAGCCCATAGCCAGGCTGGTAAGATAATGAGATATATATCTTTTAGAGATATCTGACAATCAAGCTTTTGCTGACTTTGATCGATGAGGGGAAAAATACCCCAAAATACCCAAATTATCATTGTGTGTACAGCATTTTTTGGCTGAAACACAGTGGCCCTTCTCAACACTACTACCGAGAAGTGGGGAAGATTTTGTTTCTTAAATAGAAATCTCAGTTGACCTTAATGCATGATTGCCGTTAGAAGCGTGCTCCACACAGAGACATTTCTCACCGGGTTACAGAATGTTTAATGTCAGCTAATAAGATGGTGTCGGCTCGGCGGGCTGCCACTGTCGTCCATTCACATGTATATGGTCATGACACTTGACGCTATCCCTGTGACCCTTATGTATGCCTTAGCGTCCGTGGTGTTTCATTGCTTTACTAATTGTGTAAGTTCTCCCACTTAAAAAGGTGAGAGACGCCTGTAATTGTCATCATAGGTATACCTCACCTATGAGAGACAAAATGAGGGGAAAAAATCCAGAAAATCACAGTCTGATTTTTAAAGAATTTATTATAAAAAAAAAAAAAGTATTTGGTCACCTACAAACAAGCAAGTTTTCTGGCTCTCACAGCCCTGTAACCTCTGTCCTCCACTCGTTACCTGTGTTAATACCACCTGTTTGAACTCATTATCACTACAAAAGACACCAAACCAGTCTCCAGATCTCAACCCCATAGAAAATCTTTGGAGGGAGTTGAAAGTCTATGTTGCCCAGCGATAGCCCCAAAACAACACGGCTCTAGAGGAGATCTGCATGGAGGAATGGGCCAAAATACCAGCAACAGTGTGTGAAAACCTTAGACTTACAGAAAATGTTTAATCTCTGTCATTGCCAACAAAGGCTATATAACAAAGTATTGAGATGAACTTTATTTATTGACCAAATACTTATTTTTCACCATAATCTGGTAATAAATTATTTTAAAATCAGACAATGTGAATTTCTGGATTTTTTTTTTCTCATTGTGTCTCTCATAGGTGAGGTATACCTATGATGAAAATTACAGGCCTCTCTCATCTTTTTATGTGGGAGAACTTGCACAATTGGTGGCTGACTAAATACTTCTTTGCCCCACTGTGTGTGTGTGTGTGTCTGTGTGTGTATATATCCATCCATCCATTTTCTGAGCTGCTTCTCCTCACTAGGGTCGCGTGCGTGCTGGAGCCTATTCCAGCTATCATCGGGCAGGAGGCGGGGTATACCCCGAACTGGTTGCCAGCCAATCGCAGGGCACATACAAACAAACACACAACCATTCGCACTCACATTCACACCAACGGGCAATTTAGAGTTGTCAATTAACCTACCATACATGTTTTTGGGATGTGGGAGGAAATCTGAGTACCCGGAGAAAACCCACGCAGGCACGGGGAGAACATGCAAACTCCACACAGGCCCATCTAATCCGATGAAGCACAGAAAAGTGTACTTTTCAGTTGTCATCATTTGCTAATTTTCATTATTCTGTTCACAATGTTAGCAAAGCTAAGGGAACTCGTTGTTTTGAGAGCATCAAAGTAAAGTCAACAGTAGCTAGGTATAGTGCTGTGGGATACTACGATATGTATTTTAGTGCGATATAAAAACGTCTACCATAAGATATCACCCTCTATCGTATCGTCTATCGGTATTTTAATGTGTGGGGTATTGGGTTAGCTCTGTTGGTACACGGTCCGATACGGTGACACAACAAGTCACCTTTCTGTTACGTCATCCTTGGGCCTCACTCTCCAGGCATGATTCATCAATTTACACCCAATCCAACATGAATAAATTGGATTAAGTGTGGGATAATTTGTCAAGCATGGAGAGGGGGCGTAGGAATGACATGCGAAAGAGCGACTGTTATTTTACGGCGGTCAGTTGTGAGCTGAGTTCCATAAACGAATGTGTAGTGCGCTCCAAGAGAGTATGAGTTTGAGGTTTTGTGTGACAAGACTGACTTTAGACACCCTTGGACCCCACACTAATGTTGTATGCAATGACTAAAGGTGAATATACTTTAACTGTAGCAATGCTACTACTTTACGGTGGCATGTTTACATCACCCGCAAATACCCATATAAAGCACTGCTGGAGGAGCATGGATGTAAACAACATTTTACATTACACTACATTACAATGTACAAAGCAGCAGTGTCCATTCCTTAAACTGGCTGTACTGGCAGATATTTGGAATGGTATTTTTCCACTGGATATTTGTGTTTTATTGAATTTTTATTTATCGCTTATTCATTTTATTGTTTTCTGTATGAAATGCGTTTTATAACTAAATGCAGGTAAAAGGTAAGCGAAAAATGGTATTCATTTCATGTCATTTTATAGAAAAATACTACAGCAGGACATACAATTATCTACATTGGGATATAAAATTTGGTCCATATCGCACAACACTAGCTAGCTATTAGTAAAAAAAAAAAAAAAAAACACATTCAAAGTGTATGTAATTTTTCTTATAATTAGTATAAGCACTATGCAAGCTAATAAAAGAGGGAAGCTATTCTGCGTGCATTATTTAGTATTTACAAGTAGAAGGCGATATAAACAGGTAATAGCGCTTTACTTTTGAACTTAATAACATTTCAGTCAGTACTTTTTTAAAAAAACTTTTACTTAAGTACAGCAGTTAAATAAGCACTTTAACTTAACCCTTTTAGCACCATAATAATTTATATATTTATTAGCTTCACAGCTTTCAGAGGCAGTTTGACAGATTGAAATTGCACAAAGTAGCGAGGAGTTACGGTAATTTGAAATACACATGCGCCGCGGTTCACCGGCGATGCCCGTCGTTTTAAAAGGTTTAAGCCTTTTTTTTACACCAGGAGCTGTACTTTGCCACATTTTCATAGCACTAGGTGTAATGCAAGCCCGCCGCACTTTGGGTAACTTAATCACGCCGGCTATGATTGGCAACGCTGATGAATGTCCACTTTGTTTTCACTTCTTATTCCCTTCTGGTTGCCTGTACCACTAGACCAAATCTAACTGATAACCAATCCCCGCTTCCTAAAAGAAAACAGCATCCCATCAGGACATATACACATGCTCCTAGTGTGTGCAGACAAGGATCTGTTCTCCCACACGTGTGACCTATTTTTTTCCCAAGACATCCTGTAGGCAGTGAGCCACACCTCCGGCTGTCTTCGCCACAGGTCAAGGCGCTTTTTGCGGATCCTACAGAGTGAAGGATCCTACCACGCCGTTGCTGTTCCTCATCGCATTTTGTAAGGGAGGAATTTAAAATGAGGCTCCTTGCATTTCTTAAAAATATATATATCCTCATGATCCATGGAATCGCTAACATTTCCGTAATTCCTTTAGAGTGTTTTCAGATAAGACTCATGAATAGTGACACTGGGGCTATGTTAGTAAACAAAGACCCTGTAGGCATGATGTTGCTGAGATGAGGTCTGGCTGTTAGTTATATACACTTATGCAAATGAATTCAATTAAGCCATGTAAATATTGCTAACCGACTGTGACAATATGTTACAGATAAGAAAAAACATGAGCTGGCACCTACACCAATGCTAAATAAGACTAATTTGGATTAGTATCTTCATAGATACCGATCTCAATATTCAGTAGCCTGAATATTGAGAGCCATGCTTTATTGATTGATAAATTAAGGAAAATGCCATATTCAGCGATGCAAAAAATAATGGATCGACGCAAAGTTTTTGAGGGAAAAAGCTCCTGCTAATTAACAAATAAATGTCAGTGTTGGCGTTAAGTTAAAAAACAGATAGAGTCTTGGATACAGTCACACACGCACTCTTTGAACACAATCTGTTATAAGGTTAACTAAAGGTGGAGCTGCTTCTTCCTGGCTTGAAATGAGGTTTCACTCCCGATAAAAGGTAGAATTACCAGCTGGGTTACCATGAACACAATCGCTTTGTTTTTTGGACAGGTGGGCTATTAGCTGTAAGTCATTTTTATTACAACCAGAATCATATTGGAAACAATAGTAATAACACATTTTATTTCTACTTTTCATGGTGCTCAAAGATGCATACTTGCGCGGTTCTACCACAAAGAATATTAAAATACTAGCTCTCTGTCAATCAAAACTGAGCATGTATTGTTGGGGTGTCCACAACCTGGCACGGGGGACATTTGCAGCCTGCAACTTTTTTTTAATTGGCTAGCAGCATGTTCTAAAAAATAAAATTGAACACCAAAAATAAAGGTTACGAGAAAGTAGTTGAATGTCACATTAATACGAGTAACTATTTTATTTGCTTTGTCAGCTATAACACAAAGCTGACATGTTGGCTGTTTTTACTTTTCTTTAAAGTTGTTTAACTGCTGTTTATATCTCGACCTACGTTGGATTATTAAATAAACAAATTGTGAAAAATATCATAGGCTAGATTTACAATGCATGGTTGAAGCGACACAATTCCGATTTATTTGCTCTCAGTTGTCCCAATTCGGATATGCGTCATGACTACTGCTACTGCTTAACATTAACTATTTTGTTCACCATCCTCTGTGGCAACCGGTTTCCCAGAGTTGCTAGTCACTTAGTATTGAAACAAGCCACAATTGTATGTTGCATGAAAGGTTTTGTGTTTTCCAAACCGAAATACATTCGTCAACAGGGGTGGGGGGTGCTGATCAAACTTTTTCCTGATCAAGATACATGTCCAGTGTTGTACCTGAACGAGTTCAATGAATGAAAGTTCATGAACTAGTTCATATTTTGGGCGAACGTGACCTGAACTTATTTCATTTCTGCCTGATGAATGTTATTGAGGATGTGCTCATTCCGACATCTGTGAACGTTTTTTGACCGACTGTTCATTTTTATTTAAGAGTGCCAGGTTTTGTTAGGGACTTCCAGGACAAAACCCGTCTGAACACACTATATACGAGCCTTCATATGTCGGGGGATAAACACCATACTTGGCAACCGATTCAGTGCAGTTACCATTCATGTTTACATTTGCGCGAGGTGCATTTAGGGACACTGTAGGACTACACTGTTGGAATATGGAATTTATTTTGTCTGGTAATAAAAGACTACCTAACATAAAATATTTTTGTTAATATAATCAGCCAGCACTGCTAGGAATGCAAAGTTATCTGTCTTTTCACCATCTTCCTGTCATATTGTTTTGCATGTTTTTGTTTGCACATTAAGGACAAGTAATTCTTTTGTTTTAATTCCTCATTTAAAAAAAGACCATTCAAACAAGTTTTTCCTCATGTTTTTGACATTGTAGGGCGAAAGCTACAGCTGGCTACGAGTGTGGACTGAATGTGTGATAACAATAGGGAAAGGAAATGCCAGTATTTTGCGGGTAATTGCCCGTCAGCAACATACAGTACTGGAAAAAAAAGAATTATGAACTAGTTTATTTTTGGAACAGTGAACTGAACCTTGAACTTGTTCACGTAGAAAACTTTCCCAGCACTGTGTATGTTAACGTGGGATGCTGATTGAACTTTTTTCCGATCAAAATACATTTACCGCCGGGAACCACTGTACACTTATTGTGGTGTATATACACACCCGTGTGTGCCAAAACCACATAAATAAACCCATTAAGAAAAGTGCTGAAAACCTTAATTACAGCGACAGCATAGAAAATTAGAGGTGTGCCAATCATTTAAATCGACAAAGTAATTGCCGACGGCAGCCAATGGAGTGATGCTGAGGTTACCCTCGTTTAAATCAATTGGGGGAAGAATCAGTCCAGGCAAACTAAAAGCTGTGTCCATCCATCCATTCTTTGTAACACTTACCCTCACTAGGGTCACGGGTGAGCTCCCAGCTGACGTTGGGCGAGAGGCGGGGTACACCCTGAAATAGACATCAGCCAATTGCAGGGGACATATAAACATACAACATTCACACTCACATTCACATTCACACCTACGGACAATTTAGAGTCTTCAGTTAACCTACCATGCATGTTTTTGGAGCATGGGAGGAAACTGGAGTACCCAGAGAAAACCCACTCAGGCACGGGGAGAACGTGCAAATTCCACACAGAAAGGCTGGAGCCCGGATTTGAACCCTAGACCTCAGATCTGTGAGGCAGATGTGCTTACTAATCATCCACTGTGCCGCCTAAAATCTGTGCAACATTTCATATTTGTGTTATTTACAGTATGTAATATTGTTTACTATTGTATTGTCACTGCCTGGTGCATTTCCGAGACTCCTTTAAAACTTATTCACTGCCAGCCTACCCAGTAAACTTGGATATTTGACTTCTAAAGCCGTCAATGGCAGTGAATCTGCTAAAATTCAAATAGAAACAGCAAACTACTGTTTGATGAATGCGGCCCATCTCTTTCAGCAGCCTATATGGCTACTTGGCTCGAACAATGGATGCACTGGAACCTGGTGCTCACACCATCTAACGTGCCAGCCACTCGGCTCCAGGGTATGCACAAGTCAGTGGGAGCATGTCTGGCTTCCTTTTTGCAGAGCCAGTCTTTCCAGAAAGATCAGCCAGTCCAATATCCCGGTAAATACAACACACCACCGTGCACAAGATACTCAAAACACATAATTTGTATATGCAATTTAGGCAATAGCTTTTGATAAAATAAGATGGTGCCACAGTGATGAACCTGTTTCAAAATAGGTCATAGAATCACAGTCAAATGACTTCAAAATGGCATCTTTATACTTATCAAGTCAACATGCTTTAAGCACTGTTTGTGTTGTAGCAGGAAGACATGAGTGCTACAAAAATGATTTTCGCCATATTGTGTGGAGGGCTGCCAATAAAGAAACCATTCATTTTTCCAGGCCTTTGTCCCCGACTGTTGTTGAATTTGCAAGGTTATTTCTTCTGTTTGTTTTTTTTAATTTATGTTTAGGTTCACGCATTAACCTGTTCAACAATTACCACAAAACTTTGGAAAGGTATGTGACACTGCCCAAGAAAGAAGAATTTGGTGGAATTTTCTTTCAATTTTGGTAGCCTTGCCGTGTTTCTTCTTTTTAGGTTCAGCAAACCTACAGATTTCCATGACACATTGTGTAGGGGTTGGACCATGAAAGAATCAATTCAATTTTCTTCACTTTTGCTAGTATTGTTACAGGATATTTCAGATTATAACCCATTGGATTTTGGTTTCAATTTTGAGGACATTTATTTTCTCCAGATGTGATAGCATTGCAAAGTTTCATCATTACTAGAACAATAGTTGTCAAGAGTTATGCGACACCTATTTCACATACTGTAAATGTTTTAGGGGTTGCACCAAGAAAGAACCCAATACATTTTTATGTAGACCAAGGAAAGGTTCTGCACTTTTGTTAGCATTAATTGAGGATATTTCTTCACAGCTATTTTGTAAATAATTAGGAGAGTCTAAATTAATTTACCAATTTCTCCAAACCTTAGGGTTAGATGCAGATGTGGAGAATTGGCCAAGTAAAAAAAAAAAGAAAATCTTACTAACGTTGCGAGTAGGGTATTTTTTTATTTTTCCTTTAGTTATTTTCAATAATAACCAGAGTTACAATACACAAACACTACTTTACAGATTTCCATGAAACTTTGTGTTCTGGTTTGATAACAGCAAAGAGAGCAATCTTTCATTTTTGGTGTAGCTTGAGGACATTTTATTTTCCCGAAGAAGCCTTTTTCTTTCCAGTATGTTTTGGAATAAGCAGAGTTATGCAAAAACTACTAAACAAATGTCTTCATTGATGTTTTTTTTTAATCATTAGCAGGATTATGAAAACACTACTAACACTTCAACATTAATTTCCACAAAACTTTGAAAAGGATGGAGTATAGGCCAAGGAAGAACCCATCAAATTTTAGTGTAGATGAAGCCACAAAAGAATCAAATTTGGTGCTGATCCAAATTAGGATTGTTCGACCTTGGCCAATGTCTGTTATTCCAAGTAGGAAAATTCTGTTGAAATAAGCAGTCGAAAAAAAATGTGCTTGTTGCGTGTGTTTGAATTAAAACGCTGGAGCCGTCCTTGGAAGACTGCAGCAGACTGAGCCTGGACGCGAATAAGACAGTAACATGTGGCAGATAAGGAGCGGTAAAGAAGTGAAAGCCTGAAGGTCAGGCCTGCTGGTGCTCGGAGCTCCCTGAGCGCTGAGGATTCTGCTGACATCCACTGTCTTTGTTCTGCATAATTGGCTAAAAGACTGAGCAACTATATTTGCACATCCCCCCGAAGAACATTAATTACAGGTTGAGGGAAAGGAAAAACATAGCAAAATCTTTCTAGTAGTGGCGCGTATTTGCAAAAGGATGGCAGATCATATAATGGCTGTGGCACCATTTAGCGGGATTCGGAAGGCTGGGTATGACTGAAGCACAGTAAGGATGAATAATTGGAATTGTGCAATTGAAAGTGATTTGAAATTCATAGATCACAGCTTCTGTTGTCTTTCGGAGGCATTACCAACAATCCTGCAGATGTAATTTGATTGAAATATTCCCCCATGGCTTGCCATGTTCATGTATATCTTTATCTGTTCCATGGCGATGTGTGACAATAAAACTCATTCAGCCATCCAGTTGAAGAAAGACAACGAAAACGAGCACATAAAAAGGAAAAAATATTCTTCACTAACACAACATGACCTTTGGCAATATTGCATCATCGTGTATTGTGGCAAAAGTCAGAGAGAGAAAAAAACAATCTCTGCTCATTTTTTCCATTGATTAGTCACAGTGCAACGCTGCCTCCCAGAAATAACTCAACAACATAAATTACAAACCACAAATGAAAACATCATTCTCTATTTAGCGATTGTTTGTCCGCTGAGGTGCAATATGTTACGCAAAAGGGGAAGTGCGCCTGTTTTCCCTCCATGATCCAGTGTAGCGGCCACTCTGAGCAAGCCAAGCATGATTAACATCCACATAAACATGACAGCCATGTCTAAGCACTCGCTTCATTTGTATGCACGCAAGGTAAAGGTCACTGCTTTTGGAAATATATAATAAGTCAGCCCCTGCAGTTTGTAAGCATGCATGCATTATTTAAAACCTTTTCACTTCACCCAAAGCGCTGTTTTAATTTTTGTTATGCCACATTTTGGTTCTTAGGCGTGCATGAAAATAAATAGTCAATAGATTTACAGTACTTGATTCAATTATATCCTGTCATTAAGCTTGTAACAGCCATGTTGTTGTTGTGGAAGGATGTGTAGAATTTCCACTATTAGCCAAGCCTGTCGGGTACCTTGTTAACCACGTCCTGTTATTTTCTATAACAGGAGCTAGATGGTCATTGCACTGCAGGAGTTCAATGACAGACTGTCAAATGTCCTCTCTCTATGTGTTCACATTCTGCAATGGATCAGCGTAAATGACCACTCAAGAAGCCGTGGGAAAAATAAGAGCACTTAGCCGAGCATAGACCTCTGTCAAGGCTGAACCGTAATTCCAAATAATGGTAGATTTCCCCGCTAGTTTAGTGACTAATGTAATGTACATGAGACAAACGCAGCAAGAAGCAGCACAGTACTTTATGTAGAAGACATTCAAGTCATTTGTAAAACTGTTCCACCTCATGCTGTTATAATAGTTGTTGCTGTTCTACTCCAGTCCTTTAAGTGAAAACAATGTGCACTGTGGTTAACAAATGCCAAACCAAATAAGAAGTCAAGAAAATCCATCCATCCATCCGTTTTCTGAGCCGCTTCTCCTCACTAGGGTCGCGGGCGTGCTGGAGCCTATCCCAGCTATCATCGGGCAGGAGGCGGGGTATACCCTGAACTGGTTGCCAGCCAATCGCAGGGCACATACAAACAAACAACCATTCGCACTCACATTCACACCTACGGGCAATTTAGAGTTGTCAATTAACCTACCACGCATGCTTTTTAGGATGTGGGAGGAAACCGGAGTGCCCAGAGAAAACCCACGCAGGGACGGGCAGAACATGCAAACTCCACACAGGTGGGACTGGGATTGAACCCCGGTCCTCATAACTTTGAGGCAGACGCTCTAACCAGTCATCCACCGTGCCGCGTCAAGAAAATCATCATGTCCAATTCAAGGTCTTCCTTTGAGCTCTAGATCGCTGCTATTTCTGTTCAAATATGTGATGTTTCTTATGCCGATGAAAAGTGCAAGCCATTAGGTAGCTCGTGAACTAATGGCGAATTCTCTAAGCTGAGAGACGGACAGCAGGTAAGTCTGCTGCGTCACCTCCCTGCTTGGTGTTATGTCAGTGTGTAGGTCCACATAAGACACACTTTAGGGCAACCATGCCCAAAGTCCGGCCCCCGGGCCAAATCCGACCCCTGTGCAAATTTCTTCCAGCCCAAAGCATCTTGTCATAAAATCAATAATATGTGGCCCGCCAGCACAGTTTCCCACAGTAAACAATACACATTCAAAAAAAGCAATTTTATATTTTACCAGCGCGTGGCAGTAGACCTGTGGCCGCACTCCCGCCACGTGACCCCTGTGTGAACTTTTACCCCTGTGGTATATTTTTAGCCAATTTCTAAAATGGCAACTGAAACTAAAAAGAGTAAAGTTGACAACAAGGGCCACAGTTTCCAGGACAAGTGGAAATCGGAGTATTTTTTTCCACTGACATACGAAACAACTGTTTCTGCCTAATTTGCCAAGAGACTGTGGCTGTTTTCAAAGAATTCAATATTAAGAGGCACTACCAGACGTAACATGCTAACTACGACAAGCTAACGGCGAAGGAACGCGCCGAAAAACGGAAGCAACTGGAAGCTGTTTTGATAGCACAGCAGCGTTTTTTTCCACAAGAGCCCGTGACTCAAATGAAAATTCTACAAAGGCGAGCTACGAGCTGGCAATGCTGATTGCCAAGCACTGCAAACCTTTTACTGAGGGTAAATTTATCAAAGACTGCGTGATGAAAATGGTGGAGAAAATTGAGCCTGAGAAAAAGCAAGAGTTTGCCAATGTTAGCCTGGGTCGTAGCACTGTGGCACGGAGGATTGGAGAAATTTCATCTGATATCAAGAGACAGTTAGAGGCAAAAGGAGTGGAGTTCGACTTTTTCCGTTAGCCTGCGACGAAAGCACGGATGCATCTGACACCGCTCAGTTACGGATTTGTTTTTGAGAGGAGTGGACAATGAAATGAACGTGTGTGAAGACCTGCTCGACCTTCAGAGCCTTAAGAACCAAACGAGAGGAATATATTTGTTTGCTTCTGTTTGTTCCACTGTAGATGACATGAAACTACAATGGAATAAAATCACTGGGATTATTACGGACAGCGCACCGGACAATTCTTGGCACGGTTATGAACATTAACAAGAACCGCGTGAGGACAAGACTAAGTGACTCTCACCTGCATGACATCTTGCGCATCAAAACCACTGCTTTTGAGCCAGACCTGGCCTGTTTACTGCAGTCGAAACACCAGTATCAGCCTTCACATTAATGCAGGTAAAAAAAAATTCTCAGTGAATTGATTTTTTTGTGATGATCAAACCACAGTTTTGTCAAATTTCTGTCATCTGATTTGACAATAGTATAGTTAAATCAGATGACAGAATAGTATAGTCACTATACTATTATTTGTCAAAATGTACTGGCATGTCAAGTTTCATAAAATGGTTTATTTGTATTTAATTTATTATTACTTTAACCACGGCACGGTGGACGACCGGTCTGCCTCAAGAGTTCTGAGGACTGGGATTCAAATCCCGGCCCCGCCTGTGTGGAATTTGCATGTCCTCCCCGTGCCTGGAATTTGCATGTCCTCCCCGTGCCTGCGTGGGTTTTCTCCGGGCACTCCGGTTTCCTCCCACATCTCAAAAAATGCGTGGTAGGTTGATTGAAGACTCTAAATTGCCCTTAGGTGTGAATGGTTGTTTGTTTATATGTGCCCTGCGATTGGCTGGCAACCAGTTCAGGGTGTACCCCGCCTCTCGCTCGAAGATGGCTGGGATAGGCTCTAGCATGCCTGCGACCCGAGTGAGGATAAGGCAGTACGGAAGATGGATGGATGGATGGATGGATTATTTTAACCTTTAACTATCCTGCTAATGCAATTGACAACAGATTCTCATTTGCAATATCGACCAAGCTGCAGACAGCAAAGTGCTATAGTAACATATTTACATGTTAATTTGCAATGGTAATGCTTCGAGGAATGTAAGGCCGAATGGTCGGCCCCCATACATTTTCATCGGACCAAATCTGGCCCTCTTTGCAAAACGTTTGGACACCCCTGCTTTAGGGAAAGTCTTTTTAAACGATGTATTAAACACAGCGGCACATGACATGCAGCCTGTGACTCACACTACATGACAGATGTTTGAGTACATGCTTCCTGCGAGTTACATACCCACAATACTTTACGTTTCAACATATTACAGTAGCCTGAGTAACAAAAAATACTTACTGGAGAATTAACAACACCAAGCCATTCTGTAAATTGTGGGATTCAGGTAAGATGCATTTTCAGGGTGTAGGCAAATGTAGTTAGCTACCTGCGCACTGTAGAGGTAGAAACGGGTTATGCTCGACACCCAAGTGCATCACTGGGCACTGTTTTAGCCACGCCCCCCAAAATGTGCTGAAAGTGAAATGGTGAAAAATAGTTTAATGCTATATCTCCACAACACAGAAATAAATTGTTCCTAGTAATTGCTTGTTTTCAGCAATTATCTTCAAACATGTATAATGTACTGTATTTAGAAACAAATCTGAATTCAATTTACAAGCTCTTTAAACAAGCATCGAAGCAACTTTCAAAGGCGGCAAGGGAGCATCGACAAGGTTCTCTGACAGAACAATGCTAATGGTTGCTAACATAATTAATGGCAAAAACAGTTACTTTGTTGGTCTATAGCACCACCCTCCTTTTTTCCCGTGGAAATCCAGAAGTATATTATGTGTTATTCTGGTAACAAACATACAAAGGCAGGGAGAAACAACTCCTATTGCCTTAAATTATAAAAGACCACAACAAAAACAATCATAACATGCATGATTGTAAACTATAATTGAAACGTTTTGTGAGACATGGTCGGGGTTAATATCATTAGTCAAAGGCCTCTAATGTTGTACAAGTTAGGATTCAACCTAAGTTTTCATGAGTGTCTCCAAAGTGGCACAAAACTCAGAGCCAAAACTTTCCTCAGTAGGGGTTTAACAGTACATTTCTGCATGGAACATTCAGTACATTACAGAGGGGTATCGAGTTCTCACACAAAACACTTTCGGTATAGTAAGAGACAGAAAGTACAACTGCCTCACGCTCTGGCTACACACCTGCTCCATAACCAAATACAGTGCAGCTCAGCAGTATGTCAATTTTGTTAACTTGTTTAAAATGGCATTACATGAATGTGAACATCAGTGCAGCACGAAAAAAACAGCCAAAGTAACAATCAGAATCATCTTTATTTGCCAAGTATGTCCAAAAAACACACAAGGAATTTGTCTCCGGTAATTGGAGCCGCTCTAGTACGACAACAGTCAATTGACAGAGAACACTTTTGAGACAAAGACATTGAGAAAAACAGTCACTGAGCAATAAAGGGTTGCTAGTTATCTGGTAATGCCGGTAAATTTATTTTTTATTTTTTGACAATTGTGCAAAAAGATGCAGAGTCCTCTAGCACTTAGAGCAGTTCGAATGACGAATATTACAATAGTCCGGTGCAATGACCCTTGTGCAAAGGGTGCTGAGACTTCAAGCGCGTAGTACGATAGTCTGGGACAATGTTGATTGTGCAAATGTTGCAGATACTCCTCAGTAAGTGTGCAAATGGGGCAGATGCTACTCTGGCATGAGTGGGCAGTATTGGTCAACAACAGATATGCAAATAGTGCAGCATGGTGAGACTACTACAGTGAGTGCACGAGTAATATATAATTGGCCCGACAGAAATGTGACAACAAACTCAAGACAAAAAATTGCCAGCATGTTGCAATGGAATTGTAGGTTAGGTGTTTAAGAAGTTGATTGCAAGAGGGAAGACGCTGTTGGAATGTCTGCTAGTTCTAGTTTGCATTGATCGGTAGCGCCTACCCGAGGGAAGGAGCTAGAAGAGCTGGTGACCGGGATGTGGAGGGTCCGAGAGGATTTTGCACGCTCTTGTCTTAGTTCTGGCAGCGTACAAGTCCTCAAGGGTGGGTAGGGGGGTACCGACAATCCTTTCAGTAGTTTTGATTGTCCGTTGCAGTCGGAGTTTGTCCTTTTTTGTAGCAGCACCAAACCAGACTGTGATGGAAGAATACAGGACTGATTGGATTTTATTTTATAGATTATTTTAAATTTGATATTAATGTATTGATTGGCGACTTTACTGCTTACTGTTTGGAGTTTTTATTTTTTTATTTTGTTGTTTTATTAAATCTGTTTCTGTTGATAGAAAAGCAGCTTTGTTTTACATTTTGCACTTATGGGCCTATCTCACTGGCAGAGATGTCGCCGAGACTGCCAAAGCTGTTCTGTCATGGCGATTCTGGGACCCGGGAAATCAAAATATTCCTTGCACTCTCACCAGGACGATGTCTGGGATATGTCCCCAGACAATGTGACAACCAATTCACCGGGGAAGTAGCTGATATAGGCCTATATACAGTATATATGTTCTTTAAATGAATATATAACATATATTGTGTGTGTTTGTGTGTGTGTGCTGCGCACTCAGCTGGCGGACCACGGACACCGGGACAGTCCTCTAATGAGGAGAATGCTTTAGGGTCCATAAAATCCCAAATATTGGGGCAATCATTCTGATATTTTCAGAGGCTAAAGTGGGTATAAGTAGAGATGTTAACTTATATTTTGGTGACAATTGATTGCAGTTTTGTGACATTACACTACGGTACACTACTCTGATAGGTTTTTCTGTATCATGAGCAGACAGAGGAGTTGCCAAAAGGTCCCCAATAAACCTGAACATGTTCAATTTCACCGCAACTCCTTGGCTCGTCTCCAGGAGACGTCAAAGAGACATCTCCACAACCATCAGAGACTCAAGTCGCCATCATGTCGGCAACTAGTCTGCAGGCCAATGGGGTAGATCTTATCGTACCTAATATGAACCAAACTGGGACCTTGAAAGCAGCGTATGTACCGAACCATGATTTTTAAGCGTACCTTTTAACCGTTAGCGTGACGTCACATGAAATGTTACTACTGATGTTCGTAAATAAGGATAAGGTGTGTATGAAGTGTTTTATTTACTTTTAGCTTTACTATTAACAGTCAGTAACTTGTAAGCTCACTTGTACGACTGTTAAAGACTGTTAAATGTAACTTTCACATTGTCTGTACAGATAGAACCTGGAACACATTATTTCAATTTCCACATTTCCCATGGGACAGACAGTTTAGTAAATTCTAACAAATAACTAAATCCCATCTACCCAGAACGGATTATGTTCAACCTTAGAGGTTCCACTGTATGAATTATTTTTCCTTACAGTGTTGCAAAAGAAAAGTAATGCAGCAGGATTAAAAGCACCTGACATGGCCTCGCCAAGTTGCAAGTTGTTGAATTCATTAAAACAGTTAGTTTTAGTATTGTGCATCAGTAGGGACAATCCTCTGGGTGTTTGCCGATTAAGTGCTGCACAAAAAAAAGCCAAAAGCGAAAAACAAGAGAAGCATTTGACCGGAGCGCAAGGAACAGAGATGAGAAATCATGATAAAAGCCAGCAGGGATGCGATTAAACTGGATCAAGGCACCTTTTATGTACAAAACAGTGATGAAAATCTACAAAGCATTTCTAACAAAAGAACACGTTGGTCAAGGTGACAATAAAGTTTGAGCAAGTCACCTGCATCTCATTAAAGAGACGACATTGCTGCTAAAATGCCGCATGCAATGGGACGTTTAAACAAATCAAATCAGTATGAATGATTTATGATTCAGTCGGAAACCAATTCTTCACTTTATGGCTCACCTGCCAAGGGGAGGATAGGTACAGGCTTTTTTTGCTTTCTAGTTTCAGGAAAGGCGGTAGCGTGTAATTAGAGGCAAACACAACCAGCAACGTAGCGAAAGCACTAAATCATATCTCGTGGGCTTTTTTTTTTCTCCCGTTGCATCACAATCTGCAAGTTTATAACGCGTGCCCACCACCTTAATATTTGGTGTAACAACGCAAGCTTGAGCGCTGATGCAACTGAATGAAACTGTCCAATTTCCCACTCTCGGCATGCTCTCGCTTTGTCCTAAATCCACATTGTTTTTTGTTTGTTTGTTTGAGTTATAATCCAAGCCAATCATCATGTTGGTATTGATTGTATTCCCCTCCATCACACTATTATTAGGGCTTGAGCACCAGGCGGTACCAAGGCCTTCTTGGAATTGCTGTGTATACTGTATTATGAATTACCTTTTTGGCGGCCTCAACCTACTCGCAAACTCACCCCTTTTTGCAAGCAAAAATGTATGTATGTATGTATGCATGTATTTTAGGGGTCCGCCCACCCCAAAGTTGTTTGCAATCTATGTACTGTATCATTGAGTCAAAAATGTAATAAAATGGCTAGTCGAAAAGTCGTAATTGGTGTTCTTACAGGTTGCGAATTGTTGCCAGTCCTTGCACTAATAATTCTATGCACTAATTCTATATAAGCAGTTTCGCTAATGTCACTCAATCAAAACTAATGGGCGCGAGGAAAAAAAATGTTTTTAATATTTTCGGAATTCTGCACATTTTGCGTTTTTCACCCGATAGTTTAGTGTTTGACAGAAAAAAAATCTTTAGTATTGACAGCTGAATTAGGCAAGGGTTGACTAAATTCTTAAATTAAGAATTATTATTTCAATTATTAGTCAAGCCACAGTGCAGCTTGAGGTAGACAGAGAGGGAGACGAAGGAAAACATTTGTTGGTAAAGAGGATAGGGAGTTGGCTGATGTAATTGAGATAGAATTAGATAGTATCAGCACCGGGGTCGCCATGAATAAACAGAGGGAGGGCATAGAGGACAATTGAGTGTGTGAAGGAGAAAAAGGCGTCCTCCTGTCGGTGTGTCTGTGTGTGCGTGCATGTCATATGCCTTCAAGCATATGTGTAGCTTGCATGAATGTGTGTGTGTGAGAGAGCGAGAGTGTGTTGATCATTGTTGTGTTGTGTGTGTGTGTGTGGGGGGGGGGGGGGGGGGGGGGGGGACTTCAACATAAGCCTCAGAACTGACAGACTGCTGCTTTCCCCAGTGGACTTTTGCCTGTTTGTGCTGCACAGAATAAAAGACATCGCTGGCGGGAGGGGGCGGGGTTAATACCTGAGGGACACTCACCTACACAAAACACCATCACACAACAACGTTTGCCTCTCTTTGTCTCACCCATATGTCTCTCAGTCTCCCCCAACAAACTCAAACTCAAACATGCACACTTATCGCTGCATCATCCCCATCAACAATCAGCAGCCAGTGCACAGTAAAGACTGACAGCACACGGCAGTGATTATAAGAACAAAAAATTATTTATGAATATGGAAAGCAGGTGCCAATCAACAAGTATTTGCAAGTAAACAACAGCATTTTTCGCGATGTGTTAAGAGGTACCACATGGGGCAACGTAACACTAATTAGTTATAATGTTCTCAACATCGTATTTTAGGCCAAACAACAATTGCTGAAGGAAGGCTTATACTGGAAGCTAACTGTCACAGGATGTCAGGTTGTTTGTTTCTTTAGCAGCACAATAAATATGTGGCATTTAGCTATAAAAGGATATACTCTGTTAGCGGATATAAGAGAAAAATAATGTTAGCTGTTCTCCCTCCACTGTTGCATTAGGATTTACATTGAATAGCTACTAGCTTTAGTGGTCGCTTTTGTTCACCTCAGAGACTTTGAACATTGTACTTGAACAAAAGAAAAGCCTGCGACACAAAGACTTATAACAACACTTGCACCAGCTCAAATGATCCCAAGAAGTTGGCTTACAACAAAGGCAAACGAACATTAGCAGTCAACTGCCGCTAAAGTTGTGTAACAATTTGTTTTCATTATTAGCTCTCGTTCAGTCTGCACTTTCTCATTCATTTACCAAGCCACCAATAGTAATTGTAAAAATGCTTTAAATTTTTCATATGAAGACAAGGTTATGCTACAAATAATGTGTTATGAAAGCAGCGTGAATTTAATCATATTTAGCATGCACTTATAAAGGTCAAGTAGATTTCTTGTCACACATGTCAGAACATGTAAAGGCAGTTGTATTTAACAATTTCAGTACGAGCCTGGCTTTCACCAGATTTAAGACAAACATGATGGCTCACATATTAAATGCTGAAGCTGTTTTTTAATTAGAGTATTTGGTAGGGGTAGTAATAGCAGAAAAAGTCAATATTATTATATTATAATAATATAATAATATACAATATTATTGCCATACAGTATTTTGTTGATGATGGCAACGACACAGTGATAATCCATATAGAATACTATCCACACTACTCATCTTATATTTAGCTTTTGGTCCAGCAGCCAGGTGGTCAAAACTTAATTTGAGAATGAATTGCTCTCCTCTTACAGCTGCAGCATGACCCGAATTTGGACATAAATTGGAACGTGCTGTAGTCTCTATCACTAAGCCATGCTGTCGCATTAGTAAAGTCATAATGACAGTAAGCAGCACGTTGGACGACTGGTTAGCACATCTGCCTCACAGTTCTGAGGACCCGGGATCAATCCGGGCTCGCCTGTGTAGAGTTTGCATGTTCTCCCCGTGCCTGCGTGGGTTTTCTCTGGGTACTCTGGTTTCCTCCCATCCTGTAGGTGCGAATGGTTGTTTATTTATATGTGCAGTGTTGAAAATGGATGGATGGATTTTGCGTTTCTGTAGCAGAAAATAATCATACAATAATTACTGTGTCAACAAAAACAATCTTAATGATAACAATTGCCACGAATGAACAAAAACTCTTTCCAAGGATCTCTAAGCTGCCAAACAAAGTGCCTGACGTAAAATACACGCACTGGACAATGCAAGAACAAATGCAGTAATAATAGGGAATGACTCACTCGGATATTTCTGTCTGATATCTTCATCACAAATGCAGACAGGGTCCAATGATAAAAGAAAAAATAACAGCTGTCTGCCGTGACTGAAAGCCCTACATCTTCCCGAGGACCCATTAGCTGTCCAACAAGTTGCCTGACATTAAATAAAGTTCAGCAACAAGCCAGTAGTGCATGCACAAAACAGCATAGTGAACTTACAACAATTGCCTCTTCTGAAGAATGCATCTTTTTTCCCCACTGGCTGTCCTTCAAAACATAATAAAAATGTTGTGGAACATTGTAGAATCATCACATACAAGGGGCGGCCACGTCATATCGAAGAGACGGTTTCTGTTGTTGTAATACTGAATTCCAGCCTAGGGAGCAACAGCGCTTCCATATCATAGCTTTAATATTAGAAGAGAATTATTAGAATATGTGATAAAATACATTTTCATTGGGTGTTTAGGTGCAATATTCAAAGCACGTAAAAATTCCCATCATATTAAAGGTAGGGCTGGGGGAGACAGTATATCTAATACACTCGATATATCACGGCTTGTTGCACGTGAGCCATATGAAATGACAATATTGTGAGTACAAATCTTCACGTAATGTTTTCTTCTTTCACTCTCTGCTGGTGGCCCTCTCACAGTAAGCAGCACACTATCCCCCCATCCAGAAAACTGCACGGACGGACGTGTTTTTGGATCAGCTTAAAGCTGAAAATATTTAATGTTCATGTTTAAAATCCAACTTTGGTGTCTTGAATCATTATACTGGTGTCATTTTTATGAGTGGAAGGGTTAATTTTAACATTTATATAGTGATTTACATGAGAAATCAAAATCTCTCTCTCTCTCTCTCTCTCTCTCTCTCTCTCTCTCTCTCTCTCTCTCTCTCTCTCTCTCTCTCTCTCTATATATATATATATATACACACACACACCCCCGCGCACACACACACACGGGGTCTCCTATCTCTGGGGTTGAGGTCACCGAGGTGGTTAATAAGCTCCTTGGTGTCAAGGCCCCAGGGGTGGATGAGATGCAGAGTTCCTAAAGGCTCTGGATGTTGTAGGGCTGTCCTGGTTGACATGGCTCTGCAACATCGCGTGGACATCGGGCACAGTGCCTCTGGATTGGCAGACTGGGGTGGTGGTCCCCCTTTTTAAGAAGGGTGTGTTCCAACTACAGGGGGATCACACTCCTCAGCCTCCCTGCTAAGATCTATAAAGGGGTGCTGCAGACGAGGGTCCGTCAGGAAGTCGAATCTCAGATTCAGGAGGAGCAGTGTGGTTTTCGTCCTGGCCGTGGAACAGTGACCAATTCTTTACCCTCGGCAGGGTCCTCAAGGGTGCATGGGAGTTCGCCCAATTAGTCAACGTGTTTTGTGGACTTGGAGAAGGCGTTCGACCATGTCCCTGTGGGGGGTGCTTTGAGAGTATGGGGTACCGAACCCCCTGATATGGGCTGTTTGGACCCTGTACGTCCGGTGTCAGAATTTGGTCCGCATTGCTGGCAGTAAGTTGGACTCGTTTCCGGTGAAGGTTGGACTCCGCCAAGGCTGCCCTTTGTCACCGATTCTGTTCATAACTTTTATGAAGAATTTCTACGCGCAGCTGAGGCATAGAGGGGGTCCGGTTTGGTGGCCTCACTATTGCGTCTCTGCTTTTTGCAGATGATGTGGTTCTGTTGGCTTCATCAAGCCATGATCTCCAACTCTCACTGGAACGGTTCGCAGCTGAGTGTGAAGCGGCTGGGATGAAAATTAGCACCTCCAAATCAGAAACCATGGTCCTCAGTCAGAAAAGGATGGAATGCCCTCTCCAGGTCGGGGATGAGATCCTGCCCCAAGTGGAGGAGTTCAAGTATCTTGGGGTCTTGTTCACGAGGAGGGAAGAATGGAACGGGAGATCAACAGGCGGATCGGTGTAGCGTCTGCAGTGATGCAGACTTTGTATCGGTTTGTTGTGGTGAAGAAGGAGCGGAGCCGAAAGGTGAAGCTCTCAATTTGCCGGTCAATCTACATTCCCACCCTCACCTATGATCACGAGCTGTGGATCGTGACCGAAAGAACAAGACCGGCTGAAATGAGTTTCCTCCGCAGGGTGTCCGGGCTCTCCCTTAGAGATAGGGTGAGAAGCTCAGTCATCCGCGAGGGGTAGAGCTGCTGCTCCTCCACATTGAGAGTAGCCAGATGAGGTGGCTCGGGCATGAGGATGCCTCCTGGACGCCTCCCTGGTGAGGTGTTCCGGGCACGTCCCACCGGGAGGAGACCCCAGGGACGACCCAGGACACGCTGGAAAGACTATGTCTCCCGGCTGGCCTGGGAATGCCTCGGGATCCCCCCGGAGGAGCTGAATGAAGTGGCTGGTAAAAGGGAAGTCTGGGCTTCCCTGCTAAAGCTATTGCCCCCGCGACCCGACCTCCGATAAGCGGAAAAAAAATGGATGGATATATATATATATATATATTTATATAGTGTATCGCGATATAGCCTAAAAATATCGAGATATTGGTTTTGGGCCATATCATGCAGCCCTAATTAAAGGGCCAAAATCATCATGAAGTACAGTTGGCTGTTTAGACACAATATTCATAGTACATACAAATTCACATAGAGTAGTAAAGGGCCAAAATCATCATGAAGTACAGTTGACATCCATATTTGGCACTAATGTATCGATAGTAAAAGAAATTGATATTGATATTTTGCCCTAAACCTAATATTTAGCATGAGCAATAATTTTTAAAAGTAGCAAGTGTTTTTTTTAGTGTTGTGATTGTTCTGGGTTCATGCAACAAGTTATGGCACTGACCTACTATTTTTCATACATGTTTCTTGATGAGTACGTTGATACTTGATCTTGGGTATCTGCTAAATATGGGGCTTCAGCATCAGAAGCTTAGCATAGCCACGTGATGGGAATAGAACATACGCTTCCAAGCTGATGGTAGAGGGTACACATGCACACTAGCTTGTCCCGAACAGCGATAGACATGTCTGTGTTGAATGAGAGCATGTCCTGGCTAGTCTCCCTAGAAGCAGCCCTTGAGGAGCCACAATGAATCCCCCCCCTCCTTTTGAGTGGTGGCCGGTGAGGGGCAGATCCATTGTTAAGGACAGCTGGGCCTCCTTGTTTCTTGGATACTCTCTGGGGGTAATGTGCACCCAATATGAGGGGATTGGGTTTCTACCACCCACACTCCCTCTATCCTTCCATGCTTCCCAACCCCCAACACATCTGCAGCAGCAGCAGAATTGGCTGTGACTGTGCTTCCAGTTTAGGACATCTCAGGATGAAAAAGCTATCATAAATAAATGTGCACCCAGTACCCTCCTGAGACCTAAGCCTTTTAATATAGCCTTGCTCGTTGAGATTAGAAGGATAATGATAAGTATTCATTGTACAAGTAACTACCACTTGTAATACCAGTCGTATGGCTATGATAATAATATTTTCATTTGTATGATTCTGTTTTAATTCAGATCTTATTCGATCCTGATTTCAATCTAGCTCTGGAATCGTATCCCATATAATTTTTGGAGCACAAAGGATTTTGATTAAATTTACTGTATGTTTCAAAATAGCAGTAGTATGGCTATGATAATCATATTTTCATTTGTTTGAGTGTCTTTTAATTCAGATCTTATTTGATCCTGATTTCGATCTAGCTCTGGAATCGTAATTCATGTAATTTTTGGAACACAAAGGATTTTGATGAAATTTACTCTCTAAGTTTTCCCACATGGTTGATGTAACAGGGGACAAGTTACAGACTTTGTCAATGCCGGTTTAAGTGACAACTACTTTTGGACACATGAACTGTCCAGACGGTCTGTTACTTCCGATATCAGTTAAATCGGGGTCTGTTAAATTGAGGTTCCACTGTACTCCCATGTTAAAAAACAGACATGCAAACACCAAATGCATGAAAAAGGTGACCAAAAAAAACATTGTAGGGAGAGTCTGGGGGGGATCCCGGGGCCCCCCGCAGAGAATTTACTTTGATTTGAACATAAATTAAGCAATCTGGAAGACTCTGAACAGTACAATAAGGCCAAATAATAATAATAATAAACCTGCGTGGGTTTTCTCCGGGCGCTCTGCTTTCTTTCCACTTCCCAAAAACACACAGGGTAGGTTAAGTGAAGGCTCTAAATTGCCCGTAGGTGGGAATGTGAGTGTGAATATGTGCCCTGCGATTGGCTGGCCTCAGCATTGCATCTCTGCTTTTTGGAGATGATGATGTTCTGTTGGCCTCATCAAGCCGTGACCTCCAACTCTCACTGGAGCGGTTTGCAGCATAGTGTGACGCGGCTGGGATGAAAATCAGCGCCTCCAAATCTGAGACCATGGTCTTCAGTCAAAAAAGGGTGGCGTGCCCTCTCTAGGTCGGGGATGAGATCCTGCCCCAAGTGGAGTCTTTCTCCACGGCCTCACCTAACTCCTTCCACACCTGAGTTTTTGCTTCAGCAACCACCAAAGCTGCTTTCGCTTGGCCAGCCGGTACCCATCAGCTGCCTTAGGAGTCCCACAGGACAAAAAGGCCCAATAGGACTCCTTCTTCAGCTTGACAGCTTGTCCACCAACGGGTTCTGGAATTGCGGCCACAACAGGCACCGACCGCCTTATGGCCAGAGCTCCGGTCGGCCGCCTCAGCAATGGAGGCGCGGAACATGGTCCACTCGGACTCAATGTCCCCCGCCTCCCCCCGGAACATGAGCAAAGTTTTGTCTGAGGTGGGAGTTGAAACTCCTTCTGACAAGCGATTCTCCCAGACGTTCCCAGCAGACCCTCACAATACGTTTGGGCCTGTCAGGTCGGACCGGCATCTTCCCCCAGCATCGGACCCAACTCACCACAAGGTGGTGATCGATTCACAGCTCCGCCCCTCTCTTCACCCGAGTGTTCAAGACATGCGGCCGCAAGTCCAATGACACAATCACAAATTCGATCATCGAACTGCGACCTAGGGTGTCCTGGTGCCAAGTACACGTGTTGACACCCTTATGCTTGAACATGGTGTTCGTTATGGACAATCTGTGGTGAGCACAGAAGTCCAATAGCTGAACACTGCTCTGGTTCTGATCGGGGGATGGGGCCATTCCTCCCAATCATGCCCTTCCAGGTCTCACTGTCATTGCACACGTAAGCATTGAATTCTCCTTGCAGAACAATGGAATCGCCAGCGGGAGCACTCTCCAGCACCCCCTCAAAGGACTCCAAAAAGGCTGGGTATTCTGAACAGCTGTTTGGTGCATAGGCACAAACAACAGTCAGGACCTGTCCCCCAACCCGAAGGCGGAGGGAGGCTAACTTCTCGTCCACCGGGGTGAACCTCAATGTACAGGCGCCGAGCCAGGGGGCAATAAGTATACACACACCTGCTCGGCGCCTCTCACCTTGGCCAACTCCAGAGCGAAAGAGAGTCCAACCCCTCTCAAGAGTGGAACTCGGGTTCCTTCCCTGCCAGAGAGGTGACATTCCACGTCCCGAGAGCCAGCTTCTGTAGCCGGGGATCGGATTGCCAAGGTCCCTGCCTTCGGCCACCACCCAGCTTACACTGCAACCAACCCCTATGGCCCCTCCCACAGCCCATCTTTTCATCTTTTCTCAGCCACCATGTCTCAAATCCATACAACACGATAGTGCGGATCATGGCTTGGTTTGTGCTCAAGGAGGGCCAATCTAGTGAGGTTTATCGAATTGTCGATCTCTGCAGCGCCTTGTCCATTTTCCACGAAACAGGAGCCGAGGCACTTGAAAGAGTCGATGTCTTCCAGCATCATGCCATCATAGTAGCAGTGCAGGTCGTTCAGCTGGCAGTCCTTAGTCTTCGCAGTATCAATGCGCTGGCCCTCAGCTAGTGTGGTGATGTACCCTGTCGAGTACGAATTGGATGACAGTCACTCACCAGGAGAAAGATGTTCTCTCCATATGCCAGACCAGTGAAGATGTGTGCCCCCAGCGCAGATTAGCCAGTCTACAATATAGATGGACAGGGTGGGAGACAATTTACAGCCTTAACCAACACCAGAGCACTCAGAGTCGTATGCCTCGATGAGCCGGAGTACGTTGGGCGGGTTGCAGTCGGCTTCCATAATCTTCCAAGTGGAACCTTGGTTAACAGAGTCAAAGGGTGTGGCGAATTCGACATAACACAGCCCTGTCGTCCTTTGATAGCACCATTTGTTGGCGTGTCGATACATCACTAAATACTCTCTGTATAACAGTTTGTTCTGTAAAATATGTTTTAAAAGTGATCAACGCTGCCAAAAAAAGAGAACATTTGTTGTTAAAGACTGCTGACTGCTAGTCGAATGATATATACAAAAACAGACTTCTTGTAGCTGTCAGCCATGTTTTTTGTTTACGATTGACTGAAACATTTTGAGGTCAGGCCTCGTAAACTTCCAATGGGATATCAGAATCTCCAAGCGGTTTTGATTGAGCCCAGCCATAGTTAATATGTCCAAAATGGTCTCGCATGAATGATCACACAAAGACATATGGTACAGCAGCAGAACTATTTTGTTATCAAACAACTCAGCTCGGCGCTTATCCTTGTAACCATTTTTCTGTTCACCCTACCATTACCCACCTCCATTGTTCCACCGCCCCTCCTTTTTTCCCACACTCCCCTTCTTCCCTCACGGCCTTAGGGAACACAGTGATTGGGTGAATGGAGCTGCTCTCAGCGGAGTATGCGCCGTCTGTCACTATCCTTGTGGCAGCAGAGTGGGATGGAATAAAGCTCCCCAAACGGAGCTATTAAAGGCTATTTTCATCCCTGCACGTCTGTTTCTGTGGGCTTGTGCTCCATATATAGAGCTGCCACCGGTGATGCTAATGAAACGCGTCCCCGTTTTCACCAGTTTAAATCCACTTATGTAATCCTCTTCCTTGCATCAACAGGAGTCAGCTCTACCTGACCATCTGGGCTTAAGTCCTGTGGTTGTCTTACTTACAAAAAACAGTAACGTGCTCTCTTGGACACTAGCTGGTGTCGGAAATGATGGCCCAAAAGAATCTAAGAAAAACACAATGGGTGTGACCTCCAAAACAAAGCCCCAGCCTGGGTCCTGTCATTCCAGTGCACAATGCAGGGAGGTGACACATCCCTTAACCACTTTGTGTCGAAAGCCGGACACAAACAGAGCCCACGTCCATGTGACAGATGCTGCACACGCCGATATTAGAACAATCAATTAGATCAATGACGCCGCTATTCACCTTGTCTCGCTGAATGGAATGAACAAAACCCATGAAAGGGGAAGGTCTGTATGATCTGGAGTTTACATAATCGCTTAAAAGACAAAACTGTGAAGGGATTAGAGTGTTGTGCAACCTGTTCCTTTATACAGCATTTTCTAAACCACAAACTCCAATTCCAATGAAGTTAAGAGGTTGTGTAAAATGTAAATAAAAACAGAATATGATGATTTGCCAATCCTTTTCAGCCTCTATTAAATTGAATACACTATAAAGACATGTTTAAACTGATGACAGTTATTGTTTTTGTTTTGCAAATATTCTCATTTTGAATTTGCAGCGCCTTCCAAAAAAGCTGGGACAGGGGCAACAAAAGATTGGAAAGTTGAGGAATACTCAAAAACACCTGTTTGGAACATTCAGGTGAACTGGTCAATTGGAAACAAGTGATTGTCATGATTGGGTATAAAAGAAGCATCCCCGAAAGGCTCAGTTGTTCGGAACCAAGCATGGAGCGAGGTTTACCACTTTGTGAACAATTGCATGAGAAAATAGTTCAACAGTTTAAGAACAATGCTTTTCAATGTAAAATTCCAAGGAGTTTAGGGATTTCATCATCAACGGTCCATAATATCATCAAAAGATTAAGAGGATTTGTAGAAATCTCTGCACGTATACTATATTGCCAAAAGTATTCACTCACCCATCCAAATAATCGGAATCAGGTGTTCCGAACACTTCCATGGCCACAGGTGTCTAAAGTCAAGCACCTAGGCATGCAGACTGTTTTTACAAACATTCTTAAAAGAATGGGTCGCTCTCAGGAGCTCAGTGAATTCCAGCGTGGAATTGTGATAGGATGCCACCTGTGCAACAAGTCCAGTTGTGAAATTTTCTTGCTCCTAAATATTCCACAGTCTATTGTCAGCTGTATTATAAGAACGTGGAAGCGTTTGGAAACGACAGCAACACAGCCGCAAAGTGATCGGCCACATAAACTGACGGAGCGGGGTCAGCAGATGCTGAGGCGCAAAGAAGTTCCTAGCTTTCTGCCGAGTCAATCGCTACAGACCTCCAAACTTCCTGTGGCCTTCAGATTAGCTCAAGAACATTGCGCAGAGAGCTTCATGGAATGGGGTTTCATGGCCAAGCAGCCTCAACCTAGCCATAAATCACCAAGTGCAATGGAAAGCGTTGGCTCCAGTGGTGTCAAGCACGCTGCCACAGGACTCAAGAGCAGTCGAGACACATTCCATGGAGTGATGAATCACACTTCGCAATCTGATGGACGAGTCTGGGTTTGGCAGTTGCCAGGAGAACAGTACTTGTCTGACTGCATTGTGCCAAGTGTAAAGTTTGGTGGAGGGCAGATTATGGTTTGAGGTTGTTCGTCTCCCAACATGACTGTGCACTCGCGCAGAAACCAAGGTCCATAAAGACATGGATGACAGAGTCTGATGTGGATGAACTTGACTGGCCTACACAGAGTCCTGACCTCAACCCGACAGAACACATTTGGGATGAATTAAAGCGGAGACTGGAAGCCAGGCCTTTTCGTCCAACATCAGTGTGTGACCTCGCAAATGCCCTTCTGGAATGGGATGCCACTTAAGTTCATATGTGAGTCAAGGCAGGTAAGCGAATAGTTTTGGCAATACAGTGGAAGCGGCAAGGCTGAAAACCAAAATTGCCTTCGATCCCTGAGGCAGCACTGCATTAAAAACCAGCATTGTTGTGTACAGGATATTGCCACATGGGTTCACCAACACTACAGAAAACTATTGTCAGTTAACACAATTCGTTGTTACATCTACAAATGCAAATTAAAGCTCTACCATGCAAAGCAAAGTGATATATCAACCAAACCCATAATCGCCACTTGCTTCTCTGAGCCTGAGCTCATCTGATATGGCCTGACACAAAGTGGAAGTGTGCTGTGGTCTGACGAGTCCACATTTCAAATTGCTTTTGGAAATCCTGGACATCTTGTCCTCCAGGCCAAAGAAGAAAAGGACCATCTGGATTTTTATTAATGCAAAGTTGAAAAGACAGCATCTATGATGGTAAGGGGGTGTGTTAGTGCCAATGACATGGGTAACTTGCACATCTGTGAAGGCACCATTAACGCTGAAATGTACATACAGGTTTTGGAGCAACATATGCTGCCATCCAAGCAATGTCTTTTTCAGGAATGTCCCTGCTTATTTCAGCAAGACAATGCCAAGCCACATTCTGCACGTGTTACAACAGCTTCGTAGTAAAAGAGTTAGAGTACTAGACTGGCCTGCCAGCAGTACAGACCTGTCTCCCATTGAAAATGTGTGGCGCATTATGAAGTGCAAAATATGACAACAGAGACCGTAGAATGATGAGCAACTCAAGTTGTACATCAAAGAAGAATGGGAAGAATTCCTCCTACAAAGCTTCAACAGTTTGTGTCGTCAGTTCCCAAACACTTATTGAGTGTTGTTAAAAGGAAAAGTGATCTATCATAGTGGTAAACATGCCCCTGTCCTAGCTTTTTGGGAACGTGTTGCAGGCATCAATATGGTGCCAGGGAAGTGTAAAACAATATAACAAATTGTGAAACGCTTTGCATTTCAGAAAACATCCATCCATCCATTTTCTGTACCGCTTTATCCTCACAAGGGTCGCGGGCGTGCTGGAGCCTATCCCAGCTATCTTCGGGCGAGAGGCAGGGTACACCCTGAACCGGTCGCCAGCCCATCGCAGCATTTCAGAAAACAAATTAACAAAACACGGAACAAATTTACATTTCAGAAAACAAATTAACAAGCAACAAAAGCCGAAGCAAATTACAAGTGACACAAACCGGAAAGAGAATATACCATAACAGAGATTGACACGTTATTAGGAATCACTTTCTTGGCAAGACGTGTCCCGCTTCAACATGATTGGCTCCTGCATTGCGGAGTGGGTAGGCGACGCAAATGTAACGAGATGACCATCCCAATATCATCATAACATATAATGTGCCTGTGGAAGAAAAAGCAGAGTTTGTGACCAGAATGTATGTTCAAATGAATGGAGCCAGCGAGCTTCCTTTCAAATATCCACACTTTCACTTTAATTCATCTCTCTTTAGCAACCTGCTTCTTCCTTAAGTATTAATCTGTCTTTTTATGGTTAAAGAAATGTGATCAAGTACAATATGTTGTATGTACAGCATCAAACGCCTATACAGGCTCGGTGTTCAGGGCGTCCATATACACAATAGCTCCATGTGCGGGGTTGCGTCGGTAACTCTCTTTTTTATGCGATGGTCCAGTCCAATCGGGTTCGACCACGTTGCGCAGTATGCGGCAGGCTTTAGGGTTAATGGAATTTATATTAACGCCGCCACACTTAATAAGTCACATACTTCCTTCACCGTCTGGAAGCAGCAGGGCGTGTTCAACCAGGATACAGCAGCCGATCGTAGTGCAGCGACCTATGCCAGTAATATTGGCGCAGTCACTTGTAATTGTAATTGGTTTCGGCTTCTGTTAATTTGTTTCGTGTTTTGTTCATTTGTTTTATGAAATGTAAAAGTGTTTAGTTTGTGTTTATTTGTTTTCTGAAATGGAAATTTGTTTCAACTTTTGTTAATTTGTTTTCTGAAATGTAAACGTGTCTCACAATTTGTTATAATGTTTTGCACTTCCCAGCCACTGTGCATCAAATTCAAAATGAGTGAATATTTGCAAAAAACCAAACATGTTTATGTGTTTGAACATCAAATATCTTGTCTTTGTCCTGTATTCAATTGAATATAGGGTGAAAAGGATTTGCAAATTATTGCATTTTCTTATTTACGTTTTACACAATGTCGCAACTTCATTGGAATTGGGGTTTGTCATTGTCAGGACCCAAATAAAGGATGTAAGCATTTTATTGATCCCCTAGCAGGCACATGATTTTTTATTCATGTTTGTTGTAAATAATTAATGTAAAGTACTATGCAAAAACACTACAATTGCTGTTTTAATACTAAAACAGACAATATTACATAACAGGTGTCCTCAGTTTACGGCAGAAGGCATGCTCAGTTACCACTGTACTTAACTGTTTTTCATTTGATTGCTTTATTTTTATGGCTGAAAAGTGTTTTTCATACAAAAGTCATTTTGACTTCTACCGCATTAGCGTAGGTAGTGATAGACTAAGGCACATTCCTACATCGCCACGGTAATCCATCATAAAACGCTGAACCCCTGTAAATAGAAAAAAACATTTCCATGATATTTTGGTAAGGATCTGGATCAAGGTGCATAGAGAGGAACTTATTTTCAGTTTGGCATCAACGGAACCATCCAGATCCCAGAAAATGATGTCACCGCTGGTCACTTTGTCCACCTCCATCAACCAGGAAGTAGCCTGCTACCTAGCTTCACTCTTGTTAACAGTTTTGCCTTGGCAAAGGTCTGTACTTTACGATGCAACTCTGAGATGGAGATTCTAGTTATATAAAATGATTACAAGAGGTCCTCGGTTTACAACGGAATTTCATTCTTACGGTGGCAATATAACCCCAATTTTTATATAAGCTGGCACGTATCATACTCTATTACTAACCAATGCTAACGCAGTACTAACGTCACAATTAAAGCAACTCTTTGTATGAAAAACACATCACACACATCAACAGATCAAGAACAGTAAGTCTGTAACTGAGTGTTCCTTCTTGTGTCGCATGACCACGTATTATTAAATTTCTGTACAAATTAGTTCATTGCTCTTAGTTCATAACCCCAAAACCTCAAAACCCTGTATGTCATTACTGTCATAAACCGAAATCCCCCTGTATCACATTGCTAAAATTACAAGTCCAAAACCACATTTCCACTGCAGACCATCTATTCACGTCGACCTTCCACTTTGAAATACTGTAGCATCACAAGGAAATAGTGAAAACCGCGGTGCATTGAACTCACAAGTTAGAACAAGATACGCTAACAAACATTAACGATGGAGAACGAGCACTTACTTTTAAGGAAGTCTTATTTCATTCACAATGAGAAAAGGGCAGGAGGAAAAACAAAGCGCTACAGCAAAGTGGAGACTGTGGAGGGTAATAATACTGCAACATCCAGCGTAAGGCACATCCGGAGGGTAAACTAACTTTGCTCATACCTTGATATTTATTTTTTGTAATTTCTAGCATTATATCCTAAAATGACAGATTTCCTCAACCAATGAGCAACAAGTAGCGTTTTACATCACCCATATGGTGTGAGACCCTGGCTGACCAAATACTAGAACTGTCCATCCATCTACTATGGGCTAATCCCCATTAGAGTCATGGGTGAGCTGGAGCCTATTCCAGCTGCTGCACCTGGACTGGTCTCCAGTCAATCACAGGACACTTCATTCAAATGAACATTCACATCTATGGGCAATTTAGAGTGTTCAGTTAACCTTACATGCATGTTTTTGGGAATGTGGGAGGAGCCAAGAGTACCTGGAGAAAACCCATGGAAGCACGGCGAGAACATGCAAATTCCACACAGGAAGGCCGAAGCTGATATTCGAACCCAAAACCTCAGAACTGTAAGGCAGATGCTATAACCACTAGACCACAGTGATAGTTTTGGGACCCAGTTATTTGTAATTTGGGTTTTGAGCAGAAAACATTTGGAAAACCTTGCCTTTTACTGTCAGACTCGCATACAATCAAGTAGCAAATTGAGTGAATAAAAAGGGAATAGGAACACAGTGTTCCTAAATGAGTGTTCTGATAACATAATCAATGGTAGCAAATGAGATTGATGAGAGCGGAGCTCCTCAGATGGCGCGCACGTGGCAGCACCGCTGTGTGCTGTGCTGAATAGGGGTTCTATGGGTCAGTGGAGCAGCTGGTGACTGGGAGGAAGAACTTAACCAGCCCCTCTTTTGTGGATCAGCTGTGTCTGGCTGAGCTTTGTCATTCCAAATTGGGTTCCTTGCATCCAGAGCCCAGGGAGGTTTTGACATGTAAATGGAGGATTGAGAGCTGCAAATCCCAATGATTACTCGCTAAAATGCTACAGGAGCCCCCTAAAAAAATGATAATAAAATTCTCAGAGATGCTCAGTTGGTTTTAGTGTGTGTGTGTGTGTGCGTGTGTGTGTGTGTGTGCGTGTGTGCGTGCTTGGTGGGTGGTTGAGGAGGACACATGCAGGCTCACCACAGACTGGAGTGTGCCTCATAGTCTGGAATTATGTTAATGCTTGAGCTTCCGTCTGGTCACCAAACAGTCTCCACCCTAATTGAATTACTTATGGATGATATGGGAAGTCGCTGTGTGGGCAGTGGCATTGAGAGTAAAAGTAAAATGTACATTGAGATTCTGTGGGTCGTGATAGCCTATTAACATTACAAATTTGCACTAGAGTTGGTTAATTTAAGAGATTGTTTTTACCTAAAACCACTGCCTTACAATTAGGATGTAGTTAGTGTTGTTGTTTTTTTAGTTAGGTATTCTTGCAACGTTTCCAATGTGTGGGAATAGCAGAGGAATTCATGCTAGGATATCATTGCGTTATTTTGCCAATACCGCAACAATCGATATGCAATATTGGAAAACTGGCCTGTATGTAAGTAAAGAAGGGATGCCTTTTGATTTAAAAAAAAAAAAAAAAAAAAAAAAAAAAAGTTGTCATGGGCCGCAAGCATACTTAACGTTTCTGAATATAAAAATACACCTAAATACTGTAATAATAATAATATATATTATATATTAATATATATAATATAATAATATAAATCTGATATATCCAGTAATTAAACATGTTTTCATTGGTCTTTCCTTTATGCAGTTATGACACTACATGGAAACAAAGTGTCATGTTCATACGTGGGACAGACATGATATTGACATTTGACACTTGTTTATCCCTATTGTATTATAACTGAAACAATGCGATAGATACACTGTAGTACCTTTCCACCACTAGTAAACTTTTTTTTTTTACATCATAAGATCTTAAAAAATTATACATTTTCATTTATAAAGGGCAAAACATCTGTGTGTCCATGATTGTGGAAAGAAATTCACTTAAATGATTTTAGCAAATGGCTTCAATATAAAAAAAGTGTGAAACATTTAAGGGGGTCTTGAATACTTTCTATACCTACTGTATGTGAACAACATGCATCGAACCCTCTGAATCATTGTAGAAATCAATTAAATGAACATATTTTTAAAATCATCCAAAGCACTGACAAGCACGCAGCTATGCGTTGGGGTTGTAGAAACGAACGATCGTTCAATGACGATCAATGAAGTCTGCGAACATATTAAAGTCACCAGTGGGTTTTCACCATCTCATTCTGTATATAATAAGGGTATAGCGCTGATGCTGAGCTCAAAATGCTTTTCTTGTCGTTCACAATGGTCGCTATGTCAGATTACAAAACATGGTTTCATAAATTCGTTATGTGTCTTGCCAAGAGGCCACACCAGTATGACATCGACCAGACCTCGCCCGTCACGGGCGTTTGGACACTTCATCACACTATTGGTCAATGTCTAGGAACAATCGTAGGACCATGTAGGACATGTCACACTATGCGGAAAAAACAAAAAAAATTCTGACAGACCAGAGTTTCTGCATCGTGGTCATGAGGCGTTCTCGAGGCCAGATCGGCAATCACTGATTATGTCATACTACACGGGGTAACGACGCTTGACAGGGGACTCATAACTCAAATGATTGGCCACGAAAGGGAACATTTGTCTGAAATGTGTCTGTCGGGTCCAAATCTGGCTATGTTCGTGTAGACTGAGCTCAGCATAACGTTCAATGCTCTAGTCAAGCACGGATAACTCCGTCCTCTTCCACATATAGTGATGTCTCCATGTGAGACTATTTGTGCAGATTTGAAAGGAAATGAAATAAACCGCTTCGATTGGACAGGATTGAAGTCAGCCGTGGTGACGCCCACACCAGCGCAAACATCCCATTTTAAATGTGCTCGGGGTATGCCGGTCCCCAAAGTTAACCAAAACCGGGTCTAGCCCACCCCCTCGCAGAGTTACGCCATGCATAGCGCTGAATTTGCACTAGTCATGAAAATAGAGCACTATATCCACAATTGTGTACTCGTTTTCAGCAATTCTATTCAAGCATGTTTAATGTATTAAATCTTTGAATTCACTTTACATGGGTTTAAGTGTGCAGTTTTTCTTTATCCTTTGTGTATTTTGACCTAAGCGAGATCTTTATCAATTGTGGGGGAAAAAAACATGGTACACCATGCAAGAGGTCTGTGCTCTTGAAGCGTTCTTGTTTTAAAGCTAAAATTACAACATATATTTGCTTTAAATGTCCACGGGGAAAAAGCAACTGCTCAGTATTGTTTTTGTTGCGCTAGTGTGTAATTAACTACATTGTGTGCACCACATTGTCCACAATCTAGTGCAAAGAGGCAAATCTGTGAAATTAGATTGAGGTGCAGTAAAATGTAACTTTACAGGAAAAGTAAAGCGAGAGTTATTCTATGCAATACAAATTGCTCTTTATTCCATAATCATTGTTCCTAGTTAGCCTTTGTTCAGAGTTTAGATTTATTTTGAATTGGTTTAAAAATCTCTTGTGACCTCCTCATTGGCTGCTTACAGACAAAACATCTGCTGATGTTATTCAGGTCAAGAAATATTTGCCCACTTGGTACACTTGAGGATAAACTAAGAACTAGAACGGGACTCAGAGCACAGACCCCTGCCAAGGCCAAATAATCCTAGTTGAGATCAGTACACTGTCATAGATAACGTCATACATCTGTCTGACTTGTGACATTAAGATTTGTTGTTATTCATTGAAAAATTGAGGGAAATGTTGCAAACTAATATTAATATGAATGATTATCTGGTAATCTTGACCAAGGTAAAAACCAAACAGGCTCTGTTTTGGCCGTGCACAATTCTTCCAAAAAGTTCTGTGAAAATATTTGTTTGGATAATCCTGCTCGACCACAATCAAGCAATGATAAAAACATGACCTCCTCGGTGGAGGTATCACAGCTTTTCTCATATTATGTAGAGTATGTTGATATGTTGAATCAGAAATTAGAATTTTTTTTAGTACAGTGGAACCTCGATAAAACGGACCCTGATGTAATACACATCGGATAAAACGGACCATTGCTACTGAACAATGTGTCCAAAAATGGTTTCCATTTGTCACTTAAAATGCTGTCAACAAAGTCTGTTAGTTCCAGAATTGTCCGCTGTTGTTTGCTGGAGCTGTGGCGCAATGCAGGCAGAGAATGAGACAAACGTATTTCCGGGTCACAGATATACAATATTACTAGATCTAATTCCGAAAGACGTGCCTCGTGGTGGCCATGTTGAATTTGGGGCATTGACGTGGCGGCCATGTGACGATGGTTATAGCTATTGTCTATTGTACATAGAGCAGAGAGAGAGCAGCATGGCTGTGGCGTTAACTCTGAGTACAAAAGTCTGGAACATGCTATTTTTGGTACAGTAACAGTTTATTTTGTCAAGTCGTTCGCCTTTGGAAACATATTTGGGACTAGGAAGCACACTAATTCCTCGTGGCTCATGAAAGCGACTCGCCTATGATCAGTGGAGAGGCCAGCCCTATTTTGGGTGGGGTCAAGCCCACCCAAAACTTGACTTACCCACCCTATGAATTCCTCGTCAAATTAATTTAAAAAAAAATATATCTTTTCTTTTATTTATTTATTTATTTTTTAATTTTTAGAAAAAAATGCTTTGCCGTTGACAAAAAAAAGTAAAACTCATGAAAATCGGTTGAGAAATTAGCAAGTTATGACTTAATTTCTATGCATTGCCTTTGACAGGAACATCAACCTTCCCAACATGGCCACCACGCAGGCATGTCATATATATATATATATATATATATATATATATATATGAGTATGGGACAGAAAACGATGACATGTCCTGCAAAAACTAAAAATCTTACCAAGAATATTTTTTTTCTAGTCAAAACTAATTACAATTAGGCACATCACGTAAAGAAGAAAAAAAATGATTTAAAAAATTTAAAACAAAAACATAAAAAAACTTATTCCCCTGGCAAACCTTTTTGCTTACTTATTTCAAGTAAAAATTAATTTGAAACAAGTGAAAATTGTCTAAAAGTAAGGTAATGAGTCTTATTTTTATTTATTTTTTAAAGATTTTGAGTATTTGCAGTGTGGGTGTTTATTTTCAGTAAAAAACAAAAACGCTGGCAGTATCAGGTTGCTTTCATTGCAATAACTACATGTGCTGAATCTAGTTAAATGCTAGTTTACGACAGGACACCTTATAAAACACTTTGCAAATGTCTGCTTTTCAATAGATGGACATACGCTATTTTTTTTAAAGTCAGCCAGGTGTAGGTGAGTGACTGTAAAAAAACAAAACACATTATTGCATTATAATGAGTTTGTCTACATTTCTTTTTTTGTGTAGTTGTTATATTGTATATACTACATTTCCAACAATGTTGTCTATTACTAAAATCAAAATGTGACCTTATAAACAACTTATTTCTTCTTTAATAGAGCTAGAGAGTAGCCAACATGTTTTTAATATTTATTTCGTCTGAGACGAAATACTCATTGTATTCATACTGTTACAAAAGGTCTGTGCTTTTCTGACAATAAAACAGACTTTTATAATGTATTTAATAAATAGATATACAATAATAATAAAAATAACAATAATAATAAAAATAATTACTGTTGTACTACATTTTGATTTTATTTAGAAAATTCTATTGTTTTTGTTTTTACGTGTACTTATGTACCTATGGAGCATATTCAATGAAAAAAAAAGTTGTTATTTAACCAAATATTTTTAAATAATACATTTTAGACCTGTAATTCCAGTTCCCTGATATCATGAAACCACAATATTTTTGCTCACGGTTATAATAGAAATAAAAGAATAAAAGAGTTTGATACCAGCCTTTGCCTAATTTATAACTTTCTTATGACATTCCCTTTTCTTTGGCTTTTTGGTGACACATCACCATTCATATTTTTCGTATTGTTTTTCCTCATTAGGGCCAGGGGTGAGCCAGAAATGAACCCTACTGACTTTGGATGAGAGGTGGAGTACACCCTGAACTGGTCGCCTTCGATTGCAGGGTGCATATAGACAAACAAGAATTCACACGCTCACATTCACAATTTAGAGTCTTCAGTGAACCAATCGCATATGCATGTTCTCGGAATGTGGGAGGAGTACCCAGAGAAAACCCACGCAAACACGGGAGACCACACAAACTTCACACAGCAGTGCCCGAGCTGAGATTCAAACCCATAAGCTCTCGTTAACCTTTTGACTATGAGATAGACCTACTAACCATGATTCCAACATGGCGACCTCTAAATTTAACATAAATTGTTTTCTTATTTCATACCGTCTGGCATGTGCATAAGGCACATTTGGGTCTTGGTTGTCATTTTTCAAGGTGAAATGTCATTTTTTTTTTATTTAACAATAATATTAACAGTGTTTAACCTATTTCTACACCTGAATAACCTAAAACAATAAGCCTATGAAGCAACATTTTGAGCCTGGAACTGATCACAGGAAATCCTCGATATGCGACAAAGTTCCATTGCTATGGTGTCAAATTTGTACCCAACTTGGAATATGCTGTAGTCAATCTCTAACCTACGCTAATGCAGCAGTATAGTCCCAATTTAAGTATTTGTATGAAAACTACTTCTGGGCCATAAATATAAAACATGTAGCTTTTCTTTCTGAAGCAAACCTCTTATGATCATAATGCTGGCATGCAAAGACACAACACTCTCTTCTTGTTTGGCGACAATTCATGTCTTTAATATGGTCAAACAGAGCACTGCACAAACTAGTTATTCTATTTCTGCATAAGTAAACCCTTGGGGCATTGCTGTATCGCCGCCATTGCCAAACTAACTGTCCATTCACCTAAGACAAACAGTAGAAAACAAACACATAGAAAGCAACCACCACAACCTTTGATCACTTCGGTAGCTCAATAAAATGACGCTTATGGCCAGACAGCAACGCCCCGGAGAGAGGTCCCTGCATGCACATCTGTGTGGCACATGTGTGCAAGGGGTTGTAAAACAGCCGACACCTCCAGCATGTTCACTGAGCAGGAGACGTTGTGCCCATATGAAGCTAAAACACAGCTTTAACCGAGAGAGCAAATAAACAAGAATAACTGTGCATTCGGCCCATCGCCATGGCTCCAAACATAACACTCTTACACAAACACTGCCCTCAATAATGCAAATCACGCATGTGGAGCATATATCTGCTTCGAGACACACGCACACACACACACACACACACACGAAGTAATATTTGTTCCATTCAGGCTACTGTAGCCTGCAGGGATAAGCGCTAAGCCCCCTGGCTTGCAAGGTAGCTACTAAATGCAGCATTGTGAGAGACTCAGAAAGTCCCTCTGTTACTGTCAGCTGTCTTAGGCAAAGCACACACAAAAAGGACACGACAAGATACATGTAAACAGGGACTTACTCATGTCCTTCATATTGCATGTACAGCCTATTATCTAAGGATCCGGGCAGTGCAATAAAGCAGCAATGGCTGCCTGTGACACAGTACTTTGCTTCCAGGCTGCCCTACTTTCTGAGTGTAGTTGATGACTTGGATATGTGCTCTGAATGGCCACTTTTTTTTTATTTTTTATTTTTTGCTGGTTATGAGAGAAAATCAAGTGGCCCTACAATTGAGAACAGGGAACAGAGAAATGCTGTGTGCACATGTCAGACGGTGCAAAAAACGTATGGCAGAGAAGACAGCAGTGATTTGTTTTAATCATCAGCGGCACAACAAACAGACTAATGTTTGCACAATGTAAAGCCAGCGATCATACACATTTGATAACAATCACGCACAACTAATGGCGGTCTACATTTACTGGAAACGCACACAGTATTAGCTGTGCTACAACTATAGTTCCGCGATTGCATTTAATTGGAATTATCTTTATTATTCTTTGATAAACACCTACAGGGGTGCCTTGACTTATGAGTTTAATTTGTTCTGTGACTGAGCTAGTAACTCAAAACACTCAAATCTGAAATCATCTTTCCCCATTAAAATGACTGGAGTTACCATTAATCCGTTCTAGCCTTCCAAAAGATAGAAAACACATTTTGTAACGTGCTCCTTATCCATCCATCCATCCATTCTCTACCGCTTATCCGGGTCGGGTCGCGGGGGCAGTAGCTTCAGCAGGGACGCCCAGACTACCCTCTCCCCAGCCACTTCATCCAGTTCTTCCGGGGGGATCCCGAGGCGTTCCCAGGCCAGCCGAAGGATGTAGTCTCTCCAGCGCGTCCTGGGTCGTCCCCGGGGTCTCCTCCCGGTGGGACATGCCCGGAACACCTCACCAGGGAGGCGTCCGGGAGGCATCCGAATCAGATGCCCCAGCCACCTCATCTGGCTCCTCTCAATGCGGAGGAGCAGCGGCTCTACTCTGAGATCCTCCCGGATGACCGAGCTTCTCACCCTATCTCTAAGGGAGAGCCCGGACACCCTGCGGAGGAAACTCATTTCGGCCGCTTGTATCCGGGATCTTGTTCTTTCGGTCACGACCCACAGCTCATGACCATAGGTGAGGGTAGGAACGAAGATCGACCGGTAAATTGAGAGCTTCGCCTTTCGGCTTAGCTCTTTCTTTACCACAACGGACCGATACAAAGTCCGCATCACTGCAGACGCTGCACCGATCCGCCTGTCGATCTCCCGTTCCATTCTTCCCTCACTCGTGAACAAGACCCCAAGATACTTGAATTCCTCCACTTGGGGCAGGATCTCATCCCCGACCTGGAGATGGCATGCCACCCTTTCCCGACTGAGGACCATGGTCTCAGATTTGGAGGTGCTGATTCTCATCCCAGCCGCTTCACACTCGGCTGCGAACTGCTCCAATGAGAGTTGGAGGTCACGGCTTGATGAAGCCAACAGAACCACATCATCTGCAAAAAGCAGAGATGCAATACTGAGGCCACCAAACCGGACCCCCTCTACGCCTCGGCTGCGCCTAGAAATTCTGTCCATAAAAGTTATGAACAGAATCGGCGACAAAGGGCAGCCTTGGCGGAGTCCAACCCTCACCGGGAACGAGTCCGACTTACTGCCGGATATGCGGACCAAACTCTGACTCCGGTCGTACAGGGACCGAACAGCCCGTATCAGGGGGTTCGGTACCCCATACTCCCGAAGCACTCTCCACAGGACTCCCCGAGGGACACGGTCGAACGCCTTCTCCAAGTCCACAAAACACATGTAGACTGGTTGGGCGAACTCCCATGCACCCTCGAGGACCCTGCCGAGGGTGTAGAGCTGGTCCACTGTTCCACGGCCAGGACGAAAACCACACTGCTCCTCCTGAATCTGAGATTCGACTTCCCGACGGACCCTCCTCTCCAGCACCCCTGAATAGACCTTACCAGGGAGGCTGAGCAGTGTGATCCCCCTGTAGTTGGAACACACCCTCCGGTCCCCCTTCTTAAAAAGGGGGACCACCACCCCAGTCTGCCAATCCAGAGGCACTGTCCCCGATGTCCACGCGATGTTGCAGAGGCGTGTCAACCAGGACAGCCCCACAACATCCAGAGCCTTTAGGAACTCCGGGCGAATCTCATCCACCCCCGGGGCCCTGCCACCGAGGAGCTTTTTAACTACCTTGGTGACCTCAAACCCAGAGATAGGAGAGCCCGCCTCAGAGAACCCACACTCTGCTTCCCCATGGGAAGGCGTGTCGGTGGAATTGAGGAGGTCTTCGAAGTATTCTCCCCACCGACTCACAACGTCCCGAGTCGAGGTCAGCAGCGCCCCATCCCCACTATACACAGTGTTGGTGGTGCACTGCTTTCCTCTCCTGAGACGTCGGATGGTGGACCAGAATTTCCTCGAAGCCGTCCGGAAGTCTTTCTCCATGGCCTCACCGAACTCCTCCCATGCCCGGGTTTTTGCTTCAGCGACCACCAGAGCTGCATTCCGCTTGGCCAGCCGGTACCCATCAGCTACCTCAGGAGTCCCACAGGCCAAAAAGGCCCGATAGGACTCCTTCTTCAGCTTGACGGCATCCCTCACCGTTGGTGTCCACCAACGGGTTCGGGGATTGCCGCCACGACAGGCACCGACCACCTTACGGCCACAGCTCCGGTCGGCCGCCTCAGCAATGGAGGCGCGGAACATGGTCCACTCGGACTCGATGTCCCCCGCCTCCCCCGGAACATGAGCAAAGTTCTGTCGGAGGTGGGAGTTGAAACTCCTTCTGACAGGGGATTCTGCCAGACGTTCCCAGCAGACCCTCACAATACGTTTGGGCCTGCCACGTCGGACCGGCATCTTCCCCCACCATCGGAGCCAACTCACCACCAGGTGGTGATCAGTTGACAGCTCCGCCCCTCTCTTCACCCGAGTGTCCAAGACATGCGGCCGCAAGTCCGATGATACGACAACAAAGTCGATCATCGAACTGCGACCTAGGGTGTCCTGGTGCCAAGTGCACGTGTGGACACCCTTATGCTTGAACATGGTGTTCGTTATGGACAATCCGTGACGAGCACAGAAGTCCAATAACAGAACACCGCTTGGGTTCTGATCGGGGGGGCCGTTCCTCCCAATCGCGTCCTTCCAGGTCTCACTGTCATTGCCCACGTGAGCATTGAAGTCCCCCAACAGAACAATGGAGTCCCCAGCGGGAGCGCTCTCCAGCACCCCCTCCAAGGACTCCAAAAAGGGTGGGTACTCTGAACTGCTGTTTGGTGCATAGGCACAAACAACAGTCAGGACCCATCCCCCCACCCGAAGGCGGAGGGAGGCTACCCTCTCGTCCACCGGGGTGAACCCCAACGTACAGGCGCCGAGCCGGGGGGCAATAAGTATACCCACACCTGCTCGGCGCCTCTCACCATGGGCAACTCCAGAGTGGAAGAGAGTCCAACCCCTCTCGAGAGGACTGGTACCAGAGCCCCAGGTGTGTGTGGAGGAGAGTCCGACTATATCGAGTCGGAACTTCTCGACCTCACACACCAGCTCGGGCTCCTTCCCTGCCAGAGAGGTGACATTCCACGTCCCTAGAGCCAGCTTCTGTAGCCGGGGATCGGATCGCCAAGGTCCCCGCCTTCGGCCACCGCCCAGCTCACACTGCACCCGACCCCTATGGCCCCTCCCACAGGTGGTGAGCCCATGGGAAGGGGGACCCACGTTACCCTTTCGGGCTGTGCCCGGCCGGGCCCCATGGGTGCAGGCCCGGCCACCAGGCGCTCGCCTTCGAGCCCCACCACCAGGCCTGGCTCCAGTGGGGGGCCCCGGTGGCCCGCGTCCGGGCAAGGGAAAACGAAGTCCATTGTTTGTCGTCATCATTAGGGGTCTTTGAGCCGTGCTTTGTCTGGTCCCTCACCTAGGACCTGTTTGTCATGGGTGACCCTGCCAGGGGCATAAAGCCCCAGACAACTTAGCTCCTAGGATCACTGGGACACACAAACCCCTCCACCACGACAAGGTGACGGCTCAAGGAGGGGACGTGCTCCTTATTTAGAAAAATCGCACTAGGGGAGTAGGGGAGTTTAGTTAGAGTAGAGGGACATAGCTGCTGTGATGCTTAATTTTCTACCTGAGATTGTGTTTGGACTACAGTACTTTTTTTTTTGTGTTTTAATGTGTCATTAAAAAAAGACCATTCAAGCAACTGGTTTTTTCCTCATGCTTTTGAGAATGTAGGGTGAAAGCAACAGCTGGCTACTAGTGTGTACTAAACGGGTAACAACAATGGGGAAATGTCAGTATTTTGAGGGTAATAGTTTGTAGCAACCTACTGCACTGGTGGGGAAGGGGGTGTCGTTCCATTTTTGAACAGTGAATTTAGTTCAGAATTTCGAATTATGAACTTATGAACTGAATGAGTTTGTTTTTGGAACGGTGAACTGAACTTTGAAGTAGTTCGCATAGAAAATGAACTTTCCCAACACTTTCCATGCATCTAATGCATTGAAATGATTGTTGATCAGTGACAAGTAAAGAGGAGTAAAATTCTTGACAACTAACATGACAATATGACATGGTATTAATAATGTTCTGTGTTCGACTGTTATGACATGTCCATAGTTAGTTGTTTTCCTTTGTATTCATTCCTGGAAATTATTCATTTTCAATCTCAACATTATTCCCAGTTTCCAGTGGTACAACTACATTTGATGGGCTGTGATACATGCAGGGGTTCCTCGGTTTAGGACGGCCCAACATATGCGAAGTAAAGGTTTCGTACTTTGCGTAGTGAACTAATTTGCGCAGTGGCGTAAGAATAGGTCATCATGCAGCACTACAAGGTATGATCAGTTACCGGCGTACAGTGTTCACCTCCGGTATATCATTCGTGCCCTTTGCTGTACTGTTGTTTGTTAAAGCCATAATTTTTTGCATTGCAGATTGCAGTTGCTTTTCTGTTATTTATTGAAGCAGGAAGAACAGTAAAACAGTGAGCATTTACGCAGAAGCTGTTGTGGGCCACAGTTCTCGCCGGCCACTCACATGCAGATTTACTGACATCACATGTCTCCAACCACTCTTAAAGGCAAATGTATGAACTAAGACAATACAATACGTACAGTATTTTCTATACATTTTATCCATGCAATGTGTTTAACAGTATGATTTAATACGTTTAAGTGTGTTTTGATGGTTTAAATGGGTTTAAAGCATGTGGGGGGTAAAATTATAAAGATATTTACACTGTATGGTCTTTCTATAGCACAGATTTTCAACTATTGTGAGTGAGTCTGGAATGTATCCCCTGCAATAAACTGGAGTTCACTGTACTCTGTCATTTGGTTTTATATTTACAGCCTAGAAGTGTTTTGCCATGAGAACATTTTCTGTATTTATGACTTTACTACTATGTTACTGTAGGTTAGTGATAAACTACAGTGTGCCTGACCTTCGTACGAAAGGAAAAAAAGTTCTGTCTGTGAGGCTGTTATGCACCTCAAGGCACATCCTTGGTGTTTTTTTCCCACTGGTATTCAGTATTTCTGGAAATTCTTCACTTCCAGTCTCAATGTTGTGCCCATGTTTTCAGTGGTACTGCTATTTCTGGTTGGCAGAGGAATATGGATGAGCACAAAGTATGGACAGAAGGCTCCGTGCGTATTTAATGTAGAACACAAATTTGGCTCAACTCAGTGATTTTCTTTTGTGTCATGTACAGGTACTGCTTGATTCCGTAGGAGCCCGAGTAAAGGTGTTTTTTATTTTAGGTGGATGAAGATAGCGAGCAGATAATGACCTCAGCTTCCATCTGTTGGGCACCGTGGGGCGGAGACACCTTCAACCTGCCACCGGTCGCTTGCCACCACAATCTGTCGCTCCCCATCGTCCTGGTGACATCTGCTTTTGGGTGACTGAGAGATGAATGCATGCACCATCCCGCACTGGGCTTAGAACATACGTCACGCAGGCCAATAGGCGCACACACAAACACGCACGCCATCACTGCGGCACAGATGGCCACGGGCACACAACTGTGGAGATTACAATCTAAGCATTCTCCGTTCCCTCTAACCACTCAATAACATGGACATGGTTTCACAACAGATTTGTTGCACTGTTATGTTTTTTCATATTCCTGAAAAGTGGTCCTCTAGAAATGTTTCATTGTTGTGACTAACATTTGCAACACACCCACAATTTTCTGATAATAAATGACATGACAGACTCAATGACCTGCTTAAAGAAGGACGCACAAATTGCGGTTATGGCTTCACATCCAAATGCCCATTTGTTTGTGTTTACAGCACAGGGGAATTAAGTGTTGTTGCTGACTAGTACTCTGTATCTATGGCGATATCGTTTTGCTTGACTAGAGTCCCCAGCCACAGCTGTCACAGTTATTTAGTGGCTCTGCGGTAACCTTGGAAACACCCTCCCCATTTCGACATACACACATGCATGTACACCGCCGTGTTTGCACAAAGTGAAATCCTGATAAACAGGTGATGTGCAGGCAATGTGTCGAATTCACACCAAGTGACGTGACAAAAGTAACATAATGTGTCAGAAAAGGGTATCAGGGGAGAAAGAGAGGAAATAGAAAGTGGGTGGGTGCCACTGACAGGAACACTGAAGCAGAAGTCGCAGAGGACAGAAAAAAAGAGAGGAATTCAGGTCAGCATTGGGGGATTATGCATGCCAGACTGGGCATTTTGGTTCCACCTCTGGTCTGGATAGACTGCTGGGTGAGGGAAGGGCAACTGGATGACTGATGGCTGAAGAGAGGGGTGGCGAGCAGGGCAGAGGAGCAGCTAAGTGAGAAGACGATCAATTAGAATCGACTTTCATCATTCCTCAGCGGGAGCGGCCGAGTGAACACAAGGCAGTTGATTTACCTCGGTCCACCCGGATCGAGGTCCCCTTTCAAAAATCACAGTCACATGATATAAAGTGCATGTCAAAGCCACAAGTGGCACTATAACCCCTTACCGTAATGCAATTTTAGCCAAGAAAAAAATTATTTGCTTGTTTACTATCTATCCATTCTTATAGAGACAAAGTATCATTCACACTCACATTCTCAACAATGGACAATTGGACGAGTCTTAAATGCACGTAACATGCATGTTTTTCAAATGTGGGAGGAAGCACCAGTACCCCCAGAAAACCCAAATACGGGGAAAACATGAAAATTCCACACAAGCTGCCCAGAGCCAAAAATTGAACCCAGAACCTCTCAAATGTTAGGCAGACGTGCTAACCACTATTCCACATGTATTTTATTGTGGCTGTATTGTGACCAGATGTTGCCTTTCCCTTGACATGTCTTATTTTCAATATCGTCCATTACGTCATTCGGTATGCATTTTCAATTGCGTTGTGACTCCCGGTTCTCTTGTGACCCGGGCTTCTTGCATGGATTATAAATGTAAAGACTGAATACTAGGTCTTGTACTCACACTCTAAATCCCCATTTGCTATTCATGTTGGCAGCAACGAATGACTTCAGCATCAAAATCGAATCGTAACTCTGTAATATTCCGAAAAAAAGACGTCACTGTCCAATAAATGAAAAATCCAATTTGATTATTTAAAAACTATCCATTAAACCGGAAAGAGAGGATGCTGCCACGTTTTAGCTACCGGATCTCCCCGCGGGAAAGTTTTTTTTTTTATTATTTAAAATGGTTTACTTTAAGCGGGATCCCTTGCTGTACTATGGCCAATAGTAGAACCCAGGTTGATACCCTAAAATGCGTAAGGGCCTTTTCACGCTGCACTTGCTCAGTGTGAAAGGCCCGTGTGAAAGGCCCGCGTATCAAAGCGCAGTGACAAAGGCAACAGGGTTGCGGCTATCCCATATTTGGAAAGGGTGACATAACAGCCTCGAAGAAAGTCGGGAGGCTTTCCCCGCTGAGTGGACCGCAACTCGGCAATATGCATTTGTCCTAACTGTTTATTTTGAAGAGGAGGAGGTGACGCAGCAGCAAAAAAAAAAAAAAGGGGAATGGGAATATCCCATACTAATTTAACGGCAGCATCTCAGAGTTAAAACCTGTTCTTGAGATTTGTAATTACTGGAAGAGCGCTTCGAAGTGTATTTCAGACTGAGGAAGGAGCTTTGAAAGGAAGTTTAAAAGCCTCCCACAGAGATATCTTGGTATGTCATTTTTCTCCTGGCCCAAAGTTCGGCTAGTGGGACACCACAATTATTATGCCTTCCTTGATGCCCCCTAGCTGTTTACAGGACAGGTCCGCCTAAATAGCACTCAGAAATCACTCCGCCAGCCCCGCTCACACTGGAGGAGCTTTTTGACGTCACCGTGACAGTGCTCCCGAAAAGAACATATTTCTGAGCGTCAGACGCTCGGCGTCACGTCAAAACGCGCTGCCACAACCTTCTCTCATTAATTCTGCCACGGTTGTCGTATGCCAGGAACATCCTTGCAGCTCCTCGTCCGGCTATTGGACACTTCCTTCCGCGAAGATCATCGTCTCGGTTGAGACTGCTATGGCTATTTGCATCCGTGATCAATGATCAACTGCAGGAACTACACTACTGTACAACTGCACATATGTTCAGAAATTGCGCAGTAAGTCAAAATGGCATCTCCCATAAACAAAGGCTAAACGTGAAATACTTTGTATTTTTTTCAATTAATACAGCGTGCCAGCAGAATAAAGGAAGTGGTATCATATTCTAAGATTCATTCAGTGATTGCTTTTCCACGCCCATTCGAATCCCAATTCGAGTCACCACCCATTCGTGAACAGCCCTACTTGATACAGTCATTAATTGGTTACTGTTGTTGCAGTCATTGCCCAAGTTACATGTCAATCATTATAGACAACACCACTCTGTCTTTGTGCAGGCATTGGTTAGCCTACCCATCAATCATTACACGTATCAACAATTTAGCTGTTCGCACTTTATTGAATGAGATGGTTATACAAGTCAGAAACCAACACGTAAGTGGGTGCCAATTGACACACTTACTTTTTTCACATAGCTCCCTCTACTGGATCCGGTGGCTTCCAATTCAAGCAGACTGTGACATCGAAATAAAGCGAACAAATATTCCTCAATGCACACTTTCATCTAGATCTGTAACAAAATTTTTACAGGTGCTAGATCCATGCACCACATCTCTGCTGTTCTTGCATGGTTTTGCCAAGTAATGGACAGACCAACTACCGACTGTCTGACTACGGGCAAATCAAGGAGAATCACTTGTGTGGACGCACTCACTCACATGTGTAATGTTAATAAAATAAAGTACCAATAAGATCAAATCAGCTCAAATATGGAAGACGCTGAAAGCCATTCACAAGGGTTTTTCTAATGGCCAGTTTTCAGTAACCTAAAACTGAGTATGCTGTGGACTAAAGCCCGCAACATACATTTTTAAAAATACCCATGCTTGTGCAGACATGGTCTTAAGCAAAGTGTTGACAGGTAGTGCCAAGTTGGGGATGTTATACTCTGGATGGGATCCCAAATGAAAGACGACAACTGACATTTGCCAAAGTGAAAGATAACTATAGACGCTCCAAGACCACTAAATGTTAAGTTTTAACAAGTCTAAATTTAATGGTTTGATTTCCGTCCTTAAAATACCAGGCAGGCTTAGGTTATAACTTGTGATTCCTGGAATGACTTCATGTTTCCTCTTGTTAAGCAGCTCTTAGCGTTAAGAATGTCATGTTTATGGATGTTTTATAGATGAGAAAGAATAGATTTATCCAAGAAACAATGTCAGAGGTGTCAAAATACAAAAGTATAGCAATGTGCTGCGTCCTAGAGGCAGGTTTACCTTGGCCAGGACAGGAAACTCGACGTCTTTATATAACCAAATAGGTTCCAAAAGGCTTAGGGGCTGACAGGCAGGCAAAAAAAAAAAAAAAAGCAGGAAGAGGAAAGAAGAAGATCAGAGGACAATTGATTAGAAGCCAAGAAGAAGAAACGGTGACTTCACTTCAAGACTTTTTGGAAACTGAAAATAAACTCAAAATGTACAAATCACACAAGTAAAGGCGACAAGCTGAACCAATGAAACCAATCATGCAAAGACGGGAGCTGTTAATACCTAAAATAGACTAGCCGACTTTGTAGAACAGACATCGGACAGTGTATTATCTGATAGCTACCTAGCATTCATTCATTCATGCATTTATGGTGCCAATCTGTTGTACTATTTGGAATTCGACATACATAGTTGGAAGGTACGTATATGCCTCTTAAGCTGCACAATACTAGCAAATTGCCATTATGCATGACATGAGATCAGTGTCTGTATATTTTGCTTTTTATTGGCAAAACTATAACGCTGGCATACACCTTGTCACTTAGCAAAGTTAAGGCACAGTGTTTTGTCGTTTATATGTTTTACAGTAGCTGACTTATTTTTGCACAATTTGCTTTCACGCTCGGCTCTGAGGCGGCGAGGTAGACGAGTGGTTAGCACCTGTGCCTCACATCTCTGTGTGTAGTTTGCATAGTCTACCCAGGGTTTTCTCTGGGTACTTCCAGTTCCTCCCACATCACTAAAATATTCTTCTTAGGTTAATTGAAGACTCAAAATTGTCCATACGTGTGAGTGATTGTTTGTCTATATGTGCCCTGCGATTGACTAGCGACCAGTCCTGGGTGTACCCTGCTTCTCACCCAATGTCAGGACAGACTACAGCTCATCCACGACCCTAATGTGCTATAAAAACGATGAATTTGTCACTGAAATAAAGGCCCTGTTTTAATTGTTTTTGCATTTTCATTTACTGTTAATTGTCTGTACAGTTAATAAAGGGTTCATAATGGTAACAGTTTAAACCTAGAACTGATTTATTTATTTTCTGTGATTTTCAACTGAGTCACTGATTGTGTAATGGTAAATTTGACTGAATTCGGTAAAGGCAGCGTAGATTCAGTTCCCGCTTATTGGTTGTGTGAATGTGACTGTGAACAGTCACCTGTTTTCTATGCACCTAGTGATTAACTGGTGACCAGTCTAGGGTGTAGTCCGCCTTTCGCCCAAAGTCAACTGGGATAGGCTCAATTTCCCCATGGCCCTAAACAGGAAAAGCAGTAAATAAAATGTATAGAAGGATGCATGGATTTTCTACAGCAAAATATGAAAAAGTGGGATGTCAACCAGTCTCCCGTAACAGATTGTGTCTAGCCACCAGAGATTCCATTGTTTTCTAATGCAAAGGTGTACTGAAGTGCGTTTCTTTATTTATAGAAACAGCAATGAAACGGGTGTTTGGTACCAAAACATTGCTGTATAGCAACAGAGTCACAGATAACTTGCTAGTCTGTTTTTGGCTCCAAAGACTCTGCAAATTTAACATCACACTTCGAAGATTCCACTCGCTACCTCCAGCCAAGTGTCAAGGTAGCACAGTCACACACACACAAACACACACTCCTGAAAAGCACTACGGGCCTCATACTTACTAGACAAATGCATCAGTACTGACTTGCACGTACACAACGGTGCAAACCCCTGCTGCGCTTGTAAAAAAAAAAAAGATCTGCACTGCTCTCAGAAATTCCACCAACAGATCCCACCCTATGTGGTCGCACACATACATGCGCGCCCACACAATTAATGTGAAATCACATCCATCTCCTAGTCCCGGAGCCCCTCCCACCTGCTCCCCATTACAAATAGCTGAGGTTTGCAATCCCTCCTCATGGCCTAGCCCAGTGTTTTTTTTACATGTCTTTTTGTGTGCTGCTCTCACCCTCGTGCAAGCCATAAAACTGCCCATCACGAGCGCTGGTTCTCAGCGGGGGGTGATCGCATGTGGACCGTGCATTCCAAACTCATTGGTTGTGAAGGGATTAAGAGCGAGGTGAGATCCTCTGATTATCACTTTTATGGCAGCTGTGCTTCACCACCCTTATGAAGCGGAAGGAAGCAAGCTGGGGTTCCAACTCGCGAGCGCCTGCTGAGCCGCAGAGAGTCCTCAAAGTCAACAGCCTTAAGTGGATCGTTTCCTTGCAAATTCAAGCTCCGTCCCAGTGTGAGCACTGAGGATTTCCTTGATAAACATTGACCGAGAGGCAGGCCGTTAAGATACCGTTTGGCCTCTGTGAAGTCACAGCAGGCCCAGTATTGAATTCAGGACAGTAGACGGACAAGAGGAATATTATAGAGAGCCACTGTATACAGGTACTGTTTGTGAGCAATGAATCGTGAAACAGGCTCTGTGACAGGGAAGGTCGCCGGTCAGTAGCTTTTTGTTTCTCGTTGCAACAAGTCGACCTTTTCTCCACAGGAGGCTTTGAAGCTCATGCAAGACCTTGATGAACCTTTGCTCCCAATGTTACCACACTTGTTTGGCTTGTTTGCAGATGTTCACGGTTCACACAAACTGCATCGGTTCTGGCTGGTCATGCTCCTGCATTCCTCTATACATGTGATCCGATCAAGTCACCCATTGTCCCCAGCGCTCCTTCATGAGGACTTCTCACAGACAAAGCTGCGGCTGAGAAGCTGAGAAACAAATCCCCTATTGATAAGGCCACCAAAATAGGACACTGCATTGTGTAACACTGTAGCTCCTTTGTGGACATGATGCACTGACATTTGACTTATGATGTCCTGATGGGAAAATAAAATGTGTGTTTCAAGTTGGGAACATTGCAAGATAGTGAAGGACTGCAGTGCATTGAAGAACTAATAATGATAATACAGTGGCATGTCCAGTTCATAGGAATTTAAATAAGTCAATATTTTCGCACTTGCAGGGTAAAGAGTTTTGAATACATTTTGTATGATTGTCTGTCACTATCTAGCATTCAGAAAACACAGTTTCCTGTTTCCAAGCGTAAACGTTTTCCTTTGATGGGGAAAAAAAAAAGAGATGATCAAATTAGCTTATATCCTTGAGCAACAAGTTAATTTAACTGTCCGATTCCAACAACCAACATCATTAAGTTCACTATTCATTCTATGAGTAAATAAATTACTTTGATTGTGATGATTATAATATATATATATATATATATATATATATATATGCGACTCTTGCTACACTGTTGTATTCTCTATATACCTACAAGGAACTCAACGTGATGTTGGCTCATTCATTGACTGACAATTACGATAGCATTGCTCAGTGAGACTTTTTGAAAAAGCAATCCGTATTTAAAAAAACAATATGAAAATGCAAGCACAGGTTTCACAAGTTGAATATTTCATTTGGTTATGCAAGAAGGAAATCAAACAAAAATAAGATATACCTGTATATACGTTTTACTAAATAAAGTACATTACTGATGTGAAAATAAAAACCCTGACAATAAGAGGTCATGAGTGTTTGTTATTTTCATCTTAGCAGGCAGTCACAGCTCTTCGGCCTGTAAATGACGCAGCCACGGCTGAGTGGTGTAAGCGAGCACGATTCAATGCATGAAGAGGCTGAGAGTTGTCAATAAAGGGACCGCTTGTTCAGCCGGGCCCGACATCTGACTTGAGAAGGACGTGGTCGACGAGCCCTGATGCACACGGTCACAAGTCACCAGGGTCCATCCTTATCTTTGCTAGCCTCTCACTTTCCAAGGAGTTATTTCAGGGCCATAAGGATATTAATTTAGGATGGCGAGAGGTAAATGACATTATTTCCCAGTGGACTGTAATTAATCAATGCTTTATTATTCTTTCATTAATGAAAGAAAATGTGAAGTTTTCACTGAGGGAATTATGAAAAGAAAGTGCTTCTGCTTGGGTTTGACATTGATCTGTCCATCATTAAAAAACACTGAGCATTGCCAGAACATATGATAGGAGTCACTGTCAATCGTAACCTTACATACTCAAGCTTGTTTGCGCATTACGTACGTTATTTATAACAACGTATGGCTTGATAAATGAGCTCCTGTGATTTTGCTTTCAATCTCTTTTTTTGAGCTGACCTAGGCATTTTAAATTAGTGTATTTTTTGACAACAATGAAGTAAATACTGGATTATTTCTTGGTGTGTTATTTTTTTAATTTAGTATTTATGTTTCTAAAAGTGATGTTGTTAGAAATGTAAAATTTGCAGAAGTGTTGCTACTTTGGTTGTGATGTACCATACATGAAAATTGTAACACCGTTTGTTTTTGTTTTTCTTAAACTACCGTAATTTCTCGTGTATAATGCGCACTCATGTATAATACACACCCCCAAAGTTGACGTCAAAAGTATGGAAAACCCTTCTACCTATGTGTAATGTATTTTTACAATGCATGATTTTGTTTCTCCCCGTATTATCTGTATTTTGTTAGTTTTTTTTCAAAGAATTATTCTGAAGTTAAGCGCTTTATTTGAACACGTAATAATTTAATTTACTTGCTCTTATTTTGAAATTCACAGCCCTACTTTTATGTAGTAATTTAGAAAACACACAGTTGTGCTCATATGTTTGATTACCCAGGCAGAATTAAGATGGCTACAATTCTTTAAAGAAAACACGAAGGACCAGGCGAAACACAGTTAATTTTAAACGGTCAAGCATTTCAGAAAACCATTATCATTAAACAAAACATAACCGTAAAGAAATGAATGATGGTTATTTTTCAGTTATCAGTCATATTAAAAAAACAACAACAACAATATTTCACAAATTCTGCCAGTATATGTAAACTTATGAGCACAACTGTACGTATATGCAGTCATACGTAGCACTGTCATATTGGATTGAAAGTGTAGGCTACACTTTTTTTATAACCACTAGGTGGCGGTGGCATTTTGGAATGAAAGTGTACAGCTTTTTCATAACCACAAGATGGGGGCATACATTTATAAAATGTGAAAGTTTTTTTTCCATTTGCCCGTTTACCTATATATAATGCGCACTATTGACTTGGCAAATTTTTTGGGGGGGGAATTTGAATTATCCATCCATCCATCCATTTTCAACACCGCTTATCCTGGTTAAGGTCGCGGGACGCTGGAGCCTATCCCAGCTGACTTCGGGCGAAAGGCGGACTACACCCTGAACTGGTCGCCGGTCAGTCGCAGGGCACATATAGACACGGACAACCATTCGCACTCACATTCACACCGTCACTGAGTGGGAACTGAACCCACGCTGCCTGCACCAAAGTCAGGTGAGTGTACCACTACACCATCAGTGACTAATTTGAATTATACACAAGAAATTATTATATGTTATATTACATGGTTCAGGTAAAGCTGGGTACGGACACAGTTTTTAACATCTTCATTTATTTTTAAAATGTGATAGACAGCTCAGGATAATGAGAAAAATCAGTATGTGCGATCTTACTACTCATAGTGTGTGGCGTACTTGAGATGACCAACACACAACAATATCTCCTCCAAATCAGATGTTTTCCGTAGTACCATAGGACTGACCTGTCAGAGGCAACATGGTGCCCATGACATCCGGATGTAGGGGTTGAATGACTTCCGATAACAGTCGAGTCGACGTCGACTGATTAATGACGTCATTGTTTTTTTCCTCAACTTTACACCAATGTAAAAAAAAAAATAATAATAATACTAAAATAGATAAATATTGTTGTGCGCTCACACCTTCTCCCGCACGCACACACTGTCTGGCTGCAAGACACACCCCACCCCTGTCACGTTTATCCAATCACATACAGTTCTGGTACCGTCAGAATTTATACACCTCTAACAACAATTCATGAAACACAAGAGGATCGCTACTTGCTACGGTTTATAAGAATAGTATGAAGTTTAAAACAAAAGAAAAGAGGAGGTAACGGTTTTCAACAACTTATTTTAGCAAACCTTCAGTTGTGTTACAGGGAATGTTGTTGCGAGAGCTTAATAAAAATCTCCCTTTCTTTGACAGTCCCTGAATGTATCAGGGGTAGTCCTAGCCGGAGCAGTGAGCAGACACACGTACACAACCTGCGAGTGAGTTAAAACGGGAGTACAATCTTTCTTTGATACATTAAGCGTTAATCTTGACAATAAAGAAGTTATTAATCGACCATGGCGTGCGTCCATGTCATTGTGTAAGCAAACCCCACAGTATATTGTGAGGTCGTTTGGTGGTGAGAATTATACAGCTCGTCAAATAACATTCGCTTTAGTCTTTTCCGTGTCCAAAACACGTGACTGGCGAGTGGCGATTATTCGACTGCAAGCTGTTATTGCGCAGTGGCAAAGTCGATGTGCCGATTAGTTGCCTAATTGGTTCAAACCCTCTTCAGATTGCTGGAAAATACAACAAAGAAGAAATGGTAGTAGTGGTAGAAGATGAAAAAAAAATAGCTCGCCTAACTGGTAATATATTGTTGTTGCAATTTCTCATTGTCATTTTTATTGTGGCAAATGACTTGTGAGACACATTATACAAAGAGTCAACACAAACAGTCGCTCTTCTATTTGTGTCCAGAAACAGTGCAAGCTTCCTGATTGGCTAATGCTGCATTTCATGTAATAATCACACAGTCCGTGGCTCGGCCAAAGTTGATGTTTGCCAGATGCGTAAAGATTTGCCATTGTAAACTAAATATTGAACAGGTTTAACAGTTATGATTGCCGGTGCCGACTGTGTTCTCAGCAAATCAGGGAGGAGAAAATCAATTTTAACACACCCCGCACCACAATATAATCCATCCATCCATCCATTTTCTGAGCCGCTTATCCTCCCAAGGGTCGCGGGAGTGCTGGAACCTATCCCAGCTATCTTCGAGCAAGAGGCGGGGTACACCCTGAACTGGTTGCCAGCCAATCGCAGGGCACATACAAACAAACAACCATCCACACTCACATTCACACCTAAGGGCAATTTAGAGTTTTCAATTAACGTACCATGCACGTTTTTGGGATGTGGGAGGAAACCGGAGTGCCCGGAGAAAACCCACGCAGGCACAGGGAGAACATGCAAACTCCACACAGGCGGGGCCGGGGATTGAACCCCGGTCCTCAGAACTGTGAGGCAGACGCTCTAACCAGTCGCTCACCGTGCCGCCCACAAAATAATCACTCAGGATATTTTTTTAGAGACATCTGACAATCAACAATCTATCTTTGCTGACTTTAATTAGAAGGAAGCGTAAATGGTCAAATTCGGGACGATTATCGGCATGTGTGTAAAGTAATCCCCCAATATCCACTGGGGCTAGGAATAGATTATTTCTGCAAACTGCGAAAAACTGTGAATAATTGATGCTGCCCCATAAATGTGTAGAATTGCGTATATTAAAAGTGTAAATGGTAAATTACCAGAAAATATGACCCCAAAACAGTTTAATATCATTTTAAACTCATGTAACAACATTAATCTTAAAAATAAATGGATTACATATGATTTGAGGAAAAAAATGCACCGGAAGTGTACATACAGTACATGCGGTGAAGACTCTCTGTAACCTCCACTAACAACCCAGGCCAAACTGTCTCTCAGGTAGGATCTATCGCTTCACACCAATTACGGTACCACTTTACCATTTTGACAGGGCTATGACGGCATCTTTCGGGACTTTCTGAACGAGCACAAAAATGAGGGATTACTGTACTTTGCTTCAAGCCGATCTTTTTTCACGTTTGTATTTTTAGGCTCCAAAATGCTGCTGTCGTGTAAATGTCTAGCTAAAACTACACCATTTTTCTGTTTTCAGTTAAAACATTCCTGTGTAAACAGGCCTTTGGGTGCAGGAGTTATGAAACACATATTAAATGGGAGGCTAAGAGTTTGGTGCTGATAAAAGCCATGGGATCAGTTGGTCTCTGTATGAGTGCACCAGCGTACCAGGCACCCAATCTCATACACCTCCCCTGGGGAAATCTCTCTTTCACTCCATCTTTCCTGACCTATTTGTCTTAAAGCCAGTCACTTTGTAATTCTGGTCATTGTCATGGATGCCCCCTCCCCACAATCGAGTATTGAACAAGCTCCATTCCTCAATGCTTTACTTCCCTGGCGCTTGTGATCAAATTAGACTTGCCGCAAGTCACGGGAGGAGCAAAGAAAGACTTAAGTCTGAGCACACACAACAAACAGGCAACGCCCTTCAACTGACATTGGTTTTCTCAATATCTTGCGGCTTATGTAACAGGAAGACAATGGTGGGTGTCTCACTCTGAAATGATGCATGCAAACACATACTGTAGCACTGGAAAGTATACAAAGCACTGTCAATTATGGAGGTATTCTCAACATGCTACTTGGAACTTGTAAACATTTTTGTAACTGGGATTTGATTGCCTGTCAATCAAATGAAAATGAAAAAAGTAGAGAGCAGAGCGTACACATTGTATATGTAAAGTGTATGTATACTGTATATACAGGTTCATATCAATAAATTTGAATACACTATTGTGGAAAACGTAGTTCATTTCAGTCGATTAAAAAAGTGAAACTCATGTAGATTCGCTACACACATTACATGATTAAATTATTTTTTTAATTTTAATGATTTTAGCTTATAAGTAACCATAAACAAGTTAGAATACCACATAAGAAATAGGACTGTAACGATAAACCTATGTCACCGATAAACTGATCGATTTCTGACCCACTGTTCAATATAAAATTTGATTTTTAGAGTCTCCAATTAATGCATGTTTTGGGATGTGGGAGGAAACCGGAGTGCCCGGAGAAAACCCACGCAGGCACGGGGAGAACATGCAAACTCCACACAGGTGGGGCCGGGGATTGAACCCGGGTCCTCAGAACTGTGAGGCTGACGCTCTAACCAGTCGTCCACCGTGCCGCCACAATACTGTATATAATTTATTATTATCATAAATACATTTATCTGAGTAGCCTGTACCTGTGTTTTATTACGTGTCCCGCCTAATTGAATTTCGGCATGCTGTCTTTGAAGATGCATTAAAATGTTTGATGTGATTCAGGGAAGTTTTTTGAAGCACTTAATTGCAAATAGTCTGGGTCTTGTCGACTACGCAATTTCCATCGTTGTTCTCAATAGGCGACAAGGTTAGAGCGTCAGCCTCACAGTTCTGAGGACCCGGGTTCAATCCCTGGCCCCGCCCGTGTGGAGTTTGCATGTTCTCCCCGTGCCCGAGTGGGTTTTCTCCGGGCACTCCGGTTTCCTCCCACATCCCAAAAACATGCATGAATTGGAGACTCGAAATTGCCCGTAGGTGTGAATGTGAGTGCGGATGGTTGTTTGTTTGTATGTGCCCTGCGATTGGCTGGCAACCAGTTCAGGGTGTACCCCGCCTCCTGCCCGATGACAGCTGGGATAGGCTCCAGGAGAAGCGCCTCAGAAAATGGATGGATGGATGGATGTTCTCAATAGGATCGCAAAATGCTCCCATACCAAAATGAGGCTGGGGGGCCCGCAATTTTAGTGTTATTTGTAGTATTAGCATTTATTTTGCTGTCTGCTATTGTGTGACTACAAAATGGCTGCCTCATCCTGGCACTTCAGCTCACAGATCCCTCTGGTGTATTGCAACAAAATACTGAGGTTCTCTCCAGTGACATTAACGGTAAAGACAGCTTGAGTGACAAGAAGAACCGTTTGTAAAAGAACCAAAAACAGGAACTTTGAAGACACTAAGATGCATTTGTGTTAGTTTTAATGGAAAAGGCATATTAAGCAATAGGATAAAAATCCTACATATCCAAAAATTTAACTACCATCTTCAGAAAACAATGACGGAAATCATGAAACTTGATTAATGGTAAAGACATTTTGGCTTTAAAAGTTTGGAGAATCTTATTTTTTTTTCCTCCCCCAGAAACAATTGGAACCAACATGACCTTTTGATGGATAACAAGTGCCAAAAACTCAAACATTCATATCAGTAAAATTGATTTTCAAAAGGAAATTCAGTGCGCCATATATTTACCATTATTGATCAAATCCCATGAAAATTACTCATATAAACATTCATTAATATCTTTAACAGTTGTTAATTGTCCTTAGGTGTGAATGTGAGTGTGAATGCTTGTTTTTCTATATATGCCCTGTGATTGCCTGGCCACCACTCTCGGGTGTACCCCACCTCTCGCCTGAAGTCAGCTGGGATAGTGAAGATAAGTGTTATAGAATGAAGCATAATGTGTCATGGGTGTGTGTTCCGGTTGTTGTCTTCCCCCTGTCTCAGACACACCTGCTCCTGAGAGCATCTTCACCACCTGTGCCTCGTTCACCCTAATTACCGCTTGCATTTAACCTCGTGTCTCATTCTTTCTAGTCGCCAGTTCGTTGTACCTTGTCGTCGCGTTCCAGCATTCCTTGTTTCCACGACACAGACTCACAGTAAGACTAGACCCTGTTCCGATTATCGACCTCACCTTTTTGCCTCAAGTTTTTGGGATATTGTTGCCTTTTTTTTGGATTGCCTACCTGTGTACCGACCTCTGCTCGTTGGTTAAACCGCTCTCTTTTTGAAACTGTCAATTTGTTTTGGAGTCGTGCATTTTTGGGTCCTATCCTCTGTTCCGTTCATGACATAATGGATGGATGATCTGTAATGAATACTGTAGACTCGCTGTTGTCATTCAGTTGTTCTTCTTCAGGCTACAAATGAGTTGAGACTAACTAACAGTAGCAATGTGACAAGATTAGCCCAAATGACATTCTGAATGGCCACTTCAACCTGAGTACAACGCAGCAAGAATTTTTAAAATCGGATGATGAATTCCAGAGAAATATTTAAAAAAAAATTTGTGATGGAGAAAATTGCCTTTTTGGAGAACGTTTTTGTGTGATATCGCCTATAGAAAATCTGGTCAAACGACACCTTCAAATTTAAGTAAAACATAATTATTTGTCAACATATCTCTTCGACCGTCTCACTTTGCTTGTTTCATTTAAAATATCCACCAATCGCTCGTACAGGCCAAAATTCTCTCGCAATTTTCACAAACTGGCTCATGTTAAAGGTCCCACATTTTGGCTTTTTAGACCTCCCTATAGAGTGACTCTCTAATATGGACTAAGTATAAAAGTGTCTATTTCATTTTTAAAAAAACACCATGGTTTTGTCATAAGATTGTCCAGAAAATACCCCTCTGGCAACTACTTCTGACCCAGTTTTGTATCCACTTTGTCCATATTTGGCAAATACCGCCCCCTTTCCGCTGGTTGCCTCCGTGGAGAAGACCCACTTGTGAGAACACACGTGTTTATGTTGACAGCGCTGGCTCGGGAGCGGAGAGGTAGGCGGAGGGCTTCGCTAGTGTCGCAGATAAGCTCGAGAACTTCAAATGACCTAATTCAGCCCACTCGGCAGAAAAACATCTGGAACTCAGGAATGCGTGGATGATTTTAATTCATATTTCACGTTTACTGAGGCACCATAGAGCCAATATTATGTCCCAAATACTAGAAAAAAAATGGTTTGGTAAAATATGGCACCTTGAAGGACATATTGTATAATATGTGTGTGGGTGTGTGAGCACTGGAATTACAACGCAGCATTAGGGGCAAGGGAGGTAGTGCCCCACGACATCAATCAGAGGACACAGTTGAATCCAATTGTACAATTCCAATGAAGTTGGGACGTTGTGTTAAACAGAATACAATGATTTGCAAACCATGTTCAACCTATATTTAATTGAATACACTACAAAGATATTTAATGTTCACACTGATAAACTTTGTTTTTAGCAAATAATCATTAACTTAGAATTTTATGGCTGCAACCTGTTCCAAAAAAAGCTGGGAGAGGTGGCAAAAAAGAAAAAAAAGAAAGTTGAGGAATGCTCATCAAACACCTGTTTGGAACATCGAACAGGTGGGTGCCATGATTGGGTATAAAAGGAGCTTCCCTAAATTGCTCAGTCATTCACAAGCAAACATGGGGTGAGGTTCAGCTCTTTGTGAACAAGTGCTTGAGAAAATAGTCGAACAGTTTAAGGACAATGTTCCTCAACGTACAATTGCAAGGAATTTAGGGATTTCATCATCTACGGTCCATAATATTATCCAAAGGTTCAGAGAATCTAGAGAAATCACTGCATGTAAGCGGCAAGGCCGAAAACCAGTAATGAATGCCCGTGACCTTCGATCCCTCAGGCGGCACTGCATCAAAAACCGACCTCAATGTGTAAAAGATATCACCACATGGGCTCAGGAACACATCAGAAAACCAATGTCAGTAAATACAATTCAGCGATACATCCGTAAGTGCAACTTAAAACTCTACTATGCAAAGCAAAAGCCATTTATCATCAACACCCAGAAACGCCACTGGCTTCACTGGGCCCGAGCTCATCTAAGATGGACAAGTCCACATTTCCAATTGTTTTTTTGAAATTGTGGACGTCTCGTCCTCCGGGCCAAAGAGGAAAAGAAGCATCCGGAAAGTTCAAAAGCCAGCATCTGTGATGGTATGGGGCTGTGTTAGTGCCAATGGCATGGGTAACTTACACATCTGTGAAGGCACCATTAAGGCTGAAAGGTACATACAGGTTTTGGAGAAACATATGCTGCCATCCAAGCAACGTCTTTTTTATGGACGCCACTGCTTATTTCAACAAGACAATGCCAAACCACATTCTGCACGTGTTACAACAACGTGGCTTCGTAGTAAAAGAGTGCGGGTACTAGACTGGCCTGCCTGCAGTCCAGACCTCTCTCCCATTGATAATGTGTGGCCCATTATGAAGCATAAAATACGACAAGGGAGACCCCGGACTGTTGAACAGCTGAAGCTGTACATCAAGCAAGAATGGGAAAGAATTCCACCTACAAAGCTTAAACAATTAGTGTCCTCAGTTCCCAAACGTTTATTGAATGTTGTTAAAAGAAAAGGTGATTTAACACAGTGGTAAACATGACCCTGTGCCAGCTTTTTTGGAACGTGTTGCAGCCATAAAATTCTAAGTTAATGATTATTTGCTAAAAACAGTTTATCAGTTTGAGCATTAAATGTATTCAGTTAAATATAGGTTGAACATGATTTGCAAATCATTGTATTCCGCTTGGCGGCACGGTGGACAACTGGTTAGAGCCTCAGCCTCACAGTTCTGAGGACCCGGGTTCAATCCCCGGCCGCGGCTGTGTGGAGTTTGCATGTTCTCCCCGTGCGTGCATGGGTTTTCTCCGGGCACTCCGGTTTCCTCCCACATCCCAAAAACATGCATTAATTGGAGACTCTAAATTGCCCGTAGGTGTGAATGTGAGTGCGAATGGTTGTTTGTTCGTATGTGCCCTGCGATTGGCTGGCAACCGCCTCCTGCTTGATGACAGCTGGGATAGGCTCCAGCACGCCCGCGACCCTAGTGAGGAGAAGCGGCTCAGAAAATGGATGGATGGATGTATACTGTTTTTATTTATGTTTAACACAATATCCCAACTTCATTGTAATTGGGGTTGTCAGGAGAACTGTAGAATTAAAATTCAACATCATAGCGATATAACAGTATCTTTGATTCTACATTTGATTTTCCTGAACCACGACAATTATACCCATCTACAACTGACCCAACCTGGATCCAAAGATTTTTAGTTTCCCCCAAATTCCTCCTCCAGGTCATTTGCAGTGGGCCTTCGACGAATTCAAGGCCAACTGAGGCGCACTCTGAGGCGCCCTGACGAGCGTGTCCCATCCTGGATCAAACATTTTTCAAAGTGTTTTTCCCCTCTGTCCACACCGACCGATCATGTGGGCGTGCACGCCCTCTTCTGCAGCATCGGAGGACCCCACCAGCCGGCTTCGCGCCAGTGTTCGGGCGGATGGCTTCTTTGGCCCGCGGTGTCACCTCCGATGCTGCAGAAGAGGGCGTGCACGCCCACATGGGCTCGCGCCTCCCCGGCTGGCCGGCCCGCTCGTTAGCAAGACTGAGACGGCCCAGCCAAGGAGACTGCAGCCACTCCTTGCCCGGGTTCGTCTCTGCGAGTTTCTTCGGCCTACACGGCTTGGCTATGCTGTACCCCGCTCGCAGTCGGTGGAAAAATTTTATAATCTGTAATTCGCAGTTTCACTTTCAATGTTCTTTTAAGAGGCACAAAATGCAAATTTTGACCCGCAAATTGCAATGTGAATCCATTTATTTCAAGCCATGTGTTCCTATCGTCACTTTCCAGGCCACGGCCCTGAAAGGCACACACAACGCAGTTGTTGTGACTTTAGGCATACCCAACATTCTGTATTACACTTTATAGAACCATTTTTTTCTGTGATAAATAAAAATATTCTGCTGTTTTTTTGGGGGAGCTGTAAGAGATTCATGGCATTTCAATTCATTTAATTAAATATTGATTTGATAGATATGAGTAAATTGAGTTACAAGCTTGGTCATAGAATTAATTAAACTCTTAAGTCAAGGCACCACTGTACTGATTCAGTAGCAGTCTGGTGAAGCGTGGCAGGCATATGCAAATTATTTTCATTGGCCTTTGGGGAATAAACTATTGTGCACCATAAATTCTGCTTAGCAACAAGTGACCTGAAACTTAAACCAGGCCTAAAGAATCTGAGCCATTTTGGTGATGTGCGGCAGTTAAAAATTAATACAAATGCATTTTTTAATAATGAATTATGCATATCTATTGTATGTTTGGGACATTCGGGAAGAGCTAAACGCATTTTTTTTTTAAAACACATCATCTCAGTCAGAGAAATTACACTACTTTCTTTTCTGTTGCAAATGGTTGGCACCCAGCTGCGTGATTAGGATAATGATACCTTTGTCAACAATCATGCTATGCAAATCATGTAGACCACTGCGATTTGTCTTTCTCTTCAATTTTCATGCTCTCTTTAGATGAAATGATGAAGGAAAGAATTTAATCAATGAAGAACTAAAAGGGTCAATTATGTTTTCAATCCTCTACTTGCTGACATGTTACATTGTGGTTAAAAGTGTAGTTGCCAGTTGTCAAAAGCATGTTTCTCATATCACATAGAGAAGCCACAGTCAGTGTTTATCCAGTCAGCCAAGCACACGAGCAGCCATAATAACACTAATTGGCCAAGAGCTCACTTTTCCTCTGAGATGCCGCGTCCTGCATGGGGGCCTTTAGAGCCATCTGGGGCCAACCCCCGACCCCGCGGCCCAGCCATCTTAGATCGATCCACCTCGTGCATTCCAAAACTGAAAGAGGACAGCGAGAGGCACCACTCCCATTCATAAATAATGTGTGTGGGGCGCGGGGGTTGCGGGCTACTGTTTCTTTTGTGCGTGTCTTTTTGAGCTGTGAGTTGAAGCGCTCCATCCCGCAAGGAGGTCTTGACAGAATGACGCAGCACCTGACATCTGACTTCAGCCTTATCTAACTTTGCAGCACAGAAGCAGGAAAAAAAAAGAATTTAAACACAAACTCATATTCTATTTGGCTTTATGCACCCTTGTTTTGCTCATTTACTTTTGGGGAATATGGTGTTTGGCATCAGACCGCATCATTACAAGCGTGACACATGGAGGATCCATTTATGTTCATTTAACGAGTAGCAGGAGATGAAAAAGAGAGAGAGATAAAAAAACAACAAAATTGATTTTTAGTGTATTTTATGTTGAAATTAATGTGTCGAAACAAACATGTTTATGAATACTGTTTTCAGCCACTTCCTTGGTGGGTGTCTGTCTGACTTCCTTTTTCTGCAATCTCCCTTTGTCACAATTTGCCAAGGAAATAGTTGTAAACATGAATTATTATTTTTTTTAATTCAGGCTAAGGGTGGAACTCTGCCTCTAGAAACAAGTGGTTGTATGAACTTGGTGTGATCTAGTAGTTTATTTATTATTATTATTAAAAATAACAATAACAATAATAATAATAATGGGTCACTGATGGTGTAGTGGTACACTCACCTGACTTTGGTGCGGGCAGCGTGGGTTCAGTTCCCACTCAGTGACAGTGTGAATGTGAGTGCGAACGGTTGTCCGTGTCTATATGTGCCCCGCAACTGACTGCCGACCAGTTCAGGGTATAGTCTGCCTTTCGCCCCAAGTCAGCTGGGATAGGCTCCAGCGCACCGTGACCCTAACCAGGATAAGCGGTGTTGAAAATGGATGGATGGATAATAATAATTACATAGACTTTGATTTACTTGTTTGGGGATTTACATTCCATTATATTGCAGTTGGAAGAGAAGTTTACTTTTTTTTTTTTTTTTTTTTTTTTAAAAGGCCTCTGTTACAATTTAATCAGGACTGTAACAGTACATACGCTATTTTTCTATTTTTGCTGTCCAGAATCTAGCAAAGCAGGATATTGCTGCGGAGTGTGGTACACACAGATATTTAAAATGTGAGAAGGGAAAAGTGGCATGTTTGTTCTTACTGCTCTTATTATAGTGTGTGGTGTACTTGAGATGACCAACACAGCACACCACACACATAACGATAGCTCCACCGACAATCACGTCTCCTACTCCCAACCAGATCTCTGTTACAGTACCTGAACTGACCTGTGTGAGGCAGCATGGTTACACCAGGCTTCCAGACTGATGGAAAATACAAAAAAGAAATAGTAGTAGTTGAAAAAGAAGCTAGGCTAACTGCACAACCATTAGCGCCTTTATTTATGTCTGGCAACATGATGAGCATAAGCAAGCTTCTTGATTGTCTATCATTCAGTTTCACGTCACAATCAACTCAGTGGTGACCTCACACGTACGTAAAGATTCGCGATAATACATTTTTAACATGTTCAACCGTTACGATTGTCAGCCTAAACTGTTTTCTAAGCAGTTAGGGGTGGAAAAAATACTCTTATCGCACCCTACAGCACCAGATCTCTCAGGATACTCTTTCAGAGACATCTGAAAATCAGGCCTTTGCTGATTTTGATCAAATTATATTTGGCCAGATTATCAGTATGTGTGTACCTTGCTTTAGTTAACGTAGTAGTGTTAGGAGATGAATCCCGACAGGGAACATTAGGAAACATCAATTTTCTTCAGATTTATGCTGCAGCTACTCTGCATCAGACCATGTGAAGACGAATGCCATTTCACTTTTAATTTGGTCTATTTTAATATCTCCATAAACCTCGCTGAGCGTAGCTGTCACTGGTGTGATCACATTACGACGGCCCGGTGTCCGTTTTAATAGTGGCAAAGTCAATCAATTTTATATGCGCTTCAACGTGAAATAGGTGCAAGAAATAGGTCACGTCTCCCGTAGCCCGCAGTCATTTGAGGCGGATCATCATCCCATTTCTGAGGTCTTGTCAGTCTTGTTGTTCTCTCTTGCAGGAAGCTTGGAGACATCACATGGCAAACATGCATCGACAATAATTAACACCCCAGCACGAGCCCTCACTGCTGACTTTGCCAGCAGTGGGCCATGTGACCAAAACATATTGCAAAACATAGCATGAAAAAGCACTGTCTTATCAGATTCCAAAGAGGTGGAATTGCCTTTGGATTGGCCACTATGTTATTGCAGAGAGAGATGGTGGGCAGCCAGAGGAGCTCTTCATGTAGGAGGTTAATGTGCGTCGGTTCTCACTTGTCATCAGTAATTGAAGGGAGTGACTTTTTAAAATGAGGTGGCGAGGATGAGGCCTTTAATTAGATCGAGACTGGTGAAGGATTAGAAAACTGGAGCATGCATCACAGTACCATATACATGAAGGGAGACTCTTAATGTCTCAATCTGTGTGGCATGAGTGGCATTTTGAGAAGCACCAGTTGATTTTATTAGGCCTCACTTAACCACAGAGATTACCTCCTGGAAAAAAAATAATACAAATCCCTGTGTCAGACAAATTTATGTCTCATTTCCCCTCCATTATATGTGTGAATAAACTTACCCATGTTGTTGTTGGCTCAGCTTGGTCAGCAGCACAACGTGAGGCAACGTATCGTAGAAGCTCTACGCCATCTAGTGGTGAATATTCGATAAAAAAACACATGAATACAAATACAGAGGAATATCAGGTGTTTCACCCATAACATCAAAACAGTCCATTAATTTTAAATATGTCTACAATTATGAACCTACACTAGCCTGGAAACCCTCCATTTACTCTAATAAAATGATGGATAAACTGGGCCCATAATTTTCCATTCCGGAAGACTTTCTTTGTTTTGAGCCAAAACCTCCGCTCTTGATTGGTCAATCCTGAAAGGGGCGGTAAAAAGGGCAATGGACAACTCCATATCTGGAGTTGCCTATGTCCACCTCCTTTTTCGTACGTCAGAGCTGCCGCCATATTGTGGCAGTCATTACCGTCCTGTCAGGCAGTCCAAGTCGGTGCGACAGTATAGCGTTCACGTTTAT